>NC_088221.1:37269375-37869375 GCF_036934945.1 Oncorhynchus masou masou | reverse complement strand
TACAGTGCTGCTATTCGGGGGCTAGCTGGCTAGCTAGCAGGTTGATTGCGTTACGTTACCTTAAAAGAACGACAATAGCTGGCTAGCTAACCTAGAAAATCGCTCTAGGCTACACAATTGTCTTAGATACAAAGACGGCTATGTAGCTAGCTAGCTACGATCAAACAAATCAAACCGTTGTACTGTAATAGTTTCTACAGTGCTGCTATTCGGGGGCTAGCTGGCTAGCTACGTTAAAAGAACGACAATAGCTGGCCAGCTAACCTATCATATGCCCCCCAAAAGTTGGGAATTACGTTATTTATACTAATACAATTGCTCAGATTTATTTGATTTTTTTTCCACCTTTATTTAACCAGGTAGGCAAGATGAGAACAAGTTCTCATTTACAACTGCGACCTGGCCAAGATAAAGCAAAGCAATGCGACACAAACAACAACAGAGTTACACATGGAGTAAACAAATGAAAAGTCTATATACAGTGTGTGCAAATGAAGTAAGATTAGGGGGGTAAGGCAATAACTAGGCCATAGTGGCAAAATAATTACAATTTAGCAATTAAACATTGGAGTGATAGATGTGCAGAAGATGAATGTGCAAGTAGAGATACTGGGGTGCAAAGGAGCAAAAAATAAATAACAATATTGGGATGAGGTAGTTGGGTGGGCTATTTACAGATGGCCTGTGTACAGGTGCAATGATCGGTATGCTGCTCTGACAGCCGATGCTTAAAGTTAGTGAGGGAGATATGACTCCAGCTTCATTGTTGTTGTTTTTTGCAATTCATTCCATTCATTGGCAGCAGAGAACTGGAAGGAAAGGTGGCCAAAGGAGGAGTTGGCTTTGGGGATGACCAGTGTAATATACCTGCTGGAGTGCGTGCTACGGGTGGGTGCTGCTATGCTGACCAGTGAGCTGAGATAAGGTGGGGCTTTACCTAGCAAAGACTTATCGATGACCTGGAACCAGTGTGTTTTGCGACGAATATGTAGCGAGGGCCAGCCAACGAGAGCATACAGGTCACAGTGGTGGGTAGTATGTGGGGCTTTGGTGACAAGACAAATGGCACTGTGATAGACTACATCCAATTTGCTGAGTAAAGTGTTGGAGGCTATTTTGTAAATGACATCGCCAAAGTCAAGGATTGGTAGGATAGTCAGTTTTACGAGGGTATGTTTGGCAGCATGAGTGAAATCAACCCAGACAGGACAATTTATTTATATAGCCCTTCGTACATCAGCTGATATCTCAAAGTGCTGTACAGAAACCCAGCCTAAAACCCCAAACAGCAAGCAATGCAGGTGTAGAATCACGGTGGTTAGGAAAAACTCCCTAGAAGGCCAAAACCTAGGAAGAAACCTAGAGAGGAACCAGGCTATGTGGGGTGGCCAGTCCTCTTCTGGCTGTGCCAGGTAGAGATTATAACAGAACATGGCCAAGATGTTCAAATGTTCATAAATGACCAGCATGGTCGAATAATATTAAGGCAGAACAGTTGAAACTGGAGCAGCAGCACGGGCAGGTGGACTGGGGACAGCAAGGAGTCGTCATGTCAGGTAGTCCTGGGGCATGGTACTAGGGCTCAGAGAGAGAGAGAGAGAGAGAGAGAGAGAGAGAGAGAGAGAGAGAGAGAGAGAGAGAGAGAGAGAATATATATGCACACAGGACACCAGATTGGACAGGAGAAGTACTCCAGATATAACAAACTGACCCCAGCCCCCCGACGCATAAATACTGGAGGCTGAGACAGGAGGGGTCAGGAGACACTGTGGCCCCATCCGAGGACACCCCCGGGCAGGGCCAAACAGGAAGGATATAACCCCACCCACTTTGCCAAAGCACAGCCCCCACACCAAAAAAGGGATATCTTCAACCACCAACTTACCATCCTGAGACAAAGCTGAGTATAGCCCACAAAGATCTCCGCCATGGCACAACCCAAATATTGCCAACCCAGACAGGATGACCACATCAGTGAATCAACCCACTCAGGTGACGCACCCCTTCCAGGGATGGCATGAGAGAGCCCCAGTAAGCCAGTGACTCAGCCCCTGTAATAGGGTTAGAGGCAGAGAATCCCAGTGGAAAGAGGGGAACCGGCCAGGCAGAGACAGCAAGGGCGGTTCATTGCTCCAGAGCCTTTCCGTTCACCTTCCCACTCCTGGGCCAGACGACACTCAATCATATGACCCACTGAAGAGATGAGTCTTCAGTAAAGACTTTGTTTGCGAAATAGGAAGCTGATTCTAGATTTAATTTTGGATCGGAGATGCTTAATATGAGTCTGGAAGGAGAGTTTACAGTCTACCCAGACACCTAGGTATTTGTAGTTGTCCACATATTCTAAGTCAGAACCGTCCAGAGTAGTGATGCTAGATGTGTGGGCAGTGATCGGTTGAAGAGCATGCATTTAGTTTTACTTGCATTTAAGAGCAGTTGGAGGCCACGGAAGGAGTGTTGTATGGCATTGAAGCTTGTCTGGAGGTTTGTTAACACCGTGTCCAACAACTAATACTGTTTAACAAGTGATACTTTTTTTCTCAAAGGTAGGAATCGAAATGATTGCCATCCCTAAAAGTTCTTATAAATAAAGTAGTCAAAATGTTAGTATTTGGTCCCATATTCCTAGCATGCAGTGATTTACATCAAGCTTTTGACTCTACAAACTTGTTGGATGCATTTGCAGTTAGTTTTGATTGTGTTTCAGAGTACTTTGCATCACCTCAGCTGCTGAGACTAACAACTTTAGGCAATGTACACTAAACTTTTTAGGCATTGTCATGAAGATATTCTACTCCACCAGTCATCATAATTGAAGTGCAGTCAGCCATTGAGCACTGTGCTATGCATCCTGCATGGCTATGTTGTTGTTAATATTTCTCCTTGATAAGTTGCCTCTTTGAGACCAAAGACCTTGTTGTTTACTGTTGTATATAACAATTTATGTTCATAAAGGTCAAATAAAATATGGTAGAAAACTGCAAATGTATGCCCATGTTTAGTTTAGTTCTGCTTTGGTGGTGATAAATTGTGCCTTCCCAATGTTTTCAAGCCATTGTTAATGGCCTATTAGTCATTGTTCAGCTGCAGAACAGTTGACCTCAAGCTTCCTCCAGTCGTCTCTGGCAAGTTTTGCAGTTGGATATGGTCTTAAATAAAGCTCCATAAAAGTTGCTTTGTACATTGGTAGCATAAATATTGCCCTTGGTCTGCCAGCCTTAAGTAGTCTATGTTAAAGATATAATGTATTTCAAGGGCAACAATAGAGACTGTATCCTCCAATAATATGGAGCTGGGGTAATTTGACTGCTAAATCAATTACAGCTACATCATTTGTGACAACGGCAGACAAGGTATAATTTAACATGGTTGATTATACATTTTAATACCGCCACGTGGTACTGAAACATTGTTCAACCAGACTAAATCCAATTGAGAAGCCAATAGAGAATATGCCTAGATGATTGAAATCAGGGTGTAAATAAAATGTCGAGTCTTTATAATAGTCTTTTGATTAAAAATGTTGTTTAGACATGGAATTTATTGATTTAATAGCTTTATTGAAGCGCATTACATGTTATCATGATTGTCTCTCTCTCTCTCCTCTGTCTGTCTTTCATTGTCTCTTTTCTATCACTCTCTTTGGCTTTTTCTCTCTCTCCAACTGTCCCTCTATCTTTTTTTTATGTCAAAGCACCTCTTTTTGAGACTCAATGCTCATATGTGGAGGCCAAACTGGAGGAGTTTCAGTCCTGGACAGAGGGTCAGACTCGTGCAGAAGATGTGGGGTGTTTCTCGAACTACCCCCTCTCTCTGTACTGGGCCTATGCAGACTACAAATACATTGCACTGCTGCTTCAAGAAAAGCCCTCCATGTTTGAGGTAACACACTCTCTGTTTGACACACACACTTGTCACGACTGTTCGGGTCAGGTTACAGTGGATCACAGTCCTACAGAGACATCTCTCAGCCCCGCAGTGGGGGAGAGAGATTGATGGGGGGGGGGGTTATGACACCTCATGCTCATTGTAAACCATAAGGCAGTAGACAAATCCTTTGTCCTCTCAATGTGGAGGATTAGAATGTAAAGTGGGTCTATGGAGAATCTACCTCAGAACGGTAACATGCAATAAATGGACTTTGGGACAATATATTTTAACAGCCAAATTGGTGGTAACAATGATAGATGGAATATGAAAATCAATGTCATTTTTTTAACTAAAAGTTAAGACAACATTATAACGAAAACATTAACTTGAAGAGCTTTCATAATATGTACATGATGTTTACTTACTGTGCGTTTGTGTAGAAAATATCCAGATCAAAGAGCATGTTTTTGTAAAGATGAACTGTGAATCCTTGCCTCGTAACTAGATACGCCCCAGAGAACTTGCCATGAAGACAGAAACGCCCCTTTTTGCCCGGGGGTATAAAACATGTGAGTTAACTTCTTGGTGACTGGAGGGCAGAATTGAGTAGCTTGGATGAATAAGGTGCCCAGAGTAAACGGCCTGCTACTCAGCAATAAAAGCTAACAAATGCATATAAATAGTATGTTTGGATAGAAAACACTCTGATGTTTCTAAAACTGTTTGAATGATGTCTGTGAGTTTAACAGAACTCATATGGCAGGCGAAAACCTGAGAACAATCCAACCAGGAAGTGGGAAATCTGAGGTTGGTTGTTTTTCAACTTATTCCCTATTGAAGATAGTGGGATATTGGTCATGTTGCACTTCCTAAGGCTTCCACTAGATGTCAACAGTCTTTAGAACTTTGTTTGAGGCTTCTACTGTGAAGTGGAGGCGAATGAGGGGATTGAGCCAGGTGTCTGGCAGATTGCCACGAGCTCGTGATGCGCGGTCATGTGAAAGTTAGCTTGCGTTCCATTGCTTTTCTACAGAGACAGGAATTCTCCGGTTGGAACATTAATATTATTTTCATTTTTTTTATTTTACTTTTCTCCCCAATTTTGTGGTATCCAATTGTTCGTAGTCTTGTCTCATCGCTACAACTCCCGTACGGGCTCGGGAGAGACGAAGGTCGAAAGCCACGCGTCCTCCGAAACCACTGCTTCAAAACCACCATAAAAAAGCCAGACAAAGGTTTGCAACTGCACATGGGGACAAAGATTGTACTTTTTGGAGAAATATCCTCTGGTCTGATAAAATAAATATAGAACTGTTTGGCCATAATGACCATTGTTATGTTTGGAGGAAAAAGCACAGGGGGCAGCATCATGTTGTGGGGGGGCTTTGCTGCAGGAGGGACTGGTGCATTTAAAAAAATAGATGGCATCATGGGGAAGTAAAATTTTGTGGATATATTGAAGCAACATCAAGACATCAGTCAGGTAGTTCAAGCTTGGTCGCAAATGGCCCCAAGCATACTTCCAAAGGTGTGGCAAAATGGCTTTAGGACAAAAAAGTCAAGGTATTGGAGTGGCCACCAAGGCCCTGACCTCAATCCTATAGAAAATGTGTGGGCAGAACTGAAAAAGTGTGTGCGAGCAAGGAGGCCTACAAACCTGACTCAGTTATGTCTGTAGCTTGTGAGGTGTGGAAACACTTTGTTGCTTTTATGAATTTTGCCTTGCTGCTTTTTGTTCTATATTGCTCTGTCTGTATGCTATGTCTTGCTTGTCCTATGTTGCTCTGCGTGTGCTCACTGCTCAATGATTGTCTATATTGTAATGGTTTTAATAACCTGCCCAGGGACTGCGGTTGAAAATTAGCCGGCTTACAAAAACTGTCACTTTTACTGAAACTTTGATTAATGTGCACTGTCCCTGTATAAATAAAATAAACTCAAACTTACACCAGCTCTGTCAGGAGGAATGGGCCAAAATTCACCCAATTTATTGTGGGAAGCTTGTGGAAAGCTACCCGAAACATTTGAGAACAGTGTGTTGGCTGAACATCTCTGACAAAGCTTAACTTAGGAATTAATTTAAAGGCAATGCTACCAAATACTAATTGAGTGTAGGTAAAGCTCTGACCCACTGGGAATGTGATGAAAGAAATAAAAGCTAAAATACATAATTCTCTGTACTATTATTCTGACATTTCACATTATTAAAATAAAGTGGTGATCCATCTTCATGGCTGATTAACCGTCTTCAGAAGACCCCTCTTACAGAACGAGGGTAAGGAAACCGACTACTAAGAAAAAGAACATTGTGACATCTGGTGGACAATCAGAGACTTACATCCGCGACCGAAGTAGACGACCACCCTGAGAACGGGACGACGGGCGAACATCGCTCACTAAGCGGAACTCGGCCCACAAAGCTTTCTTTCTTTCTAAATTCCCATCTTGTGTAACACGTGTCGGTCTGCTAGGGACCTGTTTCATTGTACTGCGTTCTAATCAATAGCCTGGACTGTATGCTTGTGTATCTTTACATTATCATTTAGCTTGTGAGTAAATAAATAATCAACTCAGTTGGTGTGGTACGGGAGGATTTAGTGAGACCCGGGTTTGTGCAGATTTACGAATTATGTGACATTCAGGAGACTGTAGAGGAAATTCATTCATTAGTGAAAGTTGTAAAATCCATATTCGGATATTCTGAGTTAATTTGGGAAACGGAAACTCATTAAACAAACTTTTCCCATGGTGCCCCAGGTTACTGGGTCAATGATTACCCGATTATTTTAATCACGTAATTATAAACCATTAATTATTCGATGAATAGCAGTCGTCACATTAATGATACATTATGACACCATCTTTTTTTTACCTTTATTTAACTAGCCAAGTCAGTTAACAAATTCTTATTTACAATGACGGCCTACACAGTGCTACACAGGGATGCTACACAGTGCACCTTTATCCTATAATCAAGGAAACAAAAAAAAACATTTTTTGTATTTTATTTAACCTTTATTTATCCAGGAAGGGCTCATTGAGATTTAAAATCTATTTTTCAAGAGCGTCCTGGCCAAGATAGGCAGCACCAAGTCATTACAAAAATTACAGACCGACATAAAAAAAATACAAGAAATCTAGTAAAAACCTTTGAAATCACAAGAGTATAACAAACGAAGAGAGTACCCACCACATATCTGAACAATAAAAATGCCCAAATAAAAAGGTAGTAAACCCAAAATATAAATAAAAGTATACCAGTGACTGAGCCTACGAGTGACTAGAGAAGGCCAGCCAACCCTGGTATACAAAGTGCAGTGGTGCGTAAGGGTTCTGCAGTTTAAAATAAAATAAATCTCATAGTGCCATGGTAAAGAGTGTCAATTGATCTCAAACACTGAGCGGAAGCATTCATATATAAAATATCCCCATAGTCTAGTAAAGGCATAAATGTAGCTGATATTAGCCTCCTGGCTTCAAAAGAAAAACAGGCCTTATTCCTAAAATAAAATCCCAATTTCGGCTTCAATTTTTTTGTAAGTTGTTAAATATGCAATTTAAAAGGGAGGCCGTCATCAATTAAAATTCCAAGATATCTATATGAGGTTACAACCTCAATCTCCTTGCCCTGACAGGTAGTAATAGGTGAATGGTTCAGAGGTCTATGTCTTGCATTAGAAAACACCGTTACTTTAGTCTGTATTGAGGATAAGCTTCAATTGACACAAGGTATGTTGAACAGTATGTTCTGGAAAGCTTTTGGAAGAGACGAGGCACAACAGTAAATAACAGTATCATCAGCATAAAAATGAAGTTGTGCATTTGACATTTTTGTCTAAATCATTTATATAAATAGTGAATAAGAGAGGACCCAAGTACAGAGCCTTTGGGCACACCATTAAAGACAGACAATTTAACAGACATAAGCACATCAAATTGAGTGCACTGAGTTCTATCAGACAGATAGTTAGCAAACCATGCCACTGCATGCTCTGAAAGACCTACACTCAACGATCTCTGCCTTAGTATAGCATGATCAACTGTATCAAAAGCCTTAGAGAGATCAACAAAAACTGAGACACAGTGCTGTTTTTTGTCAAGGGCTTCAGTGATATCATTTAAAACCTTCATGGCTGCTGTAATTGTGCTATGCTTCTTCCTGAAGCCCGATTGGTACATTTGACAAAATAGAGCTATTTTAGCTGTTTTAGCTGTTCATTTTAGCTGTTCACTTACAAGGGTTTCAAGTATTTTCATCAGGGGTGACAGCTTTGAGATTGGCCTACAATTATTTAAAAGAGTTGGATCTCCCCCTTTTAAAAGCGGTTAGACAAATGCTGATATCCAGATATTTGGAATGTCAGTACATTCCAGGGTTAGATTGAACAGATATGTACATGGTTCAGCTATGAAATCAGCTGCCAGATTTAAAAAGCAGGGATCCAAAAGATCAGGACCTGCAGGCTTTCTCTGATCTAAGGATTTCAGGGCTTTATGTACTGTATCACCTGCACTGAGAATGGCAAAAAGCTAAAAGTTTGACCAGCTCTCACTGGTTCATCCACACAGGGTTGTACAGAGACAGATGACACTGAATCAAACAGCCTACCAGATGATACAAAGTGCTCATTGAAGCATTTCAGTTTTGTCATATATATATATATATATATATATATAGCAACAGAGTCCTTCAAAACACATGACGGAAATTCATTAACATTACCAGACATATACTTTGCCTTCCAAAACCTAAGGGTTATTCAGGGTGGTAACAGACATAAAATATTCAGACTTGGCCTTCCTGAGAAGAAAATAACACTTGTTTCGTAACTGCATAAAAATAAGCCAATCAGCATCAGAACATGATTTCCTTGCTTTAGCCCAGGCTAGATTACAGTCGTGTATAATACAAGACAGCTCAGAAGAAAACCATGTATTATCCCGCCCTTTAACCCCGAACCTTGGGAAAAACCATCATGAAAGAATTCAGGCAGTTTCCACATCAGGGATAAACTCAATCTTGCTCCAGTCAAAATAAAACAAATCATGAAAGAAAGCCTGCTCATTAAAACACTCAAATTTCTCTTACGAATAAAACGTGGGTTTGTCTTTGGAACCTTAGTAATCCTAAAAGCACAATGGTCACTTAAATCATTACAAAAAACACCAACCGCAGAATATGTGTTGGATTGCAAGTTGTCATCCTGCAATTTGTCTGTGCCTGTGATTTCTTACATTGAATTGTAGGCACTTCTTGTTGTCACAAACATGTGTATAGGTGGCAGGGAAGTCAGGCGCAGGAGAATAAACTCGGTAAATGGAGTAATTTAATAAAACATAACTCCAAAACCATAAATACAAATGAAACAAATTGGGTACAAGGACCCGTCGCGCACCAAACACGAAACTGAAACAAGAAACAATCTCTGACAAAGATATGATGGGAAACAGAGGGTTAAATACACAACAGGTAATGAATGGGATTGAAACCAGGTGTGTAGGAAGACAAGACAAAACCAATGGAAAATTAAAAATGGATCAATGATGGCTAGAAGACCGGTTGACGTCGACCGCCGAGCACCACCAGAACAGGGAGAGGCATCGACTTCGGCAGAAGACGGCCCCACAAACCGCGGACCCAGCTTCCGGCAGGGCAGGCGGAGGGGCAGGTCTCGGGTCGAGAGCCAGACCCTGTCCCCTGGTGCAAACACCTGGGCCTCACTGCGGTGTCGGTCTGCGCCAACTTTCCATGGAGCCAGCTGATACCCTAATACACATTGAAAGGGAGAACGGTTAGTGGAGGAGTGGCGTAGTGAGTTCTGGGCCATCTCTGCCCAGGGCACGAATTTCCCCCACTCCTCTGGCCGGTCCTGGCAATAAGACCTCAGAAACCTACCTACATCCTGATTAACTCCCACCTGCCCATTACTCTCGGGGTGAAAACCTGAGGTGAGGCTGACCGAGACCTCCAGACGTTCCATGAACGCCTTCCAGACCCTTGACGTGAGCTGGGGACCCCGATCAGACACTATATCCTCAGGCACCCCATAGTGCCGGAAGACGTGTGTAAACAGAGCCTCAGCAGTTTGTAAGGCAGTAGGGAGACCGGGCAAAGGGAGATGACAGGATTTAGAAAAACGATCCACAACGACCAGGATCGTGGTGTTACCCTGTGAAGGTGGAAGATCAGTTCCTGACGCACCCATCCCATCCCATCCCAGGATCATTTTCATCAACTCCCGCTGAATTGCAGATTCAAATTCAAATTAAATGACTAAACATATTTAATTTTCATAAAATCACAAGTGCAATATAGCAAAACACAGCTTAGCTTGTTGTTAATCCACCTGGCGTGTCAGATTTCAATACAGCTTTTTGGCGAAAGCATAACAAGCGTTTATGTAAGAACATCTCTCTCAGTAGACAAAATATTACAAACACTAGCAGCCAAGTAGATTGGTCACGAAAGTCAGAAAAGCAATAGATTAAATTGCTTACCTTTGATCTTCGGATGTTTTCACTCACGAGCCTCCAGTTACACAATAAATGCTCCTTTTGTTCCATAAAGATTATTTTTATATCCAAAATACCTCCATTTGTTTGGCGCGTTATGTTCAGAAATCCACAGGCTCGAGCGGTCACAACATCGCAGACAAAAATTCCAAATAGTATCCGTAATGTCCACAGAAACATGTCAAATGTTTTTTATAATCAATCCTCAGGTTGTATTTAAAATATATAATCGATAGTATATCAACCGGGACTGTCACTTTTTCAATAGGAGAGGGAAAGACCATGACTGCCCCACTCTGTTGCGCAAGCAAAACTCATGCGAACACCCAGCTATCCACTGACGCAATGTTATCTTTCTCGCTCATTTTTCAAAATAAAGTCCTGAAACTATGTCTAAAGACCGTTGACACCTTGAGGAAGCGATAGGAAAAGGAATCTGGTTGATATCCCTTTAAATGGAGTGAAGGAAGGCTATGGAACATGGAGCTTTCAAAATAAAAGCCACTTCCTGGTTTGATTTTCCTCTGGTTTTTGCCTGCAATATCAGTTCTGTTATACTCACAATATTTTGACCGTTTTGGAAACTTTAGTGTTTTCTATCCTAATCTGACAATTATATGTATATTCTGGTTTCTGGGCCTGAGAAATAGCAGTTTGAAATGGGTACGTTTTTAGCCAAAAACGAAAATCCTGCCCCCTACACTCAAGAAGTTAAGAAATTCACTGACAGATGTGACCACGGCCATTGTGGAACGGGTAAGGGTTGTAACTTACCTCTGGGCAGGTGTCGAGGAGCCTTGCTCTGGGCGCACACTGAGCAGGAGGAAACATAAATCCTCACGTCCTTAGCTAAAGTGGGCCACCAGTACTTCCCATCAAGACAGCGCACCGTCCGACCTATCCCATGATGACCAGAGGAGGGTGACATGTACTAAATGCAGTCTTCCACTCATCTCCCTTCTTAATACGCACCAGATTGTACTCACTCCTGAGATCCGGTTTAGTGAAGAAGCGCGGCCCCGTGCCTTGACTCAATCGCCATAGTGATAAGAGGTAGCGTAACTATACCTCACCGTGATTTTATTGAGACCTCGATAATCAATGCACGGGCGCAAACCTCCATCCTTCACAAAAAAAGAAACTCGAGGAGAAGGGAGAAATGGAGGGCTGAATGTACCCCTGATGCAGGGATTCAGAGACATATGTCTCCCTAGCCACCGTCTCCACTTGCGACAGGGGATACAGGTGACTCCTGGGAAGTGCAGCGTCTACCAGGAGATCTATCGCACAATCCCCCCGTCGATGGGGTGGTAATTGAGTCGCCGTCTGTAGCCAAATCGGCATATTCTGGGGGGGATGCACACTGTGGAGACCTGGTCTGGACTTTCCACCATAGTAGCACCAACCCCTAAACACCTACCTGAACACTCTCGCGACCACACCGTGAGAGCCCTCTGTGGCCACGAAACAGGGTTATGCCAAGCTAACCAGGGTAGGCCCAGCACCACAGAATACGCAGGAGAATCAATAAGAAAAAGACTAATATTTTCCCTGTGACCCTCCTGCGTTACCATACCCAAAGGAGTGGTGGCCTCCCTGATAAACCCTGACTCTAATGGTCAACTATCTAAGGCATGAACCGGGAAAGGCATTTTTACAGGTACACTGGGAATCCCTAAACTATGAGCTAATCATTTATTAATGAAATTCCCAGCCGTGCCTGAATCTACTAGTGCCTTATGCTGGGAACGCGGGGGAAATTCAGGAAAGGTAGCAGAGACAAACATATGTGCAACAGAGGGCTCTGGATGAGAATGGTGCCTACTCACCTGGGATGACACCAAAGTGCCCTGCCTGTCGCCTCGATAGCCAGAGGAACCAACCCGGCACCGACCAGCAGTGTGACCTCTGTGGCCACATATGGTGCACGAGCGGGAACCCCCTCCATTCTCCCTGTGCACCGCACCTCCCAGCTCCATAGGTGTCAGAGAGGGTGTGCGGGAGGATGGAACAACCAGACCCCGATCTGGACGTCCGCGAGTAGCCAGCAGGTTGTCCAGCCGGATGGACAGGTCCACCAGCTGGTCGAAGGTGAGGGTGGTGTCTCTGCAAGCCAGCTCCCGACGGACATCCTCACGTAGACTACAGTAGTAATGGTTGATTAAGGCCCGGTTGCTCCATCCAGCTCCGGCAGCCAGGGTCCTAAACTCCAGTGCAAACTCCTGGGTTCTCCTCTTCTCCTGCCTCAGTTGGTAGAGGCGCTCACCTGCCGCTCTGCCCTCAGGTGGGTGGTCGAATACTGTCCGGAAACAGCGGGTGAGCTCCTCAAAATCGTCCCACGCTGCATCTCCCCCTCCATACACAGCGCTGTGTCTCCCAGAGGTCCATATTCTGGACAATGCGATCTATGTCGACGCTCAGTTTGGAAATCATTGCCGTATGTTCCATGACGCGCTCCTCCACCTCCGGTATTGAGGTACCTTCTCCTGCTGACTTCATTGGTAGTCAGAGATTCTGTCACAAACGTGTGTATAGGTGGCAGGGAAGTCAGGCGCAGGAGAATAAACTCGGTAAATGGAGTAATTTAATAAAACATAACTCCAAAACCATAAATACAAATTAAACCAATTGGGTACGAGGACCCGTCGCGCACCAAATACAAACAACACAAAACTGAAACAAGAAACAATCTCTGACAAAGACATTATGGGAAACAGAGGGTTCAATACAGGTAATGAATGGGATTGAAACCAGGTGTGTAGGAAGACAAGACAAAATCAATGGAAAATGAAAAATGGATCAATGATGGCTAGAAGACCGGTGACTTTGACTGCCGAGCACCACCAGAACAAGGAGTGGCATCGACTTCAGAAGAAGTCGTGACAGTTGTCAATCACTTGTTTTACGATTGCCATGAATAATGGCTAACTTTGAGGGCAACTGAGGAGAGCACTCACAAATGAACATCTAATCAAATGGCTACCCAGACTATTTGCATTGCCTCCCCCCTTTTATGCCGCTGCTACTCTGTGCTGTTATCATCTATGCATAGTCACTTTAATAACTACATATTACCTTGACTAACCGGTGCCCCCACACATTGACTCTGTACTGGTACATATATAGCTATTGTTATTTTACTGCTGCTCTTTAATTACTTGATACATATTTCTTATTCCTATTTTTTTTAACTTCATTGTCGGTTAGGGGCTTGTAAGTAAGCATTTCACTGTAAGGTCTACACCTGTTGTATTCGGCGCATGTGACTAATAAAATTAGGTTTGTTTAGAGCTAGACAGATTCAGGCCATGGGGCTAGTTCTATGGAGTGTTCACCTAGATCTGCCACCGCTCTGCTCAATTAAAATCATTGTAACTCATGGGCTGCTCTGTTTTGTTCAAAGCACTGACACACCTATGGGCTTTAAACTCAGTCAGTTCAGGTCAGGAGATATATTGAAAAAAAATCATGGATTTTTTTTAAAAGCACTAGAATAATGGATGATTATCAAGTAATGACTTGAATTTTTAATTTATCAATAAACTGATCTAAAAGTGACTCCCACACCCTGACAATAAAATACACAATTGTTCATCTCAAACAGATGCATGAAAGTCATCTTTTATAAATTCCTTTGCTACATCGGCAAAACAGAAGCTAACTAAGCCTACAATGATATAGTAATTCAATTTCTCTCTCATTTTAATGATATCCTGTCGTGATGGCAGACATTTTCTCTCTTTTTAACGATATCCTGTCGTGATGGCAGACATTTTCTCTCTCTTTTTAACGATATCCTGTCGTGATGGCACAGACATTTTCTCTCTTTTTAACGATATCCTGTCGTGATGGCAGACATTTTCTCTCTCTTTTTAATGATATCCTGTTGTGATGGCACAGACATTTTCTCTCTTTTTTAATGATATCCTGTCGTGATGGCACAGACATTTTCTCTCTCTTTTTAATGATATCCTGTTGTGATGGCACAGACATTTTCTCTCTTTTTAATGATATCCTGTCGTGATGGCACAGACATTTTCTCTCTTTTTTTAATGATATCCTGTCGTGATGGCAGACATTTTCTCTCTCTTTTTAACGATATCCTGTTGTGATGGCAGACATTTTCTCTCTCTTTTTAATGATATCCTGCCGTGATGGCAGACATTTTCTCTCTCTTTTTAATGATATCCTGTTGTGATGGCACAGACATTTTCTCTCTTTTTTTAATGATATCCTGTCGTGATGGCACAGACATTTTCTCTCTTTTTAACGATATCCTGTCGTGATGGCACAGACATTTTCTCTCTTTTTTTAATGATATCCTGTCGTGATGGCACAGACATTTTCTCTCTCTTTTTAACGATATCCTGTCGTGATGGCACAGACATTTTCTCTCTCTTTTTAATGATATCCTGTTGTGATGGCAGACATTTTCTCTCTCTTTTTAACGATATCCTGTTGTGATGGCAGACATTTTCTCTCTCTTTTTAATGATATCCTGTCGTGATGGCAGACATTTTCTCTCTCTTTTTAATGATATCCTGTTGTGATGGCACAGACATTTTCTCTCTCTTTTTAACGATATCCTGTCGTGATGGCACAGACATTTTCTCTCTCTTAACGATATCCTGTCGTGATGGCACAGACATTTTCTCTAACTTTTTAACAATATCCTGTCGTGATGGCAGACATTTTCTCTCTCTTTTTAATGATATCCTGTCGTGGTGGCACAGACATTTTCTCTCTCTTTTTAATGATATGCTGTCGTGATGGCACAGACATTTTCTCTCTTTTTAATGATATCCTGTCGTGATGGCACAGACATTTTCTCTCTCTTTTTAACGATATCCTGTCGTGATGGCACAGACATTTTCTCTCTTTTTAATGATATCCTGTCGTGATGGCAGACATTTTCTCTCTCTTTTTAACGATATCCTGTCGTGATGGCACAGACATTTTCTCTCTCTTAACGATATCCTGTCGTGATGGCAGACATTTTCTCTCTCTTTTTAATGATATCCTGTCGTGATGGCACAGACATTTTCTCTCTTTTTAATGATATCCTGTCGTGATGGCAGACATTTTCTCTCTCTTTTTAACAATATCCTGTCGTGATGGCACAGACATTTTCTCTCTCTTTTTAACAATATCCTGTCGTGATGGCACAGACATTTTCTCTCTCTTTTTAACGATATCCTGTCGTGATGGCACAGACATTTTCTCTCTTTTTAATGATATGCTGTCGTGATGGCACAGACATTTTCTCTCTCTTTTTAATGATATCCTGTCGTGATGGCAGACATTTTCTCTCTCTTTTTAACGATACCCTGTCGTGATGGCACAGACATTTTCTCTCTCTTTTTAACGATATCCTGTCGTGATGGCAGACATTTTCTCTATCTTTTTAATGATATCCTGTCGTGATGGCAGACATTTTCTCTCTCTTTTTAATGATATCCTGTCATGATGGCAGACATTTTCTCTCTCTTTTTAACGATATCCTGTCGTGATGGCACAGACATTTTCTCTCTCTTTTTAATGATATGCTGTCGTGATGGCACAGACATTTTCTCTCTCTTTTTAATGATATGCTGTCGTGATGGCACAGACATTTTCAGTGGGACATTTCAATGGCAGCAGCTTTTTTCGTTTTAGTCCTTGGGCACTAAAGGACTTGAAAGTTCACTCTAGTTCGAGCGGGCCACTCCATTCTTTCATTTTCCTTCAATGATGAAACATGCATATAGGGCGACCTGCATTTTTGACAGATCTGCCGAAATTCATGCCTTCGAGACAGGCAGACAGAGGCCTTTTTACATGATGAATAGCGCCATTTAAAAGTTGCTGAAAGTGAAGATTGCACAGTCTATCATTTACAGTTGCCTGAATATGGTAATGGGTTCATTATCCTGGGTGCTGGGCAGAATCCAAGTTTTTTTACATTTTATTTTTTCCATGAAAAATGATTGACAGACTAAATGGTTTGATAAAGAGCCTACAGACAACAAACATATTGTTTCCTATACAGTGGTGTTTGTCCCAAATGGCACCCCATTCCCTATATAGTGCAGAAATTTTGACCAGGGCACATAGAGGTCTGGTCAAAAGTAGTGCACTATATAGGGAATAGGGTGCCATTTGGGATGCATACTTTGTTGCCAATCATTACACTGTCTATTAAGCAACCGATGAGATGGGGAATGGGGTTTGCATTTTCACCTGTGTCTTGTGATAATGGAGGTTTGCCTCCAGAGGATGTATTACTGCTATACCATAACATTGAAACTGCTCATGGCAGTTTGTCATGTTTGAATGGTTTGAATGGTTTGTACCATGAATATGAATTGTGTTGTATACAATTACAGATATATATAAATGTTCGATTAGATGACAGCAGGAATTGATATGAGACTGTAGCAACTGTATGAATATATGTTTTATGATTGATAATTACAGTGGTAGTAATTGGAACTGTATTGTGTGCCTTACAGGATGTAGTGTGGTCTCAGTTTGGGTTCCCGGGTCGTAATGGGAGAGACAGCACACTGTGGATTGGTACCGAAGGTGCCAATACCCCGTGCCACCTGGACTCCTATGGGTATAACCTGGTACTACAGGTACAAGGAAGGTAATTATATAGGACTCCTATGGGTATAACCTGGTACTACAGGTACAAGGAAGGTGGACTCCTATGGGTATAACCTGGTACTACAGGTACAAAGAAGGTAATTATATAGGACTCCTATGGGTATAACCTGGTACTACAGGTACAAGGAAGGTAATTATATAGGACTCCTATGGGTATAACCTGGTACTACAGGTACAAGGAAGGTAATTATATAGGACTCCTATGGGTATAACCTGGTACTACAGGTACAAGGAAGGTAATTATATAGGACTCCTATGGGTATAACCTGGTACTACAGGTACAAGGAAGGTAGCTTAGTGGTTAGAGCGTTGGACTAGTAACCGGAAGGTTGCAAGTTCAAATCCCCGAGCTGACAAGGTACAAATCTGTCGTTCTGCCCCTGAACAGGCAGTTAACCCACTGTTCCTAGGCCGTCATTGAAAATAAGAATTTGTTCTTAACTGACTTGCCTAGTAAAATAAAGGTAAACACAGTGAAACAGAGCAGGATGAGCTGGACCTGTCCAATAAGAAGCATTGTTTTAGGTTTCTGTTGCAAATTGTTTTGCTCCAATGAACACTAATGAACACAACCCAGTTTTACATACCTCACTATACCACACACTACTTTTCCCTTTCCGCTGAGCTGCTTGTAGTAGTGGTGCAGACGATGGATGGTTTCCCCTTCACCAAGGGAATTGCACTATAGATTAAAATCTAACAGCATTATAGCTGAGAAGAAAGAAGTGCTGGAGGCAGACAATAGATTCAGCAAATCAACACAATGAGAACTGTCTCTTTACGGTAATGATCTACCAACCATTCGATGAGAACTGGCTCTGTAAAGTAATGATCTACCAACCATTCGATGAGAACTGGCTCTGTACGGTAATGATCTACCAACCATTCGATGAGAACTGGCTCTGTACGGTAATGATCTACCAACCATTCGATGAGAACTGGCTCTGTACGGTAGTGATCTACCAACCATTCGATGAGAACTGGCTCTGTACGGTAGTGATCTACCCACCATTTGTTCCCTCTAACTTTGAGGAAAGGATTTAAAAAACCTATTTTGGATGATAGAGAGGAGACGGATACTAGGAAGGGAAGGGGTGAGAGTCAGAGGGGGGGGTTAGGTAGTGAAAGGGGGGAATGTGGGCTTAGGGAGGGGGAAGGGGCTGAGAGGTGGTGGGGGGGGGTCACTTGGTGAGACAGTCAGATTGTTCCACTGGCCCCTGAAAGATAAAGTAATTTTGCTTTGGCAATGTAAACATGTTTCCCATGCCAATAAAGCCATTTGGAGGGAGGGAGATGGGGGTATATGAGGTGAGGCTCTTTAGAACAGAGAGACATTAGTTATCATGTGGAGCCCTGAGTCTACGACTAAAGCAAAAAATCTCACATTATGAAGATCACTCTATCCTTGTTTGGTTTAAATTGGCTGTTGAAACCTTTCACATTGAATGATGACCTAACCAACAAAGAACTCGCATGACATGATATTTTCAATATAGAGATGGATTGTATTGAACTATAGTTTCTTAAATTTCCTCAGCTACGTAGGGTGTAACCATTGTGGTGGCTTTGGTGATGATTGCTGTCCCTTTTAAATAAATAGTCATTCATTATGAATCTAAACTGATCCTAGATCCTACATGAGCTGATCCTATATCAGCACTCCTACTCTGAGATGCCCTGTTGTGTTTTAGGAAGCGTTGGCACCTGTTCCCCCCTGCAGACACGAGTTGTCTGTACCCCAGCAGGATCCCCTATGAGGAGTCTAGTGTGTTCAGCCAGGTGGACGTGCTCCAACCAGACCTTCAGAGGTTCCCTGCTTTCAGACACGCCAGGGCCTACACAGTCACCCTGCAGCCTGGACAGGTACAACACATTGGACCAGTTTCCCGGACATAGATTAAGCCTAATCTGTACTAAAAAACTACCGCAATGGAGATTCTCCCTTGAGCATGCTTTTTAGTCTAGGACTAGGTTTAATCTTTTTCCAGGAAACCAGTCCAACAGGGGCAACATATGTAACTCTCTCTACAAGTGTATCAAAGAGAATCCATTCAGCAAACACAGCTATATGTACAAATTGACACTGTGAAAGTGCTCATCTCTTAATTTATGAGAAAATATTTCGTCAGAGACAAATGTGTTTGAACTACATAAATACAATAGAGCACATGTTTGTCTCTGTGGTTTGATCAAAAGCATAAGCTGAGGCATACCCCAAAATGTTTGTAGAGGTGCTGAGTAACGGAGAGTGAACTGTATAAAAATATTAAGACAGTTGCACACGCTATATATTGCGCTCCAAAAGTATTGTATAATTTCAAAATAACTGTCCCAACGACTAAGGTTAAAGTGCAGACAGTCTGCTTTAATTTGAGGGTATTTTCATCCATATTGAGTGAACTGTTTTGAGATCACTGAAGTTTTTTATGGGACCAAAGGTTTTAGGACAAATTCACTTATGTGTACTAAAGGTTTATGTGTATCAAAGGTTTAGTGTTTGGTCCCATATTCCTAGCACTTAATGATTACATCAAGCTTGTGACTCTACAAAGTTGTTGGATGCATTTGCTGTTTGTTGTTTTGGTTTCAGTTTATTTTATGCCCAATAGAAATTAATGGTATATAATGTATTGTGTAATTGTTAGCATCCACTTTCATTGTAAATAAGAATATAATATGTTTTTCTAAACACTTCTACATTCATGTGGATGCTGCCATGATTACGGCTGAATGAATCATGAATAATGATGAGTGACAAATTTACAGAGGCACAAATTTCATACCCCAAATACATGCAAACCTCTCACCATTACAATAACAGGAGATGTTAGCATCTTTTTTGGGGGGGTGATATTTATGTCTCAAACTTTATGAGCCTCCATCTGTCGTACTTTTGGTCATATAGTGTAAGTATGTGGACACCTGCTCATCGAACAGCTTATTCCAAAATCCTGGGCATTAATATGGAGTTGGTCCCCCCTTTGCTGCCACTCTTCTGGAAGGCTTTCCACTAGATGTTGGAACATTGCTGCAGGGACTTGCTTGCATTCAGACACAAAAGCATTAGTGAGGTCGGGCACTGATGTTGGGTGATTAGGCCTGGCTTGCAGTCGGCATTCCAATTCATCCCAAAGGTGTTCAATGGGGTTGAGATCAGGGCTCTGTGCAGGTCAGTCAAGTTCTTCCACACCGATCTTGACAAACCATTTCTGTATGGACCTTGCATTGTGCACGGGGGCATTGTCATGCTGAAACAGAAAAGGCCCTTCCCCAAACTGTTGCCACAAGGTTGGAAGCACAGAATCGTCTAGAATGTCATTGTATGCTGTAGCGTTAAGTTTCCCTTCACTGGAACTAAGGGGCCCGAACCATGAAAAACAGCCCCAGACCATTATTCCTCTTCCGCCAAACTTTACAGTTGGCACTATGCATTCGGGCAGGTTGCGTTCTCCTGGTATCCGCCGAACCCAAATTTGTCCGTTGGACTGCCAGATGGTTAAGCGTGATTCATCACTACAGAGAACGTGTTTCCACTGCTACAGAGTCCAATGGCGGCGAGCTTTATACCACTCCAGCCGACACTTGGCATTGCGCATGGTGATCTTAGGCTTGTGTGCTCGGCCATGGAAACCCATTTCATGAAGCTCCCGACAAACAGTTAGACGTATCAGATATTGATATGTCTCTCTTGACATCAGATATTGATACGTCTCTCTTGACATCAGATATTGATGCGTCTGTCTCGACATCAGATATTGATACGTCTCTCTTGACATCAGATATTGATGCGTCTGTCTTGACATCAGATATTGATGCGTCTGTCTTGACATCAGATATTGATGCGTCTGTCTTGACATCAGATATTGATGCGTCTCTCTTGACATCAGATATTGATGCGTCTGTCTTTACATCAGATATTGATGCGTCTGTCTTGACATCAGATATTGATGCGTCAGTCTGGACATCAGATATTGATGTGTCTGTCTTGACATCAGATATTGATGCGTCTCTCTTGACATCAGATATTGATGCGTCTGTCTTGACATCAGATATTGATGCGTCTGTCTTGACATCAGATATTGATGCGTCTGTCTTGACATCAGATATTGATGCGTCTGTCTTGACATCAGATATTGATGCGTCTGTCTTGACATCAGATATTGATGCGTCTCTCTTGACATCAGATATTGATGCGTCTCTCTTGACATCAGATATTGATGCGTCTGTCTTGACATCAGATATTGATGCGTCTCTGTTGACATCAGATATTGATGCGTCTGTCTTGACATCAGATATTGATGCGTCTGTCTTGACATCAGATATTTATGCGTCTCTGTTGACATCAGATATTGATGTGTCTGTCTTGACATCAGATATTGATGTGTCTGTCTTGACATCAGATATTGATGCGTCTGTCTTGACATCAGATATTGATGTGTCTGTCTTGACATCAGATATTGATGCGTCTGTCTTGACATCAGATATTGATGTCTGTCTTGACATCAGATATTGATGCGTCTGTCTTGACATCAGATATTGATGCGTCTGTCTTGACATCAGATATTGATGCGTCTGTCTTGACATCAGATATTGATGCGTCTGTCTTGACATCAGATATTGATGCGTCTGTCTTGACATCAGATATTGATGCGTCTGTCTTGACATCAGATATTGATGTGTCTGTCTTGACATCAGATATTTATGCGTCTCTGTTGACATCAGATATTGATGCGTCTGTCTGTGCAAATGAAAGAAAGCATGCAGCAGTCAGAGCTTTGTAGACTGAATGAATTAAGACTGCAGTGGAACCAGGGGATCAATAAGGGCTGTTCACTTTAATAAAGACCAAATCCACATTATGAATGAGACAGAAGCACTTGGGAGGGAGGATACAAGCTGCCATCGAATGGCTAGTCTCTCCCACTGTGTTAAATTAGGTGGCGTTCAGTGCGAAAAAAACGGTGTGCAACGTTCAATTAAACGGAAACGCTCTGTTCTGAATGACCAGTTGTAAAGCGGGGTTGGGTTGTAGGATAGGGAACGCTGTCAACATGCCCTTTTAATTAGTCACTCATTGTTTCAAGACGCACCCTGTCACACCCACCAAATGTACCTCCATGTCTGTTCAAGAACGTTTTGGGGAAATGTGTCATTCAGTGCAAACCGTCATACGATGTTGTAAATGTTTTATCAAACTGATCACTCCTTCAGCTCTACTACTTATTAACTGGCTATGCTCTGCTCTCCCATCCCCTGGACTATGAGCTGTGCTGCTAGCAGATATTTATAGATATTTTGGAGTCCTTCAAAGTTTCTACTCTGTAATATGTTCCTTAACCGTATTCCTACTGATCACCTTGCATTTCTTCTGATGCGATCTGACCCTGTTGTCCTTCTGCTCCAATAGGTGCTGTTTGTCCCCAGACACTGGTGGCACTATGTGGAGTCTGTTGACCCCATCACCGTCAGTGTCAACTCCTGGATTGAGTTGGTATGTACAGTAAAGTCACCTCCAACTAAATGGTGTTAAGTATGTTTGTTTATGTGGAAATTGGACATTTGAGAGGAGGGCCATAATTACAGTACAGCTTGATGAAGAGTTTCCCACCACGAGCTACCACTACTGCCCATAGGGCCATGGTCAAAATTAGTGCACCATATAGGGAATAGGGTGTTATTCAGGACACAGCCACAGTGATGGATGTGAGGGGTGTTAAGGCTCTCTGATGCTGTGGGTTTTTGAGTAATGATCAGGCATCAGAGTAAAGATACCCCTGTCATAATGATTTGTGAGTTTGCATGTAGAGGAGTGGTGCGCTGCATAACACAGTCACATACAGGTAATTGCCAAAATAATGGAAACACTTGAGTAAATGAGGGAAAGAAAGTATATTGAAAGCAGGTACTTTCACACAGGTGTGGGTTAATTAAGTTCTGAGTTAATTAAGCAATTAATATCCCATCATGTTTAAGGTCATGTATAAAGATGCTGGGCAGGCCATTATTTTGGCTATCATGGCTATGCCCCCATAGGATGATAATGTCCCCATCCACAGGGCATGTGTGGTCACTGAATGGTTTGATGAAAACCATATTCCACACTTATTCTGGAGCGGCGCCTGAGACAGCATTTTCCACCACCATCAACAAAACAATGATGGGATTTCTCGTGGAGGAATAGCGTCACACACCCCCCAATCGAGTTCCAGACACTTGTAGAATCTATGCCAAGGTGCATCGAAGCTGTTCTGGAGGCTCGTGGTGGCCCAACACCCTATTAAGACACTTTGTTGATGTTTCCTTTATTTTGGAAGTTACCTGTATCTAGATCAGAGGAATGTGTATTCAGGTAGTGTGTCACCTTCGATGCCTCCTGATAACTGTCTCTGAGACAAGGTTACAGACACAATCAATTATGCCTGCTGCACATAATGTCTTTATCAGCAACTTAATAGGAGTTTTTCTTTCTACTTCCTGATCTGATACAGGAAGTTGACGATGAGGCGAGAGTAGGCGAGGCCCTCACCAAAGCCATCGTCTGTGCTCTGAAGACGACACCTAGTAACGACAATGATGATGACTGGCTCAATCCCACTGAGGTACAGTATCCTGACGCTAGCCTGAGTCCTAGATCTGACCGCATAAACAGATCTCGGACCAGGCTACCTTGACCCTGAGTTAACCTCTTCAAACTCAAGGTCTAAAGATTGGCAGTTCAGTTAGCATCGTCACAAGCCACAACGAACCCCTTGTACTGTGCAGAATCTGATGGCACATTTGCCGTGCACACTCAGGGTCATTCTGAGTGCAGTCCGACCATTTGTTCTCCTTATAAGAGCAGAGATCAGAAGGAGGAACTTGTTCTGGTGGGCTGAGGTCCAGATAAAGAAAAAGTCCCAGGAATGCAGCATAGAACAACAGAGGAGATTCCAACCCCCCCAGATTGACCAATCTGTCTAGCTCCAGTTAGCATTTGAGTTGTTGACTGATCTTGTGCTGGAGAATACCTAGCCTAAAACTGGCCTTTTTAGTTAAGACATGAAGAGCTCCACAGAGATGACAAAGCAGAGCATAGTGTGTGTGACTAGTTTTAATTTTTAAATGTTTTATTTAACTAGGCAAGTAAGTTAATTAAGAACAAATTCTTATTTACAATGACGGCCTACTGGGGAACAGTGGGTTAACTGCCTTGTTCAGGAGCAGAATGACAGATTTTTACCTTGTCAGCTCTGGGATTCAATCCAGCAACCTTTCGGTTACTGGCCCAACACTCTAACCACTAGGCTACCTGCCTCCCCAAAGTTAAGAGACATAGTCCCTGTAAACACACAGTACTGACCATAGTCCCTGTAAACACACAGTACTGACCATAGTCCCTGTAAACACACAGTACTGACCATAGTCCCTGTAAACACACAGTACTGACCATAGTCCCTGTAAACACACAGTACTGACCATAGTCCCTGTAAACACACAGTACTGACCATAGTCCCTGTAAACACACAGTACTGACCATAGTCCCTGAGTAAAGTGGAGAATGACGAAACATTGGTTCGTTTCATAACGGTTGGGTTTATAGTTTCAACTTTTGTATTTTTCCAAAGGAGGGGTTGGTGGGACATGACGAGAACATGCAGTACCTGAACCTGGCTGTGGGGGCCTGTATGGAGAAGAGAGGGATAACAAGTCACCGTGACCAACAGACCCAGGACACCCCAGCATGTCCAAGGGCAAAACGTGACTCCAGGGGCCAAGCTAAGAACACCAACTCTTCATCACCACCAGCAGAGTGCCTTTCCTCCTCTTCCACACCATCCACCATGCCCTTCGGACCTCACCTCATCCCCGTGGCCTGGAACCAGATCACCAACCAGGAAACTCCAGAGCAGAACCCCAAAAACCAAGACAGACCGTCACCATCCAAAGACTGTGACATAATCAGGTCTAGCAGCATAACCCAAAACACCCCTCCCAGACCTGTCAGTGGAAGTAGAGCCCAGCACCAGCATGGAGGGGAAGGCATGTCCAGCTCCGGTTCAACCTCAGACCCCCTAGTGATACCACGGCCAGGGTGCAGAGATGGAGGAAGGCCACCACCTGGGGACAGAGACCAGGGCAAGGGTAACAGAGCACACTGCCCCATCTCCATCACCACCAATGACCTACTGCAGTGCCTGGTTCACCCTGATGTCATTGCTAGAGTCTCTGAGCTACTGATGGAGAGGGTCCAGTCATGGACAGCCACAACACCATAGCTTCATAATCTACATTCCAACGTTCATACTAGTATGCTACTGAGATTGAATGCCAAAATACATTGCTTCATTCTAAGTGCTAAGCTAGTATGGATATTGAAACAGAGCCTAACAAGTAGATTGTACATAACTTCCCTCAATTGTTAAAAATGGGGAAAGGAGTCATCATCAGTAAGTCTATAGAGTTTAACTGGGTTCAATTGACTTTAACAGCTGAGGTAGTCAAGGTGGAGTATATCATGGTATTAATACCTCTGACACTGGCTTTTATTTCCCCTAATGCTGCTGGGAGTCCCTGGCTACGTCCCAAATGGCACCTTGTTCCCTATATAGTGCACTACTATTGACCAGAACGGCTTGATGATTAGGCGAGAGTAGAACGGTCCTGGTCAAAAGTTGTGCACTATATAGGGAATAGGGTGCCATTTGGGACGCAAGCCTCTGTGGAGTTAACAGTGACTCAGAAACCACTGCTCTGCAGTGCCCACATGGGAAATCCTGCCTGGCTGATAGTTATTACAAAGTGTCAGAGAGGACAGAAAGACGTTTCACTTTTCTATATTTTCTTACCCTTCTGCTCCTTCTTTTTCTACCCCATCTACACTGAGTATACAACACATTATGAACACCTGCTCTTTCCATGACATAGACTGACCAGGTGAATCCAGGTGAAAGCTATGATCCCTTATTGATGTCACCTGTTCAATCCACTTGACACAAACCTGTTCTTGACACTCAGTGTATATGGTTTACTGTAGTATGTTATAGTCTTGGCGACTCCATGAGGTCAAATCCAAGTCAAGAGCATTTCTTCCATTCTTACCATGTTTGTAGTCCTCCTTTTTAGTGTTTTTTGGTATTTTATTGGGATCCCCTTTTAGCTGCTGCCAACCTGGAGCTTCCAGCGGCTACTCTTCCTCTTTAGACCAGGGCTCTGCCTTCCATTCCACAGCTGGTACAGTCTGTTTGCGTCCAAGGGCTCTGGTCTGAAGTGGAAGGACTATATAGGGAATAGGGTGGCAGTTGGGGTGAAGATGTTAGAAAGGCAGCCTGTTATGGTATTGTGATTAATGAATGCTGTCTAAGGAGTGATGATGTGTTATGTCCCAGTTACCAGGAAGTGATGTGTTATTTTTCTGTCTCTCTATAGTCCTGGGTCTGTGACAAGGGAAGGAAACCAAAGCTCTGAATGAATAAAGACTAGAAACATGTAAGTGCCACCGACAATGAGGTAGTCCTGCAAAAACGTAAGAGTAGCAAGATTTCAGAAACAGAATTATATCATATTCAGAGAAATTTACACATTTTATTTACGTACCACAAGAGTAAAATTAGAGTAAAATGGTTCCCAGGAGTGGAATGTTTTATGAAGGTCTATCTATCAAATGATTAGGACACACTAGACATTTTTCCTTGACTCATAGTTTGTCATTTGAATGAGGCTCTTTTAGTCAAGTATTACTGGAGTTAAGTCTACTCCAGTATTTGTCTCAGGTAGCCAGTCTAAAGAGCAGGGATGGAAATGAATCTAGGCCACTCGTGAAAATGGTTCTACTAGTAAAAATTGCTCTACTAGTAACCAAAATCCTTAAGTTTCATGCCTGCTAAAGAAGAACCCTTTTCACAATGTTCTGTAATTCTATTGTTTATCAACTACAAGAGTCTGTTGTTTTCATCTTTGAACATCATTGTAAACAGGGGACTTCAGATCATTCTGCTATGTTCAGTAACATTTTAGAAATTCACAAAAATAAAATACAGCGTTTGAACAATGTGTTTTGTTACCACCGGTCCTGGTTTGACCTCCAGATTTTGAGAAGTGTCTCAGTTGGCGTGCTGACTGTGGTTAGGCCATACTATAAGATCACACAGACAGGTGACAATAACTAACAACATAGTAGGGTTCAGCAAGTAAAATACACTCAATCACCATATCTTAATACTTTGCATCGATTTACAAATGTATAAAACAAAAAAGATTCCACTCTGGGGGCTTACAAATCTCTTGAGAGAGAAATACTCTGAAGTTAGTCACCAGACTACATATTGGTGCTCTTCTCTATTGAGTTCAAGTACATAGTGTCGTCTGTCTGGTCCTTCTTCAGGTCATCTTCATCCTCATTGATTGTCTTGTCTGGGAACAGCTTGTCTAGCTCGCCTGGGTCTACGTAGGTGTAGAAGTAAGCCATGATGGAGAAGATGATGCAGACTGCCATCAGGAGGCCAGCGAACAGCAGGAATTCCATCCACTGGGAATATCAGAATCAATGTTAAACACATTTAACACTGGGGACTATGGTTGTTATTTGATAGGCATATGTATTATCCTGGTGGACTCGCTACTCAAGCTGGAGAGAGAAAGGGAACAAGCCATTCTTATTGTTGTGATTGGTTTCCCTCTAGTGGACTACTGCAGACACTGCTCTGTTGGACTCTTTTTAATGGTTTTATGAGGTCTATGGGTTCAATGGCGCACTGACAAGGCTTCCTAAAAGGCACAGTAAATACAAAACCATCTTCTACCACTGGGACTTACCTGTTCCAGACCTGCCCCCTCTGCTACGATCAGCACAATGACATTGCCAAAGGCTACAGTCAGCAGCCAGCCGGCCTGCAGCAGTGACTTCATGTTGGCTGGGGCCTGTATTGAACATAGACCTAGATATTGTTTATCATTGGCAGGGAAAAGCATATCACATGTTCTTCACTCAGACATGATCTCCTTGTAGAGTCTGAATTCCTAGTAATCAACCCGTAGCTGTCTATACCCCCTAGCCACTTCTAGTAGATCGGAAAGGTTTCTGGTTGGTATAAACTAAGTGTTCATCATACTGGACACCAATTCTTTCAGATCTACAGAGGTGCCTAAGTAAGCATTTGAGGTTTATTAGTCAATACTCAACCAATACTCAATCAACAATCACTGGATACCTGCTGACCTGTGAATAGGAGAACTCGATGCCTGGGATGGAGAACATGACTTCTCCTGCTGTCATCAGGGCATACTGGGGGATCTGCCAGGCTATGTGAACATTGTTGGCCTTCACAAATCAAAAATAATTGAATCACATGCTTTGTAAACAGATGTAGACTAACTGTAAAATGCTTACTTACAGGCCCTTCCCAACAATGCAGAGAGAAAAAAAGAGAAATAATAACCTTCACATCCTCCATCTTCTGGGGAATGATGTCTCCAGAGCCCTGTAAAAAGTAAAGGAGGTTACGAGTACTGTCTACCAGAGCAGGCACTGACGATGTGAGCAATGCCAAGGTCGTGGGTTCAATTCCCGCAGGGATCACATATCTTTAGTAAGTGTAACTTACTAGGTAGCTAGTACTAGAAGTAGCTTGTACTGTGCTAGTCCATGTATTTATACTGCCAATGTGGTTTCAGGCCATAGCAGGCAACACTTAATAGTACCTACAGTATGGTATGTTGTGATCTCATGTATAAGCAGTGGGATGACTCACCCCTTTGAGGATGACTGTGTATGAAGCTCCAGAGTCGAGCAGGCCCAGGTTGATGGAGAAATCCTGTGAGCCTGATGTACACCTCACGCTTGTATACCTGTGAGAGATGGCACAGGTGAAGGATTTAGAGAGGGCAGAGGTAAAAGAGATCTGTGGATACTGAGATATGATCTAGCGCTGACTGTATCAGAGGAGGCTGCTGAGGGGAGGACGGCTCATAATAATGTATTGGAATGGAGCATATGGAATGGTATCAACCACATGGAAACCACGTGCTTCAAGTATTTGATACCATTCCACTTATTCTGCTCCAGCCATTACCACGAGCCCATCCTCTCCAATTAAGGTGCCACCAGCCTCCTGTGGACTGTATCTATTTCTAATTTATTACTACATTAGTCAGATGTTCAATGTTAGAAAATTAGGAATATCATGTATTGAATGCTTTGTCAGTGGCCTAGGAAGGGACACTTTACACTATTTTAAGATGAATTGCAATGGAACAGAAATATGGCCACTCACTCCTTTCTTTCCACACTCTTATTGGGAGATATGCCATAGTCAGCGGGTATGTGAAAGTCCACACCAGCCATCGTTACGTTCACAGCCTCACTCCGCGTGTTTATGAACCTGTTAGAGCAATACTTGAATCTTTGCAGCGTATTCACTGAACTAACGGAAGTCAGTCTTTCCAATGGAGCATTATTCCGTCTCCTATTTCAATTCAAACATAAACACATAATTACCTCAGGTATGCTTCCATTTTTTCACTTTTAAGTATGTTGTCTGTCACCTATATTATTAAAAAAATGAAAACAGAAACAGATTGCAAACACAGAAATGATTTCTGTAGTGACTGTAAGATTATAGTGTGAACTTCAGACTCACGAGTTGACACACTATTCCCGAGGTGTTGCTGTGCAGGACGAGACTGTAGGCTTTCTGCTCTGTGAAAGTCTCTCTACACTCATGAAAGTGTCCATTGTGATTGATCCCCACAGTGATGGTCTTGTTGTGTCCCCCCAGTTCAAGATGCTGATATACTTGAGGATCCTGATAGACATAGAGGCATGTGTATTACATGTATTGCCATGATTAATGTTCAGCTCTAATCAGACCTGCGTTCAAATATTATTACAATTATTTCAAATACTCCAACTGGGCCTGATCAAGCTTTCCTGGCACAATGGAACCAATAAAATAGTCGCACAACGGCAAACTCCAGGCAGGCTAAAGCAAACACAAAGTTTTTGAAAGATTTGAAATAGTATTTGAACCCAGGTCTGGCTGTAATAGCTGTAGAACAATGGACCTGTTGACCTCAGAACGCACATCTGTTGCCGTGAGATGTAACTGTAGATTCCTATGGAGTCAGACTATGGAGCGACTACGGAGTCTACAGCCATTTCTCATGGCAATCCTATCTGGTAGGTCTGCTTTCTATGAGGTCAAGGTTGATTATTAGTCACAGCATTATTAGCGTAGCAGAGTAAAACTAGGGTAAAACTCCCCAGCCCAGTTTACCTCATAGGATTTGATGGGTTGTGAGAATAGGTTACTCCCAGGGATGCTTAGTTTGACGTCACTGTCAGCCAGGTTGTAGACCTGTAGCAGACACTGTCCACAAGGTGCAGGCTCCACCACTGTTTTCTAGCAGAGGAATAGAGAGAGAGGGGACATCAGAGGACAGGTGACTGTCTCTGTTACAAAGGTGGTAATCCAGGCAGATGTTTTTTTACCATTGCAACATATTAATGTTGTTCCTGCTACACTAAACACTTCTCCGGGCATTGTGAGATCAGACCATCTATGCAGCGCAACTGCAAAAAAAGATGACCTGGAGTGTCACTTACAGAAGTGAAGTCCCCCAAAGATCAGAGGAGGCTGGTGGGAGGAGCTATAGTAGGATGGGCTCATTGTAATGACTGGAATGGAATGAATGTAACGAAGTCTAACGTGGTTTCCATTTGTTGGATAGGGTTCCATTTATTCCATTCCAGCCATTACAATACGCCTATAGCTCCTACCACCAGCCTCCTCTGCCAGAGATGCTGTGTCTTACCATGACGTTGACCTCCACCAAGGTGGCAGCACCGAAGGCCAGCGCTGCAAAGATCATACCAACAGCCATCTTCTTCAGCGGCCTAAGGGGAGATGGAGACGTGTCAGGCATTCTGTCTCTAAAGGGGAGATGGAGACGTGTCAGGCATTCTGTCTCTAAAGGGGAGATGGAGACGTGGCATTCTGTCTCTAAAGGCATTCTGTCTCTAAAGGGGAGATGGAGACAGGCATTCTGTCTCTAAAGGCATTCTGTCTCTAAAGGGGAGATGGAGACGAGGCATTCTGTCTCTAAAGGGGAGATGGAGACAGGCATTCTGTCTCTAAAGGGGAGATGGAGACATTCTGTGTCAGGCATTCTGTCTCTAAAGGGGAGATGGAGACATTCTGTCTCTAAAGGGGAGATGGAGACAGGCATTCTGTCTCTAAAGGGGAGATGGAGACGTGTCAGGCATTCTGTCTCTAAAGGGGAGATGGAGACGTCTCTAAAGTCAGGCATTCTGTCTCTAAAGGGGAGATGGAGACGTGGCATTCTGTCTCTAAGGCATTCTGTCTCTAAAGGGGAGATGATGGAGATGGAGACGTGTCAGGCATTCTGTCTCTAAAGGGGAGATGGAGACGTATCAGGCATTCTGTCTCTAAAGGGGAGATGGAGACGTGTCAGGCATTCTGTCTCTAAAGGGGAGATGGAGACGTGTCAGGCATTCTGTCTCTAAAGGGGAGATGGAGACGTGTCAGGCATTCTGTCTCTATTCTTCTGTCTCTAAAGGGGAGATGGAGACAGGCATTCTGTCAGGGGAGATGGAGACATTCTGTCTCTAAAGGGGAGATGGAGTCTCTAAAGGGGAGATGGAGACGTGTCAGGCATTCTGTCTCTAAAGGGGAGATGGAGACGTGTCAGGCATTCTGTCTCTAAAGGGGAGATGGAGACGTGTCAGGCATTCTGTCTCTAAAGGGGAGATGGAGACGTGTCAGGCATTCTGTCTCTAAAGGGGAGATGGAGACGTGTCAGGCATTCTGTCTCTAAAGGGGAGATGGAGACGTGTCAGGCATTCTGTCTCTAAAGGGGAGATGGAGACGTGTCAGGCATTCTGTCTCTAAAGGGGAGATGGAGACGTATCAGGTCTCTAAAGGGGAGATTCTTCTGTCTCTAAAGGGGAGATGGAGACGTGTCATCAGGCATTCTGTCTCTAAAGGGGAGATAAAGGGGAGATGGAGACGTGTCAGGCATTCTGGGAGATGGAGACGTGTCAGGCATTCTGTCTCTAAAGGGGAGATGGAGACGTGTCAGGCATTCTGTCTCTAAAGGGGAGATGGAGACGTGTCAGGCATTCTGTCTCTAAAGGGGAGATGGAGTCTCTACGTGTCAGGCATTCTGTCTCTAAAGGGGAGATGGAGACGTGGCATTCTGTCTCTAGGCATTCTGTCTCTAAAGGGGAGATGGAGACGTGTCAGGCATTCTGTCTCTAAAGGGGAGATGGAGACGTATCAGGCATTCTGTCTCTAAAGGGGAGATGATGGGCATTCTGTCTCTAACGTGTCAGGCATTCTGTCTCTAAAGGGGAGATGGAGACGTGTCAGGCATTCTGTCTCTAAAGGGGAGATGGAGTGTCAGGCATTCTGTCTCTAAAGGGGAGATGGAGACGTATCAGGCATTCTGTCTCTAAAGGGGAGATGGAGACGTGTCAGGCATTCTGTCTCTAAAGGGGAGATGGAGACGTGTCAGGCATTCTGTCTCTAAACCACACTCCTATGGACTCCAACAAGACAACTTGGAGTCGACGCACATTGGTCAATTTTGTCCCTACCACACAGAACTACACAGTAACAACGGTTTCCATTCTTAGAAATGATTAATGCGGTGAATTGTTTTATCTTTCTGTAGGACTACATAAGATGCTTGCACAACATTGTTCGAGCGTATCTTCCACTTATCATCTCAGTGATTTGATAAGATCACAAGGTACTGTAGAAAAACAGCTACAAACATTTTCTTTATGACCAAGAGGCGCATCAATAATGTTGCCCAACCCACATGCTTGTTCTTGCCCCATTCCTTACTTATGAATGATGACTGTTTTTTTATTTAACAAGGCAAGTCAGTTAAGAGCACATTCTTATTTACAATAATGGCCTACCGGGGAACAGTGGGTTAACTGCCTTGTTCAGGGGCAGAACGACAGGTTTTTACCTTGTCAGCTCAGGGATTTGATCCAGCAACCTTTTAGGTTACTGGCCCAACACTCTAACCACTAGGCTGCCTGCCGCCCCAAACAGCCTTCAACTACTGTTGAAGACTGTCGTGTCCAGCTGTCAAAACCTTTCTTCCTCCGTCCTTGTTTCCACAATTCCTCCTGAAGCTCATTGGAAGTGAGGATCTAAGAGCCGAAGTCCAAGCTCCCTACGGTATCCTCGTCCAATGAGCTTTGAGACAGAGTGAGAAAATAAGGACAGAGGAAGCAAGGATTTGACATAGTAACGTGTTCAGACACAGCCGTGGTCCACTCACGTGAGATTGATCCTGCACAGGCCTATGAGTGGGTAGACAACCACGTCAAAGATAGGCACAAACATGAGGATCAGCAGAGCGTTTAACATCTGAAAGAAACAGGAAGAACAAAACACAGGGAAGCTTCTGATGACTCAATATAAAATCACAACAAAAAATACCATCAAATCATATTGGTTGCTGAAGCAAACTTAGAAAAGACACTAGTAAATATTCCTGCTCAATTTATTTTGCCAATAGATAGATAGCATTATGGTGATAATGTCCATTATAAAAGGGTTTGGGTTCAGGAGAGAACACGCATGGTCTTATTCAAAGCCATTATAGAGAGAACCTATGGTTACAGGTACAGTATAAACATCACCAGCAGTCGTAATGCACTATAGAATACTAGGAAGAGAGTAGGAAACTGCAGGCACCTGCATTTGATCAGGCTTCAGAACGAATGCTGATCCCTGTAACATAGAGACAGATTCCAAACAAGATTTCTATTTCAGATTACAGTCAACGATAGTAACACAATGCAAAATACTATGAAATCATAAATGCCGCACACTTGGGTTTTACCACAGTTGTAGAGCACATTGTTACACCGTTTCAAAAGCTAGAAAAGGAAAGGAACTTACGAAGGCCATTCACTACGAGACTCCTACCACTGTTGTAAAGTCCTGTACATTGAAAGAAAGACAAAGAACTTACAAAGGCCATGTTCATCCGGGTGGCCTGGAGAGTCCAGCGGGATCCCTATAGTACCATATAACAAAGAAGGCTAAATGTTATCATGTTTTCACTGGCCCATTCACTGGATAGCTGCTTCGCCATCACCATTCACTTCAATGGTATAATCAGACCTCATCAATCCAACATGTCCTTGGCTTCTAACATGCCTAATGCAAAGCCAAGCAAAATGTTATTGCCTATAAACAATATAGATTCCCTTCATTAAAACTAAGATGGAGGTTTTTGTTCTTCTTGTTAGATTTAATCACAGTGTTTTATCAGAGGAATGTGCCCAGGGAATCTGGGTTAGAGAAGGTTGGATGGATGGGGTTTTGGGCTTTGCACTTTTTCTTAATCAGTTGTTATTGTGGTGTTGTTTGGTCGTTGACCAGAGGAGAGGAGGAGAGAGGAGATGAGAGGAGACAACAGAACAATCCCTCAAGATCAAGCAGTGAGGCAAGCAGAACTTGGGGTCCCAGAGGGCAAAGCTTGTTGGAATTATATAATTAAAAAAATGTAAAGAGTTGTAATCTGGTTGAAATGATGTAATTTCAAACCGTTTTGTCTTTACTTGGTCCGTATCTACTGTATTGACCTGAATCCTGGGTTTGGGAACCATGAAAGGTCCTGTTTAGAGGCTAGCTAGGGTGGTGGTTACTGTTCTATTTAGGAAGGTCCAAGCTGGTTCGGGTTAGGGTACGCATTGGATCCTTACCTGCTGGTCAAACAGAGCCCAGAACATGGGCAGAGGGATGAAGAGCACCAGAACCCTCAGAACCATCTTAATCTCATGGATCAGACGTTTCTGTAGAGAAGCACATACAGTAGGAGAACATACAGTAGGAGAACATACAGTATGGGTCCATTTCACCAGAAACTTCTTCATCCATTCACATATACCTTTTCCTTAGAATGGATACATACCTTCTACCGTAAGCCAGATCGCCATAAATGTTCCTCATCTTTATATTATATTATCCTATTATAATCTGAAACATTGTTAATGGGACAGTTAAAAGCTCCATGAAGTGATTATAGTCCTCACTGGAGTTATTTCATTCTTGATAATCATACCGGATACTTCTCCTCTGCCCAGTCCAGCCAGTGTTTCCTCTTAGAGTCATACTTAGAACTCATCCACCGGTTCTTGATGGCCAACTGTAGGATGGAGCGAACAGGAGCAGTCACGGTCCAGTAGTAAGCCCAGGGGTAGTATTTTTCAGTTGTTTATCTTTCCATTATCTCAGAACCCAGAGCCAGATCTTGAGTGTACTAGCCAACAATGTTAACAATCTGCCACAAGAGACTCATCTTTCTATGGAAATGTGTGACTGTTGAGAGAGGTGAATGACTTACCCCCAGGCACCGACACACATCCAATAAGACGTTCCCCTCAGGTGGACTCTTCTTATACATCCCACTTCCAGAGATGAACACGACTACAAAGACATAGACACATTTGAGTAGAATTTACTGATTGTAAATGTACTATCGCAATAAAAAAAATCCTCCAAAGAGCATTGCCTGACCGCAAAACAAAATACCATCAATACTGTCTTTCTGTCAGATCCAAGGGGAAATTAGTTCCCTCGTTGAAATCCTTTTGACATGTAAAACTGAATTCTAGAAGTTCCTGTAAAACTGAATTCTAGAAGTTCCTGTAAAACTGAATTCTAGGAGTTCCTGTAAAACTGAATTCTAGGAGTTCCTGTAAAACTGAATTCTAGGAGTTCCTGTAAAACTGAATTCTAGGAGTTCCTGTAAAACTGAATTCTAGGAGTTCCTGTAAAACTGAATTCTAGAAGTTACGGTAAAACTGAATTCTAGGAGTTCCTGTAAAACTGAATTCTAGGAGTTCCTGTAAAACTGAATTCTAGGAGTTCCTGTAAAACTGAATTCTAGAAGTTCCTGTAAAACTGAATACTAGGAGTTCCTGTAAAACTGAATTCTAGGAGTTCCTGTAAAACTGAATTCTAGAAGTTCCTGTAAAACTGAATTCTAGGAGTTCCTGTAAAACTGAATTCTAGGAGTTCCTGTAAAACTGAATTCTAGAAGTTCCTGTAAAACTGAATTCTAGAGGTTCCTGTAAAACTGAATTCTAGAAGTTCCTGTAAAACTGAATTCTAGGAGTTCCTGTAAAACTGAATTCTGGGAGTTCCTGTAAAACTGAATTCTAGAAGTTCCTGTAAAACTGAATTCTAGGAGTTCCTGTAAAACTGAATTCTAGGAGTTCCTGTAAAACTGAATTCTAGGAGTTCCTGTAAAACTGAATTCTAGAAGTTCCTGTAAAACTGAATTCTAGGAGTTCCTGTAAAACTGAATTCTAGGAGTTCCTGTAAAACTGAATTCTAGGAGTTCCTGTAAAACTGAATTCTAGAAGTTCCTGTAAAACTGAATTCTAGGAGTTCCTGTAAAACTGAATTCTAGGAGTTCCTGTAAAACTGAATTCTAGGAGTCGGAGGTCCTGTAAAACTGAATTCTAGGAGTTCCTGTAAAACTGAATTCTAGAAGTTCCTGTAAAACTGAATTCTAGGAGTTCCTGTAAAACTGAATTCTAGAAGTTCCTGTAAAACTGAATTCTAGGAGTTCCTGTAAAACTGAATTCTAGAAGTTCCTGTAAAACTGAATTCTAGGAGTTCCTGTAAAACTGAATTCTAGAAGTTCCTGTAAAACTGAATTCTAGAAGTTCCTGTAAAACTGAATTCTAGAAGTTCCTGTAAAACTGAATTCTAGGAGTTCCTAGAGTGGGTTTTTGGCATTTCTATCCCTGGTCATCTATGAAGGGCTAAAGGTAAAGATGAAACACACTCCCTGTTAGAGTAAACTTCTTGTCTAACACGGAGTGTTGATGATGTGTGTTATCTGGGTGTGTGCCATTTTTTCAACCCAGGAACTAAAACCAACTAGCCAAAATACCTTCAGACTATATTTTCATATGTTGAACAAGACTTGCAAATAGCCAATACCAGCCGCGTGTGTGTGTGTGTGTGTGTGTGTGTGTGTGTGTGTGTGTGTGTGTGTGTGTGTGTGTGTGTGTGTGTGTGTGTGTGTGTGTGTGTGTGTGTGTGTGTGTGTGTGTGTGTGTGTGTGTGTGCGTGCGTGCGTGCGTGTATATACATTGCTCAAAAAAATAAAGGGAACACTAAAATAACACATCCTAGATCTGAATGAATTAAATATTCTTATTAAATACTTTTTTCTTTACATAGTTTAATGTGCTAACAACAAAATCACACAAAAATTATCAAAGGAAATCAAATTTAACAACCCATGGAGGTCTGGATTTGGAGTCACACTCAAAATTAAAGTGGAAAACCAAGTCAAAATGACGCTCAGTAGTGTGTGTGACCTCTACGTGCCTGTATGACCTCCTTACCACGCCTGGGCATGCTCCTGATGAGGTGGCAGATGGTCTCCTGAGGGATCTCCTCCCAGACCTGGACTAAAGCATGGAGCGAGACATGATGTCCCAGATGTGCTCAATTGGATTCAGGTCTGGGGAACGGGCGGGCCAGTCCATAGCATCAATGCCTTCCTCTTGCAGGAACTGCTGACACACTCCAGCCACATGAGGTCGAGCATTGTCTTGCATTAGGAGGAACCCAGGGTCGACCACACCAGCATATGATCTCACAAGGGGTCTGAGGATCTCATCTCTGTACATAATGGCAGTCAGGCTACCTCTGGCGTGCACATGGAAGGCTGTGCGGCCCCCCAAAGAAATGCCACCCCACACCATGACTGACCCACCACCAAACCGGTCATGCTGGAGGATGTTGCAGGCAGCAGAACGTTCTCCACGGCGTCTCCAGACTGTCACGTCTGTCACATGTGCTCAGTGTGAACCTGCTTTCATCTGTGAAGAGCACAGGGCGCCAGTGGCGAATTTGCCAATCTTGGTGTTCTCTGGCAAATGCCAAACGTCCTGCATGGTGTTGGGATGTAAGCACAACCCCCACCTGTGGACGTAGGGCCCTCATACCACCCTCATGGAGTCTGTTTCTGACCGTTTGAGCAGACACATGCTGGAGGTCATTTTGCAGGGCTCTGGCAGTGCTCCTCCTGCTCCTCCTTGCACAAAGGCGGAGGTAGCGGTCCTGCTGCTGGGTTGTTGCCCTCCTACGGCCTCCTCCACGTCTCCTGATGTACTGGCCTGTCTCCTGGTAGCGCTTCCATGCTCTGGACACTACGCTGACAGACACAGCAAACCTTCTTGCCACAGCTCGCATTGATGTTCCATCCTGGATGAGCTGCACTACCTGAGCCACTTGTGTTGGTTGTAGACTCCGTCTCATGCTACCACTAGAGTGAAAGCACCGCCAGCATTCAAAAGTGACCAAAACATCAGCCAGGAAGCATAGGAACTGGGAAGTGGTCTGTGGTTATCACCTGCAGAACCACTCCTTTATTGGGGGTGTCTTGCTAATTGCCTATAATTTCCATCTGTTGTCAATTCCATTTGCACAACAGCATGTGAAATTTATTGTCAATCAGTGTTGCTTATTAAGTGGACAGTTTGATTTCACAGAAGTGTGATTGACTTGGAGTTACATTGTGTTGTTTAAGTGTTCCCTTTATTTTTTGAGCAGTGTATACACGTATGTATGTATGTTTGTGTGTTACACAGTTCTGGGTTGTTTTGACTGGCGAGGAGCCATGTTTACACATCTCTGTGGTCCACTAGGATCTTTCTGATGACTGCCTCTGAATCCCATTCCTCTCGATCCATATGGGATTTAGTGTTCACTGCCTCTACCTCACTAAAGCATGTGCCATAAAAACAAAATCCTGCTTTCCAACTCGAGGGGCCACATCCCCCCCTGGTGTGACCCATAATGTAAGCTTGGCTATATGAATAGTGCAGTAGCTCGTATATACAAGCCTGCTGCACAACCAGGTCTGTGCAGAATGTATTCAATACATACTGTACCCCCAGCCGGCAAGGTTGTAATCTGGTCATTTAATAACGTCATTTCAACCAGGTTTACCCACTGGGTATATTCTACTCCAAGTATGCAACAGAAACCCAGACTAGCTTGATTAGATAAGGTGTGAAGAAGAGAGCACACTCACCTAGAGCAATGACCATCAAAATGGCTGGTACTCCGAAAGCAAGAGCGTAGCAGTCCCCGCCAAAACACTGCACATTTCCTGTAAGTGCAGGAACACACAGCAGCAGCCATGAGCAAAGGCAGAGGCCTGAGCCCTCAATGCCTTTCACCTGAGAGGCCTGAGCCCTCAATGCCTTTCACCTGAGAGGCCTGAGCCCACAATGCCTTTCACCTGAGAGGCCTGAGCCCTCAATGCATTTCACCTGAGAGGCCTGAGCCCTCAATGCCTTTCACCTGAGAGGCCTGAGCCCACAATGCCTTTCACCTGAGAGGCCTGAGCCCTCAATGCCTTTCACCTGAGAGGCCTGAGCCCTCAATGCCTTTCACCTGAGAGGCCTGAGCCCTCAATGCCTTTCACCTTTGAGATAAGGGTTAAGGTTAATGTGGACACGAACCTCGCAGTATTGGAGTGATGACTGTCGATAAGACACTCCCAGCATTGATGGACATATAGAAAATGGAGAAGAATTTCCTCCTTTCGTTCGTCTGAGGTGACAAGGGAGAAAACCCAATGATGGTGAACATTGTTTAATATCATAAATTCATTTGCTACTTTTTCAGGTCAAAATAGTTTTTTTCTTCAATTTGTAGCATAATTGTTATCCCATTCTTCCATAGCTAAGCCTACATACTTCAGTAATAACAGGTATTAGATTGAGAACTTCCTCATATGTTGCAGTAAGAGTATTATTAGTGTGTATTTTAGACGAGACTGATAGAATCTCTTACATGTTCTTCATCAAATTGATCACCTCCGAACGCTGCTACACAGGGTTTGATGCCTCCTGTACCAAAGGCTATAAGGATCAGCCCCACCATAGACAATGCTCTGAGAGAGAGAGCGAGAGAGAGAGAGAGAGAGAGAGAGAGAGAGAGAGAGAGAACATTGTAGAGTTTAAGGTTTGTCAACATTCCTATGTCAGATGCACATTGAAGTCAGAAGTTTACATACACCTTAGCCAAATACATAAAAACTCAGTTTTTCACAATCATTAAAAATCATTGAAAGCTGTATGTGTTTTCCAGAGTAATACATGACTCATACTAACGAGTCAGTTAAACAATGAATTGATGTTGCTGTTCATAATGCTTTAATACTTAGCAAGAGTCAGTAATTCTCCGTCCTTCACCTTAGCCAAATACATTTAAACTCAGTTTTTCACAATTCCTGACATTTAATCCTAGTAAAGATTCCCTGTCTTAGGTCAGTTAGGATCACCACTTTATTTTAAGAATGTGAAATGTCAGACTAATAGTAGAGAGAATTATTTATTTCAGCTTTTATTTCATTCATCACATTCCCAGTGGGTCAGAAGTTTACATACACCCAATTAGTATTTGGTAGCGTAGCCTTTAAATGATTTAACTTGGGTCACACGTTTCGGGTAGCCTTCCACAAGCTCCCCACAATAAGTTGAGTGAATCTTGACCCATTCCTCCTGACAGAGCTGGTGTAACTGAGTCAGGTTTGTAGGCCTCCTTGCTCGCACACGCTTTTTCATTTCTGCCCACAAATGTTCTATAGGATTGAGGTCAGGGCTTTGTGATGGCCACTCCAATACCTTGACTTTGTTGTCCTTAAGCCATTTTGCCAAAACTTTGGAAATATGCTTGGGGTCATTGTCCATTTGGAAGACCAATTTGCGAACAAGCTTGAACTTCCTGACTGATGTCTTGAGATGTTGCTTCAATATATCCACATAATTTTACTTCCTCATGACGCCATATATTTTGTGAAGTGCTCCAGTCGCTCCTGCAGCAAAGCACCCCCACAACATGATGCTGCCACCCCCGTGCTTCACGGTTGGAATGGTGTTCTTCGGCTTGCAAGCCTGCCCCTTTTTCCTCCAAACATAATGATGGTCATTATGACCAAACAGTTACATTTTTGTTTCATCAGACCAGAGGACATTTCTCCAAAAAGTACAATCTTTGTCCTCATGTGCAGTTGCAAACCATAGTCTGGCTTTTTTAATGGTGGTTTTGGAGGAGTGGCTTCTTCTTTGCTGAGCGGCCTTTCAGGCTATGCTGATATAGGACTCGATTTACTGTGGATATAGATACTTTTGTACCTGTTTCAACCAGCATCTTCACAAAGTCCTTTCCTGTTGTTCTGGGATTGATTTGCACTTTTCAAACCAAAGTACATTCATCTCGAGGAGACAGAACGTGTCTCCTTCCTGAGCGGTATAATGGCTGCATGGTCCCATGGTGTTTATACTTGCGTACTGTTGTTTGTACAGATGAACATGGTACCTTCAGGCATTTGGAAATTGCTCCCAAGAATGAACCAGACTTGTGGAGGTCTACAATTTTTTATGAGGTCTTGGCTGATTACTTTTGATTTTCCCATGTCAAGCAAAGAGGCACTGAGTTTGAAGGTAGGCCTTGAAATACATCCACAGGTACACCTCCAATTGACTCAAATTATGTCAATTAGAATCAGAAGCTTCTAAAGCCATGACATCATTTTCTGGAATTTTCCAAGCTGTTTAAAGGCACAGTCAATTCAGTGTATGTAAACTTCTGACCCACTGGAATTGTGATACAGTGAATTATAAGTTAAATAATCTATTTGTAAACAATTGTTGGAAAATGACTTGTGTCATGCACAAAGTAGATGTCCTAACCAACTTGCCAAAACTATAGTTTGTTAACAAGAAATTTGTGGAGTGGTTGAAAAACAAGTTTTAATGACTCCAACCTAAGTGTATGTAAACTTCCGACTTCAACTGTATCAATCAATTTGTCAGACGACTCACATGTGTATGGTCGAGTCCCCCACACTCGGTATGGCCCCAACCGACTTGACGACATGACCGAGCACATAGACAACAGAGAGGTAAACAATGGTCCTGTGGATGACATGACACAGTAGTGACTTTCACAGTTACTTCAGCTTCTCGTCAACTAAGACAAGATTCAACATCGGAACAACAACAGAGGAGGCTGGTGGAGGGAGAAATATGAGGACAGGCCCATTGTTATGGCTGGAATGGAATGCAGCCCATCCTCCCATCTAAAATGACACCATATTTCCCACTGAGGGATTGGAGGCATTGACTTCTCCATCTAACTCACTTGAACTTGCCCAGCCAGGAGTCAGCAATGAGGGCCCCCAGAACAGGGGTGAAGTAACAGAGGCTGGAGAAGGCATGGTACACTGCTGTGGACAGGTTCTGGTCCCAATGCAGGTAATTGATGAAGTACAGCGTCAGCACCGCTTCACGCAAGCACAGCCGGGAAGTAAGGAGAAATAGATAAGGATCACCAGGGATCAGAGAAAAATACAGTATATCATTGCTCCCTCTTGGTCAGGTCTTTATTGTAAAAGAGAATTTGTTATCAATAAATTGAGTAGAATTGAATAGAGATTGGCAATAACAGATTTTCTTTTTCAAGAAGTGTGTTTCGGGAAGTAGAGGAAGTAGAGGAAGTAGAGGTCAGACAGGGAGTCTAGATCATGTGATGTTTCCATCTTAAATCAGAGATAAAGCCCCTTGTGACAGGGGGAGTGGAACCTGGTTGTGCAATCGGGAGGGGTAAATTTAATGAAAGCTTCACCAAAAAATATACAATTGCTAAAAACCTTTTTAGCCTATCTATCTATGGGTAACAGGGTTGACGTGTTATGCTCGACCCACTCAGTTTTCCACCACAAAACAGGCAAAAGAGTAGAACAAGCTCACCTGCTCTACACTACACAGCAAATTCACCAGCGTTAAAGAAAAACAAAATGAACACGGAGACTGTTGTGTCTGTGGACCCATATTGACACCAAAACAGTGTTAATTCTTGTACTACTCTGCTCTGTCGCCTATACACATTAAATTGTTAGGGCACTACTACCACATATCAGTTCAATTGGTAGAGCATTCACACTAACAGGTGCAACAAATATAGCCACTTGCAAGGCACGTCTCGAAATATGTTAATGAGCCAGCGACTCATTACCCGCACACAACATTTCTCCACAATGCACCATAATTCACAGCTTCCTCTGCTGGGATCTCTTGATTGGGCCAATACTGACTGTGAGTGTATAATTTAGAACCTGTGTGGTGTTAATGTATTGATTGTCATTGCAAGGACACGCTGAAGAAGGGCTCATACCCAAACGTTTGTGCGGCAATAAAAATATGTCAATTTAAGTTATTTACTGGAGTTCTGTCCTATTTCTAGTTAGGAGTAGTTAGGAGAACCATTCTTAATTATAGGTTACCTACCTTTCATGCCATAGTAGGAGAAGCGTTCACAGAACTCATTCACCACAATGAAGGAGATACAAACAGGGTAGTTGGTTCCACAAAGTTTCTGAGGAGAAGAAAGAAAGAAATATGAAAAGAGAGTGAAAGACAAAGACAAATAGAGAGAGAGAGAGAGAGAGAGAGAGAGAGAGAGAGAGAGAGAGAGAGAGAAGGAGAACGAAAGACAAAGTCAGAGAGACAGAGAGAGAGAGAGAGAGGGAGAGAGAGAAAGGGAGAGAGAGAGAGTGAGAGTGAGAGTGAGAGCGAGAGAGAGAGTGAGAGAGGGAGAGAGAGAGAGAGAGAGAAAGGGAGAGAGAGAGAAAGGGAGAGAGAGAGAGGGAGAGAGAGAGAGAGAGAGAGAGAAAGGGAGAGAGAGAGTGAGAGTGAGAGAGAGAGAGAGAGAAAGGGAGAGAGTGAGAGTGAGTGAGAGAGAGAGAGAGAGAGAGAGAGAGAGAGAGAGAGAGAGAGAGAGAGAGAGAGAGAGAGAGAGAAAGGGAGAGAGAGAGAGAGAGAGAGGGAGAGAGAGAGAGAGAGAGAAAGGGAGAGAGAGAGAGTGAGAGTGAGAGAGAGTCATTAAAAGCTGTATGTGTTTTCTAGAGTAATACATGACTCATACTAACATGTCAGTTAAACAAGGAATTGATTCTATTGTCCATAATGCTTTACTACTGAGCAAGAGTCAGTACGTCTCCATCCCAAATGGCAAACTATTCACTACATAGGGTAGTACTTTGACCTGGGCCCATAGAGCTCTGGTCTAAAATAGTACACTAAATAGGGAATGGTATGCCATTTAGGATACATTATAAAGAGTCATTCATTAATCACACCAGCACATTACAGATTAGACTAAAGAGCAACTGACAGGTAATTTGACATTAATCGTGGTCCAAAGAAAACAGACGTTAATAATAAGTCTGAAGAAGAAATTAAAGTTCAAATGATCAACTAAGGAAAACCCAGAAATCTTGCCAAGAATTTTCCAGTCAATATCCATTGTTTTACCTGTTCAATTTGACCGCAAATACATGACCATGAATATATTGTGCAATAAAACAGGAAGAAATAGATAATGTTACCTGTGATTTGCTTGTCTTTCCACTTTCATGAATTTCCAATTTGAGCTCTGCCAGGTAATCACAAAATAACATAATGTTAGAGGTATTGTATGCACAAGATGACTAGCCCTATAAATAGTACTCCAAATTCATGATATTCAAAATGAACATTCATAAGCATTTAACGTTACAAGTCCACACCTATTGTATTGTGCATGTGACCAATAAAATGTGATTTGATTTTTTTTAATGTATTTACGCTATGAAGACAATATCCAAATATTAAGTGCATTATTAATATCATGAATTCGGTGTACTATTTGTAGGGCTGGCTAGGACATGACATGACATACTGCATCTACATTATCTAATGCTGGTCTATGGACTGAGTAAGACTTTCACTTGAGCACTATGCAATCAAACCGGTATTGCAGTATTCACGGAGGGACAAATACAAGTCAATTTGGAAATGGTCATTATTAATCTCTTACATGACTGACTATTAATAATAAAATAATAATTAATGATGGACTACTCATTATTATTAGGCTATGGTCTAAGAGAAAACAGTGGTTGATGCTAATAAACTGTGTTTTTTGAGATAGCCAAATTAGAAAATAGGCAAATACAAACACTCAGTAAAATGTGCGTGTTGCATCTGTTTCCTTACAATAGTGATGGTGTCTGAGAAGCCTATTGACAGGTGTGATGGAAAACATCTTCCGAACTTTCTACAGTAAAAATCTAACACTAGCTACATTTCGATTCCAATTGGATAATCTGGAGGCGAAAGAAACGCACACATGTTTAGGCAAGGTGCTAGCTAGCGGAGTAGAACACTTCAAATAGAAAAATGGACCGATTTTCATCCAAATATTCTAGAATCCACATAAAGAAAATGTGCATTTTCCCACTAGTGGTGTGTTTCAACCAAACATACCTGTGGATAAAAACAAGTGAGTGATGACATAGTGCACACAAAATGTACTTGTTCGTTTAAGTTTGTATGTACCGAATAAAAACACCCTCTATTATTATTGAAAAAGGAACATCACCGTGCACTTTCACCACCCTGTGAAATTCATCATCATTATTTATTATCTGTAGACAACGTTTCCCGAGTTGTAGTGGGAGAACCACACACCCATATCATCGCGTGACTTCAAATTTACTTCGATATGACGGTTAATTATATCAATATTTTAACAAGAATTTTCCACCGCCATTTCTCGCATAATACATTTCCCCAACACAAAAGATCCCACCATGTAGAAGAACTAATCATCTGTCGTCATTTATAAAAATGTTCGGAAACTTCATGTTTCCATCACAGCTGTCATTATGGTATCACTTTACTTTGCATAAAAACTGTGGATGGAAACGTGGTTACTGAAGGCAAAATGTCAACCACTACACATACAGTATTTCAGCATTTCTAGAAATCGAGCACATATGTTTGCAATTATCCTAGATCCATCCTGTGAAAACATTGAACGCATACATCATTATCACGACAGTCTGAAAGTTGCACACAGTGCTATCAAACGCGTAATGTGTCAATTGTCACAACTATTGATAACGTTTGTGCATAAAACGCTTTCCTTCAATAATCCACCGCCCATGCATCCAATAAAAAAGAAAGAAAACTTTATTTTTCCAAAAGTCTATTCACGCATTACCCTTTCGTTTCCCCATTTCTCGTGTATTTTCTGAAGTGTTTTTGGCACTAGCGTCGCATCGGTCGGTGGACTTCTTGACGTGCGTCCAAGTCCGTCCCTCTCTTGTCTGTCTGTGACTGTGAGTGCAGCAATGGAAACGCAGCTTTCTTATAACATATGTTTTAACCCGTTAGTTAATATTCCACTCCAGATCCATGAATTTTTTACTTAATCTTCAATGACTTTTCAGTGCAGATCTGATCCTGTCACAAAGTCAATTGAATAGCGGATCTTACTTTACAGAGAACAGTTGAGTATGGGAACCCGCCTGTGAACCAGACTCTTTGGATTCACAATAGAGTTATTGTTTTTTTTGTTTTTTTTTATCCTGCAAGGCTGGGCGTGGAGTGACTGTTGAAATTAGCCCGAAGTGATCATAACTGTACGTGTTTGCTTATACTCCTATTAAATTCTGACCATGTGACCCATTTAGCACCGTTGCACATATAGGCCAAGTTAAACCTGTAGTATGAAAAAAAATAGGGCCTGCAAATTCAATATGGAACCACTTCCAAAGGGGTTATTATCAGTTTCAAACATTGGTTGTTATCTGAACATAGTTTTGTGCCAACTGAATGACTGCATCTATATTAACCAGGTGTGTAAAGTACTTAATTAAAAATACTTTAAATTACTACTTAAGTAGTTTATTGGGGTATCTGCACTTAACTATTTATATTTTTGACAACTTTTACTTTACTTCATTCCGAAATAAAATAATTTACTTTTTAATCCATACATTTTCCCTGACACTGAAAAGTACTCGTTACATTTTGAATGCTTAGCAGGACAGGAAAAGGGTACAATTCACATGCTTATCAAGAGAACATCCCTGGTCATCCCTACTGCCTCTGATCTGGCAGATTCAATAAACACATATGCTTCAATTGGAAATTATGTCTGAGTGTTGAAGTGTGCTTTGGCTTTCTGTAAATAAATAAAAAACAAGAAAATGGCGCCATTTGGTTTGCTAAATATAAGAAATTTGAAATGATTTGTACTTTTACTTTTGATACTTAAGTATATTTTAGCAATTACATTTACTTTTGATACTTAAGTATATTTAAAACCAAATCATTTTAGACTTTTACTCAAGTAGTATTTTACTGGGTGATTTTCACTTTTACTTTAGTCATTTTTGATTTATTAAGGTATATTTACTTTTACTCAAGTATGACAATTGGGTACTTTTTCCACCACTGTAACACTGGTTGAATCAACACTGTTTCCACGTCATTTCAATGAAATGGCGTTGAACCAATGCGGAATAGACGTTGAATTGACGTCTGTGCCAAGTGGGAAACAGATCTCATAGTGATATTCCTTATTATAACCCTTATTATCTCATTACTTTAAATGACCTCTCTGAATCCACAATACTGACTTGGAAAGGGCATTTTATGTCACAATTAACTCCAAATCATGCCAGAAAGAATGATTATCTAGGGATGGGGAGGAGTCATATCAAACTATACTATGAAAACTTGAATAACCGGACTTTTACTGAATATATTAATATATTTTGTGATCAAATAATGAATAATTAAAGTTGCCATGGTTGGTGGAGAAAATCCTGTTTGTCTTCAATACAGAATTTATAACATTAACAACATATATTTTTAGGTAATTATCATCTATAATAGTATGTGCATAGTCATTTTAATATAAAATGCATGTTAAAATCACATAACTTAAAAAAAGTAAATAAAATGACACTGCGTTTGTTAGTGACAAAGAGTAAATAGCCTCAACTGGAGCAGTTAAAATAAACCTATTTACACAAATACATGTTAAACTAATGACATCAAATGGTCAGCAACAGGGTCTCACTGAGGTCTCGCTGTGTTGTGGTCATGATGTTATACATTTGTGGGTCACTTGTTAATGACAGGGATGGAATTTAAGGATTTTGGGCAGTGGCCAGCCTGACTAGTAGACCACAATATTTACTAGCCCAGGTCCAAAATATGTGCCATGCGATACTTGAAAAAGGCCAGATTTCACTAGCCGTCGGGTTAGATAGGTACATTTTCTACTAGCCCCGTCTGAAAGTTACTAGTAGGGGCTAGCAGGCTAGCTTAATGTTCATCACTGTCTTTTAATGTATGGGAAGGTTAAGTGAGATAAAGTACACCAAGTGACCATCTGTGAAGTAGTGCTTGGTGACAGAAAGATGTACACCGTGTGAATACTAATGTGGTTCATAAGGAAACTCCTTCTACTGCCATTGGTTCCTCCTGCTGCTAGACTGTCCTATCAATAAACTGCAGGTTGACTGGGGTAGCAGGGACCAGAAGGGTTCTTGTGACTGGCTTGACTGTGGCTCCGGTAGGGTCAGTGCGTATTTCATAGTGTTTTATCAACTGTAAGGATAGAGGAAAACACATTGATTATATTATGTTATTGTCCTAGATAGAATGTCAGCTCTCCACATGTTAAATGAAAAGAGATAAAAAGAATAGATACAAGGTAGAAAAACAACAACCCATGAATAGAACAATTACATAGAAATATGAGCTTTCCTAGTGGGACAATCAATGGCAGTGATTAATCACGTTTTGTTCCGGATTTTTCTGGAACCTGACTTACCGTGGCTGTTGATACGGATATTTCTGCGCATGTGCAGGATTTTATTTTTTAAGTAGCTGCTGCTTCCCCTCCTTGACATGGAGAGGGAAACTTCATATTGTAGGCTATACTAAAGATATGGTAGACACATTTGAACTATGCATTCCATACTGAGCAACATCAAATCAAATGTTATTTGGCATATGCGCCGAATACAACAGTGAAATGCTTACTTACAAGGCCTTAACAAACAATGCAGTTTTAAGAAAAATACGTGTTAAGAATGTATGTACTAAAATAAACGGCAGTTTAAAAAAAATACATGATAAAAAATATTATAAAAAATAATGAAAGAGCAACAATAAAATAACATTAATGAGGCTATTTACAGGTGGTACCAGTACAGAGTCAATGTGCTATATACGTTTCAAGATCTTGAGAGGAACGTATATCTTCCTCAACGAGGACTATCCTGAAGCTGTGTGCCAGAAGAGGAAAGAACTGATCCCAGCCATGAAAGCTGCCAGAGAGCGTGGGGACATTGCTTACATCCGCTATGACAGACTCATTGTCCACCCTCCCTCCCAGAAGCCTGGAAGGGATGAGAGAGCCAAGCCTATGAGTTTGTAGCCTCAACCCCGCAGCACACACACACACCAATTGATTAATGGACTGTTGAATGTACATTTTTCTCTCTTGCTTTGTTTGCTCTTTTCAGTATGATGTCTATCTCTGATAAGCCACCCAGGAAAGGGCTGAAAACAGCCCATATTAATATGTGTAGCCTTAGAAATAAGGTTTGTGAAATCAATAACTTGCTAACATCAGATATCATTCATATATTAGCCATTTCTGAGACTCACTTAGATATTTCATTTGATGATACACCAGTAGCAATACAAGGATATAACATCTATAGAAGAGACAGAAATGCTTATGGGGAGATGTTGCTGTATATATTCAGAGCCATATCCCTGTAATGCTTAGAGAAGATCTTATGTCAAGTGTTATTGAAGTGTTGTGGTTGCAGGTTCACTTGGCACATCTAACGCCTTTTCTTTTGTGGTGTTGCTGTAGGCCACCAAGTGCTAACAGTCAGTATCTAAATAATATGTGTGAAATGCTTGATAGTGTATGTGATGTAAACAGAGAGGTCTACTTTCTTGGGGACCTGAATATTGACTGGTTTTCATCAACCTGTCCGCTCAAGAAGAAGCTTCTTACTGTAACCAATGCCCGTAATCTGGTTCAGGTTATTAATCAACCTGCCAGGCTATATACAAACACTACAGGAACAAGATCCTCCACATGTATCGATCACATCTTTACTAATGCTGTAGAACTTTGTTCTAAAGCTGTATCCTTACCCATTGGATGCAGTGATCACAATATAGTGGCTATATCCAGGAGAACCAAGGTTCCAACAGATGGGCCTAAAATAGTGTATAAGATACAAAAGATTTTGCTGATACTCTTATGTAGATGATGTAAACAATATTTGTTGGTCTGATGTGATTAATAAGGAGTATCCAGAAGCGGCACTAGATTCATTTATGAAATTGCTTTGTCCAATTATTGATAAACATGCACCTGTTAAGAAACTGTAACGATCGTCGTAAGAAGTGGACCAAAGCGCAGCGTGGTGTGAATGCATCATTTTAACGGATGACGAAAAACACGAAGTAAACTGAACAAAATAACAAAAACAACAAATGAATGTGACTGCTAATGAAACCTAGTGCTAACATGCAACTAGACATAGACAAACTTGACATACAAATAGAATGCCCACTCCTATCACACCCTGACCAAACAAAACATAGAAACAACAACGCAAATCATGGTCAGAGTGTGACACAGACTGTTAGAACTGTTAAGGCTCTGTGGGTTTATGACGAATTGAAAAACTGTATGGTTGAAAGAGATGGGCAAAAGGAGTGGCTAATAAATCCTGCTGCACATCTGACTGGTTTACTTACTGCAAATTGAGAAATTGTGTGACTGAACTCAACAAAAAGAAGAAGAAACTGTATTATGAAGCCAAGATCAATGAAAGAAAGAACGATAGAAAAAAAACTTGAGTACTTTAAATGAAATTATGCCCAGAAAGACAAATTCAACACCATCTTTCATCGAATCAGATGGCTTATTCATCACAAAACCATTTGATGTTGCTAATTATTTTTATGATTACTTCATTGGCAAAGTGAGCAAACTTAGGCAGGATATGCCAACAACGAAGAGTGAGCAATTGTATTCATGTATAAAAAAACAAATAATGAAAGAAAAGCAGTGCAAGCAGTGAAAGAAAAGCAGTGCAAGCAGTGAAAGAAAAGCAGTGAATTTGTAAAGTTAATGTGGGAGAGGTGGAAAATGTATTGTTATTGATCAATAATGACAAACCTCCTGGCATTGACAATGTGTCACTCTATGTTGTTTGTGTCAACTGCTTTGCTTTATCTTGGCCAGGTTGCAGTTGTAAATAAGAACTTGTTCTCAACTGGCCTACCTGGTTAAATAAAGGTGAAATAAAAACAGAATAAATATAAGGTCTGAGAAAAGATGTGTGGGGTAGTGTCTGGAACCATGGTATGTCATCTCTGATGTTGCACCTATCCTGGGGTAGTGTCTGGAACCATGGTGTCATCTCTGATGTTGCACCTATCCTGGGGTAGTGTCTGGAACCATGGTGTCATCTCTGATATTGCCCCTATCCTGGGGTAGTGTCTGGAACCATGGTATGTCATCTCTGATGTTGCGCCTATCCTGGGGTAGTGTCTGGAACCATGGTGTCATCTCTGATGTTGCCCCTATCCTGGGGTAGTGTCTGGAACCATGGTATGTCATCTCTGATGTTGCACCTATCCTGGGGTAGTGTCTGGAACCATGGTATGTCATCTCTGATGTTGCCCCTATCCTGGGGTAGTGTCTGGAACCATGGTATGTCATCTCTGATGTTGCACCTATCCTGGGGTAGTGTCTGGAACCATGGTATGTCATCTCTGATGTTGCACCTATCCTGGGGTAGTGTCTGGAACCATGGTATGTCATCTCTGATGTTGCACCTATCCTGGGGTAGTGTCTGGAACCATGGTATGTCATCTCTGATATTGCCCCTATCCTGGGGTAGTGTCTGGAATCATGGTATGTCATCTCTGATGTTGCACCTATCCTGGGGTAGTGTCTGGAACCATGGTATGTCATCTCTGATGTTGCGCCTATCCTGGGGTAGTGTCTGGAACCATGGTATGTCATCTCTGATGTTGCACCTATCCTGGGGTAGTGTCTGGAACCATGGTGTCATCTCTGATGTTGCACCTATCCTGGGGTAGTGTCTGGAACCATGGTATGTCATCTCTGATGTTGCACCTATCCTGGGGTTGTGTCTGGAACCATGGTATGTCATCTCTGATGTTGCACCTATCCTGGGGTAGTGTCTGGAACCATGGTGTCATCTCTGATGTTGCCCCTATCCTGGGGTAGTGTCTGGAACCATGGTATGTCATCTCTGATGTTGCACCTATCCTGGGGTAGTGTCTGGAACCATGGTATGTCATCTCTGATGTTGCGCCTATCCTGGGGTAGTGTCTGGAACCATGGTATGTCATCTCTGATGTTGCACCTATCCTGGGGTAGTGTCTGGAACCATGGTATGTCATCTCTGATGTTGCACCTATCCTGGGGTAGTGTCTGGAACCATGGTATGTCATCTCTGATGTTGCACCTATCCTGGGGTAGTGTCTGGAACCATGGTATGTCATCTCTGATGTTGCCCCTATCCTGGGGTAGTGTCTGGAACCATGGTATGTCATCTCTGATGTTGCCCTGGGATCCTGGTAGTGTCTGGAACCATGGTGTCATCTCTGATGTTGCCCCTATCCTGGGGTAGTGTCTGGAACCATGGTATGTCATCTCTGATGTTGCGCCTATCCTGGGGTAGTGTATGACCTAGAGGCTCACTCCTCAGTGAGTTTGTCCAGGCGTGGGCTCAAGAAGAGGTTTCACTTGAGATGGGAGTATCTGGAGTTGACAACTGATTTATGCCATAGAATGCATTGGTGTTTCTGTCCTATGAAGTACCAGGAACGAGGTCGGAGCATCATCTTAGGGGCCAGACTGAACAATAAGAACAGTCTTCATGGCAAATGCTATCTGGCTGCGGGATACTCCTTTCTCATATATCAAGTTTCACCTTGTGACCCATTCCATACATCTGCTGTTTGTCATGAAGACTAAAAGGGCGTATCTTTTCTATAAAATATTTTTGTATGTCAGAGCTATTCGCCACAACACTTGGAAGTGTTGAGCCGACCGGCCTCATCATTATAGAAGCAATTGCTCTATGCTTTCCTTATTAACACGTTTTGAATAAAGTAATATCCTGATTGGTGATTGACCTCGTCTCCTCACTGTTGATTAGAATTTCCACCACACTGATCTTGTCTATTGATGTTCTGTATTATGTTTCATGTTGTGTGGACCCCAGGAATAGCTGCTCATTTTGCAACAGCTAATGTGGATCCTAATAAAACACCTTTGCCCTCGCACATTTGGTAAGTCGAGGTAATATGTGCACTACCAGTCCAAAAAAAATGGACACACCTACTTATTCAAGGATTCATCTTTATTTTTTACTATTTTCTACAAATCAAAATATATTTTAAAATCTTCAAAGTAGCCACCCTTTGCCTTGATAACAGCTTTGCACACTCCTGGCACTCAACAAGCCTCACCTGGAATTCTTTTCCAACAGTCTTGAAGGAGTTCCCACATATGCTGAGCACCTGTTGGCTGCTTTTCCCCACACCCTGCGGTCCAACTCATCCCAAACCATCCTAATTTGGTTGAGGTCGGGTGATTGTGGAGGCCAGGTCATCTGAAGCAGCACTTAATCACTCTTATTGGTCAAATATTTTTTTACAAAGCATGGAGGTGTGTTAGATCATTGTCCTATTGAATAAAAAATGATAGGCCATCCCGTCTGGTTTGGGCTTAGTGGGACTATCGCAGCAGAATGCGGTGTTTGCCATGCTGGTTAACTGTGCCTTGAATTCTAAATAAATCACTGAAATTATCACGAACAAAGCACCCCCACACCATCACACATCCTCCTCCATGTGGGAACCACACGTGCAGAGATCATGATCACCTACTCTGCGTCTCACAAAGACACAGCAGTTGGAACCAAAAATTTGGACCATCAATTCGACCATGAAGGCCTGAGTCACGCAGTCTCCTCTGAACAGTTGATGTTGAGATGTGTCTGTTACTTGAACTCTGTGATGCATTTATTTGGGCTGCAATTTCTGAGGCTGGTAACTCTAATGAACTTATTCTCTGCAGCAGAGGAAACAGGGGGTCGTCCTTTCCTGTCCTCACGAGAGCCAGTTTCATCATAGCCCTTGTCATGTCTTAAAGTAATGATTGACTGTCATTTCACTTTGCCTATTTGAGCTGTTACCAAAATATGGACTTTGGTATTTTACCAAATAGATCCATCTTCTGTATACAACCCGTACCTTGTCACAACACAACTGATTGTATAAGGGCACAGGGCGAGACCCAGATGCAGATGGTTCGAGCCTCTGATATTTATTAGTATCCAAGGGGCAAGCAAGAGAATGATTGCGGCCAGGCAAAAAGATCATAACAAGGTCAGAGTCCAGGAGGTACAGAGTGGCAGGCAGGCTCGAGGTCAGGGCAGGCAGTATGGTCTGGCAGGCGGGTTCAGAGTCAGGGCAGGCAAGGGTCAAAACCGGGAGGACTAGCAAAAGAGAGAAAATAAAAAGCAGGAGCACGGGGAAAAACACGCTGGTTGACTTGACGGCACAGAGAGACAGGAAACACAAATAAATACACCAGGGAAAATAAGTGACACCTGGAGGGGGTGGAGACAATCACAAGGACAGGTAAAACAAATTGGCTCAAACGCATTAAGGAGGAACGAAATTACACCAATTAACTTTTAACAAGGCACACCTGTTAATTGAAATGCATTCCATGTGGCTACTGTACCTCATGAAGCTGGTTGAGAGAATACCAAGAGTGTGCAAAGCTGTCATCAAGGCAACAGCTACTAAGCTAAAGAATTTCAAATATATTTTGATTTGTTTAACACTTTTGGTAACTACATGATTCCATGTGTTATTTCATAGTGAAGACATCAAAACTAGCATTCTCCAACGTGTAGGATCCCAACTTTTGACTGGTACTGTAAATGTAGGTAGAGGGAAATTGACTAGTCATAGATAAACAGAGAAGCAGCAGCGTAAAAATGGGAGGGGTCAATGCAAAGATATTCAGCTATTGTGTTCTAAACAAAAGACATGATCAACATGTTCGTACAAACTTTGTCTGTTGTAACAGTATATTTAGGCAAACATAAACACAAGCAAGACATACAGGCAGTCAAAATAGCAATTATTTCCTCATTATCATTGCAAACATTTGGCTAGTTCTTTTTTTCAGCAACTCCTCTCGCAACATAACAATGAATGTTATCACAACTAGTAGGCAGTAGTTGACAAACCACATAAGGAATAATAGTGCAGCCTACTGCAAAATGAACTCGTCCATTGTCAGACTCTGGTTACCTGTCCGGATGCTAGAGCTGCCTAGAACTTTCGGCTGCCCAGAGGTGGAACAGTTAGTTAGCCTACTCATGTGGTACTAGTTACATCATTTGTACAGGAACTCTGACTAGTGGCTAACATATGAAAGCAACTATAAAAGATGTGTACATCAGAAAAAACGCTAATTGTTTTTGCCCCTATGCAATGTGTAGGGACTGTCCTGGTTGTGCAACTGCAATAACTGTTACAACAGACGGAAGGTTGTATAACCTTCAATAAATATTTTTGGGGATGTCATTCAAATCGCTACAGGGTTTATCATTTCAACTGTTCAGAAATATGAGGCAGAGATCGGCTACAGCAACATGGTTCAGAAGAGAGTGAATAAAGTGAGAAAGGTAAACGGATGGGGAGTGTGAGCAGTAGCTACAAAGTGTGTGTAAAACAACATGCCCAGAGCTTTGAGAAAGAGGTTTCCAGAGGGGAGGGTCCACAACCAGCTGAACCTGATTATATTAGAGGGTTACTACAGACTAGATCAACAATTATAACTAACTCAATGTCTTGAGGCTGCAGCTAAAAAGTAGGTTAAACATGTATAACCTAATGTAGCTTTAACCCATCTGTCCTCTAGAGGCACTGGCAAATGAAATGTGAAAGTCACTAAAGGAAATGTATAAAAGACAGAGGATGCTGTATTGTCTCTTGCACTATCACAGTTGCCTGATCATTTCCAGACGCAGAAAAGCATGTGGTCTGAATCCCAAGCTACTATCACAGTTCTACATAAAACTGTTGAATGAAGGGCATATGCTGTAGGTGACACATCTGCTCCTGCTTCACCCCCTCGTGGACATCCAGCGTCTCCTTGACCTGCAGCCATTTCCCCCAGTTCTCTCCCTCTCCTCTGTGTGTGGTTGGAGACAGTTGTGCTGGAGTCAGCAGTTCCCCACCAGCTGCAACCCCTTCCATAATCAAGACCTCTACAAATACTCAGTTCCGCCACTTCCACTCTGCCAGATCATAATCTCTGTTCAGTCAGACATGCGTCTAGCTATTTGTCGTCATTTAAGATCCTGTATCCTGCTGTGCCTATTTCCTTGCCTGATGCGGTTTCTCCTCTCACTGCAGTTTTGCCGCTCTGACTCTGGTTCCTGTTCCACATTTCACCACCCTGCTACCCTGTTCTGGATTCAACTGATCATCACTCCCTTGGATTCCCCTCCAGACCTGTTTACCCTGTCTCAACCCAGCTCACTCCTACCTCAGCCTCCACATCTGGTTTCCTACAACTCATCCAAGCCTCCCTGGATCTGCACTTAATCTCTCCCTGCGTTACAATAAATATCTTGGTTCATTCATCCCCGTTTCCTGGTTTGAGTCTGTTCTTGGGTTCCCCTGTGCTGCTCCGCATAACAGTAGGGGTACTATACAACTACAGAGCAGGCCTGGATGTCTTACCCTGGAGAAGATGAGGTACATCTCCAGCTCAGCCAACTTCCTGCCCAGGCAGGCCCGGACCCCGAAACCAAAGGGCACTGAGCTGAAGAGGTGCTTGTTCTTGTCTTTCCCCAGCCCACACGGAGCCAGCGTTCAGGCAGGAAGACTTGGGGCTCCGGGAACACTGCCTGGTCATAGGACACAACATAGTGACATAGGTGGAACAAGTCTGGGATGGAAAGGAAGGAGGAGAGAGAGATAAAGCCCTTGAATTGAGATAGAGGGAAAGGACAGGAGAGGGAGAACAGCCAAATACAGCTGCTCTAACTCTGATCAGTGGTATACTGTTTGGTGTGAGCAATATCAACAAACCAAAAGTTTACCTTGGATTTTAATGAATTAAAATATTGAAGTTAAGGGCGAAAGGTAATGTATATCTCTGGATATACAAGTGTGATTGTATCTCCACACACAGGATGAAAATAAAATAACTTTAGTTTACCAATAGAAAACATTTCCAACAGTACAAGATGGTAGAAGTGTAAGTCACATTTTTGGGTTCGAGGTGCTCCCCCACAACTATGTCATTTTCCACATTGATGCGTGCGTTTCCTGGTACTCCTGGGTACATCCTAGAGAGAGAGTATAGAAGAGTCACGAGGGGTAGAGAGGAAAGGATTGGCTCCATTTGACTAATTAAGGACAAATTATAGGCACATTGACGTACACTGCACATCACAATACATCACTCATTATGAATATAATAACTTTAATAACCCATTATGAATTTTATAATGAGTGAATTTACAGAATGACAGATGACTGACAACTTACTGTAGTGTCTCCCTGACAACAGCCTTGAGCCAGGGCATTCTAATGATGTCATCACTAGTAGGCACCTTGTCCCCTGGGCAGACACTGATCACTTCCTGGTACAGCTTCTCCTAGATCTCTGGCTCCAGGGCCATGTGGTACAGAGACCACGAGATGGTGTTGGATGTCTGCAGCATAGAAATACAATTACAATAGGAATAGGTTGTAGGCTAATAATATTAGTATTATTTTAATTGCGAGGTAATTATATTTTTATGGTCTGATTAGGGAGGCAGGCACCAATGAGAGACAATGGTACCGATACTGCTATGGTGCTTACTGTAACAGTCTGACGTAGGGAGCCAATGTGGTTATATTGAAAATGTACACAATCTAAAATAACAAAAAAAAAAACATGTCCCCCAGCAGGCCTTCACCCCATTCTCCACTACTGTTGCCACCCTGTCACACCCTACTGTGAAACAGCGCTTCATAAAACACACACCTCACCGTATCGATCCCAGCCAGCAGTAGCTCAGCAATGGACCCCAGTATCTCAGTGACAGACATCTGTTCACTGACCAGGAGGTGTGTGAGGTACTCTCCCTCCACCGGCTGGCCCAGATGAACCTTCTGCTCAATCTCCTCCATCTTCTGAAGCACCTGCTCCGCCGCTGTATGGGGACAGAGGTCAGAGGTTACAGTAACCAGCACAATATAGATGCTTAGGGTGAATCTCAGGTCTTTTCTCAATTCCTTGTGTAGCAGATGGCGATCTGTGAAACCACAGGAGGCTGGTGATGGGAGGATGGCTCATAACAGCTGGAATGGAGTAAATTGAATGGTATCGAACACGTTTGATGTGTCGATACCATTCCATGTATTCCATTCCAGCCAGTACTATGAGCCTGTCTCCCCAATTAAGGTACCACCAGCTGCCTGTGTGTGAAACTCATACCTCAGCGTGAAGTGTCCCCACTTGAGCTGCCTCCCTGACCAAGGCCCTACTCCCCCGATTGCTCAGTTTGGCAGGCAGCCAGCTCTAAGAAGAGTCTTGGTGGTTCCAAATTTCTTCAATTTAAGAATGATGTAGGCCACTGTGTTCTTGGGGACAATCAATGCTGCAGCAATGTTTTGGTCCCTTCCCCAGATCTGTGCCTCGACACAATCCTGTCTAGGAGCTCTGTGGAAAATTCCTTCAACCTCATGGCTTGGTTTTTGCACTGACATGCACTGTCGTCAACTGTGGGACCTTATATAGACAGATGTGCCTTTCCACATCATGTCCAATCAATTCAATTTACCACAGGTAGACTCCAATCAAGTTGTAGAAACATCAAGGAGGATCAATGGAAACAGGATGCACCTGAGCTCAATTTTGAGTCTCATGCACATGAGAAACATGATGTCACATAACATATCATCAACAACTTAAACACATTGCATCATTTTTATATGTGAAACGAGTGAGAGCGTGAGTGCTCTCAAAAAATCCTACATCCTCCTCATTCACAAGTTTGCAGTAGAGGTTACTTGAGTTCATGGGTATGTGATAATGTGTAATGTTTTGTGAAATGTTATTGTGCAGTCTACCTTTTCAATATTTATTATACACTCTTTGAAAAAGGAACTACAGTGCCTTGCGAAAGTATTCGGCCCCCTTGAACTTTGCGACCTTTTGCCACATTTCAGGCTTCAAACATAAAGATATAAAACTGTATTTTTTTTGTGAAGAATCAACAACAAGTGGGACACAATCATGAAGTGGAACGACATTTATTGGATATTTCAAACTTTTTTAACAAATGAAAAACTGAAAAATTGGGCGTGCAAAATTATTCAGCCCCATTAAGTTAATACTTTGTAGCGCCACCTTTTGCTGCGATTACAGCTGTAAATCGCTTGGGGTATGTCTCTATCAGTTTTGCACATCGAGAGACTGACATTTTTCCCATTCCTCCTTGCAACACAGCTCGAGCTCAGTGAGGTTGGATGGAGAGCATTTGTGAACAGCAGTTTTCAGTTCTTTCCAACCTCCAGCTGCTTACCCCCTCTAGCAACCAGGGTCAGCGCACTCTCAAATGTTGTTTTTTCCAATATTGTAAGCCTGCCATACATTTATTAAACATATGAATGAATGTGAGTTTTTGGGAAGTGACGAAGAGCTCTTATAGGACCAGGGCATAAATAATAATATAATCATAATCAATAATTTTGCTCTTTATTTAACCATCTTACATATAAAAACCTTATTTGTTCGTCAGAAATGGTGAATAACTCCCCACAGGTTAATGAGAAGGGTGTGCTTAAAAGGATGCACACAACTCTGAAATGTTGGGTTGTATTGGAGCGAGTCTCAGTCTTAAATCATTTTCCACACATATTCTGTGTCTACATTTTTAGTTTTCATGCTAGTGAGGGCCGAGAATCCACTCTCACATGGGTAGGTATGTGGTTGCAAAGGTCATCAGTGTCTTAAAAGAGCGATTTGCCAAGACAAGAAACTCTGAGCGCAGCCCCATCCAGAAATATGGCAGTGGCTTCTGATTAAATTCAATTTTCACAGAACCGCTTCTTGCAATTTCGATGAGGCTCTCTTGTTCAGATATCGGTAAGTGGACTAGAAGCAGGGCATGAAAGGGATAACGAATCCAGTTGTTTGTGTCATCCGTTTCAGTAAAGTACCTGTGTAATTGTGCACCCAACTCACTCAGGTGCTTCGCTATATCACATTTGACATTGTCCGTAAGCTTGACTTCATTTGCACACGTAAAAATCAAACAATGATGGAAAGACCTGTGTGTTGTCCTTGTTAATTAAGGCAGACAGAATAGAGCTCCAACTTCTTAATCATAGCCTCAATTTTGTCACGCACATTGTATTTGTATTTATTATGGATCCCCATACTAAATCCCCTAATAGATCCCCTGCCAAAGCAGCAGCTACTCTTCCTGGGGTCCAGCAAGGTTATGGCAGTTTATTCCATTTTAAAAACATTACAATACATTCACAGATTTCACAACACACTGTGTGCCCTCAGGCCCCTACTCCACCACTACCACATATCTATAGTACTAAATCCATGTGTATGTATAATGCGTGTGTGTGTGTGTGTGTGTGTGTGTGTGTGTGTGTGTGTGTGTGTGTGTGTGTGTGCCAATGTTTGTGTTGCTTCACAGTCCCTGCTGTTCCATAAGGTGTTGAATATACAGTGGCAAGAAAATGTATGTGAACCCTTTGGAATTACCTGGATTTCTGCATACAGTTGTCATAACATTTTATCTGATCTTGATCTAAGTCACAACAATGGACAAACACATTGTACTTAAACTAATAACACACAACTTATTGTATTTTTCTTGTCTATATTGAATACATCATTTAAACATTCACAGTGTAGGTTGGAACATGTATGTGAACCCCTAGGCTAATTGGAGTCAGGAGTCAGCTAACCTGGAGTCCAATCAATGAGATGAGATTGGAGATGTTGGATAGACGCCCTGCCCTATAAAAACACTCACAAAATGTGAGTTTGCTATTCACAAAAAGCATTGCCTGGTGTGAACCATGCCTTGAACAAAACAGATCTCAGAAGACCCAAGATTAAGAATTGTTGACTTGCATAAAGCTGGAAAGGGTTACAAAAGTATCTCTAAAAGCCATCAGTCAGCGGAAAGACAAATTGTCTATAAACGGAGAAAGTTCAGTACTGTTGCTAGTCTCCCTAGGAGTGTCCGTCCTGCAAAGATGACTGCAAGAGCACAGCGCAAAATGCTCAATGAGGTTAAGAGGAATCCTAGTGTCAGCTAAAGACTTAGAGAAATCTATGGAACATGCTAACATCTCTGTTGATGTAACGGTTCTCGTCTGTCGAAAGAGAAGCAGACCAAAATGCAGCGTGGTATTTTTGATACATGTTTAATGACGACGAAAAACCACGAACAATACAAAAAATGGACCGTGAAAACCTATACAGCCTATCTGGTGACAACAAACACAGCGGCAGGAACAATCACCCACGAAATACTCAAAGAATATGGCTGCCTAAATATGGTTCCCAATCAGACACAACAATACACACCTGCCTCTGATTGAGAACCACTCCAGACAGCCATAGACTTTGCTAGATAACCCCACTAAGCCACACACCCAACACCCCACAAAACCCCAAGACAAAACACACCACAATAAACCCATGTCACACCCTGGCCTGACCAAATAAATGAAGACAAACACAATATATTACGACCAGGGCGTGACAGTTGACGAGTCTACGATAGGTAAAACACGAAACAAGTATGGTGTTCATGGGAGGACATCATGAAAGAACCCATTGCTATCTTTAAAAAAAACATTGCGGCACTTTTGAAGTACGCAAAAGAGCACCTGGATGTACCACAGTGCTATTGGCAAAATACTCAGTGGACAGATGAAACTACAGTTGAGTGTTTGGAAGGAACACACAACACTATGTGTGGAGGATAAAAAGACACAGCAAAAAACAGAACAACACACAGAAGTAAATCAACAACAGAATGGCTTCAAATAGAAGAAAATATGCCTTCTGGAGTGGCTCAGAGTCCTGACCCAACCTGATTGAGATGCTGTGGCATGACCTCAAGAGAGCAGTTCACACCACACGCTGCCCATATCATTGCATAATGTAGAAAATGCACGAGAGTTCATGGGCCTTGCTTTCACAAAGTTAACCATTTTCACCGTAGTGTCCAAAATGTCTTTCAATCTGTCAGGCATTCCCTTGGCAGCAAGATCCTCTCGGTGGATGCTGCAGTGTACCCAAGTGGAGTCGGGAACAACTGCTTGCACGCACGTTACCACTCCACTGTCTCCCTGTCATGGCTTTTGCCCCATCAGTACAGACACCAACACATCTTGATCAAGTCCAATTGATGTCACAAAGCTGTCCAGTAGTTAAAAAATATCCTCTCATGTTGTCCTATTTTCCAATGGTTTGTAGAAGAGGATGTCTTCCTTATTTGACCCCTCATAAACGTAAAGGACATATACCAAGAGCTGTGCCAGGCCCGCCACATCTGTTAACTCATCCAGCTGTAATTAATATAATTCACTGGCTTGTATGCAAAGCAGTAATTGTTTTAAAACATCTCCTGCCATGTCACTGATGTGTCATGAAAAGGTGTTGTTTGATGAAGACATTGTCTGCATAGTTTTTTGGGCCTTTTCCCCCAGGATTGTCCCAGCCATATCCGTGGCAGTAGGAAGAATTAAGTCCTCCACAATAGTATGGGTCTTGCCTGTCCTAGCCACTCGGTAGCTCACCATATAAAACGCTTCTAGCCCCTTCTTATTAACGGTATCTGTTGCTTTTATACATGTCTTAATACTCGAAAGTCGTCTTTATTCTCGCTCAAAAAACTTCTGTGGCTTATTTTTCAAATGGTCATGTTTAGTTTCTAAATGTCTACGCAAGAGTGAAGGTTTCCCTCGAGAGTAACGGTTAATGTGATTGGATGTTAATTATTTGACTAGGCTATCTGTATTTGACATTGTGTTGTTATTTCGCTGAACACTAGATGGTTTCATTTTATTTTTGGCAGTGAAGCAAGGCTACTCAGGCGAGAAAAAAATCTCACCCAAATGTATAGCCCAGTTGGAAAATATAAATGCACTGTTTGTTTAAAATTGTGAAGATTTTTTGTTTAAATGTATTAAAGAATAACAAATAAAAAACGTTTACATTTTTTTTTTAAATCACCTTTTATTTGGCGTACCCCCGACGGCGTTGCGTGTACCCCAGTTTAGGAATACCTGCTCTACAGGAATAACGGAGTCCATCCAAATCATCTTGGCTCCTGGACTCTGTCCAAGCATTTCAAGGCTGCGTTGGAACAATTACTTTTCAATGATCCAAGACCAGCTCAGTTAATCCCGACCATTGTGACAATGAGTCATCATAATACTGCATCAAATGTACATGATCTTAGGGGCATTGGCAAACACAATGTAAGTAACTTAATTTATGTGCCCCTAATTGCACCGAATTCCTCTGTTTATCCTACAGCTATTGTATGCGGTAATCATGAGCCTATGAACCAGAGTTACACTGTTAGCACTGAGGCGTTGTGCCCTAGTAGGAAGATCACTTTATGAAGCTCACCCTACACTATCAGCTCCAATATAAATAACATAAGCAAGTCTACTTCGGATAAGCTTCTCAGTAAAGCATTAAAAACAATCAAGCAACACAGAAAAGTGCTAAAAAATAGCTCATATTAACATATGCAACCTGAGAAACAAGGTCCATGAAGTCAATAACTTGCTTGTAAACAGATGACATTCATATTCCGACTATCTCTGAAACTCACTTAGATAATACATGTAATGATACAGTGGTAGCAATATAGCTATTTCACAGTAAAAAAAATTGACAACAGACCTTCAGCACACTTATAGGGAAGGACACTCAACAAGAGAAATTGATGATACAATTATTGTGGGGGCTATCTTGTTAGACTTCAGTGCAGCTTTTGACATTATTGATCATAGTCTGCTTTTGGAAAAACAAGAGAGCAGTTCACACCACACGCTGCCCATATCATTGCATAATGTAGAAAATGCACGAGAGTTCATGGGCCTTGCTTTCACAAAGTTAACCATTTTCACCGTAGTGTCCAAAATGTCTTTCAATCTGTCAGGCATTCCCTTGGCAGCAAGATCCTCTCGGTGGATGCTGCAGTGTACCCAAGTGGAGTCGGGAACAACTGCTTGCACGCACGTTACCACTCCACTGTCTCCCTGTCATGGCTTTTTCCCCATCAGTACAGACACCAACACATCTTGATCAAGTCCAATTGATGTCACAAACTGTCCAGTAGTTAAAAATATCCTCTCATGTTGTCCTATTTTCCAATGGTTTGTAGAAGAGGATGTCTTCCTTATTTGACCCCTCATAAACGTAACGGACATATACCAAGAGCTGTGCCAGGCCCGCCACATCTGTTAACTCATCCAGCTGTAATGCATATAATTCACTGGCTTGTATGCAAAGCAGTAATTGTTTTAAAACATCTCCAACCTTTGGAAAAACATACACTACCATTCAAAGGTTTGGGATCACTTATAAATGTTCTTGTTTTTGAAAGAAAAGCACATTTTTATCCATTAAAATAACATAAAATTGATCAGAAATACAGTGTAGACATTGTTAATGTTGTAAAAGACTATTGCAGCTGGAAACGGATGACAGCAATTCCACTCAAGGACAATTATATACTGTACACTGGAGTTACCAAGACGACATTAAATGTTCCTGAGTGGCCTAGTTACAGTTTTAACTTAAATCGTGTTGAAAATCTCTGGCAAGACTTGAAAATGGTTGCCTAGCAATGATCAACAACCAACTTGAGAAAGCTTGAAGAATTGATAAAAGAATAATGGGCAAATATTGAACACTCCAGGTTTGCAAAGCTCTTAGAGACTGACCCAGAAAGCTGAAATCGCTGCCAAAGGTGATTCTAACATTCCCCATTGAGTCAGGGGATGGAATACTTATCTTGTCTAAATATTAAATATATTTATTTTACATTTATAAAAGTTTTTCTTCCACTTTTACAGATTATTTTGTGTAAATTGTTGACAAAAAACAACTATTAAATCATTTTAATCCCACTTTGTAACACAACAAAATGTGGAATAGGTCAAGGGGTGTGAATACTTTCTCAAGGCACTGTAGCCCTAGTGTGATATGGTGCCATTTATTGGTGAAGTGTGGCCAACTTTAAATGAAGCATCTAATCATTCTCAAATTCAATAGAGGCTAATTCATTGAGTCTATATTTTTATTTTACCTTTATTTAACTAGGCAAGTCAGTTAAGAACAAATTCTTATTTTCAATGACGGCCTAGGAACAGTGGGTTAACTGCCTTGTTCAGGGGCAGAACGACAGATTTGTACCTTGTCAGCTCGGGAATTCGAACTTGCAACCTTAGCCCAACGCTCTCACCACTAGGCTACCCTACCAACTCTGGAGTCACTTATATATAGTTAGTGGGAAGTAGATTTTTAAAGTATTTTTTAGCATTCGCATGTGTGGTAACGTGCGTCTATAGGTACAATGCAGCTACTTGTTTTACTCAAAACAAGTCTAAACTGATGTAATGAGTCTAAATACAAAATCTGGAGTATGGTTCAAGAGAAGATGACTGCAGATTATTTTGAGCATTAGCGTTACATATGCAAAGAATGAGTTAACAGTTACCTTGTTTAAAAAAATATCAATACCAAATTCAGTTTTGTTCATTTTAGGTGTTTCTATGATAGAGATTACAAGTTTTAAATTGACAGGCCACTGTGGAGTGGATTTACAGTGGTTTAAATGGACACGTAAAATCAGATTTCCCAAACTAAAATATGTACCAAAGATTTTTATAACTAAACCAATATATTACACAGCCTGTCGTTTCCAATGGGAACAAATTAGTCATAGTGGGCAGAACAAGCAAGGAGGTGGGCAGAGCCAAACACGGGCTAGTGAGATCCTATTGGCACGTTCTAGTATACATCTGCATATTTTCGTTAGGGAACGCCTACTCTGTGAAGTGCTCGTGTAATAACTCAATTCGCCTTTGCACTCCTTCTAAACAACTCGATTTTTAAAAACTTTTGCAAAGGATAAAAGTTTATAAAACTTAGTCCACTCTGTCCATAACAGATTATAGTTTTGGGAACGGGAAACTGTATTGAGATCAAATGTTTAATCAACGAGAAAATGTCCAGATTGTCGGCCAAAATCCATCTCGTTCCATCTTCTCCCACTGTCGGCCAGTGGGTTTCTTCTTACTACCATATTTGGTAGTGAGTGGAAACGCCAAGTGGATGCTTCACATTTTTACATCTGGTGAAATATCTGTCTCATTGTTCTATCTGTGCATGTACCATGGGCCGATATTCCAGATTACATGTACTACTAAATCTAAAAAGCAATGGAGTGGTGTAAACATGGGCAAATTAAAGGTTTTTTTGCACCAGTCTATTCCTTTTAAATCAGAGTCTCAGAGCCCCACAGTGGAGATGTAATAATACCCAGAAATGCTAGCAGTCAAACAGGCAAATGGTTCCTATAATTTTTTACACCTTTTATTTTTCCCATAGAGGATTTTAGAAACAAAATAAAAACTGTGTTTTGTGTAGGCTTACCCTGGTGTGAAGTTCTGTGAATCTCTCTAGGACAAGATTACTTTAATCAATATATTCAGCTAGATTACAATTACATCAATTCATATTTTTGCTGCATTTTTCCTTTGCATATAGGTTTTGCATTACATTAGCATAACAGTCTGTTTTTCCCCCCAATATTGATTTGTAGAATAGTGCATTTCCATTTCCATTCAAATCCATGAACAGGTGCACACCTCAGGAGAAAGGAGAGATTATTGGGACGAACGTACTGTTGTAACATAATACTTTAGAGAGGGTGCAACACTAAGATATGAGATATGACCTGGGATATGTCTCAAAACGCATTTCCTGGATTCTCATGAATTCCATGATGAATAGCCTCTTTTTCTGTTTATTAACTTTTAAAAACACATTGGAAGAGAAGATCCAACTACCTCCTATCAGACCTTCTCCTCCAATGCATTTTGTGAAAGAGTCAATGAATCAAGGATGCAGGGAATCAAGGAAATACTTTTGAGATTCACTTCAGTAACCATAACAACAGAAGGGATAGTAGTCATTGGAATGGCAGTTCTAAAGGCAGGGCTGTAAGACTCTCACTGGCATCAGGCTATAGGTGCATACATACACTCCCATTGCTTTGACACCCATAGTATATATTAAGCTGTTGGATTTTCTGAGTAAATATGTCAAATATAATCATAAATCAGATTCAAGTATTGCAGGTTTAAAGCAACAAAGCCAAGTAATCTTTCAAATACATTACGTAGCATCACTGAGCAAAATCTTTAAGTTACGTTTACCCCACACTAGGCTAAATCAATCCACTTCAAGTAGTGCACTAGTTTCCTCAAATTCCCCTCAGACTTGATATGTTGCTAGGCCATATATTAAACAAAAGTACAATTTTAAGATAATTCCTAATAAAGCAACGACATGATAAGACTGCTTCAACCTATCCCCTTTAAGAGTAAATATTTCACAGTAGTCACAGTCTAACGGCTAAATAATGAAACACTGACGCTATATGATGCTTGAAGTCTTTCCAAATGGGTGAATGAAGGGGAATCCATTCTGATATTGATGTGGCTGATCCTTGATAACAGAAATACCTCCTCTGTTCAATTCAGCAGTATGGTTCCCAGTTCCCTCTGGCCAACTCGTAGTAAAACGGAAGCTTGGAGAGTAACCACTACCTAAAATGAACAGTGAAAATAACACAGATCAAATGTGTAGATAAGAGAATTGATCACAGCTATTAACCCATTTCTTTCAAAAAGGCACTAACAGATATCGACAACTGAGACTATTGATAGAACAATGAAGACACATTCAACTGAAATGCTGGTGAGGGGTGTTGCTTCCAAAAGGTGTAGGGGTTTGGTCTTATTTGTCATTAAGAAGATCACTTCCATATTCCCTAGTCTCATTCCACTCCTGTTGTGACCCTAAAGGACAGCCATCCAGGGGAAGGTCAGTGCAGCTGTCCACAGATGGACCTCTCTGACACGCCACAGAATCAGTGGTCTCTCACTGGTCAGTCATCGTCACTTTCACTGCCAGACTCACTTAACTGCAGGTCATTCTCTGTAAAAAAAAGGGGAAGTACGAACATCATAAAACCATCAACAGACATGTCACAATTCTAGCCTTATAGAGTTGGCATAGGCCTAACTCATACAGTATAGCCTATATCCATAGCAATGCAAATAGAAATTCTGATCTAGCAATGGAAATATAAAATGGTTCGATATAACATTAAAGTATTCAAACTATACCCTAAATACTGAGGAGAGGAGAGAGAGGGAGGGAGGGAGGGAGGGGAGGGACAGACAAAGAAAAATAAAGCGTAATGAATGAACTTACTTAGCGTACTCATGAGGTGTCCTCCACCCCGAGGTGGTGAGGAGATGGTGGTGGTGGTAACGGTGGTGAGGATGGGCATGCCCTGGTGGGGTGGTGGCGCTGTGAGGGGACCCCCAGAGGGGCCGGGGGGAGGCGGGTGCCGGGACTCGTTCTCAGAATCACTACTGCTGGAGCTGTCCCCACTACTGGAGGAGGAGCTGTGGGAGTCTGAGGACGAGTCCCCACTACTCATCTGGTCCATGACCTTCGCCTCCGCCATTAGCTCTGGTGCGCATGGACACACACAGATAGGAAGACACACCGACACATGCGGACAGATACAAAAACAGTGACTGACCTTGAATCACAACACAAGAGGATTTACAAACATAGCAATTGTTCCATTTATATGACCATGGACTACAATCTAGATCAGGCCTGGGCATTTATATGACCATGGACGACAATCTAGATCAGGCCTGGGCATTTATATGACCATGGACTACAATCTAGATCAGGACTGGGCATTTATATGACCATGGACGACAATCTAGATCAGGCCTGGGCATTTATATGACCATGGACGACAATCTAGATCAGGACTGGGCATTTATATGACCATGGACTACAATCTAGATCAGGCCTGGGCATTTATATGACCATGGACTACAATATAGATCAGGCCTGGGTATTTATATGACCATGGACTACAATCTAGATGGTTTGAGATTAGGACAGCTATTACACGTGACACTCTACCAGGGCTCTAAAGTGCAACCAATTTGTTTCCAAGTGCCCTGGAGAAAAAAGCGAATGCAGATTCACTAGCGTGGTTGCACCATTACTACAGCGAAAACAACTTGCTTCTATCCCAACCAGGTCAAAAGGCCTGACCCATATTACCCACATCTGTGCCCCCAAATGTTACCAAATATTCGCACACGCGAAAAAGAAATGTTGTTGCTCCAACGTGTACCTAACCATAAACATCGATGCCTTTCTTAAAATCAATACACAGAAGTTTATATTTTTAAACCTGCATATTTAGCTAAAAGAAATCCAGGATAGCAGGCAATATTAACCAGGTGAAATTGTGTCACTTCTCTTGTGTTCATTGCACGCAGAGTCAGGGTATATGCAAAAGTTTGGGCAGCCTGGCTCAGTGCGAACTAATTTGCCAGAATTATACGTAATTATGACATAACATTGAAGATTGTGCAATGTAACAGCAATATTTAGACTTAGGGATGCCATCCGTCAGATGAAATATGGAATGGTTCCATATTTCACTGAAATAATAATCGTCTTGTTTTCGAGATGATAGTTTCCGGATTCGACCATATTAATAACATAAGGCTCGTATTTCTGTGTGTTATGTTATAATTAAGTCTATGATTTGATAGAGCAATGCTTCAAGCATTGCGCTATTTATGACTTCAAGCCTATCAACTCCCGAGATTAGGCTGGTGTAACCGATGTGAAATGGCTAGCTAGTTAGCGGGGTGCGCACTTTCAAACGTCACTCGCTCTGAGACTTGGGAGTAGTTGTTCCCCTAGCTCTGCATGGGTAACGCTGCTTCGAGGGTGGCTGTTGACGTTGAGTTCCTGGTTCGAGCCCAGGGAGGAGCGAGGAGAGGGACGGAAGCTATACTGTTACACTGGCAATACTAAAGTGCCTATAAGAACATCCAGTAGTCAAAGGTTAATGAAATACAAATGGTAGAGAGAGAAATGGTCCTATAATTCCTAGAATAACTACAACCTAAAACTTCTTACCTGTGAATATTGAAGACTCATGTTAAAAGGAACTACCAGCTTTCATATGTTCTAAGCAAGGAACTTAAAGGTTAGCTTTCTTACATGGCACATATTGCACTTTTACTTTCTTCTACAACACTTTGTTTTTGCATTATTTAAACCAAATTGAACATGTTTCATTATTTATTTGAGGCTAAATTGATTTTATTGATGTATTATATTAAGTTAAAATAAGTGTTCATTCAGTAATGTTGTAAATGTCATTATTACGAATAAATAAAAAAATTGTCAGATTAATCGGTATCGGCTTTTTTTGGTCCTCCAATAATCGTTATCGCCGTTGAAAAATCATAATCGGTCGACCTCTAGTCTGTGCAGGACTGATTTATTCATCACTCTCCCAACCCACAAAAGCAGCCTACCCTATTTCATTGAGACCACACATAATGTATACTAGGCACACTTGACTTCGCACACCCAACTCGGAGAGGAGAGGTAGGCTACGAAACATAAAGCAGCAAATTGTGTGTGTGAATAACGCAATAAAGATGTGCTTTTAATACAATAGGTAGGCTAACGCATACAAAGCAGAAAGACAGCCCTTTCCAAATAATCTGTGGGACAACAAAATGTTTTCATTTGTCTGACCGCCCGCTCCCAACCGCAGCATGAAAAAGTGACCACTGTGCCGCAATGATCTCTGTCGGGACAGAGATCACTGTCGGGAATTAATGTTTTTAATTTAGAGCCCTGTGCATTACTGATGGTCTACATACCTCTCTCAATGTCATCCATGGGGGAGGCAGGGGACATCTTCTCTTTGGGAGGAGAGCTCTTGGAGCCTGCTGGGGTTTTGCTGCTGCTGCTAACGCTAGTCTTCATCTGCTGGCTCAGACGACTGGTCTGCTGCTCTATACGAGACTGGATCTTGCTGCTGCCTTCAGCCCTGGAAAACACAAACACACACACACACAGTTTATAGCTCCTAACTACGTAAGTAATACAAATCTGAATGACAAGTGAATCTGGACAGCCCAGGTAACCAAGGAAACAGAAGGATGCAGTTTGAAACGGAGTTACTGTCCATTAAGAAATTATAATTTTCCATTGCACTAATGTTGTGCTACAGTGTGCCCAAATTAACACAAGTCGACCCTACTCTGTCCACCCACCTGGTCTTCTTGACTGCAATGTTGCTGTTGAGTTTCTCCAGACGGTACTCTCCTGTATCATGGTTTACAATGAGAATACATTCCTTCATATAAGGCCTCTTGGATCCCTTGAAGACTGTTACAGGGGCAGTGGATCCCTGGGGAAAATCAATATATATGTGTGTGTGTTAATTTCTGGATATCAAGAGTTAAAGGGGGGGAAAACAATCAAAATGTGCACTTTTCAATAATCAACTGTAAAACACATGATAATGTTTAATTCTTACCTCCAGATTGGGCAGTGTGATGGTAACTTGTTCTCCCTTTCCCACCTCCAGCTCTCCCTCACAGGAGGTGTCAATGGAGGCTGGTTTGAAGTCATCTGAATCAAAGAGATAAGAGAACAGTAGAAGTTACAAACTACTGAATTACACAGCAACATTATACAAGCAGACTGTAGGCTCCACACAAAAATATTATTGGTTTGGTTAGTTCTGACAGAATGAAGTTTCAGTCGCCACTGTTCACCTACAGATGGTGCCACAAGGCCACTATTGTTGCTAACAAACTGCATACCAGCAGCAAGTGATGTAAACCAAAAGCCCAATCAAAAGTACGAAAATGTGATAAATGTTTAATAAAGTGACAGTGATTTAGACAAACGAGTTAGCTATTTCATGTAAAACTAATATTTTGGGGTTTTCTAACTAGCTATCCATTGGCATACGTCAGCAAGTTAGCTAGCTAGCAAGTATGATCAAAATGCCACTTACATCGCACCGTGTGGTAAGCACCTTTGGGTTGTTTCTCAAATGTTTCGCCTAATTTCAAAACATGTTCTTGACTGTCAAAGTGTGAGTATGTTGTTCCATTCATATTCTAATCAAAGTTTTCAATCTTATGCTAATAACAGTAAACTTTCCACGTCCATTCGATACTATCTACCGCAAAACGAGCCAACTCACTTCGAGACCTAAGTTCTGCCCTTCCTTCGTTGTGATTGATCAGACTGATCTAGTTGCTTTTTTTGATTCGTGTAAATACCTGTCAATCAACATTTTGAGAATTTCAGGCGGAAGTTGCTTCAGAGCTCATGTCACATGGCAGGGTTTGCTTTAAAAAAAACGTGCTGAGAATTCTTCATCATAACTACAAGTGTTTTATATTCATGGGGCTTCTATATGACAACATCACACAGAACAGAGCGATTGGCCTCTAAGTGGCCAAACACAGGCAGCCAAACAACATTATCAATTCTTGGTTAGAGGTTTTCATCACGTTAGCCTATATTAAAACCAACAAATAGCCCATATATATATATTGTTGGTTTTAATATAGGCTAGCGTAATGAAAAGCTCTAACTAAGAATTGATAATGTGTATATATATATATATATATATATATATATATATATATATATATATATATATGAGTGTGTGTGTATTTTTTTAACATAAAAGCATTAGGCCCATGTTTGCATTGCTGAAGGAAAATAGAATAAGGTATTCTCAAGACAATGAGAGACATCTTGATACAGTTGCCTAGTAGGCCAATACACTGAGCAGGTGGTCTAAGTAATGAATTAGTAACAGTTGTTTGCTCGTCTCTAAAAACCGCTATGGTGATGGACTAGCTGAGCTTACGGGCTCTAACCCCTAAAGCTGGGGAAATAAGCTCTTTTCCTTTCCTAAACTGAAACATAATCCTTCAATGCCTGCTGTGTTTCTACTTTTGCTGTGTCTGTACAAGCCAAGCCATATGTAACCGCTTCAAACAGTAGGCTAGAGTAGAGAATGTAAGTTTAGAGAAAGAGAATATGAAGATTATGCTTGTCAAGACCATAATGACAACATTGGTAACTGTTTATCCAGTGTCAATTTCCCCAATTACTTCACAGAGAGAAAGGTTCCCAATCCCACCTGCTTCGTCAAGATGTTGTTATTGGAAAATTAGGTCAAGTGTGGTGTGTTACTGTAACTGACAACCCGAGAGAGAGAGAACAAGGGAGGGAACGAGGGAGAGGGAACGAGGGAGGGCATGAGGGAGAGAGAACAAGGGAGGGAACGAGGGAGAGAAAACAAGGGAGGGAACGAGGGAGAGAGAATGGGCAATATAATGAAAGAGAAAGGATGAGGTGAGGTTAGAGGGATAAAAGGACTTTAGAGATATAATGGTAGGGTGGCACTTCTCATAATGGTATTGCCTATTGGTGGACCACAAAGGATGCTCCCCCATGTGCAGTACGTTAACACCCAGGCAGGGAGAGAGAGAGAATACCCCAGGCCCCCTTCTTCACTATAGGATCCAGTGTCAGGCTTTAGAGTAGCAGGATATTGCAGGCCGAGTGGCCAACTATGCACTAAGATATGTCCATTCTGGATCAGGCTTCATCTACTATTGTGGGCTGAACGGAGCATTAATCTGCCTATAGGCCCCATGGCAATAGTGTCAGTGTAATAAATGAAGCAAAACAACAACACAATGTAACAGTGTGATGAATGTGTATAACACATTTTCTAATTGTCACTGGACATAATCAAGGATCTTCCGCTTGTTTTACAAGGAGCAGCAGTAGCAGGAGGAGGAGAAGTAGGAGCAGCAGTAGCAAGAGGAGGAGAAGTAGGAGCAGCAGTAGCAGTGGCAGGAGCAAGAGAAGTAGGAGCAGCAGTAGTAGTGGCAGGAGGAGGAGAAGTAGGAGTAGCAGTAGCAGCGGCAGGAGGAGAAGTAGGAGCAGCAGCAGCAGCGGCAGGAGGAGGAGAAGTGGGAGCAGCAGTAGCAGGAGGAGGAAAAGTAGGAACAGCAGTAGCAGGAGGAGGAGAAGTAGGAGCAGCAGTAGCAGGAGGAGGAGAAGTAGGAGCAGCATTAGCAGCGGCAGGAGGAGGAGAAGTAGGAGCAGCAGTAGCAGGAGGAGGAGAAGTAGGAGCAGCAGTAGCAGTAGCAGGAGGAGGAGAAGGAGGAGCAGCAGTAGCAGGAGGATGAGAAGTAGGAGCAGCAGTAGCAGTAACTGGTGGAGGAGAAGTAGGAGCAGAAGTAGCAGTAGCAGGAGGAGGAGAAGTAGGAGCAGCAGTAGCAGGAGGAGGAGAAGTAGGAGCAGCAGTAGCAGTAGCAGGAGGAGGAGAAGGAGGAGCAGCAATAGCAGGAGGATGAGAAGTAGGAGCAGCAGTAGCAGTAGCAGGAGGAGGAGAAGTAGGAGCAGCAGTAGCAGTGGCAGGAAGAAGAGAAGTGGGAGCAGCATTAGCAGTGGCAGGAGGAGGAGGAGAAGTAGGAGAAGTAGGAGAAGCAGTAGCAGTGGCAGGAGGAGGAGAAGTAGGAGCAGCAGTAGCAGAAGGAGGAGAGTTAGGAGGAGCAGTAGCAGGAGGAGAAGTAGGAGCAACAGTAGCAGTGGCAGGAGGAGGAGAAGTAGGAGCAGCAGTAGCACTAGCAGGAGGAGGAGAAGGAGGACAGCAGTAGCAGGAGGAGGAGAAGTAGGAGCAGCAGTAGCAGTCGCAGGAGGAGGAGAAGTAGGAGCAGCAGTAGCAGTAGCAGGAGGAGGAGAAGTAGGAGCAGCAGTGGCAGCGGCAGGAGGAGGAGAAGTAGGAGCAGCAGTAGCAGTGGCAGTAGGAGGAGAAGTAGGAGCAGCATTAGCAGTGGCAGGAGGAGGAGAAGTAGGAGCAGCATTAGCAGTGGCAGGAGGAGGAGAAGTAGAAGCAGAATTAGCAGTGGCAGGAGGAGGAGAAGTAGGAGCAGCATTAGCAGTGGCAGGAGAAGGAGAAGTAGGAGCAGCATTAGCAGTGGCAGGAGGAGGAGAAGTAGGAGCAGCAGTAGCAGCGGTAGCAGGAGGAGGAGAAGTAGGAGCAGCAGTAGCAGTGGCAGGGGGAGAAGTGGGAGCAGCAGTAGCAGGAGGATGAGAAGTAGGAGCAGCAGTAGCAGGAGGAGAAGAAGTAGGAGCAGCAGTAGCAGGAGGAGCAGAAGTAGCAGCAGTAGCAGTGGTAGGAGGAGGAGAAGTAGGAGCAGCAGTAGCAGTGGTAGGAGGAGGAGAAGTAGAAGCAGCGGTAGTAGTGGCAGGAGGAGAAATAGAAGCAGCAGTAGCAGTGGCAGGAGGAGGAGAAGTAGAAGCAGCAGTATCAGCGGCAGGAGGAGAAGTAGGAGCAGCAGTAGCAGTGGCAGGAGGAGAAGTAGAAGCAGCAGTAGCAGCGGCAGGAACAGAAGTAGGAGCAGCATTAGCAGCGGCAGGAGGAGGAGAAGTAGGAGCAGTAGTAGTAGTGACAGGAGGAGAAGTAGGAGCAGCAGTAGCAGTGGCAGGAGGAGGAGAAGTAGGAGCAGCAGTAGCAGTGGCAGGAGGAGGAGAAGTAGGAGCAGCAGTAGCAGTGGCAGGAGGAGGAGAAGTAGGAGAAGCAGTAGCAGCGGCAGGAGGAGGAGAAGTCGGAGCAGCAGTAGTAGTGGCAGGAGGAGAAGTAGGAGCAGCAGTAGTAGTGGCAGGAGGAGGAGAAGTAGGAGCAGCAGTAGTGGTGGCAGGAGGAGAAGTAGGAGCAGCAGTAGCAGTGGCAGGAGGAGGAGAAGTAGGAGCAGCAGTAGTAGTGGCAGGAGGAGAAGTAGGAGCAGCAGTGGCAGGAGGAGGAGAAGTAGGAGCAGCAGTAGTAGTGGCAGGAGGAGAAGTAGGAGCAGCAGTAGTAGTGGCAGGAGGAGAAGTAGGAGCAGCAATAGCAGTGGCAGGAGGAGGAGAAGTAGGAGCAGCAGTAGTAGTTGCAGGAGGAGAAGTAGGAGCAGCAGTAGCAGTGGCAGGAAGAGGAGAAGTAGGAGCAGCAGTAGTAGTGGCAGGAGGAGAAGTAGGAGCAGCAGTAGCAGTGGCAGGAGGAGGAGAAGTAGGAGCAGCAGTAGCAGTGGCAGGAGGAGGAGAAGTAGGAGCAGCAGTAGCAGTGGCAGGAGGAGAAGTAGGAGCAGCAGTAGCAGTGGCAGGAGGAGGAGAAGTAGGAGCAGCAGTAGCAGTGGCAGGAGGAGGAGAAGTAGGAGCAGCAGTAGTAGTGGCAGGAGGAGAAGTAGGAGCAGCAGTAGTAGTTGCAGGAGGAGAAGTAGGAGCAGCAGTAGCAGTGAAGTAGGAGCAGTGGCAGGAGGAGGAGAAGTAGGAGCAGCAGTAGCAGTGGCAGGAGGAGGAGAAGTAGGAGCAGCAGTAGCAGTGGCAGGAGGAGGAGAAGTAGGAGCAGCAGTAGTAGTGGCAGGAGGAGAAGTAGGAGCAGCAGTAGGAGGGGACGGAGGACGAGCTGCAGGGGAAAAGAGAAAAAGAGGGGGGAGAGAGACGGAGGAGAAGCCACAGCATCAGAGTGAGAATAGTGATGGTGAAGGAAGTGGTCAACCACAAGCAACTCAGTGCTGCCTCCCAGTGCTGAGTCACAATCCTCTGCCAAGTGACAAGTCCTCCCCCAGAAACCAATAACTCACTAGACCCAGGTCAAACAAATGACTAAAAAATTTATCATTACTATCGAGTCAGTCAAGTCCTTCACCAACCTCACATCAGTAGTGTGTGTGTTTGACGTTATTGTTGTAAGTTATTATGCCTTGGAAAATAAAGTCGTTGTTCAAGTAATAGTGTCTGTAAAACATTGTTTTCCAGTCATATCCAATATCAGGAGTATCAAACTCCAGTATTTGAATAAGGCTGTGAGTGCATGTACTGTATGTATTACAATTCTACACTTCAACTGTATTGAAGTGTAGAATTGTAACATCAATGGTTACACATTGTAACTCTGCAGTAGACTAAAACACTTGATTGAAGTAGTTAAATGCTGATTTGTAATTCAAATGTATAGGACCAGAATTTAAAAAATAGTTAATTGCACTTCCTATGCGTCATGTAAATACTGTACAGGATAAGTGTATTATTTCATCAAATGAGACTTAATTTCAACCAGAAGAGAATGTGAACCAATTCCAGTAGAGAATGTGAAAAGGTTAATTGAAAGAAGTTCATTATCCAAGGGTTATAAATGCATAATATATGCATTATTAATATTATAATTGTAATATTTATTAGATTATGAATACAAGTTCAATCTGTACTTCAATGCACATCTGGTGTTCATGATAAAAACAGAGGAAGAAAGAGGTGGGTAGAGGTGTGAGAAAGACTGTAAAAGACAGAAGGGGAAAGAAGAATAGAGGAGCAGGGAAGACAGCATATGTTTAATGAATTACAGTGCTTCCCTAATATTCTCTCAGTTCATCACAATTACATAATAGTGCCTCTAGTGGTGTCTCACAACAGCCTTGGGCCCCCAGTTAACCCGAAGGTTATCTTAAGAGCGGGTGAGATGGTGATGACGTGACTGGGGGTTGGCATCCTCTCTCACATCAAAACATACCTGCAAACAAGAGACAGATGAAGAGAGAGATAGCGATAGAGAGAGATAGAGATAGAGCCTTGTGTTTTTTTTTTATTCTAACACTGTCAGTCATCATAATCATGAGGTAAAATGCAAAACTGACCTTGGATCATTAACTCTTGGACTACTACATCCCTATGTGTATTTCAATGTAAAGCATCTCTTTAGTAACACTTCCTGTTGACTCAGCCAAGTGACCTCTCCTCTCTGTGATTATGCTATGTCAGGCAGGCCAGAAGGGGAGAGGTTCACTGACACTGCTGATATAACCTAGAGGGTTTAGGGAGCAGGGGGAAGAGGCATGAAGTGAGGGAGGGAGACTGAGGAAATAAGGGATTTAAAGAGACAAAGTGTTCAACAGGAATCTGTATGTTTGTCTGTGTTTTCACCTGGTGTCCACACTGAGTGGCTGCAGAGTACTTTATACTGGAACACACACACATACATAATAATGGAGTGTCTTACTATTCTCCATCGTTGGTCCTCTTGCCTATTATTTGAAGATGGAAGGCGCACAGCCCTCAATTATACACCAGGCGCCTGTTTTGGTTTTGTGCAGACATCACCCTTACCTAAACATCACACTCACTGAGAAGTAGAAATCAAATTGAATAACTGCAGTTGACATAGCAATTATAACGTCATGAAGTCATGCAAAAAAAAATTGTTGAGGAATATGTTAGTTAATGTAAAGACAAATTATTATGGATATGTTTTGTTATAAATTTCATTTATGAAAATCGCTATTTAGCAAGTTAGCTGACAAGCTAACATTTGCCAGCTAGCTAACTAGTTTTATGGGTGTTGTGACATTAATAAAAAATTGTAATTCGTGTTGTTTAATATTTTAGAAAACCAGCAAAACCAGGCTGTCGTCTTGTGAAACAGTGGATGTAAAGAATCTAACGCTAGCTAGTGAAAGCATTTACTGCACATTTTATGTACAACTTTGTAAGCTTGCCTTGCTGATATTTCCCATGCAATGCAGCTTAAGTAACATAGCTAGCTAACTATTTTCTCGATTATTGTGTAGTGGAGGATAGAAATACCTGTATGCCTATGGATGTGTAGCCGATCTGTGTATGGACCCTAAAATATTTTGTTTAAATATTAGTTCAGAACCTAGCTATGAACTTCAGCTATCATAGCCTGTTGTATCGACTTCAAAATAGTCTAAATGGCATTAATGAAGCCTATGGATTAAGTAGAATATAATATAACTTTATTCTGCCAAGGATGCAAGTCCTATATACATGTAATTATTACCAAGCATGAGATCCGGTCACAGGTGTAGAGAGCAGGAGGCAGTTGCAGGTTTAGAACTACTGAGTTTATTCAAGCACTATAATTCTAAAAGCGGGACGAAACCCAAAGTACAAAATAATAAAGTACTCAGGAAATAGTAGGAGAGATTCCTCTCAAGGAAAAGAAGCAACATTTACAATGCCGACAAAAGACAAATGACAGAGTGAGTATGTATAGAGTGGGGATTGGAACCAGGTGTGTGTAATGATGACGAGACAAGTCCAGGGTTGATGAGTGAAGGGCGTTTGCCAGCAGCAGGTTCGGGGGGAGCGAGAAGGCCGGCGAAGCCGAATGCATGAGCTGGACAGGAGGGGGAGCCAAAGTCAAGGCTGGTGTGACAGATCCTCACATTGTAGCCTGTACATTGAATATATTCACTGATCATGTACTCTACCTTGGCAAATAAAGGTGCGGTTCAGATATGTATGTGAGACATTATTTTTCCTTCATATCAAATACCAGGAGTATCAAACTCCAATCTTTGAATGATGCTGTGTCTGCATGTATTACAATTATATACTTCAACAGCATTTACCGATCCTGGTCCTGGGACATGAATGGTTACACATTTTAACCAAGCAATAGACTAGAAACAGGATTTAAGTAATTAAAGGCTAATTTGGAATTCATATATACAGAAACAGAATTTAAAAAACAGTACACTACCCTTCCTATGCATCATGTGCAGTTTACATACACTTAGGTTGTAGTCATTAAAACTCGTTTTTCAACCACTCCACAAATTTCTTGTTAACAAACTATAGTTTGGGCAAGTTGGTTAGGACATCTACTTTGTGCATGACACAAGTAATTTTCCTAACAATTGTTGACAGACAGATTATTTCAATTAAAATTCACTGTATCACAATTCCAGTGGGTCAGAAGTTTACATACACTAAGTTGACTGTGCCTTGAAACAGCTTGGAACATTCCAGAAAATTATGTCATGGCTTTAGAAGCTTCTGATAGGCTAATTAACATAATTTGAGTCAATTGGAGGTGTACCTGTGGATATATTTCAAAGCCTACCTTCAAACTCAGTGCCTTTTTGCTTGACATCATGGGAAAATCAAAAGAAATCAGCCAAGACCTCAGAAAATAAATTGTAGACCTCCACAATTCTGGTTCATCCTTGGGAGCAATTTCCAAATGCCTGAAGGTACCACGTTCATCTGTACAAACAATAGTATGCAAGTATAAACACCATGGAACCACACAGCCATCATACTGCAACTGCACACGGAGAAAAAGATCGTACTTTTTGGAGAAATGTCCTCTGGTCTGATGAAATAACAATAGAACAGTTTGGCCATAATGACCATTGTTATGTTTTGAGGAAAAAGGGGGAGGCTTGCTGCAAGCCGAAGAACACCACCCCAACCATGAAGCACGGGGGTGGCAGCATCATGTTGTGGGGGTGCATTGCTGCAGGAGGAACTGGTGCACTTCACAAAATAGATGGCGTCATGAGGAAGCAAAATTGTGTGGATATATTGAAGCAACATCTCAAGACATCAGGCAGGAAGTTCAAGCTTGGTCGCAAATGGGTCTTCCAAACGGACAATGACCCCAAGCATACTTCCAAAGTAGGACAACAAAGTCAAGGTATTGGAGTGACCATCACAAAGCCCTGACCTCAATCCTATAGAAAATGTGTGGGCAGAACTGAAAAAATGTGTGCAAGCAAGTAGGCCTACAAACCTGACTCAGTTACACCAGCTCTGTCAGGAGGAATGGGCCAAAATTCACCCAACTTATTGTGGGAAGCTTGTGGAAGGCTACCTGAAACGTTTGACCCAAATTAAACAATTTAAAGGCAATGCTACCAAATACTAATTGAGTGTATGTGAACTTCTGACCCACTGGGAATGTGATGAAAAAAATAAAGCTGAAATAAATCATTCTCTCTACTATTATTCTGACATTTCACATTCTTAAAATAAAGTTGTGATCCTAACTGACCTAAGACAGAAATTTTTTCCAGGATTAAATGTCAGGAATTGTGAAAAACTGAGTTTAAATGTATTTGGCTAAGCTGTATGTAAACTTCCGACTTCAATTGTAAATACACTAATACCGGTTCATCTCAATGTCTAACTCCCTTTATCTGCATTGATCTGAGGACACAGGATAGGTGTAGTATTTCCTCAAATGAGACTTAATTTCAACCAGTAGAGAATGTGAAACACTTTATTGAAAGAAGTTCATTATCCAAGTGTTATAAATACATAATATATCCATTATAAATATTATAATTGTAATATCATAATATAAATACAAGTTCAATCTGTACTTCAATGCACATCTGGTGTTCATGATAAAAACAGAGGAAGAAAGAGGTGGGTAGAGAGATGTGAGAAAGAGTGTAAAAGACACAATGGGAAAGAAGTAAGAATAGAGGAGCAGGGAAGACAGCATATGTTTAATGAATTACAGTGCTGCCCTAATATTCTCTCAGTTCATCACAATTACATAATAGTGCCTCTAGTGGTGTCTCATAACAGCCTTGGGCCCCCAGTTAACCCGAAGGTTATCTTAAGAGCGGGTGATGACGGGACTGGAGGTGGCATTCTCTCACATCAAAACATACCTGCAGACGAGACAGATGGAGAGATATAGAATTTTAAAAAGGTTTAATCGTGCTTAACACTGTCAGTCATCATAATCATCTTGAGGTGTAATGCAAAACCCTCCCTAACTCTTGGACTACTACATCTCTATTTCAATGTAAACGCATATTTTTAATAATACTTCCTGTTGACCCGACCAAGTGACCTCTCACCTCTGATCATGCTGTGCCCTCTATGTGCCAGTTCAGCTCCGGGAGGGGTTCACCGACACAGCTGATATAACCTAGAGGATTTAGGGAGAAGGGAGGTGTCCCACCCTGATCTGTTTCACCTGTCTTTGTGCTCGTCTCCACCACCCTCCAGGTGTCGCCCATGTTTCTCATTATCCCCAGTGTATTTATACCTGTGTTCTCTGTTGCCAGTTGTCTTGCCAGGCTCGTTTACGAACCTCTGCCTGTCCTGAACCCGAGCCTGCCTGCCGTTCTGTACCTGCCTAACCCTGACTCGTTTACAAACCTGCCTTTGACCTGTCTTTTGCCTGCCCCGTTTGGGTCAATAACCATCTATGACTCTAGCTGTCTGTATCTGGGTCTTATCCGAGTTGTAATAGGAGGAGAGAGATGAAGTGGAGACTATTTATTGAGAAAATAAGGTAGTTAAAGACAGTGTTCAACAGGAATCTGTGTGTGTGGTCTCACCTGGTATCCACACTAAGTGGCTGCAGGGTACTTTATTGAAAAACATGCACAGACACTGTTACAAATCCCTTTTGGCCCGACAGTCTAGGGGGATGGTAATGAGACCCGTAACATAACTCATGCAATTTATAATAGTGACAAAGTAAAAGTGAGAACGCAATAACCACGACAACTGAAATCTACCGCCAAACTCAGGGTTTATTGTAAAACACACGGTAATGGGGGGAGCAGGAAAAGGGGCTGAGCTGGACCCAAGGAAAGAAACAATAAGTATTCAAAAACACCCCTAAGCTAGACTAGCCTACTTTAACAACAGCTAACTAACTAACCAAAAATACAGTGAGTGGTCCGCCCAGTTCTAACTAGTGTTTTTAACAAACTTTACCTACGGGTAGTGTATGCCCATGGGCGACTTGTCTTGGTTCCCCCTTTTCCCACCAGCAAACAAACACCATAACCAAAAACAATACTCACAGGTGATGACAAAGTTCTATAGAGGTGCTCAAACAAAAGAGAGGTCAATACACAAAGAGAAAGTGAAACACAGAGACCTACAGTCATGGCATTTACATAGAGATTGAGCTCTAGAGCAAACAACTGACCGGGTTTTTAAACCAAGGGAAAGGAACTGTGATTGGGTAGGAAACAGGGGGAGGTGTGTTTTCTGATTGATGATTGATTGGTGACTGATTGGGGATTGATGATTTTCATCTGTGAGGGGAGGAGAGAAAAGAACACAGGATACCTGTATCTGTAACAGACACACAAGGACAAACAATATAGCGTAGTTATAGAATTAATAATGTATCTTACTATTCTCCGTGGCTGGTCCTCTTGCCTATTTGAAGGTGGAAGGAGCCACACCTGAGCCTGCTTACTGCCCAACACAATCCATCAATCAGATTGATACACAAGTCTTATATTATAGGGTGTCTATATAATATTATAGGGTGTCTAATTGTTCAACATTTTCTCAATATGGGCGACTCTTAAAAGAGCCTGTTTTGGTTTTGTACAGACATCACACTTACCTGAACAGCACCCTCACCTGAGAAGTGGAAATCAAAAGGAGAGAAACTGGGAATTTAAAAACTGCAGTTGACATAGCTAAGTAAATGGAAGAATACTCTTATTGCAATGTGGATGGCTCTTAAAATAGCCTTTGGTTGTGCATTGTAGTCTATGGTTTTGCCAGGGAACAGCACCCTCTGAAGAAGTAGGAGGTGAAGATATCCCGCACACGGATTTCCTCCCATGCTGCGTTATTGGCCCCAATCATTGAAACATACTGTAGAGCAACAGACCTCTCCTCTGGCACACGGTAGCGAGCTGCAGATCCCCCTTCTGGTCCTCGTGTCCATCCTCATTAAGTTATGCACGACACAGGTAGCCTTCAAACGCCTGAATTCCTCCAGGAGGCAGTCCCAGATGGCTCTGGTCACCCAACCTTGCAGTGCCCTACACGGTAACTGTAGGCAATCATTTTGAAGGAATCTCCAGTTACAAGGTATCTGTAGGAATATGGAAGATAATGTCATTATTAGACTTTTACATTACCAGGCCATTGTGGATTACTAAAGTATAATCATTCTTATAACAAATGATAACATTTGATAAATAGATGCATGTGCACATGCATGTGACAATAGCAGGATCATATCAAGGATTGCATCACAAATGAATCATAAATACCACTTGAAGCTTGATGAAGACTTGATAATTTGAATCAGAGCTAAGGCAAAAACAGGTCCAGTCCCCAGGACCAGGACTGAGAACCACTGCTCTTCATTGGGACCTCTTCATCTGCAGACAGGCTTTCACAGCTCTCTATATCTGAGGACAGAAAACCACACAAGAAACAGACTTCATTATACTCAAATTAGACCACACTGAATATTATGTTACTATTATTTCCATCCTCACTTCTAGGGACTGGAACTACACTAAAGTACCTGCCCTATACAGAATAGCCTACTTTCTCACTGACAGTTGGGGCTGCTATCCTTTCACCCTCCTCCATGGCTGTTAGCTAGCTACCTACAAATGCATTTAGAGTTTTTGTTACAGTGTTAAATACATCAAGATAGCTAGCTAATATGAAGTTAGGTAGCTGTGATATTTAATTAACTTAGCTAGCTATCTATACAGTATGTCACGTTGTCTAGATAGCTAGCTAGCTACATTAGCAGCTTGTTTGAGTTAACCTGCACTGTAGCTAGTTAGCTAATAATGAGTCTTATTTATTTATTTTAATCGAAATGTATTTACCTACATTAATAGGTTCTCCAAGCCATGTGGACGATTGGAAACAGGGAAACAAAGTGTTTGTCACCAGAGCGTTTTAGAGCATATTAGTATTTAACATTACCTGTGAATAAATTCATGAAATTGATTAAACTATTTACCCATTTAATAACCAGACATTCACACAAACTTGCTATGCTGAATTCTTAACGCACAATCTAACTGCTGCCATATGCTGCCAGCACGCTCAAGCGACCCACTCACGCAACAATTTACCACGTGCTAGTCATTGTTACCGGTTACATTACATGGGATGTGCAAAATCACAAGCAACATGCTCTCTTCCGCGTAAAGAAATTTGACTACAAACAGAGACCTGTATATAAGGATAAGATGTTCATGTCTCAATGGGAGTCGTCCTAAAAGTGGGAAGACAGGAGACAAGCTTAGGTCCAAAATAAGCCAATGGAAACACAATGGTCTTATTTTGGACAGATTTTGGAAACATCTCGCTTCGCATCTTCCTCTCTGCTCGCTTTGTGACTGACAGGCGCCTATCTTATCAATAGATTGCTAGAATATGCATATTGTTCATTATAGTGAGAGAGGGCTCGACAGAGTAACTAATTGAAAATGAAAAGTAGCATAGTTAATATGAAGTGGAAAACACTGGTATTGTCAGTCACTGACAGTCACTCAGTTACATATTGTCAGTCACTGAGACTCTCAGTTACATAGCAAATGTTCAGTTTTTCCTGAAAGAATCTTTGTGTAGGAGAAATCGCTCCGTTTTGTACATCACATTTGGCTACCGAAACTAACCGAAAATTCAGTCACCAAAACGTCAAAATTTTTCTGAATTAACTCCATAATATCGACCGAAACATGGCAAATGTTGTTTAGAATCAATCCTCAAGGTGTTTTTTCACATATCTCTTCATTGATATGCAGTTCGTGGAAGCCTGCTTTCCCCTCAGAATCGCATGGAAAAATACCAGCAGCTGAAAAAGACGCACCAATTTTGACGGAGGACACCGGGCGGACACCTGGAAAATGTAGTCTCTTATGGTCAATCTTCCAATGATATGCCTAAAAATACGTCACAATGCTACAGACACCTTGGGGAAACGACAGAAAGGGCAGGCTCATTCCTCTCGCATTCACAGCCATATAAGGAGACAATGGAAAACGGAGCCTCAAAAATCCTGCTGGTTTCCTGGTTGCCGTTTCATCTTGGTTTTGCCTGTAGCTCCCGTTCTAGGGCACCCACAGACAATATCTTTGCAGTTCTGGAAAATTCAGAGTGTTTTCTTTCCAAAGCTATCAATTATATGCATAGACGAGCATCTTTTTGTGACAAAATATCTTGTTTAAAACAGGAACGTTTTTCATCCAAAAATGAAATAGCGCCCCCAGAGTTTCAAGAGGTTTTAAGGGGGCTGAATAATTTTGCACGCCCAATTTTTCAGTTTTTGATTTGTTAAAAAAGTTTGAAATATCCAATAAATGTCGTTCCACTTCATGATTGTGTCCCACTTGTTTTTGATTCTTCACAAAAAAATACAGTTTTATATCTTTATGTTTGAAGCCTGAAATGTGGCAAAAGGTCACAAAGTTCAAGGGGGCCGAATACTTTCGCAAGGCACTGTAAATGATGATTCAGATCCAGGCATACAGGCTGTATGCATGTCACTGGTTCGATAGGGCCCAAGAGTGGTAGAGGTTTTATAGAGCCAGAAGCTCCTGTTTAATGTTGAATCGTTGGGCCAGGATGAAGTGATCAGGAATGATGGCAATTGTGCTTTGTAGACCACACCACACTGTACAGGAAGAAAATCATTGATAGAAAACAGTATCCATTCTATCTGAAAACATTATTCCATCCTGTCAGCACATTAAATATAGATGAAGGTGGGTATTTTTTCACCATGGTGAGGGGGGAGAGGGGGGGGGATGGGAAGGGGAGTGATACAAGTTGAAGATGAGACCTTCCATGGTCAGCATTGACCCTGCTCATGAGTGCACTTACAGTAAAAAAAAAAGTCCAACGTGAGTCAAGTTTCAAGATTTTAATGCCACATGCACAAGTACAGTGAAATGCCTTTCTTGCAAGCTCCAAATCCAACAATGCAGTAATCAATAATCACTAGTCACCACACATGACTGGATGGACCTCTTAGATGAGTTTATCATCGCTCATCACATGTCTGATGGAAGGCTTGCAAGGGCACTCCCTCCATGCTTCCATGTTTTCTTTCCACAACTGGATTCATATTGAATATCCCTTGGGTTTTCAAGGTTATGTATACAATACAGTTCCGGGGCCTGATTAAAATGAAAGGGTTACTGTGGTCTACTGAACTCAATCTACCAAAATGAACATTGCTCCCTCTTTGACGCTATGTACACTGCCAGCTTAAATTAAACTTGCTCTGCGGTCTGCACTACTAAGACACAGGACTGACATTGAATATAGAGCAGGATCAGGGCCGTCTCATAGCCTTAACAGGTGGATCATTCACGCTGTGCCTCACAGAGCTCAACAGGGATTTAATCAAGCGATGTGCTGTGGACAAAGGTCAAGTAATGTTCATGTTGGTTCCTACAGTCTGTCTCTGGCTGGCCACACACGCACACACACACAGTGTGGCTCATTACCAGGAGTCAATAGCACTAGACTTAATGAGACAGACAGATTGCTCAGGCTGAACCTGCAGATATCCCTGGCAGGCAGGTAGGTGAGGGGTCTAATACTGATGTATACTTGAGACAGGCATCCTAATGTTTATTGCTGATGCCTATTTGAGACATGAACCATATCGTAATGCACTCTATTTTAATTTTGGGCAAGTTGGCAGTACTTTACTGCGCTGAGTGTAATTGTGTTCATTCCATTAAGCTATTGGCTGATCTCAGGACTTTTAGGTCCATTGACATCCAATTATTTAAGTAATGGTCATTAGAGAACAGTATTTAGGTGATTACAGTAATAACTCATGTTCCGCTTTGAATAGTATACAAAGCAAGGTGCAGTTGTACACCGCCATAGTCACTGCATAATATCAAATCAAAGTTTATTTGTCACATGCGCCGAATACAACAGGTGTAGTAGACCTTACAGTGAAATGCTTACTTACAGGGTCTAACCAATAGTGCGGAAAAAAAAGGTATGTGTGTGTGTGTGTGTGTAAATATTTTGTGTGTGTGTGTGGACATATTGTATCTTTGTGTTTCTCTCGTGTGTGTTTCATTGTGTGTGTGTGTGTGCTGTGTGTGTTTATTGTTGTGACAACAACCATGTGTTTTCCTGTCTGAAAATGTGTTTGGGTGTTGTGTAGGTAAGTAAAGAAATAAAACAACAGTAAAAAGACATTTGAAAATCAGAGTAGCAAGGTTATATACAGACACCGGTTAGTCAGGCTTATTGAGGTAGTATGTACATGTAGGTATGGTTAAAGTGACTATGCATATATGATGAACAGAGAGTAGCAGTAGAGTAAAAAGAGGGGTTGGCGGGTGGTAGGACACAATGTAGATAGCCCGGTTAGCCAATGTGTTGGAGCACTGGTTGGTTGGCCCAATTGAGGTAGTATTCATTCAGTATGTACATGAATGTATAGTTAAAGTGACTGTAGAACCTTTTGAGGATCTCAGAACCCATGCCAAATCTTTTTAGTTTCCTGAGGGGGGAATAGGCTTTGTTGTGCCCTCTTCACGACTGTCCTGGAAGCTCTCAACCTGCTCCACTACAGCCTCGTCGGTGAGAATGGGGGTGTGCTCGGTCCTCCTTTTCCTGTAGTCCACAATCATCTCCTTAGTCTTGGTTACGTTGAGGGATAGGTTGTTATTCTGTCACCACCTGGCCAGGTCTCTGACCTCCTCCCTATAGGCTGTCTCGTCGTTGTCGGTGATCAGGCTACCCACTGTTGTGTCATCTGCAAACTTAATGATGGTGTTGGAGTCGTGCCTGGCCATGCAGTCGTGGTTGGTTGAAGGTAGTATGTACAGAGAGTACAGGAGGGGACTGAGCACGAACCCACCCCCTGGGGGGGAGCTCCAGTGGTGAGCATCAGTGTGGATGTGGACAGATATGTTGCTTCCCTGCCCTTACCACCTGGGGGGTGTGCAGCCCGTTTTCCTGTAAGTCCAGCATCCAGTTTGCGGAGGGATAGGTGTTTTCTGTCCCAGGTTCCTTAGCTTAGTGTCGGTGATCAGGCTACCCACTGCGCAAACTTAAGGATACTATGGTGTTGAACAGAGAGTACTGAGCTGTAGTTAATGAATAGCATTTTCACATAGGTGTTCCTTTTGTCCAGGTGGGAAAGGGCAGTGTGGAGTGCAATACAGATTGCATCATCTGTGGATCTGTTTGGGCGGTATGCAAATTGGAGTGGGTCTAGGGTTTCTGGGATAGTGGTGTTGATGTGAGGCATTTCCAGCCTTTCAAAGCACTTCATGGCTACGGACATGAGTGCTACGGGTCTGTAGTCATTTAGGCAGGTTGCCTTTGTGTTCTTGGGCACAGGGACTATGGTGGTCTGCTTGAAACATGTTGGTATTACAGACTCAATCAGGGACATGTTGAAAATGTCAGTGAAGACACCTGCCAGTTGGTCAGCACATGCCCAGAGCACACATCCTGGTAATCCGTCTGGCCCCGCAACCTTGTGTATGTTGACCTGTTTAAAAGTCTTACTCACGTCGACTACGGAGAGCGTGATCACACAGTCGTCCGGAATAGCTGATGCTCTCATGCATGCCTCAGTGTTGCTTGCCTCGAAGCGAGCATAAAAGTGATTCAGCTCATCTGATAGGCTCGTGTCACTGGGCAGCTCACGGCTGTTCTTCCCTTTGTAGTCTGTAATAGTTTGCAAGCTCTTCCACATCCGACGAGCGTCTGAGCCGGTGTAGTATGATTCAATCTTAGTCCTGTATTGACGCTTTGCCTGTTTGATGGTTCCTCGCAGGGCATAGCAGGATTTCTTGTAAGCTTCCGGGTTAAAGCGGCAGCTCTACCCTTTAGCTCAGTGCGAATGTTGCCTGTAATCCATGGCTTCTGGTTGGGGTATGTACGTACAGTCACTGTGGGGATGACGTCCTCGATGCACTTATTGATAAAGCCAGTGACTGATGTGGTCTTTTCCTCAATGTCATCGGAAGAATCCCGGAACATGTTCCAGTCTGTGATAGCAAAACTGTCCTGTTGTCACATTCTCACCTTTATTTCCTTTGTTTTGTCATTATTTAGTATGATCAGGGTGTGAGTTGGGGTGGGCAGTCTATGTTTGTTTTTCTATGATTTTGGGATTTCTATGTTTCGGCCTAGTATGGTTCTCAATCAGAGGCAGGTGTCGTTAGTTGTCTCTGATTGAGAATCATACTTAGGTAGCCTGGGTTTCACTGTTTGTTAGTGAGTGTTTGTTTCCGTGTCTGTGTTTTTCACCACACGGTACTGTTTCGGTTTTGTCATTTCAGGTATTCGTTTATTGTTTTTGTATTTCATAGTGTTCAGTGTTTTTGTTATTAAAAACGATATGGACACTTACCACGCTGCGTTTTGGTCCGATCCCTGCTACACCTCCTCTTCAGACGAAGAGGAGGAAAACCCTTACACCTGTAGTTTAGCATCTGCTTCATTTGACCACTTTTTTATAGACCGAGTCACTGGTGCTTCCTACTTTACTTTTAGCTTGTAAGCAGGAATCAGGAGGATAGAGTTGTGGTCGGATTTACCAAATGGAGGGCGAGGGAGAGCTTTGTACGCATCTTTGTGTGTGGAGTACAGGATATCTAGAATTGTTTTCCCTCTGGTTGCACATTTAACATGTTGATAGAGATTTGGTAGAACTGATTTAAGTTTCCCTGCATTAAAGTCTCCGGCCACTAGGAGCGCCGCCTCTGGGTGAGTGGTTTCCTGTTTGTTTATTTCCTTATACAGCTGACTGAGTGCTGTCTTAGTGCCAGCATCTGTCTGTGGTGGTAAATAAACAGCCACGAAAAGTATAGCTGAGAACTCTCTAGGCAAGTAGTGTGACCTGCAATTTATCACAATACTACTTCAGGCAAGCAAAATCTAGAGACTTCCTTAGATTTTGTGCACCAGTTTACAAATATGCACAGACTGCCCCCCTCGTCTTACCAGAGTGTTCTGTTCTGCCAGTGCAGCGTATATCCCGCTAGCTGAATATCCCTGTCATCATTCAGCCACGATTCCGTGAAACATAGGATTTTACAGTTTTTGATGTCCCGTTGGTAGGATATTCGCAATCGTAACTCGTCTAGTTTATTGTCAAATGATTGCACATTGGTAAGTAATATTGACGGTAACAGCAGCTTTCCTAGTTGCCTTCTGCGGGTCCGGACAAGGCATCCGGCTCTTCGTCCTCTGCGTCGCTTCCTTTTGCGAATAATTGGGATGTCTGCCCTGTGGGGTGTTTGGAGAATATCATGTGAGTCCTACTTGTTGTTGAAAAAGTCTTTGTCTAATGCAAGGTGAGTGATCGCTGTCCTGATATCCAGAAGCTCTTTGTCTAATGCAAGGTGAGTGATCGCTGTCCTGATATCCAGAAGCTCTTTGTCTAATGCAAGGTGAGTGATCGCTGTCCTGATATCCAGAAGCTCTTTGTCTAATGCAAGGTGAGTGATCGCTGTCCTGATATCCAGAAGCTCTTTGTCTAATGCAAGGTCAGTGATCGCTGTCCTGATATCCAGAAGTTATTTTCTGCCATAAGATACGGTTGCAGCATAACTGAGCAGAATCATGTTCTGAAGCCTACTGTTAGTTTTGAGGCTCCTTCATCTCTCTTTCTCAAATGGCTTAGATTTAGCCTATTTACTGTTGCTAGCAAACACAGCTTGTACTGGTCTTTGGATTTCAGTGTGAGTCATCAGTTGGATTCTTATTGACACAATCTCAACTGCTGCTGTCCAACATATTTGTGACAGACTGGGAATATTCATACTTGGATGAAAATCATTGGTTGCCAATTTCCATAAATATCCCTTCATGTGTAACCTATTTGGAGATGGTCATTGTCTGGGTCCTCTATCAGCCGTGGAGACTGGAGCGATTCTGGCCCTAGTTCCCAGTGCACTAGCTCTGGATGGAGTGGAGGGTCTACCGTGTACCCCGTATCGCGAAAGCACTGACGTCAAATCAGCTGCTTGCCCTTGATCAGAAGAATGTTACCTTGTTTCAACAGCAACATCCCTCTAATGTAGAAAGAACGTGGAAAATGACAAAGTTAAAACATAACTGGTTATCCACTATCAAACACCTTTGATATGGCTGCCTCATATTGCTGTCATTCATTGGTTAAAGGTCACCGTGCTAATGGAAAAACAGAACAATACAATGGCAATTTGATAGTGTCAGCCAGGTAAATAACAACTGCAGATAGCCTGTTCATTTAGAAAGCACACTCCTCCCTACCTCCACAGTAACCTCTTCCCCGGGGACCTCTTCCACAGGGACCTCAGAGCAACCTTTGTTCCAAGCTGGTGGCTAAACAGATCCCATTGTGTCTTGTTAAAACATCCGTCACAGCTGCATGCAGAGAGGAGTGAGAAAGAGAAAGAAAGAGAGGGAGACGAAGGCAGAGGAGGATCACCCTCCCAAACAGACAGTCAACATCAGGCTGCTGACAAGCAAGACCGAGGCTGTGGTGCGGAAGGTGCCCCAGAGCTCTCTTTCTCTCTCTCTCTATCTATCTTTCTATCTTTCTCTCTGACACACACAGCTGTTGTGGGGACCCACTAATTACCATCGCTGGGGTAATTAAAGATTATGCAGCTGGGGCAACAACACACCACTAATGACATACAGCTTTCTGATTTCTATCTGTTTAGGATAGTGAAATGGTCAATTAACACACACACACACACACACACACACACACACACACACACACACACACACACACACACACACACACACAGGGCTTGTTGTCAGCTGTCTTCATTTTCTTGCACATCCGCGAACAAGGAGAAAAAAGCCAAGTGGAACATAAATGCCACTTAGTCAAAGAGGAAAGCAGCACCAGTCAGTCACCACTTAATAACACTTAGTCAAAGAGGGAAGCAGCACCAGTCGGTTGTTGAGATCAGTTGGGGGTTGAAACTCTCTAAATGGGACTGGCTACAGAACATACATCATGGGCCTTTAAGCCGGACTACTGATATATATATATAAACTAGTTACTACACAGACGTGGTCTCAATGGTCAATCCATTCCTACTGTAGGCCTACAAACGGTCCCCACTGTACCTGTCATGTTGTATATTGTTTCACCGTCTATCGGAGTTCCACTATAACATTTCCATACACTCGCTATCGATTACTCTATTATCACATGATACCCCTGGTCCACCGACAGTCTTTTTTATGATGTCAGTACCTTTGCTGCCTACGATGAATCCTAGACTATGATACTACGATGTATTTCATTTACAACACTATTAATAAGATATTAATAAGCTTGCAGACCAGCGGGAAAATATTATCCATAGCACCCATTGTTGGTGTCTGATTGAGCCACTGCATAAATATTAACCTCCATTTTAGCCTTGATCTCCCATTAATAACCCGGAGATGAACTGCTGTGCTAGGTTAATCCAGCCAAGTTTATTACCGCATAGCATTAGCATATTTCTGAACAAAGAAAATAGCAGCATTATGTTTTTCCAATGCATGTTTTAGGTATTTTCTTTGTTTTGTAAAGAACATTCAATGTTGATTAAATCTATATAGGGATAGGTCTGTAGCTATTTTTCTATACCTGTGGTAGCCTATAGCTGTTCTGTCATGATGAAAGTCCCTCTTGTGCTGAAAAGCAGACACATCACAGTTCACAGCTCTCTGATCGGTAAAAGCTCCCCCAATGTGCTCTCTCTCTGTTTTCTGTGTGTACACATCATTGGACTAGCCATGAGTAAATATAGAGAGAGAGGCTCCAGCTGTGCTCTGTCCCACCCCTGTGCCTCAGCCCCGCATCAGCCCATAGCCCTCCACCTCAGCCCTGGTTGACTGGTTGGTCTCTCTCCCTGCCTGCCTGTAGACTTAGACTGTGGTTGAGTGACTGGAAGGTAATGACTGTTCACTCTTCTCTGTGGGGTGCTGCCCATGCTAGTAGCCTAGCACACAGGACCAGAACCAGCCTACAGACTGCATTCAGCCAAATAATAGCAGTTCCAGTCCACGACACTCTCTGATTTTAAGGGAGTTGCTCACCAGGAACTTCCCATCAGTTCCCCTGGTGGAATTAGCTGCTAGCCACCATTCACTCAACCATTCTGACTGAGCGGATTGGATTTTTGCCTCAAGTACAGAGGAAATAACAAAGAAAAACTCATACATAGAGCTATTGTTCTTTTATGCCTATACTCCATGTTTTTCAACTGATGTAGAAAATCTCCACAGTCTCTTAATGACCCCAGAAGGTATTCCTCACAGAGGGAGATGCGCTCCATGTGCAAGTGACCATGCCGAGAGAGCAATCGGCACACAGATGTAGAATGGTAATGACTGTAAAGCCATGCGGCATATCTCCTTTACATGCACGGTTGAAGGCGGGCAATGTGTAACCTACGGGCAAAGGAATACATTTCCTGGCAAAGGAATACATTGTTGATTCCCAGTACAGCAGGAGATCTATTGAGATTCAGGTCAGGCTTCAGACTCTGGCTCTTTGTGGTTGAGTTGGGAGGGTTATCCTCAAACGAGCTGAATCGGCTTTCTTCTGATTCTGCTCTCTACTGACTGTGTTTAGGTAAAAGTGTTAGTGCCAGTCTGTCAATCAGCGTCCCTCCCAATGAGAAGAGAGCTGCTCGACTGAAGTGTTCTGTCTGGCTTAATAGCATCCTTTGATAGTTGCTACTCTGCACTGCATTTAATAATGTTTTCGTGACTGGTTTATCAGTATAATCAAACTGTTGGTCTGACTGGAACCATGTCCCTTTTTTCTCTCTTTGACTCCCTGAGGCTACAGAAGCTCTCCCTGCCTTAACAAAGGAATATCCGTCGATTGGTGTTGTTTCGTTTCTCTAAATTAACATGATCCCTTTTCAAAGGGGCAGGGTTTTTTATTCAGGTCATAGCAGCTTCTATTCACATGGATGCTTCTCTTCGTTTCAGCTGTCCCTGAGGAGAAATACATTGTTGATTCTCAGTAGTCAAGATCTTTTTCTCGGGAATGGACTATTTTCTCAGGTGCATTTCCTAGTACAACTGTCATGTCTTGTTATGTCTGTTCCTGTCCTTTCTCTTCATTCTCTCTCTCTGCTGGTCTTTTTAGGTTACCTTCTCTGTCTCTCATTCCTCAGCTGTTCTACATTTCCCCTAACTAGCTCATTCTCTCTTTCCCCACCTGTTCTCTCTTCCCCCTCTGATTAGGTCTCTATTTCTTTCTCTGTTCCTGCTATTTTCAGTGTCTGATTCTTGTTTGTGTTTTTTGATGCCAGAAGCAAGCTGTCGTCTCGTTTGCTTCCACCTTGTCCTGTCCTGTCGGAGTCTGCCTGGCAGGAGTATCCTGCACTATACTAACGTTCTTTTTGTTCCGCTGACAACAAAGAGGATTTATGCCATTCCTGTATTTTCATTAAAGAACTCTGTTTTCTGTTAAAACCGCTTTTGGGTCTTCACTCAAGTTCATAACAGAAGAATCAGACCAAGAATGGACCCAGCGGCTCCGGACCCTTTTCACTCCGCCGTCGAGATCCAGGGAGCGATGCTAGGCAGACACGAGGAGGAATTGTCTGCTGCTCAACATGCCGTTGAGACCCTGGCCGTCCAAGTCTCCGACCTCACAAGACAGGTTCACCAACTCCTCCTCGATCCACCGCCCACTTCCAGGGTTTCCGAGTCTCCGGAGCCCAGGATCAACAACCCGCCGTGTTACTTGGGGAGCCCACTGAGTGCCGCTCATTCCTCACTCAGTGTGATGTGGTGTTCTCTCTCCAGCCCAACACTTACTCCAGGAGCGCAGCCCGCATCGCCTACGTCATTTCTCTCCTTACCGGACGGGCGCGTGAGTGGGGCACGGCAGTCTGGGAGGCGAGGGCTGAGTGTATTAACCAGTATCAGGACTTTAAGGAGGAGATGATACGGGTTTTTGACCGTTCTGTTTTTGGCGAGGAGGCTTCCAGGGCCCTGTCTTCCCTATGTCAGGGGAATAGATCCATAACGGATTATTCTATTGAGTTTCGCACTCTCGCCGCCTCTAGTGACTGGAACGAGCCGGCTTTGCTCGCTCGTTTTCTGGAGGGTCTCACGTCGAGGTTAAGGATGAGATCCTCTCCCGGGAGGTTCCTTCCAGTCTGGACTCCTTAATAGCTCTCGCTATTCGCATAGCGACGGTTTGATCTTCATCGCCGAGCTCGTGGAAAGGAGCTCACGTTCTCCGTTGCTCCCCTCCACATCACTGCCACCTGCCGCATCACTGCCACCCTCCTCCGCCGGCTCGGATGCTGAGCCTATGCAGCTGGGGGGTATTCGCATCTCGGCCAAGGAGAGGGAACGGAGAATCACCAATCGCCTCTGTCTCTACTGCGGCTCCGCTGGTCATTTTGTCACCTCATGTCCAGTAAAAGCCAGAGCTCATCAGTAAGAGGAGGGCTACTGGTGAGCGCAACTACTCAGGCCTCTCCTTCTGGATCACGCACTACCTTTCCGGTCCATCTCCGCTGGCCCGGTTCATCTGCTTCCTGCAGTGCCTTGATAGACTCTGGGGCGGAGGGCTGTTTTATGGACGAGACCTGGGCTCGGGAACATGACATTCCTCTCAGACAGTTAGGGAGCCCAGGGCCTTGTTCGCTTTAGATGGTAGTTCTCTCCCCAAGATTCAGCGTGAGACGCTGCCTTTAACCCTCACTGTCTCTGGTAATCATAGCGAAACCATTTCTTTTTTAATTTTTCGTTCACCTTTTACACCTGTTGTTTTGGGTCATCCCTGGCTAGTGCGCCATAACCCTTCTATTAATTGGTCTAGTAATACTATCCTATCCTGGAATGTTTCTTGTCATGTAACCTGTTTAATGTCTGCTATCCCTCCTGTTTCCTCTGTCTCTTCTTCACAGGAGGAGCCTGGCGATTTGACAGGGGTGCCGGAGGAGTATCACGATCTGCGCACGGTGTTCAGTCGTTCCAAGGCCACTTCTCTCCCTCCACACCGGTCGTATGACTGTAGTATTGATCTCCTTCCGGGAACTACTCCCCCCGGGGTAGATTATACTCTCTGTCGGCTCCCGAACGTAAGGCTCTCGAGGATTATTTGTCGGTTTCGCTCGACGCCGGTACCATAGTCTCCTCCTCCTCCCCGCCGGAGCTGGGTTTTTTTTTGTTCAGAAGAAGGACGGGTCCCTGCGCCCATGCGTGGATTATCGAGGGCTGAATGACATAACAGTTAAGAATCGTTATCCGCTTCCTCTTATGTCTTCAGCCTTCGAGATCCTGCAGGGAGCCAGGTTTTTCACCAAATTGGACCTTCGTAACGCCTACCATCTCGTGCGCATCAGGGAAGGGGACGAGTGGAAGACGGCGTTTAACACTCCGTTAGGGCACTTTGAATACCGGGTTCTTCCTTTCGGCCTCGTTAACGCTCCAGCTGTCTTTCAGGCACTAGTTAACGACGTCCTGAGAGACATGCTGAACATTTTTGTTTTCGTTTACATGGATGATATCCTGATTTTTTCTCCGTCTCTCTCGATTCATGTTCAGCACGTGCGACGCGTCCTCCAGCGCCTTTTGGAGAACTGTCTTTATGTGAAGGCTGAGAAGTGCATTTTTCATGCCGCCTCTGTCCCTTTCTCGGTTCCGTTATTTCCGCTGAGGGCATTAAGATGGATCCCGCTAAGGTCCAGGCAGTCATTGATTGGCCCGTTCCTAAGTCACGCGTCGAGCTGCAGCGCTTTCTGGGCTTCGCTAATTTCTACCGTCGTTTCATCCGTAATTTCGGTCAGGTGGCAGCTCCTCTCACAGCCCTTACTTCTGTTAAGACGTGCTTTAAGTGGTCCGTTTCCGCCCAGGGAGCTTTTGATCTTCTTATGAATCGTTTTACATCCGCACCTATTCTTGTTACACCTGACATCTCTAGACAGTTTGTTGTTGAGGTTGACGCGTCAGAGGTGGGCGTGGGAGCCATTCTTTCTCAGCGCTCTCTCTGACGGCAAGGTCCATCCTTGCTTTTTCTCTCATCGCTTATCGCCCCGTCAGAACAATCGCGAACTGCTCGCCATCCGCTTAGCCCAGGCGAATGGCGACAGTGGTTGGAGGGGCGACCGTTCCTTTTGTCGTTTGGACTGACCATAGGAACCTTGAGTACATCCGTTCAGCCAAACGACTCAATGCGCGTTCGTTGGGCTCTGTTTTTCGCTCGTTTCGAGTTTGTTATTTCTTATCGTCCGGGCTCAAAAACACCAAACCTGATGCTTTATCTCGTCTCTTCAGTTCTTCTGAGGTCTCCACCGACCCCGATGGGATTCTCCCTGAGGGGCGCGTTGTCGGGTTGACTGTCTGGGGAATTGAGAGGCAGGTAAAGCAAGCACTCGCTCACACTCCGTCGCCGCGAGCTTGTCCTAGGAACCTTCTGTTCGTTCCCGTTCCTACTCGTCCGGCCGTTCTTCAGTGGGCCCACTCTGCCAAGTTAGCCGGCCACCCCGGCGTTCGGGCATTTCCATTCGCCAGCGTTTCTGGTGGCCCACTCGGGAACGTGACGCGCGTCGATTTGTCGCCGTTGTTCGGTCTGACTAAATCTGGGAACTCTCCTCCTGCCGGCCATCTCAGACCGCTTCCCATTCCCTCTCGACCGTGGTCTCACATCGCTTTAGATTTTATCACCGGACTGCCTTCATCAGCGGGGAAGACAGTTATTCTTACGGTTGTCGATAGATTCTCTAAGGCGGCTCATTTCATTCCTCTCGATAAGCTCCCTTCTGCTAAGGAGACGGCTCAGATCATTATCGAGAATGTTTTCCGAATTCATGGCCTTCCGTCTGACGTCGTTTCCGACAGAGGCCCGCAGTTCACGTCTCAATTTTGGAGGGAGTTTTGCCGTTTGATTGGGGCTTCCGTCAGTCTCTCGTCCGGCTCAAGCCGAACGGGCCAATCAGACTGTTGGTCGCATTTTACGCAGTCTTTCTTTTCGTAACCCTGCGTCTTGGTCAGAACAGCTCCCCTGGGCAGAGTACGCCCACAACTCGCTTCCCTCGTCTGCTACCGGTCTATCCCCTTTTCAGTGTAGCCTCGGGTACCAGCCTCCGCTGTTCTCATCTCAGCTCGCCGAGTCCTGCGTCCCCTCCGCTCAGGCTTTTGTCCAGCGTTGCGAGCGCACCTGGAAGGGGGTCAGGTCGGCACTTTGCCGTAATAGGGCGCAGACTGTGAGGGCCGCTAATAGCGTAGGACCAAGAGTCCTAGATATTGTTGCGGTCAGAGAGTATGGCTCTCCACTCAGAACCTTCCCCTTAAGACAGCTTCTCGCAAGTTGGCCGCGGTTCATTGGTCCGTTCCGTATTTCCCAGGTCATTAATCCTGTCGCAGTGCGACTTCTTCTCCCGCGCTATCTTCGTCGCGTTCACCCGGTCTTCCATGTCTCCTGTGTTAAGCCCGTTCTTCGCGCCCCGCTCGTCCCTCCCCCCCATCCTTGTCGAGGCGCACCCATCTACAGGGTTCGTAAGATTTTGGACATGCGCCCTCGGGGCCGTGGTCATCAGTACCTAGTGGATTGGGAGGGGTACGGTCCTGAGGAGAGGAGTTGGGTTCCCTCTCGGGACGTGCTGGACCGTTCGCTGATCGATGATTTCCTCCGTTGCCGCCAGGTTTCCTCCTCGAGTGCGCCAGGAGGCGCTCGGTGAGTGGGGGTACTGTCATGTCTTGTTATGTCTGTTCCTGTCCTTTCTCTTCATTCTCTCTCTCTGCTGGTCTTTTTAGGTTACCTTCTCTGTCTCTCATTCCTCAGCTGTTCTACATTTCCCCTAACTAGCTCATTCTCTCTTTCCCCACCTGTTCTCTCTTCCCCCTCTGATTAGGTCTCTATTTCTTTCTCTGTTCCTGCTATTTTCAGTGTCTGATTCTTGTTTGTGTTTTTTGATGCCAGAAGCAAGCTGTCGTCTCGTTTGCTTCCACCTTGTCCTGTCCTGTCGGAGTCTGCCTGGCAGGAGTATCCTGCACTATACTAACGTTCTTTTTGTTCCGCTGACATTGGAAGAGGATTTATGCCATTCCTGTATTTTCATTAAAGAACTCTGTTTTCTGTTAAAACCGCTTTTGGGTCTTCACTCAAGTTCATAACAACAACAGCCTTGTGTGTCCTTGAGGGGTTTTCACAGTAATACTGAGTGTTCTGTGTTGTGTTCTAGAAGCAGTAGGCTGGAGAGCTATGAACAAGTCATCAATGATACTTGTTGTCCTCTTTAGTAAGCCAGGTCATTAGGGGCTGAGAATATGGTTTCAAAAGCAATCTTCATATGCAGATGGGCCATATTGTCTGTAATGGACAAATCCTTGCCCGTTGCCTTCATAAATCCTTCATCAGCCCAGAACAATATCTCTCAGGACTCTTGAGCACATTAAATATTCTGCATAATGTTTCTCCCATCCTGGTGGCTGGATCTGTGCTGAAAGGACTTTCCAACGTTTCCCGGGCTTTGTTGTGTAAATATCAACACAACTTCAAAATTGTCCTGCCATTCTGCCTCCGTGCTATTACCATAAAGGTTACTGGGTCGGTTTGAATTTTTATGAGGACACACACGCACGTGTGCACATACACACATACGCGCCACCCCATTCCTCTGCATCCTCAGTGGCTTGGGGCCAGTATTCAATATCTATCTGGTGAGATAGTTGATTAGGCTTCCCAACGTAATTGTCAGCCATTAAATGAGTGATACCCCATCCTACTATGATGTCCTGTAGAGAATATTAACCATGTCATTTCCCTGTGGAGACAACCTGGTAATATCCAGTACTCCTAGTTGTAGTAATAATAGGACTGGTAGCCACCAGATGATTTGTATTTGTGTTCGGATATATATACGGCTCTGATAGGCTAGTGGCTATCATTTCCTTACAGCAATTGTATTACGTGACTGGTACCGGCAGCAACTGATTAGTAGTCAAATTAAACGTGAGACATGGCTGTTTCATATTCCCAGGCAGCATACTGCAGAGAGAGAGCGAGAGAGAGAGAGAGAGAGAGAGAGAGAGAATGGATAGATAGGGAAATTGGATTTCATGGGTTCCCATCGGGAGGCTTGCTGTACTGCTCCCTGGACATTTAATCAGGACGATCTAGAGATACTGTGCTGCATACTGTGTTGTATGCAGTATGCAGGAAGCCAGAGAGCCACAGTATGCATAGACAGGCTCAGAGGCAATGTCCCAAATAGCACCCTATTCACTATATAGTGCACTACTTTTGACCAGACCCCTATAGGGAACAGGGTGCCATTTAGGACGAAGCCAGCGAGCTATGGTATGATCACTAGAGACACCATGTTGCCAGGGAATATACTGTATTTTACAGCACAGCACTGTCCCACTGGGCAAAAGCTGGATCAATCAACGTTGTTTCCACATAATTTCAACCCAAAACAATCTATGTGATGACGTTGAATCAATGTGAAAAAATGATTGGATTTGCAAAGACATCAACGTAAGGGCACTTTGTATTTTTCTACCACATTTAAAAAAATCTAAATCCAATGACATGATGACATTTCCTGGTGACTTCATGCTGAATTCACATTAGATGACAACTCAACCAAATGTAATGTTGAACTGATGTCTGTGCTCAGTGGGGTGTCTCTCTACAAAGGATGACATGTCTCTTCAGGCACTCCTATCACACTGACTATCATTCTGGATAGTTACGCTATTGCTTTTGCCTGATTTGTGTGCTGATGTGCTTTTTAGGGATGTCATTTGACATTGACCTGATAGATGGCAGTTTTTTATTAAGCAGTGCCCTTAACATTACGGTTGGATGTTCACAGGTCCATGCATCCCTGAACATTCAACTGGACAAACACACACACATGCATCCACACACACATACACACAAACATCATCGTGACTCAATGAATGCTCTTCAGCTGAGGAATGTGGGCCAGTTCCCATGCTGCCCCCCAGCCATCACAGCCATAACACTGCCCCCCCCCACTCTGCTGTGTGTTAGTGTGTACAAAACCATCTAGCACGATGTGTGTGTGACCATGTGTTAGGCGTAGTCAATATGTGTCCGTAATACAATGCAATATTGGGAAATAACATTGACATTTTAACCACATTGCATGAGTGAGTTGTGTTGTTGTTGTGAAATTCACCACCAGCCACAGTATAAGTAAAATAGAAAACTTATTTTAACCCGTGTCAGCTCATTTAAAGGACACAACCAAATGACCAATTATGTGAATATGTACTGTACATGTCAGTGTGTGAGCCTTTTCTGTATCGACTTGTCTCACTGTGTTCTTTGTGCATTGTGTCTGTCTGTCCGCATTGCATTCATCTATCAATTGATCAATTGATTGTCTCTCTCTCATGGGCTGATCATCAAAGACCATCATTGTGTCCCACATTGCCCTTGTGGTTGCCAAGTGCCCAGAACATGTTATCCCTGTCCTTCTCTCCTGCAAAACAAACCAGACCAGTAGAGGACATTTGTTGAGATGTATTGTGGTCCTGCATTTTAAGTATCCCCCTCAGCTCATCCCAGTAAGCAAACATTTCCATGTAGCCACAGTGAGGTCACAGACAATGCATTGTGCTTCTGTATGGGGAACACACAAGTAGCCATTGATGGTCCTGAATGTAAGAGAATGCAGCAGAAGGGGTGCTCTGTTAATTTAATCAGTGTGACTGTAAACACAGTGCCTGTAAAATGGTTCCTCTTCCTCTCTGCATAATTGAAAAGATCCACAAATGGTAATGGTCCTAAGGAGACTCTTATATCCTGTGGTGGATGGATGTCCTGTTGTCCACATTTACAGTTGAAGTCAGAAGTTTACATACACTTAGGTTGGAGTTATTAAAACTTGTTTTTCAACCACTCCACAAATTTCTTGTTAACAAACTATAGTTTTGGCAAGTCGGTTAGGACATCTACTTTGTGCATGACACAAGTAAATTTTCCAACAATTGTTTATTGTGTCATGGCTATGTGTCATGGCTATGTCAAATTGTGTCATGGGGCTTCAGAAGCTTCTAATAGGCTAATTGACATCATTTGAGTCAATTGAAGGTGTACCTGTGGATATATTTCAAGGCCTACCTTCAAACTCAGTGCCTCTTTGCTTGACATCATGGGAAAATCAAAAGAAATCAGCCAATACTTCAGAAAAAAAGTTTTTGTAGACCTCCACAAAACGACAGCAAAGGAACGTGTTAAGATGCTGGAGGATACAGGTACAAAGGGATCTATATCCACAGTAAAACAAGTCCTATATCGACATAACCTGAAAGGCCTCTCAGCAAGGAAGAGGCCACTGTCCTCTGAAATGTCCTCTGGTCTGATTAAATAAAAATTGAACAGTTTGGCCATAATGACCATCGTTATGTTTGGAGGAAAAAGGGGGCGGCTTGCAAGCCGAACCGTGAAGCACGGGGGTGGCAGCATCATGTTGTGGGGGTGCTTTGCTGCAGGAGGGACTGGTGCACTTCACAAAATAGAGGGCGTTATGAGGAAGTAAAATTACGTGGATATATTGAAGCAACATCTCAAGACATCAGTCAGGAAATTCAAGCTTGTTCGCAAATTGGTCTTCAAAATGGACAATGACCCCAAGCCTACTTCCAAAGTTTTGGCAAAATGGCTTAAGGACAACAAAGTCAAGGTATTGGAGTGGCCATCACAAAGCCCTGACCTCAATCCTATAGAAAATGTGTGGGCAGAACTGAAAAAGCGTGTGCGAGCAAGGACGTCTACAAACCTGACTCAGTTACACCAGCTCTGTCAGGAGGAATGGGCCAAAATTCACCCAACTTATTGTGGGAAGCTTATGGAGGACTACCCGAAACGTTTGACCTAAGTTAAACAATTTAAAGGCAATGCTACCAAATACTATTTGAGTGTATATAAACCTCTGACCCACTGGGAATGTGATGAAAGAAATAAAAGCTGAGATAGGTGTATGTAAACTTCCGACTTCAACTGTATATCCTCACAGCATCATGGGCTGCTAACATCATATATTAAGTTAACAAACAGAGTACCGACCATTTCGATTCTCACCGTACCTTCTCCGCTATGCAATCTGGTTTCAGAGCTGGTCATAGGTGCACCTCAGCCATGCTCAAGGTCCTAAACGATATCATAACCGCCATCGATAAGAGACATTACTGTGCAGCCGTATTTATCAATCTGGCTAAGGCTTTCGACTCTGTCAATCACAACATTCTTATTGGCAGACTCAACAGCCTTGGTTTCTCAAATGATTGCCTCACTTGGTTTACCAACTACTTCTCCGATAGAGTTCAGTATGTCAAATTGGAAGGCCTGTTGTCCGGACCTCTGGCAGTCACTATGGGGGTGCCACAGGGTTCAATTCTCGGGCCAACTCTCTTCTCTGTATACATCAATGATGTCGCTCTTGCTGCTGGTGATTCTTTGATCCACCTCTAAGCAGACGACACCATTCTGTATACCTCTGGCCCTTCGTTGGAGACAGTGTTAACTAACCTCCAGACGAGCTTCAATGCCATTACAACTCTCCTTCCGTGGCCTCCAGTTGCTCTTAAATGCAATAAAAACTAAATGCATGCTCTTCAACTGATCACTACCTGCACCTGCCCGCCTGTCCAGCATCACTACTCTGGACGGTTCTGACGGACAACAATAAATACCTAGGTGTCCGGTAAGACTGTAAACTCTCCTTCCAGACTCACATTTAACATCTCCAATCCAAAATTAAATCTAGATTCAGCTTCCTATTTCGCAACAAAGCATTCTTCACTCATGCTACCAAACCTACCCTCGTAAAACTGACCATCCTACCGATCCTCGATCTCGGCGATGTCATTTACAAATAGCCTCCAACACTCTACTCAACAAATTGGATCACAGTGCCATCCGTTTTGTCACCAAAGCCCCATATACTACCCACCACTGCGACCTGTATGCTCTCGTTGGCTGGCCCTCGCTTCATACTCGTCGCCAAACCCACTGGCTCCAGGTCTTCTACAAGTCTCCTCTAGGTAAAGCTCCACCTTATCTCAGCTCACTGGTCACCATAGCAGCACCCACCCGTAGCACGCGCTCCAGCAGGTAGAGCTCACTGGTCACCATAGCAGCACCCACCTGTAGCACGCGCTCCAGCAGGTAGAGCTCACTGGTCACCATAGCAGCACCCACCCGTAGCACGCGCTCCAGCAGGTAGAGCTCACTGGTCACCATAGCAGCACCCACCCGTAGCACGCGCTCCAGCAGGTAGAGCTCACTGGTCACCATAGCAGCACCCACCCGTAGCACGCGCTCCAGCAGGTAGAGCTCACTGGTCACCATAGCAGCACCCACCCGTAGCACGCGCTCCAGCAGGTCACCCCCAAAGCCAGTTCCTCATTTCAGCCTCTCCTTCCAGTTCTCTGCTGCCAATGACTTGAACGAATTTCAAAAATCTCTGAAGCTGGAGACTCTTACCTCACTCACTAGCTTTAAGCACCAGCTGTCAGAGCAGCACACAGATCACTGCACCTGTACATAGCTCATCTGTAAATAGCCCATCCAATCTACCTCATCCGCATACTGTATTTATTTATTTATTTATCTTGCTCCTTTGCACCCCAGTATCTCAACTTGCACATTCATGTTCTGCACATCCTACCATTCCAGTGTTTTAATTGCTATATTGTAATGACTTTGCCACCATGGCCTATTTATTGCCTTACCTCTCCTATCCTACCTCATTTGCACTCACTGTATCTAGACTTTTGCTTCTGTATTATTGATTGTATGTTTGTTTATTCCATGTGTAACTCTGTGTTGTTGTATGTGTCAAACTGCTTTGCTTTATCTTTGCCAGGTCACAGTTGCAAATGAGAACTTGTTCTCAACTAGCCTACCTGGTTAAATAGTGGTGAAATAAAAAAAATCCAAAAGTTTTGTGACAGTGACAATTTTGTTGTTGTTTAAGCTCTGTACTCCAGCATTTTGGATTTGTAATTATACAATGACCAAGAGGTTAGAGTGCAGACTGTCAGCTTTAATTTAAGAGTATTTTCATCCATGTGGGGTAAACCGCTTAGAAATTACAGCACTTCTTGTACATAGTCCCCCCATTTTAGTGAGCAAAAGTATTTGGTCCCATATTCATAGCATGCAATGAATACATCAAGCTCGTGACTCTACAATCTGCATTTGCTGTTTGTTTTGGTTTTGTTTCAGATTATGTTGTGCCCAATAGCAATGTATGGTAAATAATGTATTATGTCATTTTGGAGTCACTTTTATTGTAAAAAATAATAGAATATGTTTCTAAACACTTTTACTTCTACATTAATGTGGATGCTACTATTATTACAGATAATCCTTAATGAATCGTGAATAATCATGAGTGAGAAAGTTACAGACACTCAAATATCATACCCCCGAGACATGCTAACCTCTCACCATTACAATAACAGGGGAGGTTAGCATTTTATATCATACCCCCAAGACATGCTGACCTCTCACCATTACAATAACAGGGGAGGTTAGCATTTTATATCATACCCCCAAGACATGCTAACCTCTCACCATTACAATAACAGGGGAGGTTAGCATTTTATATCATACCCCCGAGACATGCTAACCTCTCACCATTACAATAACAGGGGAGGTTAGCATTTTATTTTATTTTTTTTGGGAGGGGGGTGTAATGTTTATGCCTCTAACTGTATCACTTCAAATCCAAAGTGCTGGAGTACAGAGCCAAAACACCAACAAATGTGTCACTGTCCCAAATAGCTTTGGAGCTCACTGTACGTCTCCTAACGTCGTACAGTACATCTGCCCTGAGAAAGAGCCACCCATAATTCAGCATTATTTTCTCTCTGTGCCAGTCCCTCTGTCATCCCCTGGGTCATTATGCGCCACAGTAAAGTTAAAATCCTAAGGAAAGTGACACAAGTTCTCTGGGGTAATTTTCTGTCTTTCTCTCGCTCTCTCGCTCTCTCGCTCTCTCTCTAAAAAGCTGTCCGTGACTCGGTCCCCGTGCATTATTGAGTCCGGTGGTGGAGCCCTCATGAATTATCTATCGCTGGCAGGGTCAGACAGAGTGGGGCAGTGGACGCACATCTCACCTGCACCCCTCTGTCCCCTAGCGGGTCAGACTCAGCCAGCCAGCCATACAGGAAGTCAGCCAGCCAAACAGGCAGTCAGCCAGCTAACCAGCCATACAGGCAGTCAGCCAGCCAGCCAGTTAACCAGCCATACAGGCAGTCAGCCAGCCAGCCAACTAACCAACCATACAGGCAGTCAGCCAGCCAGCAAGACAGCCATAAAGGCAATCAGCCAGCTAACCAGCCATACAGGCAGTGAGCCAGCTAGCCATCGAATCAAGCCATACAGGAAGTCAGCCATCCAGCTTGCCTGCCATACAGGCAGCCAGCTAGCCAACTATACAGGCAGTCAGCCAGCTAAACAGCCATACAGGCAGTCAGCCAGGTAGCCATCTTATCAAGCCATACAGGAAGTGAATCATCCAGCTTGCCTGCCATACAGGCAGCCAGCTAGCTAACTATACAGGCATTCAGCCAGCTAGCCACCTAATCAAGCCATAGAGGCAGTCGGCCAGCCAGCCCAGAGAAAATATTTCTTGCCCCAAAGCTGAATGCCACACACAGGCATTTCATCCTGCCAACATCTTCCCTTTAGCGTCATCTCCCTGGCATGTAGTGATGTTTATATTGAATGGGCTGATCAACAGATGCATGTTATACACAGGCCAGGTCTGTAGCTGTATGTGGACCCCTCCCTGGGGAGAGAGCGAGAGGCCAGGCCTGGAGCTGTAGCTGTTTGTAGCCCCCTCCCTGGGGAGAGAGTAAGAGGCCAGGCCTGGAGCTGTAGCTGTTTGTAGCCCCCTCCCTGGGGAGAGAGTAAGAGGCCAGGCCTGGAGCTGTAGCTGTTTGTAGCCCCCTCCCTGGGGAGAGAGTAAGATGCCAGGCCTGGAGCTGTAGCTGTTTGTAGCCACCTCCCTGGGGAGAGAGCGAGAGGCCAGGCCTGGAGCTGTATTGAATACTGATAAAGGACAGGAGACTGGATGCTGAAGCCAAGGCTTCTAATTTCTGCTCTACTGGTGGATTACTGAGGCCAAACATAAACAAGGAAGCAGTCTAACTGGTGTTTTTCTAAGGTCAGATGGTATTGACACATGGCTGTTGAATATAGTAAAAATAAAGAAAAGCCCTGGAATGAGTAGGTGTGTCCAGTACCAGTCAAGAGTTTGGACACACCTACTCATTCTTTATTTTAACTATTTTCTACATTGTACAATAATAGTGAAGACATCACAACTATGAAATAACACATATGGAATCATGTAGTAACCAAAAAAGTGTTATTGCACTCCACACTGCCCTTTCCCATCTGGACAAAAGGAACACTTATGTGAGAATATTAATTTACTACAGCTCAGCGTTCAACACCATAGTACCGTCTAAGCTCATCACTAAGCTAAGGATCCTGGGACTAAACACCTCCCTCTGCAACTGGATCCTGGACTTACTGACGGGCCGCCCCCAGGTGGTGAGGGTAGGTAGCAACACATCTGCCACACTGATCCTCAACACTGGAGCTCCCCAGGGGTGCGTGCTCAGTCCCCTCCTGTACTCCCAGTTTACCCACGACTGCATGGCCAGGCATGACTCCAACACCATCATTAAGTTTGCAGATGACACAACAGTGGTAGGCCTGATCACCGACAACGACAAGACAGCCTATAGGGAGGAGGTTAGAGACCTGGCCGGATGGTGCCAGAATAGCAACCTATCCCTCAATGTAATCAAGACTAAGGAGATGATTGTGGACTACAGGAAAAGTAGGACCGAGCACACCCCCATTCTCACCGACGAGGCTGTAGTGGAGCAGGTTGAGAGCTTCAATTTCCTTGGTGTCCACATCAACAACAAACTAGAATGGTCCAAACACACCAGGACAGTCGTGAAGAGGGCACGACAAAGCCTATTCCCCCTCAGGAAACTGAAAGGATTTGGCATGGGTCCTGAGATACTCAAAAGGTTCTACAGCTGCAACATTGAGAGCATCCTGACCGGTTGTATCCCTGCCTAATATGGCAATTGCTCAGCCTCTGACCGCAAGGCACTACAGAGGGTAGTGCTTACGGCCCAGTACATCACTGGGGCAAAGCTGCCTGCCATCCAGGACCTCTATAGGACAGGAGGCCAGAGTAAGGCAGATATGGGCGTTATCGAGCTGAACAAGCAGGATGCACAGATTGGGATATAATTGTGGCAGATGGACTGAGGGAAGTAACTTCATTTGCATGTGGGATGGACTCATATGTTGTATGTGTATAAATCAGAGCCAGTGCTCTGGACAAGTGTGTGTTCCGCGGACCATCTAGGCTTCTGATATGTTTGTATTAAAAGCCTATATTGAATTCACAAGTTCTTGTAAGTGTTACATTTTGTTACGATTCTCCACGACAATAGCCACTTTAACCATATCTACATGTACATACTACCTCAATCAGCCTGATTTACCGGTGTCTGTATGTACCCTCGCTACTTTTATAGCCTTGCTACTGTATATAGCCTGTCTTTTTACTGTTGTTTTATTTCTTTATCTACCTATTGTTCACATAATACCTTTTTTGCATTACTGGTTAGAGCCTTTAAGTAAGCATTTCATTGTAAGGTCTAAACCTGTTGTAATCGGCGCACGTGACAAATAAACTTTGATTTGATTTGAAGCAAATAAAAATGTATTTTATATTTGAGATTCTTCAAAGTAGCCGCACCTTGCCTTGATGATAGCTTTGCACACTCTTGGCATTCTGTCATCCAGCTTCATGACCTGGAATGTATTTCAATTAACAGGTGTGCCTTTTTGACAGTTTATTTGTGGAATTTCTTTCTCCCTTAATGCATTTGAGCCAATCAGTTGTGTCGTGACAAGATAGGGGTGGTATACAGAAAATAACCCTCTTTAGTAAAAGACCAAGTCCATATTATGGCAAGAAAAAGGCAAAGAGAAACAACTATCCACCATTACTTTAAGACATGAAGGTCAGTCAATCCGGAAAATGTCAAGAACTTTGACATTTTCTTCAAGTGCAGTCGCAAAAACCATCAAACGCTATGATGAAACTGGCTCTCATGAGGACCGCCACATGAAAGGAAGACCCAGAGTTAAAGTTAATTTAGTTAATTTAGAGTTAACCACACTTCAGATTGCAGCCCAAATAAATGCTTCACATAGTTGAAGAAAGACACATCTAGTTGAAGAAAGACACCATTAAGAAGAAGAGACTTGCTTGGGCCAAGAAACGCAAGCAATGGACATTAGACTGGTGGAAATCTGTACTTTTTAAATCTCAAAATTTGAGATTTTTGGTTCCAATCGCTGTGTCTTTGTGAGACGCAAAGCATGGAGGAGATGTAATGGTGTGGGGGTGCTTTGCTGGTGACACTGTCTGTGATTTATTTAGAATTCAAGGCACACTTAACCAGCATGGCTACTACAGCATTCTTCAGTGATACGCCATCCCATCTGGTTTGCATTATCATTTATTTTTCAAGAGGACAATGACACAAAACTCACCTCCAGGCTATGTAAGGGCTATTTGACAAAGGAGAGTGATGGAGTGTTGCATCAGATGACCTCGCCTCCACAATCACCCAACCTTTTTTACTTTTTATTATTTCACCTTTATTTAACTAGGTAAGCCAGTTGAGAACAAGTTCACATTTATAACTGCGACCTGGCCAAGATAAAGCAAAGCAGTGCAAAACAAACAACCACACAGAGTTACCCATGGAATAAACAAACGTACAGTCAATAACACAATAGAAAGGTATAGACCTTTCTACAGTGTGTGCAAATGAAGTAAGATTGGGGACGTAAGCCAATAAATAGGCCGTACTGGAGAAATAATGACAATTTAGCAAATAAACACTGGAGTGATATATGTGCAGAAGATGAATGTGCAAGTAGAGATACTGGGGTGCAATTGAGATGGTTTGGAATGAGTTGGACAGCAGAGTGAAGAAAAAACAGTCAACAAGTGCTCAGCATATGTGGGAACTCCTTCAAGACTGTTGGAAAAGCATTCCTCCTTAAGCTAGTGGAGAGAATGCCAAGAGTGTGCAAAGCTGTCATCAAGGCAAAGAGTAGCCACTTTGAAGAATCTGAAATATTAAATTTATTTTGATTTGTTTAGCACTTTTTTGGTTGCTTTGTAATTCCATATGTGTTATTCCATAGTTTTGATGTCTTCACTATTATTCACAATGTAGAACTGTGTATATATATATATATATATATATATATATGCATTTTATTACATTAATTTGTTTAGATGAACACTTTCAGTTCATAATTGTATCCAGTTAACCCAATGAGTCGCGCCAGCGTGACTTAGGACTACTAACCTCTTTTAAACTTTGTGTGTTTGTGCGACAGACTTCCGTCTATTTCCTCTGCATTCGTTGTAGTCTGTGTGATTAATGGGGACTGAGCTATAGCTGTCTTTGTGAGCAGATCCCGAAGGGAAGGGTTTCTTCTACATAGAAGATCATAGGAAATCTCAGGACATTTTGTCTATAATACTGTAATAAGCTCACATAGTTGCTGTCACAAACTACAAACTCCACACAGTTATCACTGACTAGTTGGATATTAATTTCCTACTAAGAAGACAATTTCTGAACTTACAGCATTCATATGTTTTTGCTTTGGCTGACCTTGTTTTTTTTGTTGTTGACATCTGTCAATAAAACTCATGAATGCAACTGTTTAAGTCAAATTGTTTTGTATTTTACATGTGGCCCTGGTTGTTCTTAAAAGAAAATGGCCAAACACATAATTGTGAGGCAAAATATTAGGGTGAGATAGATAAATTAAAAGCAGATTTTTGCTGGGGATTTTAGGACTGATATATTTAAAGGGACAGATCAGCGCTATTCAGGATACATTGCAAATGAATGGGAAGCTCTTTTTAATTAGGTCTTTGTTACATCATTGTCAGGATGTGTGATTAAGGAGAATGGCATAACATAATTAAAGATTTAAGATGTGTTAAGAGATTGCCAGGACCATGACACAGCAACCCTGCCTCATTGTGTGTGTCCAGGCGTGTGTATGTGTGTTTAAGAGAGAGAGAGCTCTACTTCTAAAGCCAAAAAGTAAAAGACAATCATTTCTAGGTAATTGTGTTATATAAAGCTTAATAAATAAGGCTACCAAGCTGCTAGGACAGAATGTCACGTTCTGACCTTTATCTCCTTTGTTTTGTCTTTATTTAGTATGGTCAGGGCGTGAGTTGGGGTGGGCAGTCTATGTTTTGTGTTTCTATGTTTGGTTTCTGTTTCGGCCGAGTATGGTTCTCAATCAGAGGCAGGTGTCATTAGTTGTCTCTGATTGAGAATCATACTTAGGTGGCCTGGGTTTCATTGTTGGTTTGTGGGTGTTTGTTTCCTGTGTTAGTGTTTGTGCCACACGGGACTGTTTAGTTTAATTTCACTTTGTTATTTTGTAGTCTTTCATGTTCAGTTTTTCTAAAAAAAAACATGGACACTTACCACCCTGCGTTTTGGTCCGATCCTTGCTACACTTCTTCAGATGAAGAAGAGGAAATCTGTCGTTACACAGAACTGATCTGGCTGCAACTTCAATTAGCACTGAAGTGTGAAATGAGAGGTGTGAAGATTCTTGAGCCTAACAATGGCAGGAGAGTTTCACAGCCCCCCACCACCCAAATGCAGAGTCATTTGAAGCCCTCATGGCTTATCCCTGTGGAGAGGTCATTACAATACAGTACCCCATGGATATTAAAAATAACACTGTACGGAATAAATATATTTTTTAAGCTCCTCAAGGACAGTCCAGAGACAGACACTATTTGCTGAGGGGAATGTAAGCAACTGAATTTTCCATACAGACCATCCCCTGGCATGGCACAGTGCTATCAGAGCACACTACCCCTATGTCAAGAGCGAGGGTATTGGCCCAGGGTGGAAACTCACAATACTAGAGGAAATTGAAACAACCTCTGTCAACGTGTTCAAGTCTGGAACAGTAATGGTGCAGGGCATCCTCATGCAATTCCAGCAGGTCTTTTAAGGGATCACAGCAGGAAAAGCAGGAAAATATCTCTCTGTGACAACTCCCCCATCCTGAGTGAGTCTGATCACACCTCTTCAACCTGTCCTGCAGACGAGGATTGTCACCCCCCCAGCACTGAACACACCCAGGTCCATAACTGCACTGCTCCTCCATCATAGAGAGGGATAAATTCACAGAGCTGGAGAAAGACTTGGTGGAGCTCAGAGAGCTAGTCCACAGAACAGGAATTTGAAGCGAAGCAATGTACCTGTTACCCAGGCCACTGCTGGGCTCCTAGGTAGCAGTGCCTGTGTGGGTGCGGAATGCCTGATGAAACTTTTGGGGAACTACTGCCGCAACCTGGACATTAAGACAGCCATCACTGTTGGTGTGGTTGGTGGGTACATTTTAAATGTACATTTGTCATTTAACAGACGCTGTTATCCAGAGCTTCTTCAAATCAAAATGTATTTTTCACATGTGCCGAATGCAACCGGTGCAGACTTTAAAGTGAAATAATTACGTAAAAGCCCTTAACCAACAATGCAGATTTAAGAAAATACCTGCCAAAAAGTAAGAGGTAAGTATAAAAAATCCTTAAAGAGCAGCAGTAAATAACAATAGCGGGCTATATACAGGGGGTACCGGTATTGAGGTAATATGTACATGTAGGTGGAATTATTAAAGTGACTATGCATAGAGTAGCAGCATCGTAGAAGGGTGGGGGGTAATGCAAATAGTCTGGGTAGCCATTTGATTAGCTGTTCATGATCCTTATGACTTAGGGGTAGAAGCTGTTTAGAAGCCTCTTGGACCTAGACTTAACTCTCCGGTAACGCTTGCCGTGCGGCAGCAGAGAGAACAGTCTTTGACTAGGGTGGCTGGAGTCTTTGACAAAAAATTTAGGGCCTTCTTCTGACACTGCCTGGTATAGAGGCCCTGGATGGCAGGAATCTTGGCCCCGGTGATGTACTGGGCCATACACACTACCCTCTGTAGTAGAGGTCGACTGATTAGTTAGGGCCGATTTCCAAGTTTTCATAACAATCGGTAATCCACCTCTTCATCCACCTCTGGCCTGCTCGCCTCCCTACCACTGAGGAAGTACAGTTCCCGCTCAGCCCAGTCAAAACTCTTCGCTGCTCTGGCCCCCCAATGGTGGAACAAACTCCCTCACGACGCCAGGACAGCGGAGTCAATCACCACCTTCCGGAGACACCTGAAACCCCACCTCTTTAAGGAATACCTAGGATAGGATAAAGTAATCCTTCTCACCCCCCCCCTTAAATGATTTAGATGCACTATTGTAAAGTGGCTGTTCCACTGGATGTCATAAGGTGAATTCACCAATTTGTAAGTCGCTCTGGATAAGAGCGTCTGCCAAATGACTTAAATGTAAATGTAATGTCCACACAATACAAATGTAACACTGTTACGCTGAGGTGTAACAGAGAGCAGGACACTCCCCCGGAGAAGCCAGCAGAACAGCCCACCCAGACCCGGACCCAAACCCCAACAGACCCCACCCCCTTCTAACCCCACCCCCTCTTAACAGCCCCCCTGTCAGCTCCTCTGATAGCTCTCTTGACAACCCCCACACATCCATTGAGGACACACAAAAGCCAGAGATTGTGCTCCTCATTGACTCAAATGGCAAAATACATTCAAGAGGAAAAACTTTTTCCCAAACACAAAGTGGCTAATCTCTGGTGCCCAAACACTAGGCATGCCCCGGAGCTGTTGTCAGAGGACAAACTAGGGTCCCTCAGCCACATCATAATTCACATGGGCACAAATGACCTGAGGGCTCAGTAGGAAAGAGTGGCCACAGCACTCAAGTCATTGATTGAAAAAGCTTATTCCACTTTCCCCAACGCACAAGTGATTATCTTCACCTTGCTACCACGAAAAGACTTTCACCCTGCCACCAACCAGCAACCTTGGAAAAATCATCTGCATTATCATTAACAGCAGACTCATACATTTCCTCAGCAAAAACAATGTACTGAGCAAATATCAAATTGTGTTTCAACCAAATTACCGTTCAACAGACCAGGTATTCACCCTGCACACCCTAATTGACAAACAAACAAACCAAAAAACGGCAAAGTATTCATGCTTTGTTGATTTCAAAAAAGCTTTTGCTCAATTTGGGTAACGTTATTAGCGCACACCATTGCTTAACTTGCTAGCCATTTCACAGCACCTCCCTTTTGACCTCCTCCTTTTCCGCAGCAAACAGTGATCTGGGTCAACAGCATCAATGTCACAGTTTAACTTTAGTCCGTCCCTCACCCCAACCCGGGCTCGAACCAGGGACCCTCTGCACACACCGACAACAGTTACCCATGAAGCATCATTACCCATCGCGCCACAAAAGCCACAGCCCTTGCAGAGCAAGGGGAACCACTACTTCAAGGTCTCAGAGCGCGCACCACCGCTAACTAGCTAGCCATTTCACATCGGTTACACATGCAGAACAGAATTAGGCAGAAAAGAGCTGTTAAATTCTACAACAACCTAAAAGGAAGCGACTTCCAAACCTTCCATAACAAAGCCATCACCTACAGAGAAATTAACCTGAAGAAGACTCCCCTAAGCAAACAGGTCCAGGGTCTTTGTTCACAAACACATATAGACCCAACAAAATCACGAGAAAACAAAAAGATAATTACTTGACACATTGGAAATAATTTACAAAAAAAACAGAGAAAACTATAATGCTATTTGGCCCTAAAAAGAGAGTACACTGTGACTGACCCAAAACTAAGGAAATCTTTGACTGCGGAAGGCAGACCTGGCTCTCAAGAGAAGACAGGCTATGTGCACACTGCCCACAAAATGAGGTGGAAACTGAGCTGCACTTCCTAACCTCCTTCCAAATGTATGCCCATATTAGAGACATATATTTCCTTCAGATTACACAGATCCACAAATAATTTGAAAACGACTCCAATTTTGACAAACTCCTATATCTATTGGGTGAAAAACCCCTGTGTGCCATCACAGTAGCAAGATTTGTGATCTGTTGCCACAAGAAAAAGGCAACCAGTGAAGAACAAACACTATTGTAAATACAACCAGTATTTATGTTTATTTATTTTCCTTTTTGTACTTTAACTATTTGCACATCAGTACAACACTGTATATAGACATAATATGACATTTGAAATGCCTATTATTTTGGAACTTTTGTGAGTGTAATGTTTACTGTTAACTTTGACTGTTTATTTCACTTTAGTTTATTATCTATTTCACTTGCTTTGGCAATGTTAACATATGTTTCCCATGCCAGTAAAGCCCTAAAACAGCGAGAGAGAGGAGTAACCGAGATCAGAGAGTGAGTAGAATGCGCTTCACCACTTATACACCGCTGCTGCCTGCCCCGCTTCCCGGTTTCCATGCCGACAGCGAGGGTTGTTCAGTTGGAGCATGCTCGGTAGGACTCTTTTCCGTTGACCGTAACGTAACAACAGCTAGGCAGAGAGAGGGCTGGAGTATTCATACACACACACGCGCGCACACACACTGCTAGAGCACAGCAGAGAAGAGTGTAGGAGAGAGCAGATGGAGTCTAGCTGCATGCCTGCTGTACTGAGCTGGACTGAGACACACGCTTTACTCACAACAAAGGTGAATCTGCAGAGATTCTTATCTCTCATGTCTTACGCATGTGTAGAATGTTGTTGTGTAATATTTTTGTCTTTCATGAGAATTGGACAGGAGCAAAGAGTTTTCATGGACTGATTTTGTACCAGGAATGAATGGGCAGTTTGTGTGCTATAGTCTACATGTGCTCTATACTCTGTTATGGGTAATGAACGAGGCACCTTTAATTTGAGCTAGGATGGCCTAACATATATACGCAGTTGATGATCTGTTACAGTAGATACTGTAAAGGCAGCACTGTGTATAACTAGAGTAAGGTTTCATCCGTCTTGTTTGACTGAAGTGCACATTTCTACTTTATCCTGAAAGGTTGGAGAAAGCGTCTCTTGCAGTGCGTATTCTAAGGATACATAAATTATGCATTTGCTGACAGAATTAAGCAATACAGTACCTAACGTTACTCAGCCAGAAATAAATGAATAAATTGTATGTTGTGCATGTATCACAGTGTTCTGTACTATAGACACTTCTGATAGGAGAGACCAACACGCTTGATATGTTTGTTTATTCAGCACAGACATCAGATGACTGCCTGTAGCGCTGGGATATCTGTTAGCTATGTATGTGTGTGCGTTCTCATGTCGTTCCCCTCTGATGCGCAGAGAAATGCTGATTATGAACATCTTTATCCCACACCCCTGTCACATGACTTGTGTGTTGCGAGATGGTGGTCACTCTCCAGTCATGCATTGCTGACCTTCTGACGATTATGTTGGCGGAGTGGGGCAGAGGCAGGGTCATAACCATAGACATAGAATTACCAGCCATATTGAGTGTACCCAGGAGTTACATTCCCGTTGTCTTTTGTTTTTCTAGTAATTATATTTCTATGGTCATGACACTGGTGTGTTTTGCCATTATTATGTATGTGGTTTGTCATTTTGCCCCATTTCTCTGTCAGGCACACATGGCCGCCATTGTAAATAAGAATTTGTTCTTAATTGACTTACCTGGATAAACAAAGGTTAAATAAAAAATAAAAATAATGATTCACCCCGGGCCTCCCACCAGGCAGGCTAATGCATCCATGGGAGGATCAGATGAACTGGGCACGCTAATGAATCCATGGGAGGATCAGATGAACTGGGCAGGCTAATGAATCCATGGGAGGATCAGATGAACTGGACAGGCTAATGAATCCATGGGAGGATCAGATGAACTGGGCAGGCTAATGAATCCATGGGAGGATCAGATGAACTGGACAGGCTAATGCATCCATGGGAGGATCAGATTAACTGGGCAGGCTAATGAATCCATGGGAGGATCAGATGAACTGGACAGGCTAATGAATCCATGGGAGGATCAGATGAACTGGGCAGGCTAATGAATCCATGGGAGGATCAGATGAACTGGGCAGGCTAATGCATCCATGGGAGGATCAGATGAACTGGGCAGGCTAATGAATCCATGGGAGGATCAGATGAACTGGGCAGGCTAATGCATCCATGGGAGGATCAGATGAACTGGGCAGGCTAATGCATCCATGGGAGGATCAGATGAACTGGGCAGGCTAATGCATCCATGGGAGGATCAGATGAACTGGGCAGGCTAATGAATCCATGGAGTATCAATAGTGTGTTCGTATGCACTGGATCGTATCACGGGCTAGTCTGGGCTGAACTGGGCTGGGTTGCACTGGAGGCAAGCCTGTGTCCCAAATTGCACCTGATTCCCTATGGGCCCTGGTCAAAACTAGCGCACTACATGGGGAATAGGGTGCCATTTGGGACATACATATTGACTCCGTCTGCTGAATTCAGTCGCTCCAGGATGTGCACTGTAAACCCCAATGTACTGTGATCAAAACCTTTGAGGGAATCCATCACACTTAATATATCATAGTACAATTACGTAGTGATTTTGTAGTAATTACTCAAACCGATTGAGTCACTATGACCATGTAGTGGTTCCAGATTTGAGTTCTGTCATCAATTGTAATGCCTTCACTAAGCCACGCCCCCAATAAAATGTCCTATTGTGCCTTTCCTTTTCGAGTGAATTATAGAGTTCACACCCATGACTGTAGTGACAGAGACATGGTTGTTGAATGTGTATGTTGCTGGTCCTGATGCCTTCACCAAGTGAGTTCGTAGGCTAATGCTATCATTATAATGAATTAATAATTAATTATAATTAACTCTTTGTGACAATGCATTTTTTGTGACAATAAATTACATGTCTCATAAGGCCTTACTTTGAGGCCTAGCGTTACCCTAACTAATACAGTGGCCTGAAACTCATGATTTAGTTTGTTTTCTAAATTCCAGTAATTATCCCAAAATTCCCAGATAAAAAAATAAAATAAACCTGGTTGAAAGATTTCCAAGGAATTTTCCAAACGGGATTTCTAGAAAGTGTGGGAAACGTACCAGAATTTTACAACCCTACTTGCAAGTCACATTATGCTGGCATGCAAAGTGATGTGTATTCTTATTGGAATCCAGCCAGAGTTTGGATATCCAACAGCTTTCATTTTTATTCACCTTCAACCGGCATTCAGAATTACTGCCAGGGTTAGGAACAATGTGAGGAGAACAGTGTGAGACCTGCGTGGTTCTGTTACCGGTTCTGACCGACATTTCCGCTTCTAAATCGACCTGTGGATACCATAGTATTGTATTGGTCAGTAGCTCTGATTCTCACCAACACAGACGTATGTCTGCTGTGTGAAGCAGGATGTGAAATCTGACACCACTTGAAGCTGGGATGTCCCTCCCACCATTTCATTCACTCATCTGACTGTCCAACTATGGGCTGGACCTTACATCACAGCCACTTACATCGTAGCGCAGCAGGAGAGAGCGGTTTTGTCACTATAGTACATTCAGAGATCAATTTATAGACAGTTATCAAAAATAATTCATGGATTTTAAACAAAAACTATTTGTCATAGACGGACAATATTAATATGAGATGAAAGGTGAGTTCCTGACAGTCCAGGAAACTAAGTTAGAGCTCTGTGAGACGTTCACAGCAATGGGGGCAGACATTTTGAACGAGAGACCATTAGAAAATATGCACATTTCTCTAACACTGAACATAAAAATATGTATTTTACACTTATAAGGAAGGTGAACTCATAGGTAGTTTTATAATTTGATGATACTATATTTAGAAAGCACAAAAGTCATTTCAAGCCTTTTCATACAGTTTTCTTGAATAGGATATACATCATATCAAATATTTCATATTTTCATATCTGTACTGTGTACTGGAGCCTGCGTCCTCAAAAGTGACTACACCTCAGCAATTTATAACTATTCTTACTAGAAAGGTGAGATTTAGAAGTATTTGTTGTAAAACAAATGCCTTGGGGTTTACAGTGTAGGGAGCAGCCAGAGGAGAGAAGAGTAGGAGATAGCAGAGCAGGAGCAGTCAGCCCTACAGCCACATGGGCGGAAACATACAGCATGCAGGCTCCCCTGAATATTTCATCTGCTGAAAGAGAGAGTGGGGAGGGTGAGAGAGGGGTACAGAAGGAGAAAACCAGATAGAGGTACATATAGATGTGCCAATAACGCCCTTCAATTTAAATTGAATTGATAGTTGGAGAAGGCGAGATGGGGTGGAGCAGGGTTAAAAAGAGGAGGAGAGTCTTTCACCTCATAAGAAATGAGAAAATAAATTGAGTTGATAAATGCAGGTTTGTACAGTTTCAGTCAGAGCCAGGAGTAATGCAACGTTGCGTGTGGTGTACGAGACAAACAGGTTCAGATGGGCGGCAATCATTTCAGTGCCCACCATTCAGCACTACTAACTAGAGGATATCCTGGGGATTTCGATGAGTTATTCAAAGAATATGGCTCCCCCATTCACTACACTGTAACAGTAGAATGGTACTTGGGTTACCTGCTAAAAGGGCGTTTTTTCAGTTGGCGTATTATCTTCTTTAGCCAAGTATAATGGAAAACCCCTCTGATCTTAGCTACAATTGAAGTAGTTTGACACACTAATGCTGAACATGCTTCCAAGATGAAAAGGAGTTGTTACAGCTCAGCTCACAGGTAAAAACACTGCTATTTTTGGCTCAGTAGAAATAGTGGCAGACAGTTTAGCAGCATGGTGTAGTACTCTGTGTCTGAGCTGGTGTGACTGAGTAATATGACACTTCTTCCTGTTACCTAGATATGACAGCAGGATACCCACCCTGTGCTGTGTTTGGATAATAGTGAGGAGAGATAGACAAAAAGCTCTGTGCTCATCACGAGAGAGAGATTATAACCTCTCAGAGATAACTTGTGCCGCTGTCCCTTTCTTGAGGAGAGGTGATTGTTAGCTCCTGTCGTGTCTTTACTATCGTTAAATTGAAGACTTAGTTTTTTATCAAAGATTCTCTGTAATTAGTATTACGCGGTCATACTGATTAATCAGTAACCGTAATTTACTAGGAAGTCGGGGCACCAAGGAAAATATTCAGATTACAAAGTTATCATTTCCTAAAATAACTTTTCAGGTATTTTCGTATCTGATCCATAGTCTTCTGATTAATGAATGATTTACTTTACCTCACGTTAGTCTCATTCCAAACGTCGTAAATTGTTGGTTATCTGCACAAACCCAGTCTTCACTATGAGTCATCCATACATCAATTGTCTTAAATCATTTATTTATTACTAACTAAGTAATTCACAGAAATGCATAAACAAACAAACAAAGTCAATATGGTTACAAGAAATGATAAGGGAATCACCAATCTTTTATACCTTGTCCGAAACATGAAATTTGTTCGGACCTCAAGTTCTGTGAGGTGGAAGATATTATTTTGTTCTCTATGAAAATTCACTCTGTCTCTTATACTGTGTGGCCATGAGGCATGGTCTTCTCAGGAATTTATGACCTCTCTCTGATCACAGCAGCCTAGTTGAAGGAGGCCGGGGAGGCAGGGAGAGGGGGATGGGCTTGCTGTACCCAAAGAGGGCAACGTCATGACACTCCTTAGTCACCCTCAGCGGGGTTAATTTTAAATGGAACCATCCAGTTTTCAGGGATACAGTATCTTCAAACTAGCTTCCTTTCCCCCTAAAAAACAGATGTGGGGAACCCGCTCAGGCATTTATTTTACGCCTGCTACCTTAGGTTACTCCTCAGTAAACAGAGATAACATCATCCCCTCCTCCTACTCCCTCTTTCCCCTGACTCTCACCTCCTCACTCCCAGTGGGTAAAGGGCATGCTTCCCAGCCAAAACAGTTCTGAAGAGTTTGTGCATCTATTATGACAACATTTTTGTTTGTTTTGGCTGTTTTTTGGCTGTTCAGGCACACAAGATTTTTTCTAGAGGCAAACCAAAGTCTACTCCCCTTCGTCAGTGATTAGTCAACAGTAGGGATCGTTCAATAAAGTATTTGCTGTCATTCAATGAGAGAGGACTTGTTTTCATGCACATTTTTTCATTGAGAAATACTGCACCAAACATCTTAGTTAGATGTAAACTAGACTAAGATATCCTTGGCAAAAACATAAAAATTAATGACAGATTTCTTGTGTTTGTCAGGCTGGTGCATGGAATCAGGCGCAGGAGAGCAGAGATGAGTGTACAAGGTAATTTAGTCCACGAACAGCACCAGTATAAAACAAATACTAAAGTTGCGTGAAATACCGGACACTCGTAAATAACGGGCGTAATAACGAACCCGGCAAACAATACCAGCCAAACACGCCCACAAACATGGGGGAAACAGTGGGTTAAATAATGAACATGTAATTGGGGAATAGAAACCAGGTGTGTAAAAAACAAAGACAAAACAAATGGAAAATGAAAAGTGGATTGTCGATGGCTAGAAAGCCGGTGACGTCGACCGCCGAACGCCGTCCGAACAAGGAGAGGGACCGACTTCAGTGGAAGTCGTGACAGTGTTATCTTAGATTCATTCGGACTATTTTGAGGAAGTGTGTAATGGGTACAGCGTCTCAAAATGGACAAACAGTACTGTTGCCGCTTTTTTCTAGATTTCCAAGCGAAGGTCTTTTAAGGGAGTATGCAAGCACACTTGTTCGGTTCGCTTAACTTCGGCTCGGCTCAAGCCGAACTGAAGCATGTTCACACCTTAAGACAATTACCAGCCTGTCCTTGACTCAGGGAGATGAGTAGACCTGAGATGTGGGGAGCCCACCACTCCCTGGCTTTTCATCTCTCCTCTCTCTGTGGTTGGTTGTTACAGACAACAAATGTGTGATCCTAGTTTTGACCCCCAGGGCAATGAGTGAAGAGAGAGTGAGCAATCCAATAATATGATCAGCTCAACTTAGGGAGTCGTTACTGCTGACATGACTGAGCTGACATTCCTGAAGCTGACATTCTCAGACAGATCATCGATCTGTTCTTTAAAAAAAAACACAAAACCACGAGAGCATATGATTGACTGTTTTGGATGCAAGTATTGATTTGAAGTCTTATTTAGTATGCATTTTTATATGGCCATGTTTAGCTGTTTTCTATTGTAAGGAGTTCCCATTGTTTCCTTTGATGTTCCATCCCACTGTAACAGAGTGATTTATCAGAGAAGAGAGCTTTGAAACAGGTTTATTAAAGATCCAGTGCAGTCAAATACATGTTACATATATTTCCACCCCATGAGTTTGGAATAACACTGTGAAATTGTTAAAATGATGATAATGCTATTTTAGTGTAAGAGCTGTTTGATTGATTGATTTGAAAAGACCGCCTGCAATTTCAGCCTGTTTTGGTGGGATGGAGTTTTGGCCTGTCTGGTGACATCACCAGGCAGTAAATTGGTTAATAGACCAATAAGAAAGAGAGTTCCAAACATCTCTGCCAATAATAGCTACTTTTCAGTTATCTACTCCCCAATCAGACCACTCCCAGGCAGTCCGAGCAAAATTATTGCTTGAGTAATTGCTCTTTGCTAAGAATGTATTTTTGTTTCTTGACCATTTTAATTGAAAACAATCACAGTAAGGTACTTCATTGTTACCCAGAAATGATGTGATATTGAGATAAAAATGGCTGCTTTGGACATTTAATGAGCAGACTAACATGGGTATAATTTACATTAGTTTTCTTTCCTTGTGGGAAGTCAAGGACAGTGCAGTAAGATATGCCAAGGATGGTGATGTGTGGGAGACATGACTGATATCATAGACCTCCAGATAGGATCTAGGTCCCTTTCTCCCCTCCTCTCTTTCTCCCCCACTGCCCCTATCTCTCTCTCTCAGTCTTGCTCTCCTTCCTCCTCTCTCCATTCCCCTGTTGGTGATATGAGTGAGTCACTCTGCTGTCTGTTAATGAGTAAATCCTCCCTTTGTTTATGAACAACACTCCTGGTTATCTCAATTCATCTCTCGCTCCCTCATTCTCTACCTCTTTACCTCTACCTTACCTCTCTACCTCACTCAGGCTACTAGTTACAGGGGTGGGATGTAGCCTAGTGGTTAGGGTGTTGGACTAGTAACCGAAAGGTTGCAAGGTCAAATCCCCCAGCTGACATGGAAAATATATGTTGTTCTACCCCTGAAGAAGGCAGTTAACCCACTGCTCCTAGGCCATCATTGAAAATAAGAATTTATTCTCAACTGACTTACCTAGTTAAATAAATAAAAAACTCTACCTCACTTGCTTCCTCTTCTATCATAATTTCCCATGCCTCCCTCCACCTCATCACCTATTTTCTACCCACAGCCTTAGTTTCCCCCTTCCTCCCTCTCTCCCCCTCCCTCTGGATATTGATCACAGGAATGAGGTCACATAGATCTCACTGAGGTCCCGATATGGTTTTTGTTATTGTTACCGTTGCCGTGGTGGTGTTTATGTCATTACCCCAGTAGCAGTAACAACAACAAAACAAGGACACACTGTGGAGGCGAGAGCCGAGTAAAGAAGCCTCAGTAGTTCCACTACACTGCCTGGGCCTACAGAGACTTCTACCCGAACCCAAATACTTACAGCTACTATACTGGATCAGATCAGGTTGTGTTGTTGTTTTCATTACATTATACATTAATATAAGGATATTATTCAAATGGGACAGGAAACATATATATTTGATTTGAAGTAGTTTTAACAAGAAACATAGCTTACAATTAGAGTTTAAGAAGTTGAACTCCGACCTTTTACTGATCCCTTTTACTGTAGCTGACTGTATGAACCCAGGTTGTTTTGTTTTCATTGCATTATACATGTATATTGGGCTTATTATTTAAATGAGAGAGGAATCATACATATTTGATTTGAGGTAGTTATCAACAATCAGGTTCTGTGTTTATACAACAAGCCACTGATTTGAGAGAAACCTCTTGTGATACTGTTGTGTATAAACTAAGAATGAAATGCTGCATTGAGAGAGCACTCCAAGCCCTGAGCTAGCGTGCTTCATTTTAAAATGGTGCAGCTCTTTGTCACAGAAATGCCAAAAGAGGCCAATGACGAGGGATGGGAGCGCGGCCAGCATCCCCGCCTCCTGTTGTCCATGCATCCAAAAGTGTTCAGATACTTTCGTTTGGTTTAACCTGCATGAATGCCTGATGGGCGGGGTTTACCAAATAGTGACAATTCAATTGGTCCCGTTTTTCCAGGCAAGCACAATTAAATACAGCTGAAGTATTTGAAATGATTTCAAATAGTATTTGAACCCAGGTGTGCAGTGGACGGAGCCCAGTGTCTCATATTTTCCCTCTGTTATCTAACAGAGGAGGAAAATAACGGTCTTCTGGAAGGAAGAGAAGAGCAAATATCGCTTTGTTTCATTCAGAGTCCCAGCGGGAAAATCTGTTTACTATTAGGTTACATCATCTACAGCAGCCTCCCGCTCTGTGTCTAGGCTACTGACCACAGGCTACTGACCACAGGCTACTAGCTACAGGCTACATGCTACAGGCTACTAGCTACAGGCTACTGGCTACAGCCTATAGTACTATATTAATCAGTTCATGCATTGTTGCATGTGATTAATTTAGGTATGATTATGTTACCAACCATACAGCAGCATCTCCATCTCACTAAGGTCTGTCTGTCTGTCTGTCTGCCTCTCTCTACATGCTTAATGTACAGTAATGTATTCATCAGATCTAGCACTGTTGTATGTTGTTAGGAATTATTACAAATCATACAGTTACAGTCCAGTTACATCTCCATCTCACTACAGGTTTTCTGTCTGGCTGACTGTGTCTTGATGGGCTGTATGACTGTGTAAGAGGGGGTGAGACAGAGGGGACGCTGGTGCTCTGCTTTATTTTGGGTTGAGTCAAGAGAATCTGGTGGTGGTGACAGATCCATGATGGATGCAAAACCCTCCATGAGTCAATACCAGAGCCGGAATGGTGACAGATATCCACTCTTCTGATTGGTTCTTTTACACTGGCTTGCATCCCAAATGGCAGCTTATTGCCTATATAGTGAACTACCTATGACCAGGGCCGCCACCGGCACCCTATAAAGATGTTTATTGTATTGCTAAACCAGCCAGGGATAAAATGTATCACTGTAAAACTATATCATCTTGTTCCCTAACACTGTTACTGAGAATGATATGTATGTCTATCACTGAAGACCATACCAGTACATAAGGGCCTGCCATTTTCTACTCAGTCACATATAAACATGACAAGCACGTAGTTACTGCTCAGAGTTTCTGAAATATTTGATGTCTGTTATGCCTTAATTCAAACCATTTATCCCGATTTTTTAAATATGTATTGTCTTTTATCATAGCCTTCCCTGGACATCATTTGCATGGATTGGTTGGTCCGGCTCCTTTGAACAGGTTCTCTCTGTCTAATGAAGTCTCTTTCATCGTCTCTGTGAATGAATAGAGTGAAGCGGAGCTGGGTTGGGCTACTATATATGGCATTGGGATGCTATATATGGCAATGGGATACTATATATGGCATTGGGATGCTATATATGGCATTGGGATGCTATATATGGCATTGGGCTACTATATATGGCATTGGGCTACTATATATGGCATTGGGCTACTATATATGGCATTGGGATGCTCTATATGGCATTGGGATACTATATATGGCATTGGGATACTCTATATGGCAATGGGATACTATATATGGCAATGGGATACTATATATGGCATTGGGATACTCTATATGGCATTGGGATACTATATATGGCATTGGGATACTATATATGGCAATGGGATACTATATATTGCATTGGGATACTATATATGACAATGGGATACTATATATGGCATTGGGATACTCTATATATGGCAATGGGATGCTATATATGGCATTGAAAAATCATGCAAAGGAAGAATGATGGAGTTGAAGGTGGGCCCTGGTCAAATGTAGTGCACTATATTGTGACTAGGGTGCTGTTTGGGACATGGCCTACCTATCACCTCATTATTCCCTGTCTGTATTATTCATAGAGACCGTTAACACCTCAGACTGGTGAAATATTCATGGAACAGCCATGAATGACTTCCACCATACAGGAACAGAACAGAGACATGCCCAGCTTTCACCTGAGGTGATGTGAAATGTAGGTAGAAACACAGGTAGAAATAGAATGAACAGAGCTGACGTGTTTTTTCCCTATTCTATGTGGCAAACAATCATATCTGTTCAACACAATACATTTCTAAGCGTTGTGTAACATTCCATCCTACTGAACAGGCTTGTGCACTACTACACAGATAACCTTTTTGTGCACTACTACACAGATAACACTATTGGTCTGACCCGTGCTGTGCTGGCTCAGATATTTCCTTTTTACGTTGTCCAGCACAGTCCCAGCGACTGGATTCGTAACCAAACAAGCACAGCACTTGACTTGGTTTGACTCAGCTCAATAATGTGAAAATAGTAACACAGTACATTAGTACCTTGCTCTATGCTTTGGGTGTCAACTACACCCCCTCTACACAGCCTCTCCTCTCTGTGGCCGTGTAGCTCACACTCTATCCCACACACATCCCAGTGACATGTTGCCTAATGAACTCCAGACTTCCACGTTAGACCTTCGATGAAGTCACCAGAATGCTACTACGCGAGTCATCTGTACCCTGGTGGGGCTCTATGAAAAGAGACTCAGTAGAGAGTTGTAGTATGTGTTGATTACTGCTGAGCCTGGGAGGATTCTTATTCACCCACATTTCTCTGCCTGATGACAGGGGGGGAGAGGTGGGGAATGTTATGCCTTCCTTCTTGTCTCCTGGCATCATTCCTCTCCTTGTCTGGTTGAGTATTCTGTCTCTTATTGCTGTGAAGTGTGCATCTACCTGCACCTTACTAGGCTTGTCTGGAGGCTTGTCTGGAGGCTTGTCAGGAGGCTTGTCTGGAGGCTTGTCTGGAGGCTTGTCAGGAGGCTTGTCTGGAGGCTTGTCTGGAGGCTTGTCTGGAGGCTTGTCTGGAGGCTTGTCAGGAGGCTTGTCTGGAGGCTTGTCTGGAGGCTTGTCAGGAGGCTTGTCTGGAGGCTTGTCTGGAGGCTTGTCAGGAGGCTTGTCTGGAGGCTTGTCTGGAGGCTTGTCTGGAGGCTTGTCTGGAGGCTTGTCAGGAGGCTTGTCTGGAGGCTTGTCTGGAGGCTTGTCTGGAGGCTTGTCAGGAGGCTTGTCTGGAGGCTTGTCTGGAGGCTTGTCTGGAGGCTTGTCTGGAGGCTTGTCAGGAGGCTTGTCTGGAGGCTTGTCTGGAGGCTTGTCAGGAGGCTTGTCTGGAGGCTTGTCAGGAGGCTTGTCTGGAGGCTTGTCTGGAGGCTTGTCTGGAGGCTTGTCTGGAGGCTTGTCAGGATCCACTCTCCTCTCCTTTCCCTCCCCTCCTGCTTAACTGTCAGGAGATAGAGATACTCCACCTCATCAGGATCCAGTATCTTGTTACCCTGGCAGTGCGGGTATAATCAACCTCTCCTGTGTGTCTGTCATGGCAATGCGTCCTACAGGCTCATAGATACAGACTAGATTGAAGCAGCCTTTTAATAAACCTGTGTAATTTCAGTCCTTTCCAAGGGCAAGGAAGGTTATTTCATGAGTAGGCCTACATAAATCTCACAATTTCGTTGGTGTGTTCAGATTTGCAATGCCTAAAATGCCTTTTAAATGATTTCATTCCATCAGTGAATGTTTAGTGCATGTGGTCCTCTGCAAAAGTAACCTGTTCTGCAGAGAAGTTATCTGTAGAGTGATTCCCTCAGAGGGAGCTGTATTCCATTGACGTGTCATGTGAATGAATGGTCATGTTACATAAGATATTGGAGATAAGCATCTCTAGCCGATCAATACATGGAAAACAAAAACAGTGCACTTGGTGTCCAGGGCTTTCCAGCCTATTGGATTTCTACAGGATCAGATTGACTCTAAAATGGAATCTCTGGGATTTATAGTCACCGCTCATATGCCTAGCCGTAATACAGACAGACAGGTTGTAGAATGGAGTGATGCACCGATATGACATTTTTGGCCGATACCGATATCCAATATTTTCAATACCAATAACGATAACCGATATCTTTTTTTTTTTGTAGCTAACTATATAGCTAGGTGTCATCATCGAAAATAACCCTAATTTATAAGACAGTTCTTATTTGATTAATGGTGGTCGGACCCATCTATGTGAAGCTAGCCACAATAAGGATTAGCCACAATAGTGGGCTTTGATACAGCCTGGACATACTTTTATGTAGTTGATTCCGATATATTCTAATATATTGTGCATCCCGAGTAGAATGTAATGCCACCATGCCCGTAATACAGACAGACACGTTGTAGAATGTAATGCCACCATGCCCGTAATACAGACAGACACGTTGTAGAATGTAATGCCACCATGCCCGTAATACAGACAGACACGTTGTAGAATGTAATGCCACCATGCCCGTAGTACAGACAGGCAGGTTGTAAAATGTAATGCCACCATGCCCGTAGTACAGACAGACAGACAGGTTGTAGATTGTAATGCCACCATGCCCGTAATACAGACAGACAGACAGGTTGTTGAATGTAATGCCACCATGCCCGTAATACAGACAGACAGGTTGTAGAATGTAATGCCACCATGTCCGTAATACAGACAGATGGGTTGTAGAATGTAATGCCACCATGCCCATAATACAGACAGACAGTTTGTAGAATGTAATGCCACCATGCCCGTAATACAGACAGACAGACACGCTGTAGAATGTAATGCCACCATGCCCATAATACAGACAGACAGGTTGTAGAATGTAATACCACCATGCCCGTAATACAGACAGACAGACAGGTTGTAGAATGTAATGCCACCATGCCAGTAATACTGACAGACAGGTTGTAGAATGTAATGCCACCATGCCCGTAATACAGACAGACAGGTTGTAGAATGTAATGCCACCATGCCCGTAATACAGACAGACAGGTTGTAAAATGTAATACCACCATGCCCGTAATACAGACAGACAGACAGACAGGTTGTAGAATGTAATGCCACCATGCCCGTAATACAGACAGACAGGTTGTAGAATGTAATGCCACCATGCCCGTAATACAGACAGACAGGTTGTAGAATGTAATGCCACCATGTCCGTAATACAGACAGATGGGTTGTAGAATGTAATGCCACCATGCCCATAATACAGACAGACAGTTTGTAGAATGTAATGCCACCATGCCCGTAATACAGACAGACAGACACGCTGTAGAATGTAATGCCACCATGCCCATAATACAGACAGACAGGTTGTAGAATGTAATACCACCATGCCCGTAATACAGACAGACAGACAGGTTGTAGAATGTAATGCCACCATGCCCGTAATACAGACAGACAGGTTGTAGAATGTAATGCCACCATGTCCGTAATACAGACAGATGGGTTGTAGAATGTAATGCCACCATGCCCATAATACAGACAGACAGTTTGTAGAATGTAATGCCACCATGCCCGTAATACAGACAGACAGACACGCTGTAGAATGTAATGCCACCATGCCCATAATACAGACAGACAGGTTGTAGAATGTAATACCACCATGCCCGTAATACAGACAGACAGACAGGTTGTAGAATGTAATGCCACCATGCCAGTAATACTGACAGACAGGTTGTAGAATGTAATGCCACCATGCCCGTAATACAGACAGACAGGTTGTAGAATGTAATGCCACCATGCCCGTAATACAGACAGACAGGTTGTAAAATGTAATACCACCATGCCCGTAATACAGACAGACAGACAGACAGGTTGTAGAATGTAATGCCACCATGCCCGTAATACAGACAGACAGGTTGTAGAATGTAATGCCACCATGCCCGTAATACAGACAGACAGGTTGTAGAATGTAATGCCACCATGCCCGTAATACAGACAGACAGGTTGTAGAATGTAATGCCACCATGCCCGTAGTACAGACAGGTTGTAGAATGTAATGCCACCATGCCCGTAATACAGACAGGTTGTAGAATGTAATGCCACCATGCCCGTAATACAGACAGACAGGTTGTAGAATGTAATGCCACCATGCCCGTAATACAGACAGACAGGTTGTAAAATGTAATACCACCATGCCCGTAATACAGACAGACAGACAGACAGGTTGTAGAATGTAATGCCACCATGCCCGTAATACAGACAGACAGGTTGTAGAATGTAATGCCACCATGCCCGTAATACAGACAGACAGGTTGTAGAATGTAATGCCACCATGCCCGTAATACAGACAGACAGGTTGTAGAATGTAATGCCACCATGCCCGTAATACAGACAGACAGGTTGTAGAATGTAATGCCACCATGCCCGTAATACAGACAGACAGGTTGTAGAATGTAATGCCACCATGCCCGTAGTACAGACAGGTTGTAGAATGTAATGCCACCATGCCCGTAATACAGACAGGTTGTAGAATGTAATGCCACCATGCCCATAATACAGACAGACAGGTTGTAGAATGTAATGCCACCATGCCCGTAATACAGACAGACAGGTTGTAGAATGTAATGCCACCATGCCCATAATACAGACAGACAGGTTGTAGAATGTAATGCCACCATGCACGTAATACAGACAGACAGGTTTTAGAATGTAATGCCACCATGCCTGTAATACAGACAGGTTGTAGAATGTAATGCCACCATGCCCATAATACAGACAGGTTGTAGAATGTAATGCCACCATGCCCGTAATACAGACAGACAGGTTGTAGAATGTAATGCCACCATGCCCGTAATACAGACAGACAGGTTGTAGAATGTAATGCCACCATGCCCGTAATACAGACAGACTGGTTGTAGAATGTAATGCCACCATGCCCGTAATACAGACAGACTGGTTGTAGAATGTAATGCCACCATGCCCGTAATACAGACAGACAGGTTGTAGAATGTAATGCCACCATGCCCGTAATACAGACAGACAGGTTGTAGAATGTAATGCCACCATGCCCGTAATACAGACAGACAGGTTGTAGAATGTAATGCCACCATGGCTACTCTGTAAGCGTTGTGTTCTTAACATCAGGAGGAAGCAGGTAGATCTATGGATTGAACCCACGACTATATCAGGGCTCTAATATGTTTACTGTCAGGAGGTTTCCCACTTGACATAGGCTCACAAAGCCACAGTACACCGTCGACGCTCCTTGGGTTCATCTTAAAGTGACATGAGGCTGAGCCTTCAAAACTCTAACTGACCATGTTTTGTCAGCGGTTGCAGGCTCCATTCCACACATGGTCCCAGGCTGTTGTGTACCGTACAGGGCTTGTCTTGTCCACACCACAGATCACACCCCAGTCTAGCACTGACAAGTAAGTGAGGAAAACACTGAACACATTACTTCACTGTTCCCACATTACCAGAAGTACCGTGACTGTCCCATAGTGAGGGACGGCCATTCTCTGCTCTCCAGCTGGTTTGACTGATGCTCCCTCTCACACAATAGTCACACCGTATGGTGGATTAGCCTCAAAACACCTGCTGGGACAATATAGTGGTCTGTGATGTGTAGACAGACACCACACACAGAGAACACACATGAGTCCAGTGAGCACACATGCACGAGCACACACACACGCGCACACATGCACACACACACGCAAACAGAAGGCCGGCAGGTACCCTAGTGGTTAGAGTGTTGGACTAGTAACCGAAAGGTTGCAAGATCAAATCCCCCAGCTTACAAGGTAAAAATCTGTCATTCTGCTCCTGAACAAGGCAGTTAACCCACTATTTCTAGGCCGTCATTGTAAATAAGAATTTGTTCTTAACTGACTTACCTAGTTAAATAAAGGTTAAAGGGAAAAAAACTGTCATTCATAAACTATTGTTAATGCAATATGAGGCTCTGGTACACTGCTACTCTGTCATGTGGTACAGTGATGTGAGCATCTCTTTCAGAGCTGCGTAGTGAACGAGTCCTCAATGACACATGAGAGGAGAGGTGGGAATCTCCAGGGGATTTATACCCATAGTGGATAAACAGGACTTTCTGATGCCTGTCCAATCAGACTATACAGCACTGCAGTGGTATTACTGTGGGTCAGATGAGGCAATTCTTAGTGTGGGTACAGATTTATGAGCTTAATTTGAGACAGTTTCCTACAGCAGGAAAATAATGCTGCCGCAACAGGAAATGTGGTTTATAATTCATGGACATTTTTGTAGAGGTTGATGCATTTTTCGTAAGGGAAAATCTAATCTGAAATTTTAAAGTGGAAATTATAAACTTCAGCATCCTTTTTAAACTTCAAATACACTACAAGTTATAAAGTTGTCCTGCAACAGGGTGATCAAATTAAGATCCTACATCTGTAGCAGGAAGTGAAGTGAGCAGTACCACTATGGATGATAGAAGCTACTGGGGTACAGCTCCTCTCTCTCTCTGTGTGTGTGTGTGTGTGTGTGTGTGTGTGTGTGTGTGTGTGTGTGTGTGTGTGTGTGTGTGTGTGTGTGTGTGTCAGCTCCTCTGGTACTGCCGCTGCCTCACATTCTACAATCTATAGGGAAGGGTCCGCAGGGAGGTGGGGCAGGGTCTCTGTCACTCATCTGCCATCCCACACTGACCTGTCACTCATACCAGAGGATGGGGCCAGGCACTTAGCTATCACAGGCACTTGTCTTGTCAAACCTCAGGCTTTCACTACTCCATTCTCCATCCTCCACACTACCTACCCGGGGGCTGTCACAAATGGAAACTGGTTGGCTTCTAAATAAAGTCAAGTGCCATCAGTGACTGTGCTGCTTTTAGACTCCCAGTCTCCCTCAGGTAGCTCTGATGGTTTAGGATGCAGAGATTTGTGTTCTGAGGATGGGATAGGAATGGAAGTCATAGGAAATCTATTCTGGAGCCTGTTTGGAACTGGGTAAGAATGTGTTTTCTATGGAATGTTAGATGTAGTTTGAGTTGTCTGTGTATGAATCAGTGATGAGAGTTGTCTGTGTATGAATCAGTGATGAGAGTTGGCTGTGTATTAATCAGTGATGAGAGTTGTCTGTGTATTAATCAGTGATGAGAGTTGTCTGTGTATGAATCAGTGATGAGAGTTGTCTGTGTATTAATCAGTGATGAGAGTTGTCTGTGTATGAATCAGTGATGAGAGTTGGCTGTGTGTACATCATTGATTAGAGCTGGCTGTGTGTACATCATTGATTAGAGTTGGCTGTGTGCACATCATTGATTAGAGTTGGCTGTGTGTACATCATTGATTAGAGTTGGCTGTGTGTACATCATTGGTTAGAGTTGGCTATGTATGAATCAGTGATGAGAGTTGGCTGTGTGTACATCAGAGATGAGAGTTGGCTGTGTGTACATCAGGGATGAGAGTTGGCTGTGTGTACATCAGGGATGTGAGTTGATTGTGTTTACATCAGTGTGTGTGTGTGTGTGTATATGTTTCCCTGAAAACGTAATCAATCGCTAATGATGTTACTCACTTATGGCTAATTCAGTTCAGTGTGGCTCGCTTTACATGATCAAATACATGTAGAATTATATCTCTCTCTCTCGCTCCTCCTCTCTCGGAATACAGAAATAGTTTCTGCTGGTTTGTTTATTTAACTCTCAGTTATTGATCGACTTGTATCTCTCTCTTCTTGCTCCAGGCCACGACTGTCTGGGTGCTGTTGTCTCTAGACTCACTGGTGTGCTCCACTGAATACAGACTGTGAAGAAGCTGAAAAGGCTGTGTGTTTGGAACAGAGCCAATGACCAGGAGGCTAAACTGAAGGAGAATAAGGCCACAGAGAATTTATTAAAATGGGGTAAGTTTATACTGCTGTAGGGCATACCTGGCTGTAAAATGGGGTACGTTTATACTGCTGTAGGGCATACCTGGCTGTAAAATGAGGGAAGTTTATACTGCTGTAGGGCATACCTGGCTGTAAAATGGGGTAAGTTTATACTGCTGTGGGGCATACCTGGCTGTAAAATGGGGTAAGTTTATACTGCTGTAGGGCATACCTGGCTGTAAAATGGGGTAAGTTTATACTGCTGTGGGGCATACCTGGCTGTAAAATGGGGAATTTATACTTCTGTAGGACATACCTGCCTGTAAAATGGGGGAAGTTTATACTGCTGTAGGGCATACCTGGCTGTAAAATGGGGGAAGTTTATACTTCTGTAGGACATACCTGCCTGTAAAATGGGGGAAGTTTATACTGCTGTAGGGCATACCTGGCTGTAAAATGGGGTAAGTTTATACTGCTGTAGGGCATACCTGGCTGTAAAATGGGGGAAGTTTATACTGCTGTAGGGCATACCTGGCTGTAAAATGGGGTAAGTTTATACTGCTGTAGGGCATACCTGGCTGTAAAATGGGGGAAGTTTATACTGCTGTAGGGCATACCTGCCTGTAAAATGGGGGAAGTTTATACTGCTGTAGGGCATACCTGGCTGTAAAATGGGGTAAGTTTATACTGCTGTAGGGCATACCTGGCTGTAAAATGGGGGAAGTTTATACTTCTGTAGGACATACCTGGCTGTAAAATGGGGTAAGTTTATACTGCTGTAGGGCATACCTGGCTGTAAAATGGGGTAAGTTTATACTGCTGTAGGGCATACCTGGCTGTAAAATTTATACTGGGGGCATAAAAATGGGGTTTTATACTGCTGTAGGGCATACCTGGCTGTAAAATGGGGGAAGTTTATACTGCTGTAGGACATACCTGCCTGTAAAATGGGGGAAGTTTATACTGCTGTAGGGCATACCTGGCTGTAAAATGGGGTAAGTTTATACTGCTGTAGGGCATACCTGGCTGTAAAATGGGGGAAGTTTATACTGCTGTAGGACATACCTGCCTGTAAAATGGGGGAAGTTTATACTGCTGTAGGGCATACCTGGCTGTAAAATGGGGGAAGTTTATACTGCTGTAGGGCATACCTGGCTGTAAAATGGGGGAAGTTTATACTGCTGTAGGGCATACCTGGCTGTAAAATGGGGGAAGTTTATACTGCTGTAGGGCATACCTGGCTGTAAAATGGGGGAAGTTTATACTGCTACAGGGTGTAATGGGTGGTGATTGGAGGATTGAGTTAAAACCAACCAGATAGATCACTGGAATATGATGTTCACACTGACTCATCTAGGTGATCACACATACACACACACACTGAGGAGTACTGAGAAGAGATCGATGACCAACGTGACCTGATATTATGAGTGGTGTGACACAGTAGTATTTGGAGAATAACTTGCCAACTGCTTGGCATCCGACCACAAGGCCCTACAGAGGGCGGTGAGTATGGCCCAGTACATCACTGGGGCCAAGTTCCATGCCATCCAGGACCTCTACACCAGGTGGTGTCAGAGAAAGGCCTTAAAAATTGTCCAAGTCATAGACTGTTCACTTTGCGGCTGCACGGCAAGCAGTACCGATGGACCAACAGGACCCTGAACAGCTCCTACCCCCAAGCCATAAGACTGTTAAATAGTTAGGCCCGGTAGCTATTGGTCAACTATTTAACTATCTGCATCAACCCTTTTTGCACTAACTCTTTTGATTCATCACATACGCTGTTGTTACTGTTTATTATCTATCCCGTTGCCTAGTTACTTTATCCCTACCTATATGTACATATTTCCCTCAATTACCTCGTACCCCTGCACGTGGATTCGGTACTGGATTTATTCCTTGTGTTATCATGTGCCTATTATTTCCCTTCCTTTCTCTCTGTGATGTTGGGAAGGGCCCATAAGTTAGCATTTCCCTGTTTAGTCGTGTTATTGATATAGTAATGAAGCTGTCACTTCAATGCAACCTTGTATATTATAAATGCTTGTGCATGCGTTTCGATGTTTTTAAAAACTTTTATTTTTAAAAGCTGTTGTTGGGAAGGGCCTGTAAGTTAGCATTTCACTGTTTGTCTACACCTGTTGTTGGGAAGGGCCCGTAAGTTAGCATTTCACTGTTTGTCTACACCTGTTGTTTACCAAGCATGTGACAAATAGATATTTGAGGACGGCTGATGTATTTCCAGGAGTAGAGTTTTTAATTAAACCTGAATATTGTCCTTTTACCTCCAACATGTTAGGAATATTGATAAATGTATTATCCACTATCAAACTAACTATTGTTTTTTCTCTGGAGCCATAGAGCCAGCTGCTAAAAGAGGAGGGAACATTAGTAAATAAACCTATTTTTATTGCATTCATCAATGCATCAGGGAGGGATGAGGGATGATGAGTCTGCCTAATGAAGGACTGTTTCATAACTAAGTGCGGTATGTCTTTTGACCCTGATCTGTGCGGAAGATTACAGAGGTAGCTAGCAAGCTATATGCACAGCCCTGGCCCTCAGCCATGCAATCTACTAATTACAGAGAGAGAGAGGAGTTAGTCCACTACACAGCATTATTGCTCTCTTTTGTTCTCTTCTTCTCTCTCTTTCTCTCTCTTTCTCTCCCTCTCCCTCTGTCTCACTCACTTCTCATTTCTCTCTCTCTCTCTCTCTCTCTCTGTCTCTCTCTCCCTCTGTCTCTCTCTCTCCTCTCTTCCTAATCCACCGCTCCTCTCTGATTAGTAAAATGAAAGGCGAAAGCTAACTTCATTACTGTCCGTTCAGCTTAATCTTTTATTTTCCTCCTCTGGTTTTTCATCATGGCCCGAGCAGAAAGAGAGAGGGCAAATAAAACCCGTATTTTATTCCTTGCTGTGGAGCAAAATGAGCAAATCAAATCAAATTTTATTTGTCACATACACATGGTAAGCAGATGTTAATGCGAGTGTAGCGAAATGCTTGTGCTTCTAGTTCCGACAATGCAGTAATAACCAACAAGTAATCTAACTAACAATTCCTAAACTACTGTCTTATACACAGTGTAAGGGGATACAGAATATGTACATAAGGATATATGAATGAGTGATGGTACAGAGCAGCATAGGCAAGATACAGTAGGACAATCTCGTCGTTGTTGGTAATCGTCTCGTCGTTGTTGGTAATCAAGCCTACCACTGTTGTGTCGTCCGCAAACTTGATGATTGAGTTGGAGGCGTGCTTGGCCACGCAGTCGTGGGTGAACAGGGAGTACAGGAGAGGGCTCAGAACACACCCTTGTGGGGCCCCAGTGTTGAGGATCAGCGGGGAGGAGATGTTGTTACCTACCCTCACCACCTGGGGGCGGCCCGTCAGGAAGTCCAGTACCCAGTTGCACAGGGCGGGGTCGAGACCCAGGGTCTCGAGCTTGATGACGAGCTTGGAGGGTACTATGGTGTTGAATGCCGAGCTGTAGTCGATGAACCGCATTCTCACATAGGTATTCCTCTTGTCCAGATGGGTTAGGGCAGTGTGCAGTGTGGTTGAGATTGCATCGTCTGTGGACCTATTTGGGCGGTAAGCAAATTGGAGTGGGTCTAGGGTGTCAGGTAGGGTGGAGGTGATATGGTCCTTGACTAGTCTCTAAAAGCAATTCATGATGAAAGTGATTATTCAAGTTAACGGAAAGAATCACGCATCAGGGACAATGACATTGTGTGGAGTGGGGACTTGCTATCCCCGCGTCCTAGTGTCATATTGTCCTAGTGCCATATTGTCCAAGTATCATTGTCCTAGTGTCATATTGTCCTAGTGCCATATTGTCCTAGTATCATTGTCCTAGTGTCATATTGTCCTAGTGCCATATTGTCCAAGTGTCATATTGTCCTAGTGCCATATTGTCCTAGTGTCATATTGTCCTAGTGCCATATTGTCCTAGTGTCATATTGTCCTAGTGCCATATTGTCCAAGTATCATTGTCCTAGTGTCATATTGTCCTAGTGCCATATTGTCCTAGTATCATTGTCCTAGTGTCATATTGTCCTAGTGCCATATTGTCCAAGTGTCATATTGTCCTAGTGCCATATTGTCCTAGTGTCATATTGTCCTAGTGCCATATTGTCCTAGTATAATTGTCCTAGTGTCATATTGTCCTAGTGTCATATTGTCCTAGTATAATTGTCCTAGTGTCATATTGCCCTAGTATAATTGTCCTAGTGTCATATTGTCCAAGTGCCATATTGTCCTAGTATAATTGTCCTAGTGTTATAATGTCCAAGTGCCATATTGTCCTAGTGCCATATTGTCCTAGTGCCATATTGTCCTAGTATCATATTGTCCTAGTATAATTGTTCTAGTGTCATATTGTCCTAGTATAATTGTCCCAGTGTCATATTGTCCTAGTATAATTGTCCTAGTGTCATATTGTCCTAGTATAATTGACCTAGTGTCATATTGTCCTAGTATAATTGTCCTAGTATAATTGACCTAGTATAATTGTCCCAGTGTCATATTGTCCTAGTATAATTGTCCTAGTGTCATATTGTCCTAGTATAATTGTCCTAGTATAATTGTCCCAGTGTCATATTGTCCTAGTATAATTGTCCTAGTGTCATATTGTCCTAGTATAATTGACCTAGTATAATTGTCCTATTGTCATATTGTCCTAGTATAATTGTCCTAGTGTCATATTGTCCTAGTATAATTGTCCTAGTATAATTGCCCTAGTATAATTGTCCTAGTGTCATATTGTCCTAGTATAATTGACCTAGTATAATTGTCCTAGTGTCATATTGTCCTAGTATAATTGTCCTAGTATAATTGTCCTAGTATAATTGTCCTAATGTCATATTGTCCTGGTGTCATATTGTCCTAATGTCATATTGTCCTGGTGTCATATTGTCCTAGTATAATTGCCTAGTGTCATATTGTCCTAGTGTCATATTGTCCTAATGTCATATTGTCCTAGTGTCATATTGTCCTAGTGTCATATGGTCCTAGTGTCATATTGTCCTAGTGTAATTGTCCTAGTGTCATATTGTCCTAGTGTCATATTGTCCTAGTGTCATATTGTCCTAGTATAATTGTCCCAGTGTCATATTGTCCTAGTGTCATATTGTCCTAGTGTAATTGTCGTAGTATAATTGTCCTAGTGTCATATTGGCCTAGTGTCATATTGTCCAAGTATAATTGTCCCAGTGTCATATTGTCCTAGTGTCATATTGTCCAAGTATAATTGTCCCAGTGTCATATTGTCCTAGTGTCATATTGTCCTAGTATAATTGTCCCAGTGTCATATTGTCCTAGTGTCATATTGTCCTAGTGTAATTGTCGTAGTATAATTGTCCTAGTGTCATATTGTCCTAGTGTCATATTGTCCAAGTATATTTGTCCTAGTGTCATATTGTCCTAGTGTCATATTGTCCTAGTATAATTGTCCCAGTGTCATATTGTCCTAGTGTCATATTGTCCTAGTGTAATTGTCGTAGTATAATTGTCCTAGTGTCATATTGTCCCAGTGTCATATTGTCCTAGTGTCATATTGTCCTAGTATTATTGTCCTAGTATAATTGACCTAGTGTCATATTGTCCTAGTGTCATATTGTCCGAGTATAATTGTCCTAGTGTCATATTGTCCTAGTATAATTGTCCTAGTGTCATATTGTCCTAGTATAATTGTCCTAGTATAATTGTCCTAGTGTCATATTGTCCCAGTATAATTGACCTAGTATAATTGTCCTAGTGTCATATTGTCCTAGTGTCATATTGTCCGAGTATAATTGTCCTAGTGTCATATTGTCCTAGTATAATTGTCCTAGTGTCATATTGTCCTAGTATAATTGTCCTAGTATAATTGTCCTAGTGTCATATTGTCCTAGTATAATTGTCCTAGTGTAATTGTCCTGGTGTCATATTGTCCTAGTATAATTGACCTAGTATAATTGTCCTAGTATCATATTGTCCTAGTGTCATATTGTCCTAGTGTCATATTGTCCCAGTATAATTGACCTAGTATAATTGTCCTAGTGTCATATTGTCCTAGTGTCATATTGTCCTAGTATAATTGTCCTAGTGTCATATTGTCCTAGTGTCATATTGTCCTAGTATAATTGTCCTAGTGTCATATTGTCCTAGTGTCATATTGTCCTAGTGTCATATTGTCCCAGTGTCATATTGTCCCAGTATAATTGTCCTAGTGTCATATTGTCCCAGTATAATTGACCTAGTATAATTGTCCTAGTGTCATATTGTCCTAGTGTCATATTGTCCCAGTGTCATATTGTCCCAGTATAATTGTCCTAGTGTCATATTGTCCCAGTATAATTGTCCTAGTATAATTGACCTAGTATAATTGTCCTAGTGTCATATTGTCCTAGTGTCATATTGTCCTAGTGTCATATTGTCCTAGTATAATTGTTCTAGTATAATTGACCTTGTATAATTGTTCTAGTGTCATGTTGTCCTAGTATAATTGTCCTAGTATAATTGACCTTGTATAATTGTCCTAGTATAATTGTTCTAGTATAATTGACCTTGTATAATTGTTCTAGTGTCATATTGTCCTAGTATAATTGTCCTAGTATAATTGACCTTGTATAATTGTCCTAGTGTAATTGTCCTAGTGTCATATTGTCCTAGTATAATTGTTCTAGTGTCATATTGTCCTAGTATAATTGTTCTAGTGTCATATTGTCCTAGTATAATTGTCCTAGTGTCATATTGTCCTAGTATAATTGTCCTAGTGTAATTGTCCTAGTGTCATATTGTCCTAGTATAATTTTCCTAGTGTCATATTGTCCTAGTATAATTGTCCTAGTATAATTGACCTAGTATAATTGTCCTAGTGTAATTGTCCTAGTGTAATTGTCCTAGTGTAATTGTCCTAGTGTCATATTGTCCTAGTGTAATTGTCCTAGTGTAATTGACCTAGTATAATTGTCCTAGTGTCATGTTGTCCTAGTATAATTGTCCTAGTGTCATATTGTCCTAGTATAATTGACCTAGTGTCATATTGTCCTAGTATAATTGACCTAGTGTCATATTGTCCTAGTGTAATTGTCCTAGTGTAATTGTCCTAGTATAATTGTCCTAGTGTCATGTTGTCCTAGTATAATTGTCCTAGTGTCATATTGACCTAGTATAATTGTCCTAGTGTCATATTGACCTAATATAATTGTTCTAGTGTCATATTGTCCTAATCAAATCAAATCTAATTTTATTTGTCACATACACATGGTTATCAGATGTTAATGCGAGTGTAGCGAAATGCTTGTGCTTCGAGTTCCGACAATGCAGTAATAATCAACAAGTAATCTAACTAACACTTCCAAACTACTACAGGGTAGCCTAGTGGTTAGAGCGTTGGACAAGTAACCGAAAGGTTGAAAGTTCAAATCCCCGAGCTGACAAATTACAAATCTGTCGTTATGCCCCTAAACAGGCAGTTAACCCACTGTTCCGAGGCCCTCATTGAAAATAAGAATTTGTTCTTAACTGACTTGCCTAGTAAAATAAAGGTAAAATTTAAAAAAGTAAAAATTACAAATACACAAGTGTAAGGGGATAAAGAATATGTACATAAAGATATATGAATGAGTGTCATATTGTCCTAGTATAATTGTCCTAGTGTCATATTGTTCTAGTATAATTGTCCTAGTGTCATGTTGTCCTAGTATAATTGTCCTAGTGTCATATTGTCCTAGTGTCATATTGTCCTAAAGTCATATTGTCCTAGTGTCATATTGTCCTAGTGTAATTGTCCTAGTATAATTGTCCTAGTGTCATATTGTCCTAGTATAATTGTCCCAGTATAATTGCCCTAGTGTCATATTGTCATATTGTCATAGTATAATTGTCCTGGTGTCATATTGTCCTAGTATAACTGCCTAGTGTCATATTGTCCTAGTGTCATATTGTCCTAAAGTCATATTGTCCTAGTGTCATATTGTCCTAGTGTAATTGTCCTAGTATAATTGTCCTAGTGTCATATTGTCCTAGTATAATTGTCCCAGTGTCATATTGTCCTAGTGTCATATTGTCCTAGTGTCATATTGTCCTAGTATAATTGTCCTAGTGTCATATTGTCCTAGTGTCATATTGTCCTAGTGTCATATTGTCCTAGTGTCATATGGTCCTAGCGTCATATTGTCCTAGTGTAATTGTCCTAGTGTCATATTGTCCTAGTGTCATATTGTCCTAGTATAATTGTCCTAGTGTCATATTGTCCTAGTGTCATATTGTCCTAGTATATTTGTCCTAGTGTCATATTGTCCTAGTGTCATATTATCCTAGTATAATTGTCCTACTGTCATATTGTCCTAGTGTCATTTTGTCCTAGTATAATTGTTTTAGTGTCAGATTTTGCTAGTATAATTGTCCTAGTGTCATATTGTCCTAGTATAATTGACCTAGTGTCATATTGTCCTAATCAAATCAAATTAAATCAAATTTTATTTGTCACATACACATGGTTTGCAGATGTTAATGCGATTGTAGCGAAATGCTTGTGCTTCGAGTTCCGACAATGCAGTAATAACCAACAAGTAATCTCACTAACAATTCCAAACTACTACAGGGTAGCCTAGTGGTTAGAGCGTTGGACAAGTAACCGAAAGGTTGCAAGTTCAAATCCCCGAGCTGACAAGGTACAAATCTGTCATTCTGCCCCTGAACAGGCAGTTAACCCACTGTTCCGAGGCCCTCATTGAAAATAAGAATTTGTTCTTAACTGACTTGCCTAGTAAAATAAAGGTAAAATGTAAAAAAATAAAATAAAAAATACACAAGTGTAAGGGGATAAAGAATATGTACATAAAGATATATGAATGAGTGTCATATTGTCCTTGTATAATTGACCTCGTATAATTTACCTAGTATAATAGGTCCTAGTATAATTGTTCTAGTGTCATGTTGTCCTAGTGTCTTATTGTCCTAGTATAATTGTCCTAGTGTCAAATTGTCCTAGTGTCTTATTGTCCTAGTATCATATTGTCCTTGTATAATTGTCCTAGTATATTTGTCCTAGTGTCATATTGTCCTAGTGTCATATTATCCTAGTATAATTGTCCTAGTGTCATATTGTCCTAGTATAATTGTCCTAGTATAATTGTCCTAATGTCATATTGTCCTAGTATAATTGTTTTAGTGTCATATTGTGCTAGTATAATTGTCCTAGTGTCATATTGTCCTAGAGTCATATTGTCCTAGTATAATTGTTCTAGTGTCATATTGTGCTAGTATAATTGTCCTAGTGTCATATTGTCCTAGTATAATTGTCCTAGTGTCATATTGTCCTAGTGTAATTGTCCTAGTGTCATATTGTCCTAGTATAATTGTCCTAGTGTCATATTGTCCTAGTATAATTGTTCTAGTGTCATATTGTGCTAGTATAATTGTCCTAGTGTCATATTGTCCTAGTATAATTGTCCTAGTGTCATATTGTCCTAGTGTCATATTGTCCTAGTGTAATTGTCCTGTTGTCATATTTTCTTTGATGGTTGATTGTCACATGGCTAAAACCACAGTATCAACATCTCATAGAAGCTCAACCATGGAGCTAAAATCAAAATGTAATCTAAAAGAATGCTAATCTCATTCATGACATGTACTGTGTGTACTGTGTGTACTGTATGTACTCTGTGTACTGTATGTGCTGTATATACTGAAGGTACAGTATGTACTGTATGTACTGTGTGTACTGTATGTACTGTATGTACTGTATGTGCTGTATGTACTCTGTGTACTGTATGTACTGTATGTACTGAAGGTGCAGTATGTACTGTATGTACTGTATGTACAGTTTGTACTGCATGTGTTGTATATACTGAAATTACAGTATGTACTGTATGTACTTTATGTACTGTATGGAATGGATTTGTCATTTCCAGGATTATCTCAACAACCCTCAGTGTTTGTCCTTCAAATTCAATTCCTGAAATGTTTTAGTACAGCTAACGTATAGATGCACTGTGACGTATAGATGCACTGTGACACACTGTGTGTGTCTGTGTGTGTGTGTCTGTGTGTCAGTGTCTGTGTGTGTGTGTGCACATGCTTTTGTGCGTAAGCGTGTGTTTGCAGACAGTGCTCTATCTCCCAGCTCATTCCCCTGTGTGTCTCATCTCTGTCCTTTAGGGCCAGTTTCCCGGAGCCTCTCTCTGAATTATGGTGGCTCATACTGCAGCCATGCCGGACGTGAAGGCCCCGCCACCATGTGACTACCCCTCAGCGGGCTGCTCCCCCGGCCAGGGCCACGGCCTCGCGGGCTACACCTGCATCGCTGGTCTCACCATGGACCTGGAGCCCTGCCTCAGCCTCACTGACTTCCCCCTGCCCCAACCCCTCTCTGGCTTCAGAGGCCACAGCGTACCCCCCTACCCGCCCTTCCCTGGCCAGTGCCCCTTCATACCACGGTCTAACAGCAGTGCATTACTCACTAACCTGGGGCTCCGGTACTGCTCCACCAACAGTGTGCAGCACCCACCCAGGGGTCCTGACTCTGGGCTGGAGTTAGAGTCAGGGTCAGGCCTGGGGCTGGACCCAGGGCCCTGTTGGAACATGAACCAAGGCTGTGGAACTAGACTCTACCGCAGCATGGAGAACTTGAACTGGAGTAATTCTGTGTCTGAACCAGGCCTCTACTATTCCCCTTATTGTGCCCCCTACAGGGGCAGTGTGGACAGTGGGTTCATCTTCCGCTGCACTGCCACCAGCCACTGGTACGATGGGCCCTCGGAGGGGACAGGGCCCCAGGGCTACGGTCCTGAGAGCCTGGCGTTCTACCCCCACCCCCGCCTGGGGAGGGGTCTGGGAGGGTTGGGGAGGAAGGAGCTGCCCCTCTTCCCCCAGTGGCTGTTCCCCGGCGCAGATGACTGGGGGGTGAACACTACCACCAATGGCAGGAAAGGGCTAAGGGAGAAGCTCCGCCTCCAAAGCGCCAGATCGGCAGCAGAACCCCTGAAGCCTCTTCGACCTCAGGTAACCCCAGGCAGTACCACTCCCATCCTGAGGGGGTGCTCAGAGAGGGACTCATCCCCCCACCAGAGGTACGTTGGGAGACCCCTGTATGTCCGGCACCTCACCAGCCCTGAGGAAATCAAGCAGGAGGTTCTGAGACGCCTTCAGCTCCGCCGGCAGAACAGCACCCCAAACCTGGCCCTCCATGCCTCCCTGGAGACCCCTCAAACCCCAGACATGGCCATGTCCTTCACTACCGAGTCCATCTCTGTCACTGGAAGTAGTGCTGAGCTCATAGCCGAGCGTAAGAGGCCCCCTATGGGCCGCCTGCACATCCCTACCTTCAAGGAGTTTAAGAGGATGAGACAGAGAGAGGGAGAGAGTGGACAGACAGAGAGCAGGAGTAATGCTACTACAGTAACAACTATAGACCAACCGCCAGAAACTGATACAGGCAGCCAGAGCCCAGGGACAGGCACCCAGAGCCCAGGGACAGGCAGCCAGAGCCCAGGGACAGGCAGCCAGAGCCCAGGGACAGGCAGCCAGAGCCCAGGGACAGGCATAGACTGTAAGACTCAGACAGACCCATTGGGACGGCGAGACTCTCAGTCCTCTCAGGAGGAGGAGAGGGAGAGCGAGGAGAGGAGAGGCAGTGGAGAGAGGGAGGAGAGGGGGAGCGAGGAGAGGAGAGGCAGTGAAGAGAGGGAGGAGAGGGGGAGCGGGGAGAGGAGAGGCAGTGGAGAGAGGGAGGAGAGGGGGAGCGGGGAGAGGAGAGGCAGTGGAGAGAGGGAGGAGAGGGGGAGCGAGGAGAGGAGAGGCAGTGAAGAGAGGGAGGAGAGGGGGAGCGGGGAGAGGAGAGGCAGTGGAGAGAGGGAGGAGAGGGGGAGCGGGGAGAGGAGAGGCAGTGGAGAGAGGGAGGAGAGGGGGATCGGGGAGAGGAGAGGCAGTGGAGAGAGAAAGGAGAGGGAGAGCGAGGAGAGGAGAGGCAGTGAAGAGAGGGAGGAGAGGGGGAGCGGGGAGAGGAGAGGCAGTGGAGAGAGAAAGGAGAGGGGGATCGGGGAGAGGAGAGGCAGTGGAGAGAGAAAGGAGAGGGGGAGCGAGGAGAGGAGAGGCAGTGGAGAGAGGGAGGAGAGGAGGAGCGAGGAGAGGAGGGGCAGTGAAGAAAGGGAGGAGAGGGGGAGCGGGGAGAGGAGAGGCAGTAGAGAGACTCCCACAGCCAGCACTTTGCACTCATCCTCTCCCATCTTCACTGGCCCTACTCCCCAGCTAAAAGCCAACATTCAGACCACAGTCTCTAACAAAGCTATATGCACAGGCCCTACTCCCCGCTCTCCCCTCCAGCCCTCCAGTAAGACCCAGGGGAAGGGGACCATGTATCATACCCAGGCCCAGGACAGAAGACCTAATGTGGGGCTCAGTGTGCCTCGGGCCTCCCAGGCCCCCTTCCCTCCTCCACACAGGGAGAATGCAGAGGGCCCCTCCAGCTGCTGCCCAGCCCTGCTTTTGGACAGGACTGACCTCTCCAGCTATGGAGCCAAGATCTACAAGATGAAGGATGGGTTCATCGGCTCCGCCCTGGACCTCATCAAAAAGAGGTTAGTGAGCAGGTGAAGGTAAAGGTGAAGCTGAAGATGAAGGGCCTGGGGGGAGACCCATCATTCAGACCCATAACTGAATTTGCCTTATTGCTTTGTGGAAGCTACTGTATGTGCCTACTAATATGAAAGCCAAAGCTAATTGAATTTCAATTGGACCTGAGCCATGTAAAGAGATCATTAACAAGAAAAGAAAACTAGAATGTTAAACACTAAATCTACCAGTTAATTTACTGCTAGTTTTCATTTAAGATGGATGCACATGCTTTTGCACATGCTTTTGCTGCTCTTTGATGGTAAAATTGGATCCAATTGCGTGCGCTGTAGTGGTTTTCTTCAACGGTGACATTAGTGTTAGTGTTGTTATTGATTTATCACAGCTTATTATGAACAGCTTTTACAGTTAACAGGATTGGCTAACAGAGGAGACCGTTGTGGCTGTGCCAGGGTCTCCCGTCTCCAGTCTGACACATCATCTCCATAGCAGATCCAACTGGGTTCAAATAGGAATTGTAATCTTTCACATACTTTGAGTGTTTGTCTTGAGCCTGCCTGGAATGCCAGATGGATAGGTTGTGCACTTTTGGGACAATTCATTGGTTCCATTGCACCAGGGAAGCTCCAACAAGGACGGATAAAGTACTTGAAAGATTTCAAATACATTTTGAACCCAGGCCTGCTCCATAGGCTCACAGTCACAGGACAGCTGGTTGGCACTTCAGGTTGGCACTGCCACCCTACTCCTCCCCCTCTCACTGTGGCAGCTGGTTTAGGCATACTGTTTGCTAAACAGATGAAGCCTCCAGTCTGGTGTGGTTCGGCAAATCAAGGAGAGATGTAGAGCCTGATTTGGCATCGTTCATAGTCTGACAATGTAGCATTCACACGTGCCGCCTCAAGGCCTTCCCACACTGTATATCAGATTCACTCTTTTACTATTATTACATGTCACACTGTGCGATGTTATCAAATTAAAATCTTGATATCAACCTGGCCAGATTGTACGATTTGCTTCAGTTCTGTTGTCACATTCTGCGATTGTCTTGTGAGGCTCTGTCTGCCGACGTATGCTTTGTTGTTTTACATGCTGAGGAGACCAGGCGCGTGCGTCCGCGTGCTCCATTACACATGTTGATTTACATGCTGACGAGACCAGGCGCGTGCGTCCGCGTGCTCCATTACACATGTTGATTTACATGCTGAGGAGACCAGGCGCGTGCGTCCGCGTGCTCCATTACACATGTTGTTTTACATGCTGAGGAGACCAGGCGCGTGCGTCCGCGTGCTCCATTACACATGTTGTTTTACATGCTGAGGAGACCAGGCACGTGCGTCCGCGTGCTCCATTACACATGTTGATTTACATGCTGAGGAGACCAGGCGCGTGCGTCCGCGTGCTCCATTACACATGTTGTTTTACATGCTGAGGAGACCAGGCGCGTGCGTCCACGTGCTCCATGACACATGTTGATTTACATGCTGAGGAGACCAGGCGCGTGTGTCCGCGTGCTCCATTACACATGTTGATTTACATGCTGAGGAGACCAGGCGCGTGTGTCCGCGTGCTCCATTACACATGTTGATTTACATGCTGAGGAGACCAGGCGCGTGCGTCCGCGTGCTCCATTACACATGTTGATTTACATGCTGAGGAGACCAGGCGCGTGCGTCCGCGTGCTCCATTACACATGTTGATTTACATGCTGAGGAGACCAGGCGCGTGTGTCCGCGTGCTCCATTACACATGTTGATTTACATGCTGAGGAGACCAGGCGCGTGTGTCCGCGTGCTCCATTACACATGTTGATTTACATGCTGAGTAGACCAGGCGCGTGCGTCCGCGTGCTCCATTACACATGTTGATTTACATGCTGACGAGACCAGGCGCGTGCGTCCGCGTGCTCCATTACACATGTTGATTTACATGCTGAGGAGACCAGGCGCGTGTGTCCGCGTGCTCCATTACACATGTTGATTTACATGCTGAGGAGACCAGGCGCGTGCGTCCGCGTGCTCCATTACACATGTTGATTTACATGCTGAGGAGACCAGGCGCGTGCGTCCGCGTGCTCCATTACACATGTTGATTTACATGCTGAGGAGACCAGGCGCGTGCGTCCGCGTGCTCCATTACACATGTTGATTTACATGCTGAGGAGACCAGGCGCGTGCGTCCGCGTGCTCCATTACACATGTTGATTTACATGCTGACGAGACCAGGCGCGTGCGTCCACGTGCTCCATTACACATGTTGATTTACATGCTGAGGAGACCAGGCGCGTGCGTCCGCATGCTCCATTACACATGTTGTTTTACATGCTGAGGAGACAAGGCGCGTGCTCCATTACACATGTTGCATGCTCCGCGTGCTCCATTACACATGTTGATTTACATGCTGAGGAGACCAGGCGCGTGTGTCCGCGTGCTCCATTACACATGTTGATTTACATGCTGAGGAGACCAGGCGCGTGCGTCCTCGTGCTCCATTACACATGTTGTTTTACATGCTGAGGAGACAAGGCGCGTGCGTCCGCGTGCTCCATTACACATGTTGATTTACATGCTGAGGAGACCAGGCGCGTGTGTCCGTGTGCTCCATTACACATGTTGATTTACATGCTGACGAGACCAGGCGCGTGCGTCCGCGTGCTCCATTACACATGTTGATTTACATGCTGAGGAGACCAGGCGCGTGCGTCCGCGTGCTCCATTACACATGTTGATTTACATGCTGAGGAGACCAGGCGCGTGCGTCCGCGTGCTCCATTACACATGTTGATTTACATGCTGAGGAGACCAGGCGCGTGTGTCCGTGTGCTCCATTACACATGTTGATTTACATGCTGAGGAGACCAGGCGCGTGCGTCCGCGTGCTCCATTACACATGTTGATTTACATGCTGAGGAGACCAGGCGCGTGCGTCCGCGTGCTCCATTACACATGTTGATTTACATGCTGAGGAGACCAGGCGCGTGCGTCCGCGTGCTCCATTACACATGTTGATTTACATGCTGAGGAGACAAGGCGCGTGCATCTGCGTGCTCCATTACACATGTTGATTTACATGCTGACGAGACCAGGCGCGTGCGTCCGCGTGCTCCATTGCACATGCTGATTTACATGCTGAGGAGACCAGGCGCGTGCGTCCGCGTGCTCCATTACACATGTTGATTTACATGCTGACGAGACCAGGCGCGTGCGTCCGCGTGCTCCATTACACATGTTGATTTACATGCTGACGAGACCAGGCGTGTGCGTCCGCGTGCTCCATTACACATGTTGATTTACATGCTGACGAGACCAGGCGCGTGCGTCCGCGTGCTCCATTACACATGTTGATATACATGCTGACGAGACCAGGCGCGTGCGTCCGCGTGCTCCATTGCACATGCTGATTTACATGCTGAGGAGACCAGGCGCGTGCGTCCGCGTGCTCCATTACACATGTTGATTTACATGCTGACGAGACCAGGCGCGTGCGTCCGCGTGCTCCATTGCACATGTTGATTTACATGCTGAGGAGTCCAGGCGCGTGCGTCCGCGTGCTCCATTACACATGTTGATTTACATGCTGACAAGACCAGGCGCGTGCGTCCGCGTGCTCCATTACACATGTTGATTTACATGCTGACGAGACCAGGCGCGTGCGTCCGCGTGCTCCATTACACATGTTGATTTACATGCTGACGAGACCAGACGCGTGCGTCCGCGTGCTCCATTGCACACATGTTGATTTACATGCTGAGGAGACCAGGCGCGTGCGTCCGCGTGCTCCATTACACATGTTGATTTACATGCTGACGAGACCAGGTTGCGTGCGTCCGCGTGCTCCATTGCACACATGTTGATTTACATGCTGAAGAGACCAGGCGCGTGCGTCCGCGTGCTCCATTACACATGTTGATATACATGCTGACGAGACCAGGCGCGTGCGTCCGCGTGCTCCATTACACATGTTGATTTACATGCTGAGGAGACCAGGCGCGTGCATCTGCGTGCTCCATTACACATGTTGATTTACATGCTGAGGAGACCAGGCGCGTGCATCTGCGTGCTCCATTACACATGTTGATTTACATGCTGACGAGACCAGGCGCGTGCGTCCGCGTGCTCCATTACACATGTTGATTTACATGCTGAGGAGACCAGGCGCGTGCATCCGCGTGCTCCATTACACATGTAGATTTACATGCTGACGAGACCAGGCGCGTGCGTCCGCGTGCTCCATTACACATGTTGATTTACATGCTGACGAGACCAGGCGCGTGCGTCCGCGTGCTCCATTACACATGTTGATATACATGCTGACGAGACCAGGCGCGTGTGTCCGCGTGCTCCATTGCACATGTTGATTTACATGCTGAGGAGACAAGGCGCGTGCATCCGCGTGCTCCATTACACATGTTGATTTACATGCTGACGAGACCAGGCGCGTGCGTCCGCGTGCTCCATTGCACATGTTGATTTACATGCTGAGGAGACCAGGCGCGTGCGTCCGCGTGCTCCATTACACATGTTGATTTACATGCTGACGAGACCAGGCGCGTGCGTCCGCGTGCTCCATTACACATGTTGATTTACATGCTGACGAGACCAGGCGCGTGCGTCCGCGTGCTCCATTACACATGTTGATTTACATGCTGACGAGACCAGGCGCGTGCGTCCGCGTGCTCCATTACACATGTTGATATACATGCTGACGAGACCAGGCGCGTGCGTCCGCGTGCTCCATTGCACATGTTGATTTACATGCTGAGGAGACCAGGCGCGTGCGTCCACGTGCTCCATTACACATGTTGATTTACATGCTGACGAGACCAGGCGCGTGCGTCCGCGTGCTCCATTGCACATATTGATTTACATGCTGAGGAGTCCAGGCGCGTGCGTCCGCGTGCTCCATTACACATGTTGTTTTACATGCTGACGAGACCAGGCGCGTGCGTCCGCGTGCTCCATTGCACACATGTTGATTTTGTTCATCCACACCAGACGTGATCAGGACACGCAGGTTGAAATATCAAAATGAACTCTGAACCAACTATATTACTATGGGGAATGGTCGAAACATATGAAACGTTCATGGCAGTTTAGCTAGCTAGCTTGCTGTTGCTAGCTCATTTGTCCTGGGATATAAACATTGGGTTGTTATTTTACCTGAAATGCACAAGGTCCTCTACTCCAAGTTTAAGGTGCCTTACCACCACCAACTGGATAGGAGTGTGGACCTCAGTTCATCTTTCAATCACCCATGTGGGTATATGGTCCTAAAAACCAATGAGAAGATAGGAGAGGTGGGACTTGCAGCGCGTCAAGTGTCAACAAAAATTTAGTGTCTAGCTACGCTCGTTGACGAACGCCAGCAGTTTGGATGAAATGATTGAATAACATGTATGTGTACATTTATTTTGCAGCGCGAGCAGTGTGGTCAGCATGTTAGTTTACGTCAACTGCAGCGGTGTATTTGATCTGCGCATGTGCCAGCACTAGCATTGCAAGCCTTCCTCTGTGCTTATGTACGAGTGAAGTGAGTTCGGAAAAACTGAAAGTTTGCATCTTATAAATAAGTTTCACGTACAAACTGTATATGTCCCGAAATCAGAATCAAATAGGCTTCCAAACCTGGTTGTTGTGGTAGAACGTTTATTTGGATTTGCGATTTTGGGCATTTATCAAAATCCCCAAAAGTTGCCTGATTTCAGATGTGTAAACAATATTATTTGGGAAATCGTTCTTCTTGCCAAGCATGTAAACCCTTAAATCAAACTATTATATTAATCTGACTATTCACATTATTCATATTATTGTATACATACTCAGAGCTAGCTGTATTCCTATTGGTCAGTCACCAGGATCAGCTCGTGACACCAGACACAATACATGATTAAAGCTAATTTCTGACACTGCCAGAACTTTCTCAGAGCCTACGACCGCACATAGTGGAACATAATCAGCAGACCTAGAGCCTGTCACATAGAACGAGCCAAGATATCAGAAAATCGTTTACGGCCTAAGAATTTGCCCACGACGAGGACATTTTGTCTGGGATGGGTAAAATGGTACAGTCTATGTGGGCCTTTTGACACGGTGAAGATTTTCTCTGAGACATGTCTGTAGTAGTCTCTTATGGTGTATAACAGGCTCAGGACAAGGTGTAGTATACTAGAGAAGAGTTATAGGATTGTAGGTTTCAGTGGTGACCATGAGAGGAATGGATAGCCTTGTATTCTTCTTTTCTGTGTCATAAATGTCTCCCTGCCTGACAGTCAGTCAGGCTGCTCCACTGTGCCTCCTTCTGTCACCCATAGATATCACTGTGTCTGTCACCTCTCACCCACAGATATCACTGTGTCTCTGTCACCTCTCACCTACAGATATCACTGTCTGTCACCTCTCACCCATATATATCACTGTGTCTGTCACCTCTCACCCACAGATATCACTATGTCTGTCACCTCTCACCCACAGATATCACTGTGTCTGTCACCTCTCACCCACAGATATCACTGTCTGTCACCTCTCACCCATATATATCACTGTGTCTGTCACCTCTCACCCACAGATATCACTGTGTCTGTCACCTCTCACTCATAAATATCACTGTTTCTGTCACCTCTCACTTATAAATATCACTGTGTCTGTCACCTCTCACCCACAGATATCACTGTGTCTGTCACCTCTCACCCACAGATATCACTGTGTCTGTCACCTCTCACCCATAGATATCACTGTGTCTGTCACCTCTCACCCACAGATATCACTGTGTCTGCCACCTCTCACCCACAGATATCACTGTGTCTGTCACCTCTCACCCATAGATATCACTGTGTCTGTCACCTCTCACCCACAGATATCACTGTGTCTGTCACCTCTCACCCATAGATATCACTGTGTCTGTCACCTCTCACCCACAGATATCACTGTGTCTGTCACCTCTCACCCACATATATCACTGTGTCTGTCACCTCTCACCCACTGATATCACTGTGTCTGTCACCTCTCACCCACAGATATCACTGTGTCTGTCACCTCTCACCCACTGATATCACTGTGTCGGTCACCTCTCACCCATAGATATCACTGTTTCTGTCACCTCTCACCCATATATATCACTGTGTCTGTCACCTCTCACCCACATATATCACTGTGTCTGTCACCTCTCACCCACTGATATCACTGTGTCTGTTACCTCTCACCCACAGATATCACTGTGTCTGTCACCTCTCACCCACAGATATCACTGTGTCTGTCACCTCTCACCCACAGATATAACTGTGTCTGTCACCTCTCACCCACAGATATCACTGTGCCTGTCACCTCTCACCCACAGATATCACTGTGTCTGTCACCTCTCACCCATAGATATCACTGTGTCTGTCACCTCTCACCCACATATATCACTGTGTCTGTCACCTCTCACCCACTGATATCACTGTGTCTGTCACCTCTCACCCACAGATATCACTGTGTCTGTCACCTCTCACCCACATATATCACTGTGTCTGTCACCTCTCACTCATAAATATCACTGTTTCTGTCACCTCTCACCCACAGATATCACTGTGTCTGTCACCTCTCACCCATAGATATCACTGTGTCTGTCACCTCTCACTCATAAATATCACTGTTTCTGTCACCTCTCACCCATATATATCACTGTGTCTGTCACCTCTCACCCACAGATATCACTGTGTCTGTCACCTCTCACCCACATATATCACTGTGTCTGTCACCTCTCACTCATAAATATCACTGTTTCTGTCACCTCTCACCCACAGATATCACTGTGTCTGTCACCTCTCACTCATAAATATCACTGTTTCTGTCACCTCTCACTTATAAATATCACTGTGTCTGTCACCTCTCACCCATGGATATCACTGTGTCTGTCACCTCTCACCCACAGATATCACTGTGTCTGTCACCTCTCACCCACAGATATCACTGTGTCTGTCACCTCTCACCCACAGATATCACTGTGTCTGTCACCTCTTACCCACAGATATCACTGTGTCTGTCACCTCTCACCCATATATATCACTGTGTCTGTCACCTCTCACCCACAGATATCACTGTGTCTGTCACCTCTCACCCATATATATCACTGTGTCTGTCACCTCTCACCCACAGATATCACTATGTCTGTCACCTCTCACCCACAGATATCACTGTGTCTGTCACCTCTCACCCACATATATCACTGTGTCTGTCACCTCTCACCCACCGATATCACTGTGTCTGTCACCTCTCACCCATAGATATCACTGTGTCTGTTACCTCTCACCCACAGATATCACTGTGTCTGTCACCTCTCACCCACAGATATCACTGTGTCTGTCACCTCTCACCCACAGATATCACTGTGTCTGTCACCTCTCACTCACAGATATCACTGTGTCTGTCACCTCTCACCCACAGATATCACTGTGTCTGTCACCTCTCACCCACATATATCACTGTGTCTGTCACCTCTCATCCACCGATATCACTGTCTGTCACCTCTCACCCATATATATCACTGTGTCTGTCACCTCTCACCCACAGATATCACTGTGTCTGTCACCTCTCACCCACAGTTATCACTGTGTCTGTCACCTCTCACCCATAGATATCACTGTGTCTGTCACCTCTCACTCATAAATATCACTGTTTCTGTCACCTCTCACCCACAGATATCACTGTGTCTGTCACCTCTCACCCACAGTTATCACTGTGTCTGTCACCTCTCACCCATAGATATCACTGTGTCTGTCACCTCTCACCCACAGATATCACTGTGTCTCTGTCACCTCTCACCTACAGATATCACTGTGTCTGTCACCTCTCACCCATAGATATCACTGTGTCTGTCACCTCTCACCCATAGATATCACTGTGTCTGTCACCTCACCTATCACTCACCCACAGATATCACTGTGTCTGTCACCTCTCACCCACAGATATCACTGTGTCTGTCACCTCTCACCCACAGATATCACTGTGTCTGTCACCCACAGATATCACTCACCCATATATCACTGTGTCTGTCACCTCTCACCCACATATATCACTGTGTCTGTCACCTCTCACCCACTGATATCACTGTGTCTGTCACCTCTCACCCACAGATATCACTGTGTCTGTCACCTCTCACCCACATATATCACTGTGTCTGTCACCTCTCACTCATAAATATCACTGTTTCTGTCACCTCTCACCCACAGATATCACTGTGTCTGTCACCTCTCACCCATAGATATCACTGTGTCTGTCACCTCTCACTCATAAATATCACTGTTTCTGTCACCTCTCACCCATAGATATCACTGTGTCTGTCACCTCTCACCCACAGATATCACTGTGTCTGTCACCTCTCACCCACATATATCACTGTGTCTGTCACCTCTCACTCATAAATATCACTGTTTCTGTCACCTCTCACCCACAGATATCACTGTGTCTGTCACCTCTCACTCATAAATATCACTGTTTCTGTCACCTCTCACTTATAAATATCACTGTGTCTGTCACCTCTCACCCATGGATATCACTGTGTCTGTCACCTCTCACCCACAGATATCACTGTGTCTGTCACCTCTCACCCACAGATATCACTGTGTCTGTCACCTCTCACCCACAGATATCACTGTGTCTGTCACCTCTCACCCACAGATATCACTGTGTCTGTCACCTCTCACCCACATATATCACTGTGTCTGTCACCTCTCACCCACAGATATCACTGTGTCTGTCACCTCTCACCCACAGATATCACTGTGTCTGTCACCTCTCACCCACAGATATCACTGTGTCTGTCACCTCTCACCCACAGATATCACTGTGTCTGTCACCTCTCACCCACATATATCACTGTGTCTGTCACCTCTCACCCACCGATATCACTGTGTCTGTCACCTCTCACCCATAGATATCACTGTGTCTGTTACCTCTCACCCACAGATATCACTGTGTCTGTCACCTCTCACCCACAGATATCACTGTGTCTGTCACCTCTCACCCACAGATATCACTGTGTCTGTCACCTCTCACTCACAGATATCACTGTGTCTGTCACCTCTCACCCACAGATATCACTGTGTCTGTCACCTCTCACCCACATATATCACTGTGTCTGTCACCTCTCATCCACCGATATCACTGTCTGTCACCTCTCACCCATATATATCACTGTGTCTGTCACCTCTCACCCACAGATATCACTGTGTCTGTCACCTCTCACCCACAGATATCACTGTGTCTGTCACCTCTCACCCATAGATATCACTGTGTCTGTCACCTCTCACTCATAAATATCACTGTTTCTGTCACCTCTCACCCACAGATATCACTGTGTCTGTCACCTCTCACCCACAGTTATCACTGTGTCTGTCACCTCTCACCCATAGATATCACTGTGTCTGTCACCTCTCACCCACAGATATCACTGTGTCTGTCACCTCTCACCTACAGATATCACTGTGTCTGTCACCTCTCACCCATAGATATCACTGTGTCTGTCACCTCTCACCCACTGTGTCTGTCACCTATATCACTGTGTCTGTCACCTCTCACCCACAGATATCACTATGTCTGTCACCTCTCACCCACAGATATCACTGTGTCTGTCACCTCTCACCCACAGATATCACTGTCTGTCACCTCTCACCCATATATATCACTGTGTCTGTCACCTCTCACCCACAGATATCACTGTGTCTGTCACCTCTCACCCATAAATATCACTGTTTCTGTCACCTCTCACTTATAAATATCACTGTGTCTGTCACCTCTCACCCACAGATATCACTGTGTCTGTCACCTCTCACCCACAGATATCACTGTGTCTGTCACCTCTCACCCATAGATATCACTGTGTCTGTCACCTCTCACCCACAGATATCACTGTGTCTGTCACCTCTCACCCACAGATATCACTGTGTCTGTCACCTCTCACCCATAGATATCACTGTGTCTGTCACCTCTCACCCACAGATATCACTGTGTCTGTCACCTCTCACCCATAGATATCACTGTGTCTGTCACCTCTCACCCACAGATATCACTGTGTCTGTCACCTCTCACCCACATATATCACTGTGTCTGTCACCTCTCACCCACTGATATCACTGTGTCTGTCACCTCTCACCCACAGATATCACTGTGTCTGTCACCTCTCACCCACTGATATCACTGTGTCTGTCACCTCTCACCCATAGATATCACTGTTTCTGTCACCTCTCACCCATATATATCACTGTGTCTGTCACCTCTCACCCACATATATCACTGTGTCTGTCACCTCTCACCCACTGATATCACTGTGTCTGTCACCTCTCACCCACAGATATCACTGTGTCTGTCACCTCTCACCCACAGATATAACTGTGTCTGTCACCTCTCACCCACAGATATCACTGTGTCTGTCACCTCTCACCCACAGATATCACTGTGCCTGTCACCTCTCACCCACAGATATCACTGTGTCTGTCACCTCTCACCCATAGATATCACTGTGTCTGTCACCTCTCACCCACATATATCACTGTGTCTGTCACCTCTCACCCACTGATATCACTGTGTCTGTCATCACCCACAGATCACCCACAGATATCACTGTGTCTGTCACCTCTCACCCACATATATCACTGTGTCTGTCACCTCTCACTCATAAATATCACTGTTTCTGTCACCTCTCACCCACAGATATCACTGTGTCTGTCACCTCTCACCCATAGATATCACTGTGTCTGTCACCTCTCACTCATAAATATCACTGTTTCTGTCACCTCTCACCCATATATATCACTGTGTCTGTCACCTCTCACCCACAGATATCACTGTGTCTGTCACCTCTCACCCACAGATATCACTGTGTCTGTCACCTCTCACTCATAAATATCACTGTTTCTGTCACCTCTCACCCACAGATATCACTGTGTCTGTCACCTCTCACTCACTAAATATCACTGTTTCTGTCACCTATCACTTATAAATATCACTGTGTCTGTCACCTCTCACCCATGGATATCACTGTGTCTGTCACCTCTCACCCACAGATATCACTGTGTCTGTCACCTCTCACCCACAGATATCACTGTGTCTGTCACCTCTCACCCACAGATATCACTGTGTCTGTCACCTCTCACCCACAGATATCACTGTGTCTGTCACCTCTCACCCATATATATCACTGTGTCTGTCACCTCTCACCCACATATATCACTGTGTCTGTCACCTCTCACCCACTGATATCACTGTGTCTGTCACCTCTCACCCATATATATCACTGTGTCTGTCACCTCTCACCCACAGATATCACTGTGTCTGTCACCTCTCACCCACAGATATCACTGTGTCTGTCACCTCTCACCCACATATATCACTGTGTCTGTCACCTCTCACCCACCACTGACCCACAGATATCACTGTGTCTGTCACCTCTCACCCATAGATATCACTGTGTCTGTTACCTCTCACCCACAGATATCACTGTGTCTGTCACCTCTCACCCACAGATATCACTGTGTCTGTCACCTCTCACCCACAGATATCACTGTGTCTGTCACCTCTCACTCACAGATATCACTGTGTCTGTCACCTCTCACCCACAGATATCACTGTGTCTGTCACCTCTCACCCACATATATCACTGTGTCTGTCACCTCTCATCCACCGATATCACTGTCTGTCACCTCTCACCCATATATATCACTGTGTCTGTCACCTCTCACCCACAGATATCACTGTGTCTGTCACCTCTCACCCACAGTTATCACTGTGTCTGTCACCTCTCACCCATAGATATCACTGTGTCTGTCACCTCTCACTCATAAATATCACTGTTTCTGTCACCTCTCACCCACAGATATCACTGTGTCTGTCACCTCTCACCCACAGTTATCACTGTGTCTGTCACCTCTCACCCATAGATATCACTGTGTCTGTCACCTCTCACTCATAAATATCACTGTGTCTGTCACCTCTCACCCACAGATATCACTGTGTCTGTCACCTCTCACCCACATATATCACTGTGTCTGTCACCTCTCACCCACAGATATCACTGTGTCTGTCACCTCTCACCCACAGATATCACTGTGCCTGTCACCTCTCACCCACAGATATCACTGTGTCTGTCACCTCTCACCCATAGATATCACTGTGTCTGTCACCTCTCACTCATAAATATCACTGTTTCTGTCACCTCTCACCCACAGATATCACTGTGTCTGTCACCTCTCACCCACAGATATCACTGTGTCTGTCACCTCTCACCCACAGATATCACTGTGTCTGTCACCTCTCACCCACAGATATCACTGTGTCTGTCACCTCTCACCCACAGATATCACTGTGTCTGTCACCTCTCACCCATATATATCACTGTGTCTGTCACCTCTCACCCACAGATATCACTGTGTCTGTCACCTCTCACCCACAGATATCACTGTGTCTGTCACCTCTCACCCACAGATATCACTGTGTCTGTCACCTCTCACCCATAGATATCACTGTGTCTGTTACCTCTCACCCACAGATATCACTGTGTCTGTCACCTCTCACCCACAGATATCACTGTGTCTGTCACCTCTCACTCACAGATATCACTGTGTCTGTCACCTCTCACCCACAGATATCACTGTGTCTGTCACCTCTCACCCATAGATATCACTGTGTCTGTCACCTCTCACTCATAAATATCACTGTTTCTGTCACCTCTCACCCACAGATATCACTGTGTCTGTCACCTCTCACCCACAGTTATCACTGTGTCTGTCACCTCTCACCCATAGATATCACTGTGTCTGTCACCTCTCACCCACCGATATCACTGTGTCTGTCACCTCTCACCCACAGATATCACTGTGTCTGTCACCTCTCACCCACATATATCACTGTGTCTGTCACCTCTCACCCACAGATATCACTGTGTCTGTCACCTCTCACCCACAGATATCACTGTGTCTGTCACCTCTCACCCACAGATATCACTGTGTCTGTCACCTCTCACCCATATATATCACTGTGTCTGTCACCTCTCACCCACAGATATCACTGTGTCTGTCACCTCTCACCCACAGATATCACTGTGTCTGTCACCTCTCACCCACATATATCACTGTGTCTGTCACCTCTCACCCACCGATATCACTGTGTCTGTCACCTCTCACCCACATATATCACTGTGTCTCTGTCACCTCTCACCCACAGATATCACTATGTCTGTCACCTCTCACCCACAGATATCACTGTGTCTGTCACCTCTTACCCATAGATATCACTGTGTCTGTCACCTCTCACCCATATATATCACTGTGTCTGTCACCTCTCACCCACAGATATCACTGTGTCTGTCACCTCTCACCCATAGATATCACTGTTTCTGTCACCTCTCACCCATATATATCACTGTGTCTGTCACCTCTCACCCACATATATCACTGTGTCTGTCACCTCTCACCCACTGATATCACTGTGTCTGTCACCTCTCACCCACAGATATCACTGTGTCTGTCACCTCTCACCCACAGATATCACTGTGTCTGTCACCTCTCACCCACAGATATCACTGTGTCTGTCACCTCTCACCCACAGATATCACTGTGCCTGTCACCTCTCACCCACAGATATCACTGTGTCTGTCACCTCTCACCCATAGATATCACTGTGTCTGTCACCTCTCACTCATAAATATCACTGTTTCTGTCACCTCTCACCCATATATATCACTGTGTCTGTCACCTCTCACCCACAGATATCACTGTGTCTGTCACCTCTCACCCACATATATCACTGTGTCTGTCACCTCTCACTCATAAATATCACTGTTTCTGTCACCTCTCACCCACAGATATCACTGTGTCTGTCACCTCTCACCCATAGATATCACTGTGTCTGTCACCTCTCACTCATAAATATCACTGTTTCTGTCACCTCTCACCCATATATATCACTGTGTCTGTCACCTCTCACCCACAGATATCACTGTGTCTGTCACCTCTCACCCACATATATCACTGTGTCTGTCACCTCTCACTCATAAATATCACTGTTTCTGTCACCTCTCACCCACAGATATCACTGTGTCTGTCACCTCTCACCCATAGATATCACTGTGTCTGTCACCTCTCACTCATAAATATCACTGTTTCTGTCACCTCTCACCCACAGATATCACTGTGTCTGTCACCTCTCACCCACAGTTATCACTGTGTCTGTCACCTCTCACCCATAGATATCACTGTGTCTGTCACCTCTCACTCATAAATATCACTGTGTCTGTCACCTCTCACCCACAGATATCACTGTGTCTGTCACCTCTCACCCACATATATCACTGTGTCTGTCACCTCTCACCCACCGATATCACTGTGTCTGTCACCTCTCACCCACAGATATCACTGTGTCTGTCACCTCTCACCCACATATATCACTGTGTCTGTCACCTCTCACCCACAGATATCACTGTGTCTGTCACCTCTCACCCACAGATATCACTGTGTCTGTCACCTCTCACCCACAGATATCACTGTGTCTGTCACCTCTCACCCATATATATCACTGTGTCTGTCACCTCTCACCCACAGATATCACTGTGTCTGTCACCTCTCACCCACAGATATCACTGTGTCTGTCACCTCTCACCCACATATATCACTGTGTCTGTCACCTCTCACCCACCGATATCACTGTGTCTGTCACCTCTCACCCACATATATCACTGTGTCTCTGTCACCTCTCACCCACAGATATCACTATGTCTGTCACCTCTCACCCACAGATATCACTGTGTCTGTCACCTCTTACCCATAGATATCACTGTGTCTGTCACCTCTCACCCACATATATCACTGTGTCTGTCACCTCTCACCCACCGATATCACTGTGTCTGTCACCTCTCACCCACATATATCACTGTGTCTCTGTCACCTCTCACCCACAGATATCACTATGTCTGTCACCTCTCACCCACAGATATCACTGTGTCTGTCACCTCTTACCCATAGATATCACTGTGTCTGTCACCTCTCACCCAGATATATCACTGTGTCTGTCACCTCTCACCCACAGATATCACTGTGTCTGTCACCTCTCACCCATAGATATCACTGTTTCTGTCACCTCTCACCCATATATATCACTGTGTCTGTCACCTCTCACCCACATATATCACTGTGTCTGTCACCTCTCACCCACTGATATCACTGTGTCTGTCACCTCTCACCCACAGATATCACTGTGTCTGTCACCTCTCACCCACAGATATCACTGTGTCTGTCACCTCTCACCCACAGATATCACTGTGTCTGTCACCTCTCACCCACAGATATCACTGTGCCTGTCACCTCTCACCCACAGATATCACTGTGTCTGTCACCTCTCACCCATAGATATCACTGTGTCTGTCACCTCTCACTCATAAATATCACTGTTTCTGTCACCTCTCACCCATATATATCACTGTGTCTGTCACCTCTCACCCACAGATATCACTGTGTCTGTCACCTCTCACCCACATATATCACTGTGTCTGTCACCTCTCACTCATAAATATCACTGTTTCTGTCACCTCTCACCCACAGATATCACTGTGTCTGTCACCTCTCACCCATAGATATCACTGTGTCTGTCACCTCTCACTCATAAATATCACTGTTTCTGTCACCTCTCACCCATATATATCACTGTGTCTGTCACCTCTCACCCACAGATATCACTGTGTCTGTCACCTCTCACCCACATATATCACTGTGTCTGTCACCTCTCACTCATAAATATCACTGTTTCTGTCACCTCTCACCCACAGATATCACTGTGTCTGTCACCTCTCACTCATAAATATCACTGTTTCTGTCACCTCTCACTTATAAATATCACTGTGTCTGTCACCTCTCACCCATGGATATCACTGTGTCTGCCACCTCTCACCCACAGATATCACTGTGTCTGTCACCTCTCACCCACAGATATCACTGTGTCTGTCACCTCTCACCCACAGATATCACTGTGTCTGTCACCTCTTACCCACAGATATCACTGTGTCTGTCACCTCTCACCCATATATATCACTGTGTCTGTCACCTCTCACCCACAGATATCACTGTGTCTGTCACCTCTCACCCATATATATCACTGTGTCTGTCACCTCTCACCCACAGATATCACTATGTCTGTCACCTCTCACCCACAGATATCACTGTGTCTGTCACCTCTCACCCACATATATCACTGTGTCTGTCACCTCTCACCCACCGATATCACTGTGTCTGTCACCTCTCACCCATAGATATCACTGTGTCTGTTACCTCTCACCCACAGATATCACTGTGTCTGTCACCTCTCACCCACAGATATCACTGTGTCTGTCACCTCTCACTCACAGATATCACTGTGTCTGTCACCTCTCACCCACAGATATCACTGTGTCTGTCACCTCTCACCCACATATATCACTGTGTCTGTCACCTCTCATCCACCGATATCACTGTCTGTCACCTCTCACCCATATATATCACTGTGTCTGTCACCTCTCACCCACAGATATCACTGTGTCTGTCACCTCTCACCCACAGTTATCACTGTGTCTGTCACCTCTCACCCATAGATATCACTGTGTCTGTCACCTCTCACTCATAAATATCACTGTTTCTGTCACCTCTCACCCACAGATATCACTGTGTCTGTCACCTCTCACCCACAGTTATCACTGTGTCTGTCACCTCTCACCCATAGATATCACTGTGTCTGTCACCTCTCACTCATAAATATCACTGTGTCTGTCACCTCTCACCCACAGATATCACTGTGTCTGTCACCTCTCACTCATAAATATAACTGTGTATGTCACCTCTCACCCACAGATATCACTGTGTCTGTCACCTCTCACCCACAGATATCACTGTGCCTGTCACCTCTCACCCACAGATATCACTGTGTCTGTCACCTCTCACCCATAGATATCACTGTGTCTGTCACCTCTCACTCATAAATATCACTGTTTCTGTCACCTCTCACCCATATATATCACTGTGTCTGTCACCTCTCACCCACAGATATCACTGTGTCTGTCACCTCTCACCCACAGATATCACTGTGTCTGTCACCTCTCACCCATATATATCACTGTGTCTGTCACCTCTCTCACCCACAGATATCACTGTGTCTGTCACCTCTCACCCACAGATATCACTGTGTCTGTCACCTCTCACCCACAGATATCACTGTGTCTGTCACCTCTCACCCACAGATATCACTGTGTCTGTCACCTCTCACCCACAGATATCACTGTGTCTGTCACCTCTCACCCACAGATATCACTGTGTCTGTCACCTCTCACCCACAGATATCACTGTGTCTGTCACCTCTCACCCACAGATATCACTGTGTCTGTCAGATATCACTGTGTCTGTCACCTCTCACACACAGATATCACTGTGTCTGTCACCTCTCACCCACATATATCACTGTGTCTGTCACCTCTCATCCACCGATATCACTGTCTGTCACCTCTCACCCATATATATCACTGTGTCTGTCACCTCTCACCCACAGATATCACTGTGTCTGTCACCTCTCACCCACAGTTATCACTGTGTCTGTCACCTCTCACCCATAGATATCACTGTGTCTGTCACCTCTCACTCATAAATATCACTGTTTCTGTCACCTCTCACCCACAGATATCACTGTGTCTGTCACCTCTCACCCACAGTTATCACTGTGTCTGTCACCTCTCACCCATAGATATCACTGTGTCTGTCACCTCTCACTCATAAATATCACTGTGTCTGTCACCTCTCACCCACAGATATCACTGTGTCTGTCACCTCTCACCCACAGATATCACTGTGTCTGTCACCTCTCACCCATAGATATCACTGTGTCTGTCACCTCTCACTCATAAATATCACTGTTTCTGTCACCTCTCACCCATATATATCACTGTGTCTGTCACCTCTCACCCACAGATATCACTGTGTCTGTCACCTCTCACCCACAGATATCACTGTGTCTGTCACCTCTCACCCACAGATATCACTGTGTCTGTCACCTCTCACCCACAGATATCACTGTGTCTGTCACCTCTCACCCATATATATCACTGTGTCTGTCACCTCTCACCCACAGATATCACTGTGTCTGTCACCTCTCACCCACAGATATCACTGTGTCTGTCACCTCTCACCCACAGATATCACTGTGTCTGTCACCTCTCACCCATAGATATCACTGTGTCTGTTACCTCTCACCCACAGATATCACTGTGTCTGTCACCTCTCACCCACAGATATCACTGTGTCTGTCACCTCTCACTCACAGATATCACTGTGTCTGTCACCTCTCACACACAGATATCACTGTGTCTGTCACCTCTCACCCACATATATCACTGTGTCTGTCACCTCTCATCCACCGATATCACTGTCTGTCACCTCTCACCCATATATATCACTGTGTCTGTCACCTCTCACCCACAGATATCACTGTGTCTGTCACCTCTCACCCACAGTTATCACTGTGTCTGTCACCTCTCACCCATAGATATCACTGTGTCTGTCACCTCTCACTCATAAATATCACTGTTTCTGTCACCTCTCACCCACAGATATCACTGTGTCTGTCACCTCTCACCCACAGTTATCACTGTGTCTGTCACCTCTCACCCATAGATATCACTGTGTCTGTCACCTCTCACCCACATCATAACCCACAGATATCACTGTGTCTGTCACCTCTCACCCACAGATATCACTGTGTCTGTCACCTCTCACCCACATATATCACTGTGTCTGTCACCTCTCACCCACAGATATCACTGTGTCTGTCACCTCTCACCCACAGATATCACTGTGTCTGTCACCTCTCACCCACATATATCACTGTGTCTGTCACCTCTCACCCATATATATCACTGTGTCTGTCACCTCTCACCCACAGATATCACTGTGCCTGTCACCTCTCACCCATAGATATCACTGTTTCTGTCACCTCTCACCCATATATATCACTGTGTCTGTCACCTCTCACCCACATATATCACTGTGTCTGTCACCTCTCACCCATATATATCACTGTGTCTGTCACCTCTCACCCACAGATATCACTGTGTCTGTCACCTCTCACCCATATATATCACTGAGTCTGTCACCTCTCACCCACAGATATCACTGTGCCTGTCACCTCTCACCCATAGATATCACTGTCTGTCACCTCTCACCCACATATATCACTGTGTCTCTGTCACCTCTCACCCACAGATATCACTGTGTCTGTCACCTCTCACCCACAGATATCACTGTGTCTGTCACCTCTCACCCACATATATCACTGTTTCTGTCACCTCTCACTTATAAATATCACTGTGTCTGTCACCTCTCACCCACAGATATCACTGTGCCTGTCACCTCTCACCCACAGATATCACTGTGTCTGTCACCTCTGTCTGCAGAGTCAGACAGTGCTCGGGGTGATGATGGATCAAACAAGACTGTAGACTGAGCTGCGTGATAGCACAGACGATAAACTGCAGGTGATAGTTTCGCCAGACTGGAAAGCTGTGTGACACACTTTCAAAAATGACACTCCTCACACATGTAGGACCTGGGACCTGAGGACAGAGGACAGGTGACAGAGGACAGGGGACAGAGGACAGGAGAGGGGGCAGAAGACAGGGAACAGAAGACGGGGAACAAAGGACAGGGGACAGAGGACAGGGAATGGGGGACAGAGTACAGGGGACAGAAGACAGGGAACAGAGGACAGGAGAGGGGACAGAAGACAGGGAACAGAGGACAGGGAACAGAGGACAGGGAACGGGGGACAGAAGACAGGGAACAGAGGACAGGGAACGGGGGACAGAGGACAGGGAACAGGGGACAGGGAACAGAGGACAGGGGACAGAGGACAGGGAACGAGGGACAGAGTACGGGGGACAGAAGACAGGGAACAGAGGACAGGGAACGGGGGACAGAGTACAGGGAACAGAGGACAGGTGACAGAGGGATGTTTCATAGTTTCTCATCCCCATGCTGCTTATGAATGGCTAGAATTTGTGAGGTAGCTATTCCCAAGGGGTTTAATACATGTATGTAGGCTATTTTGTTCTAATATATAGTATGTTCATACAATATATTATTAGTAGGTTTTAATTTGACCTTTAATAGCATCAAGTTGGTCATTCAAAATGTGTAATTTTCTAATGCTATGCATGCACTCCAAGGGTCTAGTTTTAACCAATCTCAGTCTCTCTTGACTCCACTAGACTTGTCTTTGTGTTAGCGCTCCTCAGTGTCCCATACAGGCTTGCAATCATGATGGCTATCGAACTGTGGCTAGTCTGATGGCTTTTTCACCAGGCAATTACAATGCTATTCCCATGTGTTATACTGTAGTATAGACCTGATGGGATGGTGGAGCAGGGATCTATTAACGGGAAGCTCTGGAACAGTGCTCTTGGGTGTGCTTAAGCTCTGGGCTCTCTCTTTCCTAATGACAAATACACACGTTATGGTTTTAATATCCTATTTTCCCCTAACAGGGACATTAATATTTAAACATGAATAGAGAGATTGATTAGGCCTAGTAATATATTTAGAATATACAGTATATATGATGTCTATACTGTGCATTCGGAATTATTCACCCCTTGACTTTTATCCACATTTTGTTAAGTTACAGCCTTATTCTAAAATAGATCACATTTTCCACTCACAATACCACATAATGCCAAAGCAAAAACAGTTTTTTAGAAATGTTTGCAAATGTATTAAAAATAAAATGCTTAAATATCAAATTTACTTAAGTATTCAGACCCTTTACTCAGAACATTGTTGAAGCACCTTTGACAGCAATCACAGCCTCGAGTCCTCTTAGGCATGACGCTACAAGCTTGGCACACCTGTATTTGGGGAGTTTCTTCCTTCTTCTCTGCAGATCCTCTCAAGCTCTGTCAAGTTAGATGGGGAGCGTCGCTACACAGCTATTTTCAGGTCTCTCCAGAAATGTTAGATCGGGTTCAAGTCCGGGCTCTGGCAGGGCTAGTCAAATTCAGAGACTTGTCCCGAAGCCACTCTTGCATTGTCTTGGCTGTGTCCTTAGAGTCATTGGCCTTTTGGAAGGTGTACCTTCTCTCCAGTCTGAAGTCCTGAGCGCTCTGGAGCAGGTTTTCATCAAGGATCTCTCTGTACTTTGCTATGTTCATCTTTCCCTCGATCCTGACAAGTGTCCCAGTCTCTGAAAAAAATCCACACAGCATGACTGTAGGGACGGTGACAGGTTTCCTCCAGACGTGACGCTTGACATTCAGGCCAAAGAGTCCTTTTGGTGCCTTTTGGCAAACTCTAAGCGGGCTGTCATGTGCCTTTTAATGAGAAGTGGCTTCTGTCTGGCCACTCTACCATAAAGGCCTTATTGGTGGAGATGATTGTCCTTCTGGAAGGTTCTCCCTTCTCCACAGACAAACTCTGGAGCTCTGTCAGAGTGACCATCGGGTTCTTGGTCACCTCCCTGACCAAGGCCCTTCTCCCCCAATTGTTCAGTTTGGCAAGGCGGCCAACTCTAGGAAGAGTTGGTGGTTCCAAACTTCTTCAATTTAAGAATAATGGAGGCCACTGTGTTCTTGGGAACCTTCAATGGTGCAGACATTTTCGGGTACTCTTCCCCAGATCTGTGCCTTGACACAATCCTGACTATGAGCTCTACGGACAATTCCTTCAACCTCGTGGCTTGGTTTTTGCTCTGACCTGCACTATCAACTGTGAGACCTTATATAGACAGGTGTGTGCCTTTCTAAATCATGTCCAATCAATTGAATTTACCACAGATGGACTCCAATCAAGTTGTAGAAACATCTCAAGGAGCACCTACGGTCAATTTCGAGTCTCATAGCAAAGGGTCTGAATACTTATGTAAATAAGGTATTTCTGTTTTTTAGTTCTAATACATTTGCAAAAAGTTCTAAAAACCTCTATTTGATTTGATTTGTTTTTTTTTATGGGGTATTGTGTGTAGATTGATGAGAAACAATGTAATCCATTTTAGAATAAGGCTGTAACGTAACAAAATGTGGAAAAAGTAAAGTGGTCTGAATACTTTGCGAATGCACTGTATGGCGACTATATACTAATTTCAATGTCACATTGTACCGCATTGTACACAGTCTGTAGGCTAATAAATTAAGTTCCAAATGCATCACACAGGTAATATCTGTAAGGACAGATTTTAATGACTGTTATTCCAACTGGAAGGAAACGCCGACAGCAGCGTCTGTTTTATTGCCTCGTTCTAAGATGCATCGCAAATGGCTCCCTACGCGTTTCCTACATAGTGCAGTACTTTTAACCAGAGCCCTAAGGGCCTTGATAAAAGTAGTGCACTATATAGGAAATAAGGTGCCATTTGGGATGCAAACCTAAAGAAGGAGCATATTCATTATTCCGTGTAGCCCCTGGCACCTGCACCATCTGAAGATTCGGGGGCAGTTATTTTTTGTTGCTTTGTTCCATTTTAAAGACTTCAGAACTACTAGTGAGTGTTGCTAATGGGTAGGGCAATTGGTGTGTGTGTGTGTGCTCGCGCGTGTATGTGTGTGTGTGTGTGTGCATGCTCGTGCGTGTGTGTGTGCGTGTGCGCGCATGTGTGTGTGCGTGCTGTGCGTTTGTGTGTGTGCGTGTGTGCGTGTGTGTGTGTGCATGCGTGTGCGTGTGTGTGTGTGTGCGGGGCTCAGTTGGTAGAACATAGCACTTGATTCTCACGAGGGACCAGTATGAAAAAAAGTATGAAAATGTATGCACTCACTACAGTAAGTCGCTCTCGATAAGAGCGTTTTCTAAATGAGTAAAATGTAAATGTAGAAAGTGTGTGTGCAGATGTGTGTGCTTTCTCTGGTTAGTGTGTGTGCAGATGTGTGTGCTTTCTCTGGTTAGTGTGTGTGCAGATGTGTGTGCTTTCTCTGGTTAGTGTGTGTGCAGATGTGTGTGCTTTCTCTGGTTAGTGTGTGTGCAGATGTGTGTGCTTTCTCTGGTTAGTGTGTGTGCAGATGTGTGTGCTTTCTCTGGTTAGTGTGTGACGGCAGTGCAGGCAGATCTTCCTCATTACGAGCGGAGAATGAATGGGTTAGAGAGGGAAGCATCAGATAGGTACAGCACAGAGTTGTGTAACATGCCAATCAATAGAGGAGACCTCATGCAAATTCCTGGAGGTTATTTACATGACAGACCAGAGAGAGATGGCAGTAGAGCAGGTTAAATGAGGCTAGAGAGACAAGATTTTTTAAATAGTGTCATGTGATGACAAAACAAATACACAAGTAAACATGATAAAGAATGACTTTCACACATTGATGATTGACAAAAATGATTCAAATCTAGAATATTGATTAGCGTACAATTTACATCCCTAGCCAATAGCTAGGCTATTTTCGTGTCAGAGAAAAATTTAAATGGATCTTTGGGAAGGAAATTTAGATTTTTGTCCCCATTGTCCGTCCAGTGCAGTCAATTACAATGTGACGTGAACCAACGACATGATTGTGGCAGGCAGACTGGTCTGTTCTTGTGTGTGTGTGGGGGGGGGAGGGGGTCCATGTGGTCCATGTGGTGTGGGGCGAGGGAGGCAGCATCCTGCCCTGTGGTTCATGTGTTGTGGAGCGAGGGAGGCAGCATCCTGCCCTGTGGTCCATGTGGTGTGGGGCGAGGAGGGAGCATCCTTTAAATGTGGTCCATGTGGTGTGGGGCGAGGAGGCAAATCCTGCCCTGTGGTCCATGTGGTGTGGAGCGAGGGAGGCAGCATCCTGCCCTGTGGTCCATGTGGTGTGGGGCGAGGAGGGAGCATCCTGCCCTGTGGTCCATGTGTTGTGGAGCGAGGGAGGGAGCATCCTGCCCTGTGGTCCATGTGTTGTGGAGCGAGGCAGCATCCTGCCCTGTGGTCCATGTGTTGTGGAGCGAGGGAGGCAGCACCCTGCCCTGTGGTCCATGTGGTGTGGAGCGAGGGAGGGAGGCAGCATCCTGCCCTGTGGTCCATGTGGTGTGGGGCGAGGGAGGGAGCATCCTGCCCTGTGGTCCATGTGTTGTGGAGCGAGGGAGGCAGCATCCTGCCCTGTGGTCCATGTGTTGTGGAGCGAGGGAGGCAGCATCCTGCCCTGTGGTCCATGTGGTGTGGAGCGAGGGAGGGAGGCAGCATCCTGCCCTGTGGTCCATGTGGTGTGGAGCGAGGAGGCAGCATCCTGCCCTGTGGTCCATGTGTTGTGGAGCGAGGGAGGCAGCATCCTGCCCTGTGGTCCATGTGGTGTGGAGCGAGGAGGCAGCATCCTGCCCTGTGGTCCATGTGGTGTGGAGCGAGGGAGGGAGGCAGCATCCTGCCCTGTGGTCCATGTGGTGTGGAGCGAGGAGGGAGGCAGCATCCTGCCCTGTGGTCCATGTGGTGTGGAGCGAGGAGGCAGCATCCTGCCCTGTGGTCCATGTGGTGTGGAGCGAGGAGGGAGGCAGCATCCTGCCCTGTGGTCCATGTGGTGTGGAGCGAGGGAGGCAGCATCCTGCCCTGTGGTCCATGTGGTGTGGAGCGAGGGAGGCAGCATCCTGCCCTGTGGTCCATGTGGTGTGGAGCGAGGGAGGGAGGCAGCATCCTGCCCTGTGGTCCATGTGGTGTGGAGCGAGGGAGGCAGCATCCTGCCCTGTGGTCCATGTGTTGTGGAGCGAGGGAGGCAGCATCCTGCCCTGTGGTCCATGTGGTGTGGAGCGAGGGAGGCAGCATCCTGCCCTGTGGTCCATGTGTTGTGGAGCGAGGGAGGCAGCATCTTGCCCTGTGGTCCATGTGGTGTGGAGCGAGGGAGGCAGCATCCTGCCCTGTGGTCCATGTGGTGTGGAGCGAGGGAGGCAGCATCCTGCCCTGTGGTCCATGTGGTGTGGAGCGAGGGAGGCAGCATCTTGCCCTGTGGTCCATGTGGTGTGGAGCGAGGGAGGCAGCATCCTGCCCTGTGGTCCATGTGTTGTGGGGTGAGGGAGGGAGGCCTGTCCTGTGGTCCATCATCTGTTCCAGGAGTTCAGGTGTTAATGGGAATTGATGCGTCTCATTACCCAGCCCCTGAGTCCCTCTGCCGGGGAGAGAGAGGAGAAGAGAATGGGGTAAGTCCCTGAAGTGGTGAAGGGGGACAGTGGGAAGGGAGGAGGAGGAAGGGAGGATGAAACTGAATGATATGAATGGTTGGAGGAGAGAAGTGCCAGGAATCATAATCCCATCCTCTCCTGTTCTGTCTTCTCCAACACCTCTCGTCATTCCCCCTCTCTCTATCCCTTTCTCTCTCTCTCTCCTTCTTTCTCTCTCTCTCTCCTTCTCTCTCGCTCTCTCTGTCCCTTTCTTTCTCTCCCTCCCTTTGTCTTTCTCTCTCTCTCTCTCTCTCTCTCTCCTTTTACCTCTCTCTACTCTCTCACTCTCACTCTCTCTCTCCTCCCTACCCCCTCCCTCTCCCTCATCCCTCTGTCTCCAGCTGCAGTGCAGAGATTGCAGCGGCAGAGGCCCCCGTCAGGCTGTCAGGTGACCAGGACGACAGCGCTAACATCGCTCCCCCACCAGATTTTCAATCCTCCACCGTCTCCATGACAACCGCGACGGCCTGTGGAGAGGAGGCTTGCGACAAGCCTGCAGCAGGAGGAGGAGAAGAACTAACTGCAGAATGCGTAAGCAGAATCTCTCTCCTCTCTCTCTCTCTCTCTCTCTCTCTCTCTCTCTCTCTCTCTCTCTCTCTCTCTCTCTCTCTCTCTCTTTCTCTCTACTTCACCACATCATTATTCATTTTCATTTTTGACCTTTTCTCTCTATCTGTCTCTCACTCAATATACTGGAGACAGTGGTGGGCTGTGGCACGCACACAGACAGGGGCATGTGAGGATGGTTAGGGCAGAACAGAGCAGAACAGAACAGAGGGACTGCGTTTCCAGGCAGGCAGCAGGCAGGAGGCTGCAGACACACACACAGAGCCAGACAGACGTCTGTGATGAGCCCCTGACAACCGCAGGCAGGCATGCAGCTACACCCGCAGCCTCAGCGTCTTCCTCCCAGCTCAGCTCTGCGTCTGCCTGGGAACAGGACTCAGCAGAGAGGGAGGATTAAAGAGCAGGTTCATGGTGGTAACTGACGAGGCTTCTTCATCTCATCTGTGTGCTGTTCTGCTTGGCTGGCTTGGCTGTCTGTCCTCCTGTCCTCTCTGTGTGAAACGCAGCTACCCAGCTGCTTGCCGTCTGTCGGTAGCTGTCGTTGCATTGTTTTCATTTGTGCAATAATCCAACCAACACGTCTCTGCCTCTGCTGGGGTTGAGGTTACAGCATCAAGCATCACGTATCGACAACCAGGGTAGTTGGGTTTATGGCTGACAGTCCGTCATGTATTTTGTATGAGGAAGGATGCTATAGGTGAGAACGAACGCTGACATCATACATTCCACCACTGCTTTTTGTTCATAGCTCAGTCATTGTTGCTGTTGCAGGCACCAGCTTATTTAATGCATGGAGAATGGCAGTGTGTTTTTCCAGTCATGGCCAACCGCAATTCATTAATACCCGCATCCAACCGCGTCATTCATTATTCTGTGTGATACCTGAGCCCTAGCTACGTGTCATATTTCCCACCTGTGTCTCATTGGATATGAAAACATACCCCAATGCCCTTTGTTTTCAGCCACAGTCATGTTGTTTATCATGCGTAGGTCTGCAGCTATGTGTTGTTTATCAAGCTGATGCTAGGAACCAGAGTCTAGACGTTAGCAGTTTGGGGGCCGATTGATGATGACTTGTCAATTAATGAGCTGCTGTCATTCAGCTATGTCGATCACTAATGATGCTGAATGAGCATCTGTAGAGAGGTGAGGGGTCAGGGGGTCACCCTGTCAGTCTGATGACCTTTCACCTGATCTTTAGTTCCATGATGAGGCCCACCATGATGTATGCAGGAATCATTTGACTTACACCAATGCAATCCATGCAATCCATTGTGACACAATGGCATTGGTGCCATTTTGACAGGCTATAATATTGTGTCAGACTCATAACGTTGTCTCTAGTATTTGGGGTATTTTCTAAAATCTCAAAGGCTTATCTAGCATTTCCATTCCATTCCAATACTTCCCTGGCATTCCCATTCCATTCCAATGCTTCCCTAGCATTCCCATTCCATTTCAAGGCTTCCCTAGCATTCCCATTCCATTATAAGGCTTCCCTAGCATTCCCATTCCATTCCAATGCTTCCCTAGCATTTCCATTCCATTCCAAGGCTTCCCTAGCATTCCCATTCCATTATAAGGCTTCCCTAGCATCCCCATTCCATTCCAATACTTCCCTAGCATTCCCATTCCATTATAAGGCTTCCCTAGCATTCCCATTCCATTCCAATACTTCCCTAGCATTTCCATTCCATTCCAAGGCTTCCCTAGCATTTCCATTCCATTCCAATGCTTCCCAAGCATTCCCATTCCATTCCAAGGCTTCCCTAGCATTTCCATTCCATTCCAAGGCTTCCCTAGCATTTCCATTCCATTCCAATACTTCCCTGGCATTCCCATTCCATTCCAATGCTTCCCTAGCATTTCCATTCCATTCCAAGGCTTCCCTAGCATTCCCATTCCATTATAAGGCTTCCCTAGCATCCCCATTCCATTCCAATACTTCCCTAGCATTCCCATTCCATTATAAGGCTTCCCTAGCATTCCCATTCCATTCCAATACTTCCCTAGCATTTCCATTCCATTCCAAGGCTTCCCTAGCATTTCCATTCCATTCCAATGCTTCCCAAGCATTCCCATTCCATTCCAAGGCTTCCCTAGCATTCCTATTCCATCCCAAGGCGTCCCAAGTCATTCCGTGAAGGAAACAGACACAGATATGTGCCATTGGTCTGTCTGAGTACATACAACATTGACAGCCTCTCAGAGTCAAGGGTATCATATAGAGGTCGACCGATTAATCGGCATGGCCTGGACGATTAATTAGGGCCGATTTAAAGTTTTCATAACAATCGGTCATCTGCCTTTTTGGGCGACGATTATGGCTGATTACATTGCAATCCACGAGGAGACTTCATGGCAGGCTGACCACCTGTTACACGAGTGCAGCATCAAAAGGACCTTGTGGCTGCAAGGAGCCAAGGTAAGTTGCTAGCTAGCATTAAACTTATCTTATAAAAAACAATCAATCTTCACATAGTCACTTGTTAACTACACATGGTTGATGATATTACTAGTTTATCTAGCGTGTCCTGCGTTGCATATGATCAAAGCGGTGCCTGTTAATTTATCATCAAATCACAGCCTACTTTAACTTCGCAAACGGGTGATGATTTAACAAGAGCACATTCGTAAAATACACACAATCGTTGCACCAATGTACCTAACCATAAACATCAATGCCTTCCTTAAAGTCAATACACAGAAGTATATTTTTTAAACCTGCATATTTAGTTAAAATAAATGCATGTTACCAGGCAGTATTAACTAGGATAATTGTGTCACTTCGCTTGCGTTCAGTGCAAGCAGAGTCAGGGTATATGCAACAGTTTGGGCCGCCTTGCTCATTGCAAACTGTTTGAAGACCATTTCTTCCGAACAAAGACCGCAATTAATTTGCCAGAATTTTACATAATTATGACATAACATTGAAGGTTGTGCAATGTAACAGCAATATTTAGACTTGAGGTTGCCACCCGTTCGATAAAATACAGAACAGTTCTGTATTTCACTGAAAGAATAAACGTTTTGTTTTGAAAATTATAGTTTCCGGATTTGACCATATTAATGACCAAAGGCTCGTATTTCTGTGTGTTTATTATAATTAAGTCTATGATTTTATATTTGATAGAGAAGTCTGACTGAGCGGTGGTAGGCAGCAGCAGGCTCGTAAGCATTCATTCAAACATCACTTTACTGCGTTTGCCAGCAGCTCTTAGCAAAGCTTTGAAGCACAGTGCTGTTTATGACTTCAAGCCTATCAACTCCCGAGGTTAGGCTGGCAATACTATAGTGCCTATAAGAACATCCAGTAGTCAAAGGTATATGAAATACAAATGGTATAGAGAGAAATAGTCCTATAATAACTACAGCCTAAAACTTCTTAACTGGGAATATTGAAGACTCATGTTAAAAGGAACCACCAGCTTTCATATGTTCTCATGTTCTGAACAAGGAACTTAAATGTTAGCTTTTTATTACACATATTGCACTTTTACTTTCTTCTCCAACACTGTGTTTTTGCACAATTTAAACCAAATTGAACATGTTTCATTATTTATTTGAGACTAAATAGATTAATTTATGTATTATATTAAGTTAAAATAAAAGTTTTCATTGTTCATTCAGTATTGTTGTAATTGTCATTATTACAAATATATATATATCAAATTGGCCGATTAATCGGTATAGGCTTTTTTTTGGGTCCTCCAATAATCGGTATCGGCGTTGAAAAATCTTAATCGGTCGACCTCTAGTATCATATTAACAGTACAATCTCTCAGGATATTAAACACCATTTCATTAGTCAAACCTACCAGGTTCAGAATGGATCACTATCTGTTGAGATTGAGATGGTGATGGCACCATTAGCAGGAAAACTGTATGCTGCAGTACATGCACTCAGGCCCCTGAGTGGGTAATACAGCCAACCCACATTCTATAGGTCTCTCACGTTACCATCTCCCTCTCACTCTGTCTCTAACACTCCATTGGCTCTTTCAATAGCTGATGACATATTCAGGTGATTGACAGGTGTGTCTCTCCAATCAGCAGCACTCTGGCCTGGGCTGCAGGCGCTCCAGCTCGGATGCAGCCTATGAACCGGCCGAATCAGTGAGGGCCCAGCGCGAGTGCCGCCTCCGGCCCCACTACAGCGACCCCATGCCGGCCGACGCGGCCAAGCGCAAACAGCTGGAGATGAAGATCGCTGCCGCTGCACGCCTCCACAGCCAGCGACGGGACAGGGACAGCGGTGGGTGAAGCTACTGTACATGGGTGTCCTGTCTCTAGTGTTGTACAAGCCAAATGTCCCGATGGGATGATACATGCTACAGTAAAGGTGTGTGTTAGAATGAATGGGCCCTATTCTAGCTTTACGTTATGGACCTCACCACTGCAGTGTGATTGTGTCTTTGCTATTGAAACAGCTTCCTTCAGGACAGTTTAGATCTTTCCGAATCACTGCACTCATATTTAGAGCCTGAGCTCTCAGTTCTCCTCCGATTGTGTGCAGGGCAGCCATCTGAATCAGTATAAAGTAACTAGCTATCGTGTATGCTTTTTAAATAGCTTTTTTAGAGGCCCTTACAGTAATTTAAGATTGGGCCTGTTTTGAAGAGTTTGGGACTGTTTTGAAGAGTAGAAGGCTATTAAGTTTTGTCTCTTTACGATACATTCTTAGAAAAAAAGGTGCTATCTAGAACCTAAAAGGGTTCTTCGGCTGTCCCCATAGGAGAACCATTTGAAAAACCCTATACCCAAAGAGTTCTGCCTGTAACCAAAAATGGTTCTCCTATGAGGTGAGCTGAAGAACCCTTTTGGAACCCTTTTGTCTAAGAGTGTAGGGCTGGGTTATATAACAACATATTGACCCTATTTCTGAGCTTTCACTCTTCAATTCCCTTTGTGTTAACACCCTGCCTCCTCAACATGAAACTATCTGACATGTTAGGGAGTATGTTAGTCAATATGCCATATCGGGAGCTTGAGACTATAAGGTTCCATCTGCAAAAAAATGATTCTGAGATAATCGGCTTTATTGTTCTGAACCCTCATTGGTTTGAATGGCATCAGCAATTTAAATATTGTATTGTTTTGGACTTACAGTTGAAGTCGTAAGTTTACATACACCTTATCCAAATACATTTAAACTGTTTTTCAAAATTCCTGACATTTAATCCTAGAGAATTCCCTGTTTTAGGTCAGTGAGGATCACCACTTTATTTTAAGAATGTGAAATGTCAGAATAATAGTGGAGAGTGATTTATTTATCATATTCCCAGTGGGTCAGAAGTTTACATACACTCAATTAGTATTTGGTAGCATTGCCCTTAAATTGTTTAACTTTGGTCAAATGCCTTCCACAAGCTTCCCACAATAAGTTGGGTGAATTTTGGCCCATTCCTCTTGACAGATCTGGTGTAACTGAGTCAGGTTTGTAGGCCTCCTTGCTCGCACACACTTTTTCAAGGTATCGGATGGCACTCCGATACCTTGACTTTGTTGTCCTTAAGCAATTTTGCCACAACATTGGAAGTATGCTTGGTGTCATTGTCCATTTGGAAGACCCATTTCCGACCAAGCTTTAACTTCCCGACTAATGTCTTGAGATGTTGCTTCAATATAGCCACATAATTCTCCTTACTCATGATGTCATCTATTTTGTGAAGTGTACCAGTCCCTCCTGCAGCAAAGCACCCCCACAACATGATGCTGCCACCCTTGTGTTTCATGGTTGGGATGGTGTTCTTCGGCTTGCAAGCCTTCCATTTTTCCTCCCAACATAACGATGGTCATTATGGCCAAACAGTTCTATTTTTATTTCATCAGACCAGAGGACATTTCTCCAAAAAGTACGATCTTTGTCCCAATGTGCAGTTGCAAACCGTAGTCTGGCTTTTTTTATGGCGTTTTTGGAGCAGTGGCTTCTTCCTTGCTGAGCGGCCTTTCAGGTTATGCCAATATAGGACTTGTTTAGCTGTGGATATAAATACTTTTGTACCTGTTTCAACCAGCATCTTCACAAAGTCCTTTGCTGTTGTTCTGGGATTGATTTGCACTTTTCGCTCCAAAGTACATTAATCTCTAGGAGACAGAACAAGTCTCCTTCCTGAGTGGTATGATGGCTAAGTGGTTCCATGGTGTTTACACTTGCGTACTATTGTTTGTACAGATGAATGTGGTACCTTCAGTCATTTGGAAATTGCTCCCAAGGATGAACCAGACTTGTGGAGGTCTACAATTGTTTTTCTGAGGTCTTGGCTGATTTATTTTGATTTTCCCATGATGTCAAGCAAAGAGGCACTGAGTTTGAAGGTAGGCCTTGAAATATATCCACCTCCAATTGACTCAAATTATGTCAATTAGTCTATCATAACCTTCTAAAGCCATGACATAATTTTCTGGAATTTTTCAAGCTGTTTAAAGGCACAGTCAACTTAGTGTATGTAAACTTCTGACCCATTGGAATTTTGATACAGTGAATTATAAGTGAAATAATCTTTCTGTAAACAATTGTTGGAAAAATTACTTGTGTCATGCACAAAGTAGATGTCCTAACTGACTTGCCAAAACTATAGTTTGAAATTTGTGGAGTGGTTGACAAACGAGTTTTAATGACTCCAACCTAAGTGTATGTAAACTTCCGACTTCAACTGTATCAACATTAATTGAGGTTTTTAAGAGCACAATTTAGGTAGAGGACATTTACCAGAACAAGGCAATGTCAGTAACTAAATGTTTGACAAAAATGCCCATAGAACCTTATAGTCCCAAACTATTTATGTTAATGTTGGCCTTTATGCACTATTGACATGCCAGAACCAGGGTTAAACCAAAAGGTGAACAGAAGGGAGGAGGGATTGTCCTTTACATATCTATGTAATCCATCTCTATCATTTAGCATTACAACAAGCATTACAACAAAGTAATGAATGTTCAAGCATTGAAGTGAGGCCGGGAGGTCTCTTGTTCACTTAGAACAAAATAATTTGTTGCTTATGTCGAGTGGTGATTTTAGCATGTACATCTTGGTGGGGCCAAAAAATATATATAACGCAGGATGCATGCCAGCAAAGCCACTACACATCACAACACTAAACAATACATTAATTGCACTATAACGGTGACAAATGGTGCCCACAAACTGTTAGGGCCTACATATAGCTGTCCCAACATCTTACCACTGCTACACCTGGCTATCAGCGGAGCCTTGTCTGGCAGCGAAACAGTTACAATTGAGATGTACAAACTATGGCATAAGGGGACGACAAGCGGATAATAGGCCATCTGTAATTTCGATTAGGATATTATTGAGCGAGCTAGGACGGACGTAGTCAATAAAGACTATTTGTTTAGAATGTTTGAAATGTACAGTGACAGAATTCAGAACGTGGGCCGTTCTTACAGTGTTCTCCATGTACACCAAGTCAGAACTGTCTGATAAATAAAAGGGGCATATAAGCAGACAATGAAAGCTCTTACAAAATTGGATGATTACGTTTCTCTAAAACAGGTTATAGGCTACATGTGCACCACCAAGTCAGAACAGTAGGCAAAATTAAGAGGGGTAAGTAGACCAAATGATTAGGGTGAGGCACATGGGCTGCTAACAGCTTACTACACAACATACACTTAGTATTACTTTCTGAGCTACAGTACACTGTACATATCTCCTTGCCAAATTACATCATTTGTGCAGCAGCATACAATAGATTTTTGGACCCACCTTGTTGTGCTGTGCTCACTTGAAGGTGGCACGGCGGTCCTTCGTGGGCAAATTTTGTCATTAAAGTCTGGCAATCTCGAGATATATGGCGCTTTCAAGACAACTGGGAACTCAGAAAAAAACAAGGTTGAATCATGATGATGTCATTGATCTTCAGGTCGTAGCTCTAGAAAGAAGCCCGAGTTCCCGACTTACAGTTCCGAGTTGGATGACCAGTCAAAACGGATTTCCCAGCCAGAGCTCGTTTTTTCCGGAATTATATATATATGTATCCCTTTTTCTCCCCAATTTCGTGGTATCCAATTGGTAGTTACAGTCTTGTCTCATCGCTGCAACTCCCGTACAGGCTCAGGACAGGCGAAGGTCGAGAGCCGTGCGTCCTTCAAAACACTACCCAACCAAGCTGCACTGCTTCTTGACACAATGCCCACTTAACTCGGAAGCCAGCCGCACCAATGTGTTGGAGGAATCACCGTACACCTAGCATCCACGTCAACGTGCACTGCACCCGTCCCACCACAGTAGTCGCTAGTGCACGATGGGACAAGGACATCCCTGCCGGCCAAACCCTTCCCTAAACTGGACGACACTGGACCAATTGTGCCCAAAAGTATGATGTTGACATGATCAGTCCAATCAAAGCTACTGTAGATATGTGATTTGATGTCATTTTATCTGTGGGCACTGCTAATGTATCTCTATGGCAGCTCCCAAGGGGCTTAAATTTTCGAGGTCTACCCTTAGAATTGGCGGTGACATACTGTCCCCACTAGTGACAAGAACACAGCTAATCATGGTGCAACTAGAGAACATTACCAACACCTACGCTCTGTATTTCCCCCTGGCTGCCCACCACCACAGAAAGCACTAAGCTAGGCTGAAACACCTGCATCTTGGAGCTTCCTTACTCAAGAAAACAAAAAAGAGACTATGTTTGTATGTGGCTTTATTAACTCAAATTATTATTATTTTTTACATTGTTTGTAAACAGATATGTGACACGTATTAATGTCAAAATAACATGCAAAACAGGTAAGCCTCCCCCCCCCAAAATATATAATGTATAATACATATATTTATTTTTTAGCTAAAAACGTGGGTCTTAAAACAGGTGGCTCCACCTGCCCTGAATGACGGGTCGCCACTGCTTATGTCCCAAAAAACGGTATAACTAAAAGCCTACAACAGTTCACTTCTTGCGTGTGTTTGTCCCACAGCTCCTGCCTCGGTGCGGGTCCGTTCTGAACCCCGCGGTGAAGAGCGTCTAGGGAGTCTGGGTGTGACGCGTGGTGGACAGCACCGCTGGAGCACCGTGAGCAGCCTAAGTGCCGACAGTGGTGTGGTGGGCCTGTGTGACGACCGCGATGATGACGATGAACCCCGGAGAGTACACCACAGTGGAGGGGCCGAGGTGGAAAGGGTGGACAGCGGGATTGGACCCTGCCTGGCCCGCGTCTGGAAGAGACCCTCTGCCTCTCTCAGGGCCTGGGAGGCCCAGAGACCCTGCCCAGACTGTGGCCAGAGAGACGGGCACGGGGTGGCCCGGACAGAGGGTGAGGGGACCGGTATGTGTGAGCGCTGCTCCAAGCTGAGGACGGAGAGGAAGGAAGCCATCTTGGAGTTCCTGAACACGGAGTCAAGTTATGGGGAGGACCTAAGAATCATCAAGGAGGAGTTCTACTGTCCCATGCAGAGCGCCGGGCTGCTGACCTCAGAACAGCTGACCGTGGTGTTCAGCAACGTTCAGGAGCTCATAGACGTCAATGAACGCTTCACTGAACACCTGCAGGAAAGCATCGACCAGGCCTTCGACCAGGTGAGTCAGATAGAACCACCACCAATCAGTCACGTTATTCTTTATCAGTGGTCATTGACTAGGTGATAAGCCTACTTCAGAAAGAATACCAGTCATTCATGTTATCAGTGGCCTGGTGATTCGTCAAAAAGCATAATTGTGGTATAAGTCATGTTGAAAAGTGACACAGTGGCTTGTGGTTGCCCTGTGGTTAATCTCTCGTGTTAGCTAGCTAGCTAGTGCACACAAGTTTTGGTTCTGTGTTCTGAGATTACACTGTGGTCATACTATTGCCCTATAGAGATGTTCTAAATCTATGTCTCTGCTTGTTCCCTTGCAGGGAGATGAGGACCTGCTAACAGTGTGCATTGGAGAGATGTTCCTGGAGTTTGTCAACATGCTGCCAGCCTTCCAGACTTACTGCCTGCAGCAGTCCACCTCTGTCAACATGCTCAACACCCTGGAGAAGGAGAAAGAACTTCTGAGGTAAGGACTGTAAAGTAACACTTCAAAGATCAAGTCACATTTTATTTGTCCCGTACACATATTTTACACACGTTATCGCAGGTGCAGCAAAATGCTTATGTTTCTAGCTCCAACATTGCAGTAATGCTGAACATTAAAAAATGATACACACAAATCCCCCAAAAAGAAAAAAAAAAAATAAGAAATATGTGAATGAGCAATGTCAGAGTCTGGAATATAAATATATACATTATATAAACAAAAATATGTGGACATGCCTTCAATGCCAGGAGAATGCTACTTGCCCGAATGTATAGTGCCAACTATAAAGTTTGGTGGAGAAGGAATAAAGGTCTGGGGCTGTTTTTCATGGTTCGGACTCGGCCCCTTAGTTCCAGTGAAGGGAAATCTTAACACTACAGCATACAATGGCATTCTAGACGATTCTGTGCTTCCAACTTTGTGGTTAACAGTTTGGGGAAGGCCCTTTCCTGTTTCAGCATGACAATGCCCCATGCTGAAAGCGATGTCCATAGAGAAATGATTTGTTGAGATCTGTGTGGAATAACTTGACTGGTCTACACAGAGCTCTGACCTCAACACCATCGAACACCTTTGGGATGAATTGGAATGCCGACTGCGATTGACTTGTTGGATAGGTGGCATCCTATAACGGTCCCTACATTGAAAATCACTGAGCTCTTCAGTAAGGCCGTTCTACTGGCAATGTTTGGCTATGGAGATTGCATGGCTGTGTGCTCTATTTTATACACCTGTCAGCAACGGGTGTGGCTGAAATAGCTGAATCCACTCATTTGAAGGGGAGTCCATATACTTGTATATATATAGTGTAGAAGCCATTTTTCAGCCTCTCAGTCTCAGATTTGATGCGCCTGTATATTGGTAGTTTATACTGTATGGGTACTTGCAGGATTTTATCAACTATTGTTTTCTGTATTATAGTTACAAATACGGGAACTTTGGTTTTTAATTTTTCCTTATTCAAGATTGAGATCAAGTGAAAAAGAATGTGTTGTTTTGGAAATTTCCACTGAGCAGAATTATCTTCTGTGCTCTAAGAGCAGAAGAACAGTAACTTGGAACCCTAAGTTCCCACTACGCTGTGTTATTCTTAATGGAAGAGACAGAAGGCTGTCATTAATTCATAACTGGACCTATTCTGAGAACGGTGATGAAGTCATTACTATTTTTAGACCCAGGCAACTACTTCACATCTCACCTTTAATGACTCACCCTGTATTGTCTTGTGATTCCCACTGCTCTCAACTTTACAATTAAATCTGAGACTCTCTGGCCTACGATCACAATTAAACAGTATGTTAATATCACTCTGTCTCTCTCCTTCTCTCTCGCTCTCTCCCTCTCTCAGGATCTTCCTGGACGTGTCCCAGAATGACAACACAGCCCTGCGGCGTATGAACCTGCGCTCTTTCCTCATGGCTCCCCTTCAGAGGGTCACCAAGTACCCCCTCCTCCTGAGCCGCATCAGCAAGGTCACCATGGAGTGCCACCCCGACCATGGCCGTCTCCGAGAGGCCAAGAGCCGCGTGGAGTCTCACCTGGAGCACATCAACATGAAGACCAAGCAGGAAGGAACCCTGACCTGGACTCTGCGTTCCTTTCGCCGCGACAGCCGCAAAAACCGCGAGGTCATTAACATCGAGATGCGGGAGATGTCCATGAAGACTGTGGGCTGGGCCAGGGAGAACACGCGCTTTGTCATGGAGGGGCCCCTGCAGCTCTCCCAGCCTGCAGACGGACAGTGGGTGAAGAAGGGCAGTAAAGGCCTCAAGTTCCAGAACATCCAGAGTCTGTTGATGGTGCGTACGCAGCGGCCTGGAGAGGGTCTGTCTCAGATGGACGGCGAGGCCAAGGTGGAGCAGCAGGAGCACGGCGTGTATGACGGTGTGCTGGTGCTCATCAAAGACAAGAGCAGTGGGAGGTTCACCGTGCTCAGAGAACCCATCCACCTGGCCAACTGTGTGGTGTCGGGCGACCCTGACTGCGAGGACACCTTTGAGGTGCTGGACATACGTAAGGAGGCCTTTGTTTTTAGGGCATCAGATAAACCCCGAACGCAGCAGTGGTTCCGGCAAATCAAGAGGTATACCCGTGACCTGGGGCTGTGGAGGAAGAGGCGGAACGCACTCCCCAATATTATGATGAACACAAACCAGGGCAGGTCCTGAGACTGAGGGACACCGTTTCCCTGGCTGGATACCAGTGTATATAGATGTACTACTACAGGAAAAAGAATTGACCATGCTTCTGGATGGTGAAGCGATTTGTTTCTGAGGTTTTAGGGTGTGATTTGTGAGGTTCCATGTTATGATGAGGATAGCACTTTTTTCTAAGAAAAACTGCAAGTGCACCATACTGTAACGAAACGTATGAAGGTATAGTTTTTAGCTTCTGTCTAAAAATTATCAGCCACTTGGATGACCAAAAAAGGAGACTTGGTTGGGAACACTGCTGGCCTTGGTTGTCAAAACTGTTTGCTCTTGAAGAAAGAGATGTTTTCAGTATACTGACTGACTGGTGTCTGTGTTGAAAAGCATGGTTGAAGTTGATGATTGAAAAAAACATGACTCTGTAATGCTAATGAAAATGCACAAATTAGTGAAAAACTACTGTTAAATTATACAATGGGGACTTGGACTACAGCTTAGTAAAAAAAGACAGGAACTTTTATTTTACCTGACTAAGGTAAGTCAAAATCACTGGCCTCTTCCCCCTTTCTTTTGCCCTCTGTGTCAGAAGCAATGTCCACTGCCAGCAGAGATCTGAGAAATGGCATCCATAGTAGGAAGTCTGTCAGTGACTTCCTACTATGGATGCTGTGCAGACAGTGTCTGTCAGACAGTTTGAACCCTGGGTTGTGGACATACTTGTATCAGAGGAGGCTGGTGGGAGGAGCTATAGGAGAACAGGCTCATTGTAAGCGCTTAAATGGAATGATTGGAACGGAGTCAAACGTGGTTTCCATGTTTGATGTGTTCGATACCATTCCATGTATTCTCGCCATTACAGTAAGCCTGTCCGCCTATAGTGCCCCCCACCAGCCTCCACTGATTTGTATCACTGTGCTGAGTGGGCTCAAGTCACAAAGAAGCAATAAATTGTGCAATTTTAGCTATTTATTTTAGTTTCTCCACATCTGGTCAGACTTCGTAATTATGGGAAATCGAGAGCTTATTATGCCACCTATGACTGGAAGTGATGTTATTGACACAGATGAGCTACAGAGGTTCGGCCCTAGAATAATGTGCACTTGAACTTCAAGCCTAGGCCTGGTTTGGCCCCTACCAGTATTGTCAACTGTTTATTCAAACTCTCAAAGCCTTTACCTGTACCTGAATGTGGTAGTACAGCATGGCCAAAGTGGAGATTTAGAAAGGCCTCAAACATGGATCAACCTGGACCATGAGTTTAGTAGCTAAAGCTGACAGTAGCGCCAGTCAAATGTCTTCACAGTGTGCTGTTCCATGACAATCAGATGGGGAAATGGTGAGCTTTTGTTCCTTGGGTTTTTATTTCACTCTAAATGAACAAAAGCATTTATTCTGTTGCCAGTCACAGTAATGTTGATAAAACTATGAGTATCTGGAAATGGTCATCAAGTCAGACCGCCCTCTGCCCCGAGGTAGCAGCAGAAAGACACTTAAAAAGCCTGCTTACATAGCCTGGTTATACCAGTGTGAACACTACATTCACCAATCTGAAATTTAGTGAAATCTTTTTGGATGCCAGAATTTCCAGGCAGTTCTAATCCCTCCATCGACTGCTAGTGTTCCTACATTATGTCATAGATTACCTGTGCCCTTATCTCAAGTGTGACTTCCCTTCTCCTAAAATCTGTTTTTGTGTCTGATGTTTCTGAATCTGAAGGCACTTTATAATTAAGACTACAAAGTAGATCCATATTATGGTGCGACTGTCACTCTTCAACAACGCTATCTGCCAATCATGATTTCAAAAGCTTTATTCTGTCGGTTGTGTTGTTTATTCACAGAACTCTTTATGTTAGGGAAACATATAGGACCACAGCTGACTACATACAGCAGGTCAAGGCAATACTTCTTATCAAACAAATTTAACCTCCATATACTGTTTAGTCCAGGAGTAGCATAGGTTAAGGGAGGTAGTGAATCACTGTTTTTGGACAGAGAATGATGTACGGAGTGGACTACTGCCTGTCTCTTACTGTTCATCACTTTCCAATGGCGCTAGCACTGTTACAATCATAGAATTAGAATCTCATTCTATTTCAAGAATCTCATTTGATTTGTATTGTTTGAATTCTTTCAGCTTCCATCTTGTTCCACTAAATGATTACTACCGTATATGGGAAGACCGATGCTGTGTAAACATTTTGAAAATATCCGAGACCTGCTGGACTGTCAAATGTTTTTCCTCTGCATTTTAGACCTGTGATATTTCCTTTATGTAAGATTTTGTGAATTATATTAAAAAATGACATGTTAAATACATTTTTCTTTGTACTTGACCCATTTCCACTTATTGCTATCCATTGTGCTTTGAGTCATCAAGTCATATTCTGAAATAGTGAAAGAGGTGTTCTTGTATGCTAATAAGGCGTGGTTAATTCATAAAAGGAACAAGGCAATTATTGGACTTACGTGTTTGGACAGAAGTCTCTCTTTACGAGAGCAATCAGTGAAAAGTGCTTCTTTGACACCAACTAGGACAAATTAGACAAAACACCTTTAGCTAGAAATATTTACTTGGAACATTTTCAAATTCAGAAATAAAATACAATATTCCTTTAAATCAGATGGAATTGTTTGTAAGCAATCACAAATACCCTTTTTACGAAAACAAAAAAAGCACATAGGAAAAAGTGCAACAATACAGTCAATTATATTTACTACAATTCAACTACAGTACATATGCATTAGAATCATAGAAGTTGGCCATAACAATGTATCAAAATCAATATTTTAAGACTGAAAGCTTTGCCATGAATGAAGTACAGTATTTTCCTGTCTCTAAATGGCAATGCCATGTCTGCAGTGTACATAGCCGAGTGATTAGAAGCCATTAGACATTGTCAATACCATTCTGACCTGAATTGGACATCAATTGTAATTCCTAGATTCCTGTCCTCGCCTTGTCAAGGCATATTGGGGCAGAAGACCTGGGGTTCTTCTCCTCAGATACTTCTCCAATGCATTTTGAGGAGGCAAGGACAGAGGAATCAAGGAAATAGAATTGACATTAACCCTGGCTCTTTAGGTTCCTCGTCCTCTCCTTGCTTCCCTCTGTATTGAGAAAGACAGAGGAGCCCGAACAGAAAATGAGAAATTAAGGGAAGACTTGAGAAAGAGATGCAATGTTTCAGGAAATCAGAGTAAGGAACAGGAAATTAGTCTGGAGTCACAACAGTTATTACTAAATGAGATATGAATTGCAAGCAAGAACATGGCGGAAATGGCAAATAAGAAAGCCAGACACGTAGAATCAAGTGGCCTTAGACCTGCACTTCCCCCTTGCCGTTTCTTTGCTGGATGTTTTAACATTAAGATATCAACCGTGAGCAGAACATTCAAAGACTAAACAAGCCAAAAGCAAGTTCTTGTGTTATATCAGATGGTTTTTGGTAGAAAAACAGCACATCAACCAAATGTTTTATTTGCTCAACTCAAAAATTAAGCACTTTTTCAACACCGTAGTCATAACAATTTATTTTCTCTTGGATGGAAATGTACACCCTGTCAGCACCCCCTAAAATGAAATGAACATGAATAATTCAATACATAGATGGTGACCTGTACAAAATATATGAAAAGCAAAAACAGCAAACTTAACAGGCATACAGTATGTTGGACATTAAATGAACATTTCCAATCACCAGTATCAAACTGCAACAACCCCTCCCCTTCAAACAACTGTGCCTATAAAAGGCTTTCCAATCCCACTGACAGACTCATTCCCTCACATGCACTTCTCCAGACACACATCAGTCTGTCCTAGGCTGTGGGGGCCACAGACCTCCTATTCCTGTTTTCCAGCAGGTCAAGACTCCACTGTCCCAGTCATGGAGAGGTCAGGTCCCAGCCTAGGGTAGCGCCCTGGCCCCACATCCTCAGCTCTACTTGTCTCCCCCAGCCTCCAGCTCCTTGGACAAGCCGCGGATAGACAGGTCGTAGACCACCTCTTCTATCTTCTTCACATCGTACTTGAGGCCATCGTAGCGCTTACGCAGGGGGTCATTCTTGAGGTTGAGCAGGCGGAAGCCTGAGTCCAGCTCGTTGATGAAGTTGGAGATGCGGAGGGGCCGGCTATAGTCCCCTGCTGTGACGCTGTTGACTGCCAGGCGAGACTAGAGAGAACAGGTGAGTTTATTCAAGTAGATAATCATTTTAATTAACCATCATATATTATCGAAAAAAACACATGTACATTTTGTATAAACCAATGTACTGATATATTAAAATGGTACAATGCCACTCAATTCATTCTCACCAGTTCACTGGCCATGATCAGCACACCTGCCAGGTAGTCCTCAACATCCAGATGGAATCCCTTCTCTCTCACCACCTCAACTACAATAAATAGGGAAAATGTTTGACTACCACAGCACTACCTGACTGCGATTGACAGAGGAACAGTCTGCAATTGCACCCATTGCCTTGAGAAAAGATCAACTCAAGGTCATGGGTACATTCATTTTAGCTTGCCTAGTGCAATGGGTGGGAGGAGATTTAACATTGGAATGGTCTAAAATGTTCAAACTCCATCCACTGGGGTACCGGGCGAGCTAAAACAAAGGCACCCAAATGAACTGACACCTACTTCCTAGTATTTGTGCCACTTCTTCGCGTGTCACCAGAGACTCACTCTCCAGGTAGACCACGAATGCTGCCAGGAAGGCCAGGCGCTGCAGAACAAACCTCCAGTGCTCATGGAACCTAGAAGCAGAGTAGAGGATGGAAAATGACATGTTAGTTTGTCCTTTCAATATCAAGGAGAGAAGACAGACAATATCACTCCATAACTGAACATGGTAATAAAGAGACTTGTAATTTCCCTTATGAATGTCATTCTGTGGACAGGGAATTGTGAATAAGTTGTTGCGAAAAAAGTAGCCAACTTTAGATTCACCCATGTGTAGGGCCTACCTGTAGTACTGGTCCACTGGGAATTTGGTTTTGAGTTCTCCAAGGTGTGTCCTGACTGTACAAAACAGTTCCCTGGCCTTTTGGCACTTACTGGGAACTAGTGTGACAGACAGGGGGACAAGACAGAGACATTTATGTAGCTACATGCAGTACTGCTCCACAGGGAATCTGGTTTTGATCTCTCTAAAGTACATCCAGACTGTGCTAAACAGTTCCTGTGCAATTGCACACTTACTGGGAACTAGTGTGACAGGACAAAACAGAAACAGTTATGACAAGATGACAGAGAACCTGCAAAGCAGTGAGTCAATCTGTAAAATAAGCCATCACACGTGATAGTGAATAGAACTCCGGACTAGGAGTAAAACAGAAGAAAACAGACCAAAACCAGGAGGGACTACATGAACTTGCCACTTCTGTCATCATGAAGTGCTTTGAGAGGCTAGTCAAAGACCACAACACCTCCTCCCTTCCAGACACACTCAAACTTCTCCAATTCATCTACCGCCCTGACAGATCCACGGACAACGCAATCACCACTGCACTTCCCTCACCCACCCGAACAAGACATCATGCAAAACTACAAATCCCTGCAAGCTCCAGCACATCATCCCTAGCGTATGCCTTTGCTAACAGCTATTGTGTCCATTTAAAACTTGTGAGCCGAGTGGCGCAGCGGTCTAAGGCACTGCAGTGCTAGTGGTGACACTACAGACCCGGGTTCAACCCCAGGTTGTGTTGCAGCCGGCTGTGACCGGGAGACCCATAAGGCGGCTCACAATTGGCCCAGCGTCATCCGGGTTAGGGGAGGGTTTGGCCAGCCGGGAGGTCCTTGTCCCATCTTGTGGCAGGCCGGGGCGCATGCACGCTGACTTCAGTTGCATGGCGTTTCCTACGACACATTGGTGCGGCTGGCTTCTGGGTTAAGCGAGCAGTGTGTCAAAAAGCACTGCGGCTTGGCAGGGTTGCGTTTCCGAGGACGCATGCCTCTCGACCTTCCCCTCTGCGAGTCCATACGGGATTTGCAGCGATGGTAGAAAATGGGGTAAAAAGTACAAAATAAATACTGCACAAGACAGTTCACAGAATTGTACATTTAAAGATATGTAGCCAATCTGTTCAGTGCTAACATTAGCTAGTTAATCCAGAGATTCTTACCTTTGCCTCTATTCGGCATTCTCACCCAGATCATCATGGCATTTGTCGTTGTTTATGATGAGCAGGTAATTAACATTTCATATTTTTGTGGGGAGAATAAGTCACCTTGTCTTAGAGAGATTTACACGGTACACGAAATACAACCCTTATTTTGGGGGAAATTAATGGTGGAAAAACGATTGAAACCATTTCCCTGTTTGACCGCTCGGTTTTATGGGTATTATGACTCATACTGTGGTACGCTATAGACACCACTAGTCAGCTACGTGTCCCCCGACGTAGATGTATCATTGTCACAGTTGTTAATTAGATATTACTTATTTGTATTGTTTTTATTTCACTTTGTGCTGCATTGTTGGAGCTGTAATTACATCTGACTATTAGCCCAGATTCTCTAATAAGAAACGTTTTGGTTGAAAAATGTTTCGCTACGGTGCAATAACGAATGTACCCCATGTGATTGGGCACTCACTCTCTTTGAATCCAGATGGTTGATGGACACTTTGAAGTAGTGTCAGGATCTCCCTCGCTGTCTGTTCCAGAACCTGGACCACTTTTCGAATGTCCTGGAAGATAACATGAGCCGTTAGCTGGGTAGACAACGGTATGAATTTGCAAAAACAAAATGCATGCATGTGTCCTCCTAACAATTGCAATGACTGTAGTTAGCTGCTAGCTAGCTATATAGCAAATGTCTGCAAAACATTTCTTGCACGCAGTTTACCATACAGCGCATTTTAAGTGAACATGTTATTCAATGCCAGCCTCACTGACTGTACAACTGAGTCAAATGCTAGCTTTGCAGTTCTGAGCTAGCTCGGTAGACAGAAACATTACCTCTCTTATTTCTTGATCCGCACTCAGAAAACCCTGAATGTAACTGAACATTTCCGGGACAGACATCTTTCTACAAATTATTGTATTTTGTAAAGGATATGGTAACTAGTTTTCTTTTGCACAATGAATCAAAACAGTTGGTAGCTAAACAAAAAAATACCAATGCGTGCACATGGGTCCTTCGTAAATGTGTCGCTTTGAGGTGATGTCATCATTCTCCCATATCGATTTTTTTTTTGCATCACCAAATTATGACCAAGATAATGAAAATCTACGTTGTTGAATAATATTAAAACATGAAAACGTTTGATTGTTGTGTTTGTCTCTTTGAGAATCAGTAAAACACATCAATCTAAAAGTAAAATACAAGCAAAATTGTTTTATATAGATCATATTTATCAACAGGCCTACCTGGTTAATATACAAATATTTTGAAATGCTGAATATATGCAGTAAAAACATTTGTGTAGCAAAAAACAGCAGACAAAAGTCCTGTAACAAGACTGTGAATACCTCTTTTCTACAAAGACCAAAGGAGCCATATTAGTAAAGTGCTTCAATTCACACAACACAAAGCCCTATTTGTGACACAGTCAGTAATGTCGCAGTAATATCCTTTCTATTGTTTGCTTGGTTACTCCTGGTCATACTGTACACTAGCCTATCAGCAGGCCAGCACAATGTGGCTGGTTTCTAGGTGTTCCCAGTCTCTGATGGACTGTGTTCTGAGGGTTCTGAAGTGTAGTATCCTTGTTCTTGGCTGTGGCTGCCTTGTCGCTTGGTGCTCAGATCAGTTTCTCTCTCTCTGGTGCTTTCTCCATCTCTGTGTAGTAGTCCAGGGCCTTTACGCACCGAGTCTATGACGTGCTGCTACAGGGGCACAGAGAGGAAAAGGGTCACTCTGGAGAGGTTTACACAAATATGTCTGCTTGAGTTGGGCTAGTGCATACTGTACTCGATACCATCTACTGCATCTTGCCTATGCCGTTCTGTACCATCACTCATTCATATATTTTTTATGTACATACAGTGGGGCTTTGGTCACCTTGTCCCTGTCCATGAATGGAGTCACAGGAAGACCCTCCAGCTTCTCCATGTCACCACAAGGGAGAGCAGTGGAGAACAGGATGTGGTGAGAAAATCCACACCACAGACTTAATTAGTATTATCCACTCTATTCTCCATTCAGAAGGAAGCAGTGTTTTAGCCATGATTTATATGCATAGTCATGTGTATATTGGAACATAACCAATATCTGGGTTGTTGTGGTTAGTTACCTGGTTGTAGAACTCCTCCTGCAGGAGGCAGTCCAACCAGGGCTCAGCCACGTCCATGGGCCGTGTCTCGTTGAAGTCACTCACTTTGATCATGATCATTATCAGCTGGAAGGAGACAGGGGAACATAACCATCACTTTAATCCAGATGGAAAGATTCCCAGGCATTCAACTGGATCTCATTATGCCTTATATCAGTGGCCAGGATGCATCGAAGAATAATACATCAAATGTATTGAGTTCCCTTATGGAAAAATCACATGAAATTCACATATGATCTCATGTGTGAAGTTAATGTGATAACGTGATAACATACAGTTGAAGTCAGAAGTTTACATACACCTTAGCCAAATACATTTAAATTCAGTTTCACAATTCCTGACATTTAATCCTAGGTAAATTCCCTGTCTTAGGTCAGTTAGGATCACCACTTTATTTTAAGAATGTGAAATGTCAGAATAATAGTAGAGTGATTTATTTCAGCTTTTATATATCTTTCATCACATTCCCAGTGGGTCAGAAGTTTACATCCACTCAATTATTATTTGGTAACATTGCCTTTAAATGGTTTAACTTGGGTCGAATGTTTCAGGTAGCCTTCCACAAGCTTCTCACAATAAGTTTGGTGAATTTTGGCCCATTCCTCCTGACAGAGCTGGTGTAACTAAGTCAGGTTTGTAGGCCTCCTTGCTTGCACACACACACACGTTTTCAGTTCTGCCCACAAATTTTCTATGGGATTAAGGTCAGGGATTCGTGATGGCACTCCAATACATTGACTTTGTTGTCCTTAAGCCATTTTGCAACAAATTTGGAAGTAAGCTTGGGATCATTATCCATTTGGAAGACCCATTTGTGACCAAGCTTGAACTTCCTGACTGATGTCTTGAGATCAATATCTTCATATCAATATGTCTTGCTTCAATATATCCACATAATTTTCCTACCTTATGATGCCATCTATTTTGTGAAGTGCACCAGTCCCTTCTGCAGCAAAGCACCAACACAACATGATATTGCCACCCCCGTGCTTCATGGTTGGGATGGTGTTCTTCGGCTGCAAGCCTCCCCCTTTTTCCTCCAAACATAACAATGGTCATTATGGCCCAAAAGTTTATTTTTGTTTCATCAGACCAGAGGACATTTCTCCAAAAAGTACGATATTTGTTCCCATGTGCAGTTGCAAACTGTAGTGTGGCTTTTTTATGGCGGTTTTGGAGCAGTGGCTTCTTCCTTGCTGAGCCGCCTTTCAGGTTATGTCGATATTGGACTTGTTTTACTGTGGATATAGATACTTTTGTACCTGTTCCCTCCAGCATCTTCACAAAGTCATTTGCTGTTGTTCTGGGATTGTTTTGCACTTTTCACACCAAAGTACGTTCATCTCTAGGGGAGAGAACGCGTCTCCTTCCTGAGCGGTATGACTGCTCCTTGGTCCCATGGTGTTAATACTTGCGTACTATTGTTTGTACAGATGAACATGGTATCTTCAGGCATTTGGAAATTGCTCCCAAGGATGAACAAGACTTGTGGAGGTCTACAATTCTTTTTCTGGGGGTCTTGACTGATTTCTTTTGATTTTCCCATGATGTCAAGCAAAGAGGCACCGAGTTTGAAGGTAGGTCTTGAAATATATCCACAGGTACACCTCCAATTGACTCAAATGATGCCAATTAGCCTATCAGAAGCTTCTAAAGCCATGACATCATTTTCTGGAATTTTCCAAGCTGTTTAAAGGCACAGTCAACTTAGTATATGTAAACTTCTGACCCACTGAAATTGTGATATGGTGAATTTTAATTGAAATAATCTGTCTGTAAACAATTTTTAGGAAAATTAACATGCACAAAGTAGATGTCCTTACCGACTTGCCAAAACTATAGTTTGTTAACAAGAAATTTGTGGAGTGGTTGAGAAACGAGTTTTAATGACTCCAACCTAATTATATAAACTTCCGACTTCAACTGTAAACCTACATGTGAGTACATGTGAGAACACGATCTCATGTGAAATAAATTTGTCAACATGGGAATGCAAAATTTCAACGTGATACCATGACACTACATGTGACAACATTTGAGCATTAATTCAATTTAAACAGTCATGATCCCCATCAGGTTTTGTAAAGTTTCCATTTTGTTCCAGGGACGTTCTTAGAATGTTGTGGCATGGAGGTTTTTGCCTATTTGCTATGAAAATATAGTAAATCTACAACTACTTACTGTATTTTTACAGCTAAATTCAGGTCTTAATGTTAAAGGACTGTATGCTGATTACTTGGGACTCAACCTCCCTTGGGATTTTAACACACAACTTCTTGGTGGCTATCAACCTGGCAGGGTAGCCTAGTGGTTGGACTAGTAACTGAAAGGTTGCAAGTTCAAATCCCCGAGCTGACAAGGTACAAATCTGTCGTTCTGCCCCTGAACAGGCAGTTAACCCACTGTTCCTAGGCCGTCATTGAAAATAAGAATTTGTTCTTAACTGACTTGCCTAGTTAAATAAAGGTAAAATAAATAAAATAAATAAATAAAACCTGAAGTTCCTGCTGCGCCACCAGGTCTGTGGTCATAATGGAGATTTGCTAGAATACATATCTACACTTTGCCTGAAGCTTCAATAAAAAGAAAGTAAATATATACAACAAGTTATTTCTATATAATGACAGTATTCTGCTGTTTTATAATTACTGTAAAATCTTGTACCGTGACCACAATTGGGACTCGGCCTTAAATGGGATTTGAACTCATAAGTTCTTGTTTGCTATCAACCTGAAATGTCCTGCAACACTGCAGCTACACAACCAGATCTGTGAGTGTGAAAGAGATATGGCCACAGACTTATTGGCAAGAGTTGCTAAAAGCTGCCCAGAATCAAGTAAATAATTATCAAATTATCACCACCAACGTAAAACTAGCAGTGCTCAAGGTCACTTGATGTAAAGTATACATTCATTCTTTGGGGATTTGAACTTTCTACCTCCTGGTTGTGAGGGTATCAATGTTTCTGCAGTGCCACCAGTTTCATACTAATTCTTTGGAACATATATTAACACAATCTAAACAAATAAGGGTATGTTACAGTGTTGTCACTTCACAGGTCTACATACAGTTTGGTACCTTGTAGGTATATTGGGACATTTTTCTACTCAATATTTTGAATATAAGATATGATCATCACTGCGTTGTGATAGGTGGGAGCAATGTACTGGTGGGGCTCACTAGCATATGTAGGGGCATGTTCACATATGTGTATTTGTGCCAACTGTTAATGGAAGTTTAAGTGGTTGTAGAAGTTTAAGTGGCATTTGCCAGTAATTTATTTGCAACTTGTCAGCAGGTTATTGTAATCCCACAATAACTTACTGGCAAAATGTTGCCAGTAGCCTACAGGACACTTGATGCCACTAACAATCTTGACAGTAAACTACTGTGGCTCCACTGCCTCTTCTGTTGACAACATGCACATCACTTGCTGATTGGCAGCCACTGTAACAGTATGTTGCCAATCAGAATATTGCAGGTGTGGTTTACGTGTGGCTATTAGCTAGCTCTTGTTGGTCTCCCATAAGAGGAGTTAATATGCTCTGTTCATAAACATTAAGCTAGTGCACTTTAAAAAAAAATGTTTATATATATTTTTTGCCCTTTTTTGTGTCACAAAGTCTAATGGATTTCTATTATAGTCCAGTTGGGGCGGTAATGCAACATATTTGATGCCAACCACCGTTAAACTCCAAAGAAGAAGGAATCTTGTACACTTCTCTGGTGAGAGAAAGGCAGGTTGAGGTTGCCAGGATTAGAGCAGTACAGAAGGTGCCATATGCTGAGGCAGTGAAGAGATTAGTAGAGGAAGATGGGTCCAGGGCGAGGGATCCTAAGAGCATCCCTGTGAGTAGGCTGAGGCCAATAGAGAGTCAAAGGAATAACATGTGCTTCAGTAAGGTTGGTTTCTTAGCGTTCATAACCATGGTTATCAACTGTACTGCAGAAATTATATTTTATTTCAGGTCATGAAACGTTTATATTTTTTGTTATGTATATAAAATTACAGTTATAGAAAAAAAGAACACTTTTTTTTTTTTACAGTTTTACAGCGCATCTAAAGTGTACTGCAAGTTTCAATTGCATGTGAGGCATGCCACGTTAATTTTCCGGGCAGACCAAAAAGTACCCAAGTGCATTGCAATTGACAGTAAATATATAGCAAATTACTGTAGAAATGTACCGTATAATGACAAAAATGTTCCACAAAATTAATAGGAATGTTAAACAGTGGTTTCATGTTGAACCACATGATTTCACTTGTGGAAAATTACACATTCATACATGGAACATGACATTTCACGTGAAATCAGGTGATAACTTGTTTTCGGAAAAGCTCACGTGTGATATTTCAAATGCGAAAATGTATACTTTTTTCAAATACTCCAGGCACTCAAGTCCTAGACTGTTCTCTCTGCTACTGCATGGCAAGTCGTACCGATGCACAAAGTCTGGAACCAACAGGACCCCAAACAACTTCTACCAGTCAGTATCTGGTGTGACCATAATTTGCCTCATGCAGTGCGACGCATCTCCTTCTCATAGAGTTGATCAGGCTGTTGATTGTGGCCTGTGGAAAGTTGTCCCACTCCTGTTCAGTGACTGTGCGAAGTAGCTGGATATTGGCGGGAACTGGAACACTCTGTTGTACACGTCGATCCAGAGCATCCCAAACATGCTCAGCGGGTGACATGTGAGGTGAGTATGCAGGCGATGGAAGAAAGGGCATTTTCAGCTTCCAGGAATTGTGTACAGATCCTTGCAGCATGGGGCTGTGCATTATCATGCTAAAATATTTGCTGATGGCGCTGGATGAATGGCACGACAATGGGCCTCAGGATCTTGTCACAGTTTTTCTGTGCAATCAAATTGCCATCAATAAAATGCAATTGTGTTGGTTGTCCGTAGCTTATGCCTGCCCATACCATAACCCCACTGCCACCATGGGGCACTCTGTTAACAACATTGACATCAGCAAACTGCTGGCCCACATGACGCCATACATGCTGTCTGCCATCTGCCTGGTACAGTTGAAACCGGGATTCATCCATGAAGAGCACACTTCTCCAGAGTGCCAGTGGCCATCAAAGGTGAGCATTTGCCCACTGAAGTCGGTTTAGAAGCAGAAATTATATGGTGAGGATGACGAGCATGCAGATAAGCTTCCCCAGACAGTTTCTGACAGTTAGTGCAGAACTTCTTCAGTTGTGCAAACCCACAGTTTCATCAGTTGTCTGGGTGGCTGGTCTCAGACGATCCCGCAGGTGAAGAAGCTGGATGTGGAGGTCCTGGGCTGACGTGGTTACACTTGATCTGCGGTTGTGAGGCCGGTTGGACATATTGCAAAATTCTCTAAAACAATGTTGGAAGCGGCTTATGGTAGAGAAATGAACATTAAATTCTCTGGCAACAGCTCTGGTGGACATTCTTGCAGTCAGCATGCCAATTCCATTTACTCCATTCCAGACATTATTATGAGCCATCCTCCCCTCAGCAGCAGCATTTTAGAGTGGCCTTTTATTGTCCCCAGATGAAGGTGCACCTGTGTAATGATCATGCTGTTTAATCAGCTTCTTGATATGCGACACATGTCAGGTGGATGGATTACCATGGCGAAGGAGACATGCTCACTAACAGAGATGTAGCAAATTAGTGTCTAAAATTTGAGAGAAATACGTTTTTTGTGCGGATTAATTTTTTAGGGGATTTTTTATTTCAGGTCATGAAACATTAAAATTTTTGTTTCGTATATAAAATTACAGGATACAGTTATTTTGTTTTTACAAGTTGCAATTGCAAGTGTGGCATGCCAAGTTAAGGAGTATTTTTGTCTGTAATAAAGCCCTTTTGTGGAGGAAAAACTCATTGTGATTGGCTGGGCCTGGTTCTCAAGTGGGTCCCTGCCCAGTGCGCCCCTGCCCAGTCATGTGAAATCCATAGATTAGGGCCTGATCAATTTATTTAAATTGACTGATGTCCTTATATGAACTGTAACTCAGTAAAATCTTTGAAGTTGTTGCATGTCGCATTTTTATATTTTTTGTTCAGTATATTTCAATAATTTGAGAGTTTTCTACTTTTTGTCTAATGTTGCTGGGGAATATTATTCTGTTTTAATGTTACTCCTGAATAAATATCAATATTTTTCTTGTGTATTTTTAACATGGATGAGATTTACTTTGAAGTTCAAGGTGTAGGAATATGTGGTGGCGTAGCACGGAGATTAAAATTCAGAGAACCAAAAGCTTGCGAGTTCAAGTCCCAGGTAAGGACATGTTGAAAAATAATTACTGTATACCGGTAAGTAAACATACACAATATAGTCATGTGTGTCTAATATGTTGAAAACATTCTTGTAAAATCTCATGTCAAAATGTGATAATGAATTTGATGTGTTCCAAAAACACATGGTTCCACATGTGGAAATCCACATCAAGTGTTTAAAAACAAATGTCTCATGTGATTTTCCAAATGTGAATCATGTAGTTTTCCATAAGGTTTGACGCACTTTACATACATTATGGTTAGATAACCGTAAACGTGTTTGTGGTGGGGAGGCAGCTAAGAAATACATTCTTTCTTGATGATGCCCTCTTATCCAGCTATACTGTTCAGATGCCAAATTTCTGAAAATGTTGTTTTCATTCTGTAAGAAAGACCAACAGTGTACTGTTGTCATCTGAAAAGTTTATCCACACCATAGCCCACTCCAGCCACCCATACCACTTTTAATTTATCCAGAAACTCAAAAGCCACAGCAAAGTGGTGGTTCTCCAAGGGGAAGATTGTAGTGCAGGGCCACTTCAGTATGAACATTTCTCTGAAAGAGTGCACACGCACACACACACACACACACACACAGAGTGTGTACTACTGTATCTGTGGTGGTCAGATATAGTAGATGGGTCACCTGGTAGGCGTTGTTGTATCCCGTGTGATCAAGGTCGTGACACTGCAGAGGTCAGTATGGTGAGCAGGTCAATGGCCTCAATCTTACTTTTCAGGTCACACATTTGGTCAGCCAGATCAGGCCACACATCTACCAGAGAATAAAGAATCATCTTAAGAGGAGAAGTCCAGAGAGAATACAGCTCAATGATGGATACATGCTATAACATTCATCCACATGAATTATACTAATAGAAAACATTTACATTTGTTTTGGTTTATTGCTAAAGGACTTCTATGGTTGTGTGGTGTCACGGTGCTGTGTTATTACATGTTTAGTACAACTTAAATGTATATCTACCGGTACCGCCCTGTATATAGTCCTGCTATTGTATTTTACTGCTGCTCTTTAATAACTTGTTACTTTTATTTCTTATTCCTTAAATTTTACTGCGTTGTTGGTTAGGGGCTCGCAAGTAAACATTTCACGGTAAGGTACCTGTTGTATTCGGCGCATGTGACTAATAACATTTGATTTGATATTGAAATTGTACAGGACAAGTAAAAAAAACAACATCTACATCATGTTATCACTGGTTGGTCTTCAATAAATCAATGTCTTAGCTGGCAAACCACTGAATGATTCGATTGAGTATTTCTTCAATTGAGGGACGTGGATGTCCTTCACCAATTAGCAGTGGTGTAAAGTACCCTGACACCCAAAAGTACTCGTTACATTTTGAATGCTTAGCAGGACATCATTTTTTTCCAAATTACACACTTATCAAGAGAACATCCCTGGTCATCCCAACTGCCTTTGATCTAGCGGACTCACTAAACACATGCTTCGTTTGTTTTTATGTTATCAGTCTGCATTGATACTTAAGTATATTTAAAACCAAATACTTTTAGACTTTTACTCATGTACTATTTTACTGGGTGACTTTTACTTGAGTATTTTTCTATTTATGGTATCTTTTATTTTTACTTAAATATGACAATTGGGTACTTTTCCCACCACTGCTCACAACCCACTTCTCTGCAACTTCTACCGTGTAAGAAAGTCCATTGGTACATTTTTCTAAGTAAAGTGGAAAAAGACTAATTACATTTGACATTTTAGTCATTGAGCAGACGCTCTTATCCAGAACGACTTACAGGAGCAATTGAGGTTTAGTGCCTTGCTCAAGGGCACATTGAATAGATGGAGAACTCACCAATTGTCAAAAGTTGGGGTGATGAGGTACTGTCTCACTTCCTCTGATACCTTGAGGGAACTGTGGGGAACATAAAATTACTATTCTGTTATTTTCTTATGAAAAAAATAATCTCAGTTGCAACGCTACTATTCAAGCAATGTAGTCTGGATAAGAGTGACATGAGCCTAAGATTATATTAATTTGATATCACACTTTCTCTATCGACAGAGTGTAAAAAGCAAACCTGCCTCATCTGCAGGAACTTTTCCTGTTCATGTTCACACTCCTCTCTGGTCTTGCACAGGGTTATCTTGTGGTTGAAAGGAGAGGACTTGTGTGTTCTTCAGACAGCTCTTTGAACAGTCCAAGCCAGCTGAGATGTTCAACACTTTGTAGGGAGACGGATACAGTCGGCTAGGTGGAGAACACGGTGAAGTTACATACTGGGAAATTAATGAGCCTTTTCATAAAATTCATCAAATTGAAGCTGTGCAGCATCAAAAACACAACCTACCTCAAGTTTCTCCCGTTATGACTTCTCCTTTCTCTTTATCTCATACAATGTTGCAGGAGTCTCACAAAGCTTCCTCACATGGGCAGACAGTTTCAGAACTGGCCCTAACCTTGTGAATGGTTGATTCTATATGTTTGCTATATTCTTTATTCTATATTACCTTACCAGTCAAACATTTGGGCACACCTACTAATTTAAGGGTTGTTCTTTATTTTTACTTGTTTTCTACATTTTAGAATAATAGTGAAGACATCAAAACTATGAAATAACACATATGGAATCATGTAGTAACCAAAAAAGTGTTAAATCAAAATACATTTTATATTTGAGATTATACAACGAAGCCACCATTTGCCTTGATGACAGCTTTGCACACTCTTGACATTCTCTCAACCAGCTTCACCTGGAATGTTTTTCCAATGATCTTGAAGAAATTCCCACATATGCTGAGCACTTTTTAGCTGCTTTTCCTTCACTCTTCACTAAAAATAAAGAAAATCCCTTGAATGAGTAGATGTGTCCAAACTTTTGACTGGTACTGTATATGTTCTTTACCTTTTCTCCATGGAGGAGAGGTCAAATCCTAGTGCCACAGCAAGCTCCACACCTGCAACATGAGGTACACAATTGATTAAAATACCAAAGTCAATATACACAGTATACAGTACAGGCCCTTATGAAACAAACAAGAGTTAGAACAGAATAAAAATGCAAGTCTGGCACTGTCAACCAAATTGCTCTGGTGCAATAGCACAGAATACCTAACATCTCACTGTTGCAGCCACCACCTCTAGCTTATAGCAGGAGTTAGGACTGGTGGGCTCCAGGCACGGGAGATGTTGATGACATTGCCCTAAGGGTTGTACAGCTTCAGAATGTCGTGGGGTCCCGCCTCAGCTGCCGAGCAGAACAGGTCTGGAAAGTAACAAACTTCAATCAATACTAGTTTGTCTGAGTTGGGTGTTGCAATCAAACACACAATCAGACACACACACACTGCCCAGAGCTCTCTTCACAGCAGGTGAACAAAACACCACAAGCCTTTGATGTGCTCAGCATCTAGGCCAAGCTTTTGGCAATGATTTTCATACACACATAAGAGTAAATATTCTTGCCAGGGTGTCACAACCTGGCCATAGAGAGGCTTTTATTCTCTATTTTGGTTAGGCCTGGGTGTATGTCGTTTGTTTTGGCCGGGTATGGTTCTCAAACAGGGCCAGCTGTCTGTTGTTGTCTCTGATTGAGAACCATACTTAGGTAGCTCTTGCCCACATGGGTTTTGTGGGTAGTTGTTTTCTGTTTTGTGTATTGCACCTTGCAGAACTGTTTATTTTTTGTTCAAATGTTTTGTATTTATTAAACATATTATGAATACTTACCCTGCTGCACCTTGGTCCTCTTCTCCTTCTCCCGATGACATTCGTTACACAGGGGCATTTCTGTAAAGGGGTTATCTAAAGCTATCACTCACACTGTGTTTAAATAGATGGCGAAAACATATTCCCAAGGAAGAACAGGGAGAAGAAAATAAGAGGGGAAAATTAGAATGGAAAAAAATCCTATGTTGTTTGTGAGCTCCAAAGAGATTTGTCAGCACTCAAATCTAGCCAGTAGGCAGAAGCTTTGAAAGAAAATTAATTATCATTACATTAGAATCTATTAGATGCATTTCATTATATTTTATCATTCAATTGCAGCCCTTCATGCCTGCACTCTTTAAAAAAAAAAGTGTTATTCAGAACCTTAAAGGATTCTTTGGCTTCTATTGGAGAAACCTTTGAAGAACCCTTGTTGGTGGCAGGTAGAACCATTTTGGTTCCAGAAAGAACTATTTTGGGTTCCATGTAGAACCCTTTTTTACAGAGGGTTCTACGTAGAATCCAAAATGGTTCTACCTGGAACCAAAAAAGGTTCTCATATGGGGACAACCAAAGAACCCTTTTGGAACCCTTTTTTTCTAAGAGTGTCATTGGTACTGTTTGGAAAATAATATTGTTAATATGTTATGTATTCATTTATTTGAAGGGACTTTCAGTAAATCCCCTTCCCTCATTTAGGAAAAGGCTATATGACATACAAACCGATCTAATTTCAGAAAAGTTTAGATTTAGGGTCAGGGTTACCAGTTTGGTTAAGGTTAGGGCTTATGTAAGTGTCAGTTTTAGATTTTGTTTAGTTTTTTTGCAGGTCAGCAGTGTCCTTATGAGCTCTTCCACCTCAGAAAAACAATGGTGAGAGACCTCCCCTCTTAACTGTGATGTCTTGTAGCTCTCGCCATAACCCTCACATTGATACATCACATCTCTAGACTCTGTTCTAAAGATGCCATATGCACACCATATGTTAGCTTTGACAAAAATGCCGTAAGTGCAGAGTGTTGATTTTAGCTGCGCCTGTGTCTCACTGTCTGTAGGTTCTAACCTGTTAGTGCATGCTTGACGCTTCATCTCTCTCTCTATCGATACAGACTGTCTGCTTATTTTGCAATGGATCTCTCTAGTTGAGGACAGGGATTGCATGTGTTTGCCTCTCCTGATGGACTGCAGTTACGTAACTCTTTTAGGTCTCATAGGCTGCGATTACACAGGCAGACGAATTCTGATACTTTGCCCAATCATTGGTCAGATCAGATCTTTTGCCAATAATTGGGCAAAAGATCAGAATTGGGCTTCCTGTGTAAACACAGACACAGTGCTTCACTTGAGTTCTGATCCACCATTCGCTCTGGTAGAGAAGCAATGGAAGATCTCTGTGCTTTTAACCTTTCTCTCTCTCTGTACTTTTTATTTCTGAGATTTTGAGATGTTTCTCATATCAGAGTTATTGTAATACTTGGTGTAAATTGCAATCTACATCGTCTATAGTCTTAAGCAGGCTGTAAAGGTAATGCATTTTGATGTTGCATTAAAAAAAAACACACTGGATATGATCAAAATCTAAATTATGTTCCAAACAACAAAATATGACTTATACTACATTTCAAAGATAATTAAATAATAAGGTGATATTATTTGAATTTCCTACCTTTGACATCCTGGGTAGGTCAATCCACTGGAAACTCTGCCTGCTCTAGGAACCTTTGCCTGCTTCCATTCTATTTTCTTATGACAACAGCTGTTATCCAGTGGTGTAAAAAGTCATACTTGAGTTAAAGTAAAGATACCTTTATAGAAAATGACTACTTGAGTAAAAGTCTAAAAGTATTAGGTTTAAAATATACTTAAATATCAAAAGTAAAAGTATAAATAATTTCAAATTCATTATATTAAGCAAACCAGATGGCACCATTTTCTTGTTTTTTTTTAATTTACGGAAAGCCAGGGGCACACCAACACTCAGACATAATTTACAAACAAAGCATTTAGGTTTAGTGAGTCCGCCAGATCAGAGGCAGTAGGCATGACCAGGGATGTTTGGTGCTTGAATTAGACTATTTTCGTGTCCTGCTAAGCATTCAAAATGTAAGTAGTATTTTTGGTTGTCAAGGAAAATGTATGGAGTAAAAAGTACAATATTTTCTTTAGGTATGTAGTGAAGTGGACTGGAACGAATTGCAAAAATCGCTGAAGTTGGAGACTTTTATCTCCCTCACCAACTTCAAACATCTGCTATCTGAGCAGCTAACGATCGCTGCAGCTGTACATAGTCTATCGATAAATAGCCCACCCAATTTTACCTACCTCATCCCCATACTGTTTATATTTATTTACTTTTCTGCTCTTTTGCACACCAGTATCTCTACCTGTACATGACCATCTGATCATTTATCACTCCAGTGTTAATCTGCAAAATTGTAATTATTTGCCTACCTCCTCATGCCTTTTGCACACAATGTATATTGACTCTCTTTTTTTTCTACTGTGTTATTAACTTGTTAATTGTTTACTCCATGTGTAACTCTGTGTTGTCTGTTCACACTGCTATGCTTTATCTTGGCCATGTCACAGTTGTAAATGAGAACTTGTTCTCAACTAGCCTACCTGGTGAAATATAAAGGTTAAAAAAAGTAAAAGTTGTCAAAAATATAAATAGTAAAGTAAAGTACAGATATCCCAAAAAAACTACTTAAATAGTACTTTAAAGTATTTCTACTTAAGTACTTTACACAACTGCTGTTATCATAATAAAATAAGAATAAATGTTTTTTGTGGGTCCAATCAAGAGATGCCTTGCTATCCCTCCGGCCCATAGGTGACGCTGTTTAGAAATAAGGACAACTGTAGTTGACTCAACTAACTCGTCGTTGAGTGTAGTCACGTGGGTTACTGGGCGGAAGAGAAGAAAACGTGGTCATTTTGGGATCGGAACGTCGTGTGTTCTCTCTCGCGAATAGTTTTACTTCTGTTAAAATAATAAAACAACTGTCATGACAGAAACAAAGGCACCGGCGGCCACTAAGCCGACTAAAGCTTTACTTGCTTTAAACCCTAAAGAGGAGGCTGAATTCAAGAAGAAAGTCCAGGAGGTGAAGAAGCGACCCAACAAGGTTAGTTTTCCCAAACGCATGCGACTCTGCCAGTGGCCTGAAAGCTAACTACAATCCACATGTGGAACTTGCAATCTAGCTAGAATGCTACAATTAAATAATAATCCTCGTTTATTTAAAAAAATGGACTTGTTAGTTCATCCAACCATTTGATTTATTAGATTGTTTCATCAAGCGATGTGCTGCTAGTCACTAACCTGCTAACTATTTTTTTATTTATTAACTTGCTAGCTAACGAGCTAACGTTAACTATCAAACTCGGACAGAGTATTGATGTTCTTAGTCAATGTTGGATTATGCTTTGACACATTTTACTCATTTTTCTACAGGGAAACCAAATAAGTCCAGGAGTGATTTATGTTGGTCACCTTCCCACTGGCTTGTTTGAACCTCAGCTCAAATCCTACTTTGAACAGTTTGGAAAAGTCGTCAGGTTACGACTGGCCAGGAGTAAAAAGGTATCGTCGATCTTTGATCAGTGATCTTATGAATAAGATGGTGGATATTTCCAGCCTACTTACTTGTCAAAGCAAACATGTCATTTCTATTTTGACAAACACTTTCACATGCGTATCACTTGATTCATCACAGGTTTATGGCACCGTCTGAAAATTACCTCGGGTGTACCAGTTGCCTGGGGTGAGATAACAGTGCCTACAGTATTGTGGTACGTTAAGCTTATTGCCTGCTCTGTATAGCAGTGTGATTAAACCCATGTGCCCACACTAGCTTACTGTACAACCACTCATGGGAAAGATTCATGCCACTAATGCATAGCTATATATCATTAATGGCAAGTGAACATGGATAGAATTAGTGTTTTATGGTAAAACCTAAATAATACATGATATGATAGAGATCAGGTTGAGGATAACCCGTTCATAGACTCTAACTACCATTAACTACCAGTATTTTTATGGCCAGAGAGCCCTGATGCACGTTCTAAACTTTAAAACGCATTTGTTGTGGTAATGTTTTTAGAAACATAAAGAACACCTTTCATATCACCTGTAAATAATTGTCTAAAAACAGCAGGTTAACTTACTACACCTATAGGTTAAGGGTTAGTTTTTCCACACAACCATGTCTCTAGCATGTGCCGAACTCCTGTGCACGACTGGGGCGGACGTGTAGTTTGTCAACTGGAGAGGCACACAGCATATGGATCTAGCACTCTAAAACTGCTACAGTAAGCATATCTTATTTTTTATATTGAACTTTCTTTCTTGCTGATATGAAAGATGAGGGTCACATGTTTCGAAAACCGCAAGTGTAACAGTATAGACTTTATGTCCGTCCCCTCGCCCCGACCTGGGACGCTCTACACACGTCAACAGTCACCCTCTAAGCATCGTTACCCATCGCTCCACAAAAGCCGCGGCCCTTGCAGAGCAAGGGGAACCACTACTTCAAGGTCTCAGAGCAAGTGACGTCATTTCACATTGGCTACACAAGCAATGATGGTCATTTCTAGAAGTTTAAACACAGACTCAGAATTGTTGTTAACACGCAGCCAACGGTGGCTTTATCGAACTGCAGAAAACCCCATGGATAAGAGGGGGTTTCGAGAGCTAGATTGAAGGGGGATCCAGTGAAAAACATTTGACCTTTCTCCTCTCAGACAGGTGGGAGCAAAGGTTATGCATTTGTGGAGTTCGACTGCGACGATGTTGCCAAGATCGTGGCTGAGACTATGAACAACTACCTGATGGGCGAGAGATTGATCAAATGTAAGTTCTGAAGAAATACGCTGCCTTTTTGCTCTTAATTTAAACCCAGAGTCATACGGTCAGGTCTAATGTTTGCCCCTTGCTCTTGATGTCTTGTAGTGTGAGTGATTTGTGGGAGGAGAGAAGACAGATGCACTAATAAAGTTGTATTCTGTTCCACAGGTCATCTGGTCCCTGCTGAGAAGGTGCATGAGAAGCTGTTTGTGGGATCACAGAGAGAGTTTAAGAAGCCCAGGCAGCCTGCTGTGGCTCGCTATAACAAGAGACACACACCAGAGGAGGTCACAGAGATGACTGGAAGGCTACTGCGCAAAGAGTCCAAGCTCCGCAAGAGGCTGGCAGAGAAGGGAATTGACTATGACTTCCCAGGATTTGTAAGTTTTGCATTTGACTCAACGGTTCAATAGATGTTTCTTTGTGTGAAATTAAAGTTAAAATTCACTACATTCACATTTTTAAAACAATTTGTATTGAATTTGAACCTGCATTATTGACTTGTATCCTAATCTATTGTAAACCCTTGAAGGCTTCCCAAGTGCCACAGAAGAAAAAGTTAGATGACACTGTGAATGCGTCCACATGTAGTGAGGTAAGGACAATTAATCAGAAAATAACATGTTTTTGAATGACTACTTTGAACTACAGAATGCTTTTTTGTTGTATATAGCTATGCTTTTTGGCACATTCTGAAACTTACCTCAGGTGTACCAGTTGTCTGGGGTGAGAACTGTGCCAACATTATTGTGGTACATTAAGCTTATTGCCTGCTCTGTATAGCAAGGTGATTAAACCCATGTGCCCACAATCACATCACGATATCTAACAAGTAAATGATTCTCACACTCAGTAAGAATAATACCCACTCATTGACTTGTTATTATGCACAGTGAACATGTTCCCACCCATAGAGATACATCAATAGAGGCCGACCTCAGAGACCCATAGCTCTGAAATTACCTGGGTATAACATCCTCTGTGTTATATGTTTCCCCTCAGGATGTCACCCCAGTGTGCACTCCCTCTGTCCTGGAGAGGAGGAGGTCCATGAAGATCAATGAAGATGACAGCGACGGTGAAATCGTCATCAAGAATACACCAGCCCCCAAAAAGTCCAGAGGCAAAAGTGAAAGAGCAGAGTCAGATGACGAGTGCTCCTCGGAGGAGGAGACTGAGGAGTCCTCCTTCCTAGAAGAGGGAGAAGAGCCTTCGGAGGGTGATGTGGAGCCCATTGTCAATGAAGGAGGCGCTAATTGAACAAACGTCAACACGGACGTTGAAGGACAATAACTTGTTATAATTGCCTTGCATGTAAAGCAGAGACATTTGTACATGGTGGTTGGTTGGTCCTCTATATAATTTCCCAGAGGAGAATGGCTAAAGAGCCAATGACTGTTGGCAGTTGAGGGTTAACCTACGAACCTGTATAGTGCCCCCTAAAGCCCCACAGCTATACCATAAGGTGGAATGACAAAGAAAATTTACTTATGTCTTTGGTGGCTCGTAAATGAGGCACACCTAATTGTAAATTTAACAAACTATGAGAAAACAACCATTCTCAGTAGTTGGTTGGGGTTGCATTTGACTGGAGCCATACAGACTAAAAATATTGAGTTATCATTATTTTTTATCTGTATTAGCGATATGGACTCGTGGATATTATCCACCTGCAGTAATTTTTGATTACGTTTATTTGTCAATGTGCTTTGGTATTTTGGGTTGTCAAAATAAATGGTCATGATCTGTAATACATATAAAAGCTTGACTTTGGGTTTGGATATCACATCATAATGCCACGACAGCCGTATATTCTATGTGAAAATATCTGTTTATGCCAGAAGATGTCGCTGAAGACTAGTGGCTTACGCCTCGGTCACACCGACAGGGTTTCATTGTGGTACAGCAGAAATGCATTCATTTCCAATCGAAAGCAGCGTCTGTGGTGCAGGCAGTTGCAGTGCGTTCTGTGGTGCAAATGTTGGATTTATCTGACGTATGCGTCAATCTGACAAAAAAATTGTCGCAGAAGGTGACTGAACTTTTGTTGCACACATCCAGATGTTGCACACTTTTTGCGCAAACACTATTGGTGTGATCAAGGCGTTACTAGCTTGACAGGTTCAGAGCAACAGGACATGAGTCGCTTGGGTGGCTCTTGCACCATTGCGCCTCCCGTCACATAAACTACTGAGTTGCTGTAGCACTCTTCAAATTTAGAAAAGCTGCAGTCACACAACTATTAGCCACATCAAGGGCAATTTAATCCGCGGAAGAAAATATATTTAGGAGAGAAGTAGTGAACAAATGTGCATTCGCTAATTTCCAAGCGCATCCCCACGTCAATACCATTCTTGTCCAGCGAACGGTATTCCGGGTGGCGACTGAGGTGCCTCGATGCTGCTCAATAGTCATAACCCGACAATATTTACAAAGACTTAAGAAATTTGTATTGATCTTTCTGAGTATGGCATGGTAAGTAATAAGACAAACCGTTTCAAATGTATGCATGCTTTCATTCAGAATAGATTATCGCGTTGTGTGAAGTAACGTTAGCTAACAGTAAGCTAGCTGTGTGTGGTGTTACATTTAACGTTAGCTAATCAATGAAAAAGCGCTAGTTCAAATAACATAGGGTATCTACTGTAACGCTTGACTCCGGTCGGTAGTTGCTACAATCGTTGTCAAAATATGCGGTTGTTTTTGAACGTGTTTCCATTTAACTGTCAGTCTCTTATAGGAATTAGTGGTTTATTTTAACCAGACAGCGCTTGACTAAGCAATAACTGGCAAGCACATACGACTGCTGCTGTTGGCTAGCTGTCAGCCACAAGCAGATACAAAAGCTAGCTAACGTTAGATACAGTAGAAAACTACAAGGCTACTTGTGCAATAATTCAAGCACACGGATGCTTGTCATTGTGTCTGTTTATTTATTGTAGGCAGTTAATCGTTTCTGCGTTCTCTGTGTTTTCAGTGTAAATACCAAAATAATGGTGCGTGACAAGTCTTGCTTGTGTTGTATGACTTCTTAGGTTGTGGGTCTGACAGTCTTTGTTTAAGTAATCCTCTGTGAGTGTGTTCTGTCTATTCATGCAATCAGACAGTCCCCACAAACTGAGAACCATGATAATACGGTTTTGGAACCATATAGCATGGTCCCAAGACTCCCATGGCATGATAACGACCATAGGAGTCAGCAAAACCACAGAGACGTTGGACCCGGTTATATCATCCATACATTTAACAGATATTTCATATAAAATTGCCTACTTCATGGTTCTTAGTTTGTGGGTAATGTCAGACTTTCTGACAGTGCAAATCTTTGTCCCTTTAGCAGTTTGGCATGTCTGACCGAACTCTGACTACAGTTGGATTGCCCAGACACAGACAAATTCGACATACTTCTTAGGAGAATTATGCATTTCTTGCTGGCAGGTCACATACACAAACAAAGCCGATTTGATATGACGTGTCAACATTGCAGTAGGGCATTTCCATGCAAAGGACCCATGAGAAGCAACATCTGAAGTTCATAGGAGCATGTCAAATGAGTATTTTATTTTTTAAATAAAGGTGTATATATACATTTTCCATCCTAAAAATTAGGAATAAACAAAGGCTTTAATTTCTAGTCATATACGTAAAGCTTAATCAAGAGCAGTGATACTATCAACAGTAGTGTGCGGCTTTCTTATTTTTTCTCATCTTATTGAACTGTTACCATCCACTTGCAAAAAAAGATAGCTCAGATGTGCGAGTGCCTTTTTGAATTTTAGTCAAACAGATAGAAAAGAGGTTTAGACAACATCTATCAGAAAAAGTCTTAAAAGGTATTAGAAATACATCACCACACAGTAATGTTGAAGTAAAGACCCTGTCAACTAATATCAACACTTCTCTATAGTAAAAAAATAATAATATTTGCCTTCTGTCAGTTTAAAAATCATTAACTTGTGCATTGAAATTCAGTTTGAAAAAAACAAATTGCTAACATAATTACTGCAGTTGAATTGGCTACAATGGGAAATCATAGTAGTCACAAACCACAGTTGGGTTACCTGCTAGTTTCCTCCCTTCCACTGGCATACTGTTATGTTCAGCTCATAACTTTTCTTTCTCTATCTGTCATCTGGTGGTCAAAGCAAGACTGTGAAAACAGTCTGGAAAACCTCTCCCTCTCTCTTCCTCTGCCACTCTCACTCTCTTTCTTCTCTCGCTCCAGTTAATGTCATCTCTCCCAGTTCTTAATGACACCTACCACCTACCCTCTTTCCATTTAAGTATCCTCCCCGACTGGGCACCGGATGTCCATGGACGTAGAAAACTGGTTGAAATTTGGTCGGACCGCCTTGGCCAGACCAAATCTGAACCACTCATAGATGTCTATGTTTCACACATTTGTACAGTAGAGAACAGTAAAGAAAAGTACAGCACAGCAGTGTAGCGAACACTATAGTACAGAAATGTACTGTACTGAACATATCTACTTCACTGTGATGTACAAACTTGTGAAACATAGACGTCTATGATTGGTTCAGATTTGGTCTGGTGTGGACCTGGCCTTATTTGGGGGCAGGCTCTTTTGGCATACATTTTAAAATGAAAAATCTGAGTCTGTGTCCTTTATTGTGGAATTGCCCAGTAACACACTGGGCTTAGGGGCTCAAGTGAACTCTACATTGACCCAAGTTGCCATGGCGGCAGGTTGTGTAGCATTTACAATTTGAAGACAGGAGGTTGGGATTGTGTTAACGGCCTTCCCTTTTCTATTCTTGACCCCAGGCCTTCCTGGGAACTAGGGACCACTAAGCTATGAAGCTCTTCCCTTCCAGACCTTCCCTGCTCTCCTTCTCCAGTTACTGTCACTTCATGAGCCTTACCCACTGCTGCTCTCACAACCATCATCTCTGCCCAGCCTGGTACTAACAGCGTGGCTCAGACTCACTTCAACACAAAGAAGAAAAAAAAACCCTCCGCAGCTGCCATCCAGACACACATGGTGCATAGCTGCCATTCCCCAGGCTCCCTCCATCCCCGCGGCCTGACCTCTAGCTAGCTCCTCGCACCCATCACACAGCCTAGCCCACGGCCTGCCCAAGGGATATAAATAGGCTACATCAATCCAGTGTGTGGAGCCTGCTCTTGTGTTGCCTTTTTTCCAGGGCACACACGCCCGGTGGGGGTCACACCCATTTGTTTTCGGCCTTCCCACTGCCTGGATCAGTGGAAGCTAGTGGTGGGACCGAAGAGGGAGAGACGAGGCCGAGACCATGGAGGTCAATATGGAGTACTGTCTGGCACAGGTGGTGCAGAAAGACCTGGGGAGGAAGGTGCAGGTGGGACAGGAGCTCATAGATTACATCCTGGATAAGGATAGGTCCCAGGATCTGGAGCAAGACCAGACAGGTCTGGACAGGATGGTGGACAGCATTGCTACCACCTGGGTCAACTGTTCCAACTTCAAGGTAAGAGGGGTGAATATGCAGTCAGATAGCAGCTAGATAGCTGAGAGGCATATCTTTTTATATATATATATATAAGGGCTTCATGAGAGTAGTTAGCTACTTGTTCTAATATTTCTATATTTATCTTTTTTTGATTTGTCTGTATTGTTTTGTACTGTTGGAGTTAGGAACATAAGCATCTCGTTACACCCGCGATAACATCTGCAAAATATGTGTAAGCGACCAATATTAATTTTATTTTATTTGATTTACGTCATCAGGGGTTAATGCAAAAAAAAAAATCCAATTACTGAAACGTAAAGCTGCAATATGTAACTTTTTCGGTGACCCCACAAAATTCAAATAGAAATGTGAGTTATAGAGCTGTCATTCTCATTGAAAGCAAGTCTAAATTGGAAGAGCTGTTCTATATGCACTATTTCTATGCTTCAGGTTTTTAAGTTGAGTCTTTGCTTCTTTTACTTTCGGTTTTGTACAACAGCTTAAAATACAATATTTTTGATTATGGAAAATATATTTCACAATGGTTTAGATGGTACAATGATTCTCTTCATTATACTTGCTTGTTTTGTCACATAAAGTAAAATTAGGCAAACTTGATTAGAATTTTAGCAACCAGGAAATGGCAGAGCGATTTCTGCATAGTGCATCTTTAAGTTGATCTCAGATCGATTGTCTGCGTGGCCAAGTTAACCTCTGCTTTGATTTAAAAAAAAGTTATGACCATGCTTTTGAGGGAAAAAGGATAATTTTGAAATTCCATTTTTTTAATTGAAATGTTTCAATCCATATGATGGAAATCCGTCGCGGTGACTGAGAACTTTAACTCTTCCATCATTCTTAAAGGTAAATATCAAAGCCACTCTGGAGATATATTGAGAGTGGTGAATGGGGATAGTGTTGTCAAGAGATGAAGAATATGAATTGGAAAGCTAGAACAAGGTGGAGAGGAGAGGGAGGCTTTACTCTGGGGCCAGACTATCCAATATCCTTTTGGGGATTTGTCCTCTGGCTATTGTTGGGTTGGTAGGCAGAGTAAACTAATGGCATTGATCTTGTGTTGGCATTCAAACATGTTGGTTTTCAGAGGTCAGAGGAAGTTTTCAATGTCATCCATGTTATTCAGTAAGTAAACAACATAATCCCGCTTTTCAGATACAAATACAAAACATTTTTTGGGGGGGAATAACACACTTGTTGTCTTTAAGCTCCAGATAGTTGGACTTGTGATGAATATGTATTGTGTTCTGAGAACCATAATGTTAGTGACATTAATGCTGATTTGAGGAAGCATCTTCGATAGGTGCCCTCATTAAAGGGATACTTCAGAATTTTGGCAGTGAACTCACGGGTACCATTTTTTTTTTGTCTCTGCATGCAGTTTGAAGGAAGTTGCTAACTAGCATTAGTGCAATTGCTATGTAGTGTTAGCACAATGACCGGAAGTATATGGTAACTGCTAGCATTCTAGTAGAGGCCATAGACTTCCAGTCATTGCGCTAGCGCTAGTTAGCATTGGCTCTCAAAACTACCTCTAACTTCCCTCATACTGGATGCAGAGACATACAAATGGGACCCATGAGTTCATCTGACTCTGGGAAAGTAAATTGCTAAAATTCCAAAGTATCCCTTGAAGTTTAATGACATGAATCGACAAACCTGGTTAAAACATGATTGTATTATGTGGCTGAGCTGACCCATAAGATATCCGTTCCAAAGCAGATCTTTACAGGGATACCAGTTCAAATTCTTTCCTCCTTACTAAGCATGTTTTATAGAGCATTAACTGGCCTATGTAATGTGCCTGAGACAAGCAGAAAGAACTCCACTGAACAGAATGGCAATGAGTCCTTATTCCATCTACAAGGATCACTTTACCTGAATCCCACTCAATGCTTTCACACTGACCTTACACCTTAACATAAACTTCATTGTTTTATAAAAAAAATAGCTAAGATTGTTAATAATTAGGAATTCTTCCTGGGGCATACAGGTCTATTATGACTTACAGTATGTAGCCCAATTGTGAGGACATTGGAAGTCCGATATGTCAGTGCTTCTATTCTATCCCATCTTTCTGTGTGGATATTTCCTTGCATTGTTTACGAAGCTGGTGATTTATTGTTGTGATACGCAGCTTATTGTATGCTGGTACCTTTTGAGATATCTATCTAGACAAAACCATACTTTTCCTGGCCTACATAGTTTAAAGTGGGTCTCAGACTTTTGTCCGCCCTGTTTTCCCTCCTTGCAGTCCCTGTGTTTAGCTGCCTTTGCCCCAGGGCTCAGGCCCTCTGAGCTGGTAAACTAAGGCTAAGCGCTCCAGGCTCTTCCCTTCGCCTACTGTTTCTGGCACAGCTAGGAAGATGGTCATTAGGGCTGTGGCACATTATCAGTCGGTGGGCTATCTTACACCCAACACATGGAATTTGACTGCGGTCATGACTTGTGACTGCTGGTGTGGCGGTAATACGGTCACCATTACAGCCCTAATTAGGACCTGGGTGCTGTGTTGGTACAGAGAGCTGGAGAGACAGACAGAGAGTGAGAGGCTTTAGACCTAATTTGAGCTGGCCTGATTACTGCTCAGCTGAAGGGGCTCTATGGGGGGGTTATGTGATGACAGAGTGAGAGGGGTTCAGGGATGGGGCTCCACAGGGCCGAAGAGGGTTGTCTTCACTTTTTGCTTGCAGCCCAGACTCTCCACAATCTCGTTTGTACCAATAGGCTTCTGACCTGGATCCTTCAGTGATGACACTAGTGCTCCGTTACAGGTCAAAGGGCTATGTTTCCAAAAGTCTTCCTCCTTTTCGCCACATCATTGTTTTTGTAAAATGTAGTATGTTTCTGAGTGCTTCTAAAAGCTTCATGTTGGTCACTGGTTAAATCAGGGTCAAAGGTCAGATGGGGCAGTTGGACCATTGACAGGAAAATTCTCCTCTGTCTACATTGTCTGGTAGTGTAATGATTCTCTGCTGTGACTCTGAACGGCAGGCCAGGCAGTGCCTAGACCTTGGAGCGCAGCGTGCCTAGACGCAGACTGCGGCTGATGGGCTGAGTAATGTGGAAAGTATTTGGGTAGAGAGAGAGAGAGAGAGTGTGTGGGGAGGGGACCACAGTTTTTCACTTTGAACACATTGACTGTGGTCTTCGTGGATTGTGATCCTCCTTGAAACCTTGAACTAGGACTATATCTGGTTCCGTCATCACTACAGGTCTGTTGATTGTCTTCATTGAATGGCAAGAGATCATATGTAATGGAATGAACAAGTGGTACTATAGGCATACCCATTCCCCAACGGAACAATAGTGAATCTCTCCTCCTACTATTCTACATATAGGCCTGCCAACATAGTAACTGTCACTGCTCTACCTAAGCTGGTAATGGAGTGACGTGTGTGGAATTACTGTAGTAGTATTACTGTAGTATTACAGTAGTATTTAATCCTTCATTTGGCAGACTATCCCATTAGGACTTACAGAGAGGACAGGGTGAGGGATAACAACATAGTACCATGTCTGTCCCCTCAGCTCACAGTGAACTTCATCTTGATTCATACATATGCAACGAGGACATATAGTCTAACAACCGAGGGAGAGCTGTGATCAGTTTGGTAGTAGTTGACATTTCCTTTCTTACAGTGTTTTTTTCTGCTGCAGTCTCCTCCATACAAGGGTGTGTCTGTATTGACTCAGCAGCCTTGCCTCACTTCAACATCCCTAATGTTAATTAATGTTGTTTATCTTTTCCTTTCAAGATGATACGATGCGTACAGTTGAAGTCGGATGTTTACATACATCTTAGCCAAATACATTTGAACTCAGTTTTTTCACAATTCCTGACATTTAATCCTAGTAAAAATTCCCCGTTTTAGGTCAGTTAGGATCACCACTTTATTTTAAGAATGTGAAATGTCAGAATAATAGTGGAGATAATAATTTATTTCAGCTTTTATTTCTTTCATCATATTCCCAGTGGGTCAGAAGTTTATATACAATCAATTAGTATTTGGTAGCATTGCCTTTAAATTGTTTAACTTGGGTCAAACGTTTCGGGTAGCCTTCCACAAGCTTCCCACAATAAGTTGGGTGAACTTTGGCCCATTCCTCCTGACAGAGCTGGTGAAACTGAGTCAGGTTTGTAGGCCTCCTTGCTCGCACCCGCTTTTTCAGTTCTGTCCACAATTTTTCTATAGGATTGAGGTCAGGGTTTTGTGATGGCAACTTCAATACCTTGACTTTGTTGTCCTTAAGCCATTTTACCACAACTTTGGGAGTATGCTTGGGGTCATTGTCCATTTGGAAGACTCATTTACGACCAAGCTTTAACTTCCAGACTGATGTCTTGAGATGTTGCTTCAATATATCCACATAATTGTCCTCGCTCATGATGCCATCTATTTTGTGAAATGCACCAGTCCCTCCTGCAGCAAAGCACCCTCACAACATGATGCTGCCACCCCGTGCTTCATGGTTGGGATGGTGTTCTTCGGCTTGCAAGCCTCCCCCTTTTTCCTCCAAACATAACAATGGTCATTATGGCCAAACAGTTTATTTTTGTTTCATCAGACCAGAGGACATTTCTCCAAAAAGTACGATCTTTGTCCCCATGTGCCGTTGCAAACTGTAGTGTGGCTTTTTTATGGTAGTTTTGGAGCAGTGGCGTCTTCCTTGCTGAGCGGCCTTTCAGGATATGTCGATATAGGACTCGTTTTACTGTGGATATAGATATCTTTTCTACATGTTTCCTCCAGCATCTTAACAAGGTACTTTGCTGTTGTTCTGGGATTGATTTACACTTTTCACACCAAAGTACATTCATCTCTAGGAGACAGAACGCGCCTCCTTCCTGAGCGGTATGACGGCTGCGTGGTCCCATGGTGTTTATACTTGCGTACTATTGTTTGCACAGATGAACGTGGTACCTTCAGGCATTTGGAAATTGCTCCCAAGGATGTACCAGACTTGTGGAGGTCTACAATTTTTTTTCTGGGGTCTTGGCTGATTTCTTTTGATTTTCCCATGATGTCAAGCAAAGAGGCACTGAGTTTGAAGGTAGGCCTTGAAATACATCCACAGGTACACCTCCAATTGACTCAAATAATGTCAATTAGCCTATTAGAAGTTTATAATGCCATGACATAATTTTCTGGAATTTTCCAAGCTGTTTAAAGGCATAGTAAACTTAGTGTATGTAAACTTCTGACCCACTGGAATTGTGAGTAAGTCAAATAATCTGTCTGTAAACAATTGTTGGAAGTAGATGTCCTTACCGACTTGCCAAAACTATAGTTTGTTAACAATAAATGTGTGGAGTGGTTGAAAAACTAGTTTTAATGTCTCCAACCTAAGTGTATGTAAACTTCCGACTTCAACTGTATCTAGACATGGGTTCTAATATGATACAGGATCGTGAACAATGTGAACAACAGCACGAGATGAGATATTAAAAAGCACATTTTTCACTCAGACCCATGGCAAAAAGTGTAGAATTGCAGGAAATTAGCCTGAAAACTGTAATATTTTCTCATAGCCTCATGATCAAATGTGTAGAATACTTTCAACACAATGTGAAGCAATGCAGGAAGTTAGCTTTTAAAAGATATACGGTCGTCGGGCCGTGTAGATAACAATAACCTAGCAAATTACATAGGCTTTATTAGTTGAATGACAACCTAATACCACGCAAGCCATTTTATCATTTAAATATGCTGAAGGTGCCGCGCAGATGTGCAAGATCAGGAACAGGCCACCTAACTGGTGTTGGTCAGTGTGTGAAGCTGGGTACAGTCCACAGTTTGCCTCGGCTACTGATAATGCCTAGGTCAATGACTGTCAACACAGTTACCTGCAGTTCGTCACTGAACGAGAGGATGCAACAGTTGAACCGGTGATTTCGTAAGGTTTGAATCTATTTTCTGACCGATGCATGCTACATTTGGATCGGTTTGGTGTCCGCGGCCCGATGCACTTTTATCTTACGCTTGTATTGGTACCTGATTCAGATGTTTATCGGTGAGTTGTTACGTCCCTAATTACCATGTAATTGGAGACCTAATGATAGTTTAGTGATAGAGGTGTGTCTCTCTGCTGTTGATAAAGATCAATCATCAAAGGGAACAGTATTACACTGTCATTATTCCAGCTGATCCTGAGGCTTATTCAGCCAGATTACACTGTGTCTGTTGTCTGTACACTGTGGCCTGTCACAACATAGGTCTGTTTGCGGTACTGCGTGTTTATATTTGGCACAGTGCGTGCTGGCTCTGCTCTCCTGCTTGTCTGGCGCTGCAGTATTTCATGAGGACTTAGTTGAGGCATCCAAACTAAGGATCACGTCTTCTTCAGCAATCACCAACTGACCCTGCTAATATTCTGCCCTGCTGCACTCCATCAAAACACGCTAATAATCTCCTCTACCAATCCCCACCAAACTCCTGTAGCCCTGTTTTATATCGGCTTTGTTACCCAAAGCAGCAGCTGACCTCTCATGCAGATTTAATAGTTCAGGAAAAAAATCCGAAGCTCAGCAAAAAATAAACCTGTGCTCAAGCCCTTGTCTCACATTTGACCCCTTCTAAATCTATGCAGGATAGGGCTACTGTCTGTGTTACTTCTCTCAGCCATCAATCTGCCACTCACACAATATAGCACACTGCAGCCCAGGGAAACCAGGTGAATCAATGACCTCACAGAATCAGCTGTTTGATGAGGCTTGAAGGAATCAGTCAGACAACACTGCCTCAATGTCTCCACTCAGCCTCCTTACCTCTCATACCCTCCCCATGCCTCAGTGGAGGGTTCAGCCTGCCAATCTTTCTCTCCGTCTCAAATCTCTCTCTCTCACTCTCACTCTCCTTCTCTGTCCCAGTCTTTCTCCCTCTCTGTCTGGTTCAGAAACACCTCAGCAGGAAGCCTGTCTCTCTCTGGATTTGGGCTGAAGTGTTGTCTGTGAGTCAGTCTACACCGAGGCATAGAGCGCTGTGATACTGAGCTATACGAAATGCCTGCATGGGAAGACTATGGGCCCTGGTCAAAAGTAGTGCAATATATTAGGAATATGGTGCCATTTGTGACAAAGACCCTGGGTGTTTCTCAATATGCATACTACCGTGCTCCACATGCTCATGCTCTGAGTACGACATTCTCTTGAGTACGCTCTTGTGAGGACGAGAGTGTGGAGAATGCATAAAACTTTACATTTGAGAAGCACTCGCTCTCCCTCTACTGTATTACCTCACGCTTCACCTCCTCATTCACTGAACGTTTTTCCAGCCAGGACAATGGCAACAATAGACGAAACAAGATGTACACAAAGCAAACGTTTTACTTCATTACTATCAGCTAGCTATATGTGAAACGTAATAATGTAGCTAGGCAAATAGTTTAACAGGCAAACATGACCTAAAACTAATATTATGCAAGATAGATGTCAATTATTTGTGGGTAGCTACCTAACAGTTCTTTGTGGCTATTTGACTAGCTAACAGTATTAGCTAGCCAGTTAGCCGTATTGACTTATTACGGGCTTGCTATCTTCAGTACGTAGGCAGGTAAACATGCCAAAATTAACACAGCATATATTTATTAACGTATCAAGATAAAATATTGTAGTCAGGCAACATACTGTATGAGATGTGAAAATGCAACATTCCATTCTGAAGTCAGTATATTTTCTCTCGCTTCAGCTCAAATAATGGCCACCTTTTGATTTTTCGAAATGTTGCGTAATTCTTTACATGGCTGCTTCATATTTCTTTGTGAGTGTAATGTTTACTGTAAACATTTTATTTTTACATTTTACATTTATTTCACTTTTGTTAATGATCTACAGTGCCTTGCGAAAGTATTCGGCCCCCTTGAACTTTGCGACCTTTTGCCACATTTCAGGCTTCAAACATAAAACTGTATTTTTTAGTGAAGAATCAACAACAAGTGGGACACAATCATGAAGTGGAACGACATTTATTGGATATTTCAAACTGTTTTAACAAATCAAAAACTGAAAAATTGGGCGTGCAAAATTATTCAGCCCCTTTACTTTCAGTGCAGCAAACTCTCTCCAGAAGTTCAGTGAGGATCTCTGAATGATCCAATGTTGACCTAAATGACTAATGATGATAAATACAATCCACCTGTGTGTAATCAAGTCTCTGTATAATTGCACCTGCACTGTGATAGTCTCAGAGGTCCGTTAAAAGCGCAGAGAGCATCATGAAGAACAAGGAACACACCAGGCAGGTCCGAGATACTGTTGTGAAGAAGTTTAAACCCGGATTTTGATACAAAAAGATTTCCCAAGCTTTTCCCAAGCTTTATGTTTGAAGCCTGAAATGTGGCAAAAGGTCGCAAAGTTCAAGGGGGCCGAATACTTTCGCAAGTCACTGTATTTCACCTGCTTTGGCAATGTAAACATATGTTTCCCATGCCAATAAAGCCCTTAAATTGAATTGAAACTTGAATTGAGAAAGAGAGGCTGGCTTGCTAGCTGGTGTATTCCTGTCCTCTGATTGGTGTAGTCCTGTGTGTCCTCACTGTCTCTCTGTCCTCGGAGGATGATGACCATTGGCCAGAAGAGGACAGTGGACAAGACAATGTAGCCATGATAGTGACTGGCTGTTATATTGCACTGCCAGACTTTGCCTTGTTGCTGTACTGACAAATGATATACAGTATTCACAGTAAAACTCAGGATTAGCCAATAGCCTAACTTAGTCTTGTGTTCCCTGTGGTTACATTTAAAGATGTATTAGCATGAAGTTGTCACTCCAAAGAGGCCTCCTAAATCATACAGACCGAGGGAAAACTCTCTCTTCTGCCAACTAGTTCCTCAATACGTTCTGCTAATCGTGCACTGCTGCTTGTCCAATGCAGCCTCAAACCATATTCTATATTCTACCAACTTTCTCAGTCAGTATGTTCTGTAGTGCTAATATTAAACCCAGCTCTGCTACTTACAGTTGAAGTCGGAAGTTTACATATACTTAGGTTGGTGTCATTAAAACTTGTTTTTCAACCACTCCACAAAGTTATTGTTAACAAACTATAGTTTTGGCAAGTCGGCTATAACATCTACTTTGTGCATGACAAGTAGTTTTTCCAACAATTATTTACAGACTTTTTCACTTATAATTCACTATACCACAATTTCAAATTATGTGGCTATATTGAAGCAACATCTCAAGACATCAGTCAGGAAGTTCAAGCTTGGTTGCAAATGGGTCTTCCAAATGGACAATGACCCCAAGCATACTTCCAAAGGACAACAAAGTCAAGGTATTGGAGTGGCCATTACAAAGCCCTGATCTCAATCCCATATTTTTGGGAAGAACTGAAAAAGCGGGTGCGAGCAAGGAGGCCTACAAACCTGACTCAGTTACACCAGCTCTGTCAGGAGGACTGGGCCAAAATTCACCCAATTTATTGTGGGAAGCTTGTGGAAGGCTACTCGAAATGTTTGACCCAAGTTAAACAATTTAAAGGCAATGCTACCGGATACTAATTGAGTGTATGCAAACTTCTGACCCACTGGGAATGTGATGAAAGAAATAAAATCTGAAATAAATAATTATCTCCACTATTATTCTGACATTTCACATTCTTAAAATAAAGTGGTGATCCTAACTGACCTAAGACAGGGAATTCTTACTAGGATTAAATGTCAGGAATTGTGAAATACTGAGTTTTTAAATGTATTTGGCTAAGGTGTATGTAAACTTCTGTGCATGTTGTCTGTCCTCTGGGTGTGTTCTTTTGTGATGGTGGATGGCATGTGATTTGTCATGGAAAGCTGCTCCTTCGTTTAGCTCTGTTGCAGTGGGTCACAGTCCCACATGGCTTGAGGTGGTGAGAGGCAAAAAGATGAACATGTACCTGGTTTGAGTGATGGGAGCAGCACAAGTCCAGTAGGCCTCTAAGCCTTTACTAATGCCCAGGTCTTACTTGACCTTGTATGATATGTACTAGAGGTCGACCGATTATGATTTTTCAAGGCTGATACCGATTAATCGGCCAATTTTTATTTTATATATATATATATATATATTTTTTAAACATTTGTAATAATGACAATTACAACAATACTGAATGAACTTATTTTAACTTAATATAATACATAAATAAAATCAATTTAGCCTCAAATAAATAATGAAACATGTTCAATTTGGTTTAAATAATGCAAAAACAAAGTGTTGGAGAAGAAAGTAAAAGTGCAATATGTGCCATGTAAGAGAGCTAACGTTTAAGTTCCTTGCTCAGAACATGAGAACATATGAAAGCTGGTGGTTCGTTTTAACATGAGTCTTCAATATTCCCAGGTAAGAAGTTTTAGGTTGTAGTTATTATAGGAATTATAGGACTATTTCACTCTATACCATTTGTATTTCATATACCTTTGACTATTGGATTTTCTTATAGGCACTATAGTATTGCCAGTGTAACAGTATTGCTTCCGTCCCTCTCCTCGCTCCTACCTGGGCTCGAACCAGGAACACAACGACAACAGCCACCCTTGAAGCAGCGTTAGAGAGAGTGTTTTAGCCATCGCTCCACAAAAGCCGTGGCCCTTGCAGAGCAAGGGGAACAACTACTCCAAGTCTCAGAGCGAGTGACGTTTGAAACGCTATTAGCGCGCACTCCACTAACTAGCTAGCCATTTCACATCACATCGTTACACCAGCCTAATCTCGGGAGTTAATAGGCTTGAAGTCATAAACAGCTGAGCTGTTGGCAAAACACACAAAGGTGCTGTTTGAATGAATGCTTATGAGCCTGCTGGTGCCTACCATCGCTCAGACAGACTGCCCTATCAAATCATAGACTTAATTATAACATAATAACACACAGAAATGCGAGCCGTAGGTCATTAATATGGTCGAATCCGGAAACTATCATCTCGAAAACAAAACGTTTATTCTTTCAGTGAAATACGGAACCGTTCCGTATTTTATCTAACGGGTGGCATCCATCAGTCTAAATATTCCTGTTACATTGCACAACCTTCAACCTTTTTAATTATGTAAAATTCTGGCAAATTTTACAGGCAGGTGGTTAGAGCGTTGGACTAGTTAACCATAAGGTTGCAAGATTGAATCCCTGCGCTGACAAGGTCAAAATCTGTCGTTCTGCCGCTGAACAAGGCAGTTAACCCACCGTTCCTTGGCCGTCATTGAAAATAAGAATGTGTTCTTAACTGACTTGCCTAGTTAAATAAAGAATAAATAAAGGTTCAAAATTACTGATTTCTGATTGTTATGAAAACTTGAAATCGGCCCTAATTATTCGTCCATTCCGATTAATCGGTCGACCTCTAATATGTACTTGCACAGAGCAACCCAGACCGTTGTGTGGCTTACACTGTAATATGATGCGCTCTGTACAACAGCAAGTCAGGCATTTCCTTCTTGGAAACCTGACTGACTGACTGATTACCTGACTGACTGGATGACTACCCGATTGATTACTTGACTGACTGGATGACTACCTGACTGAGTGACTGTTGAAGTTGGCTAAACTCTTGGTTTATTCATCTAGAATACTGTGGTACAGGGACAGACAGGACTAAGGTTCAGCTCTGAAAACCCTCTGGGGACATGTCATCCCACTTAGGAGGACTTTGTGCTTGAAGAACCAAGACAAACACGAGCTTGTGTTAAACGTTCATCCAAAAGATGTGCTTGTTATGTTTTGACTAGAAAGTAGGGGGGGGGGGGCTCCTGTCCTCCATGTGCCTCCAGAGGGCAAGCAGACACTGTCTGTGGCAAGTCAGTGTATTACCCTCTTTGTCTTTCTGCATCATATTTAGTTTCATATTGTCCTTGTTCTCTGAACAGAAATTATTGATCATAGTAGGATCTTGTTGCAGCGTGTTTGTGTGTGTCTGCATCCATGATCATGTGTGAGTGTGCTTTTATCCTCCGGCCTGTTGGTGTGCTGTGCAGCAGTGTTAGTGGAGGTGCTGCTGTGGTAGCAGTGTTTCAGGCGACAGACAGGTTAGCAGCAGGATGTGGAGTTCCAGCGAGAACACAGCCAGGCTGGCAGCAGGATAGCGCCATGATGGGGGAGATGATGCAGAGGGAAGAGGAGGATGGGATAGCATGAGAATGGAGAGGAGGAGGAAGAAGGGGTTGGGGGGAATAGGACTAGAGACTGGCTTAATGAACCTGCTAGTGAGACACTAGAGAGTTTATGTGTGTGTGGCTCCTCTTCTCGGCAGCAGGCCAGCTCCCTTTCTTTCTCCCTCTTTTACTGCACTCTATCTTCTGTCTCTCTCTCTTCCCTCTCTAACCCTGTCAAGTCATCAGCTAGGCTAAACATAACCCAGAGTCATCAGCTAGGCTAAACATAACCCAGAGTCATCAGCTAGGCTAAACGTAACCCAGAGTCATCAGCTAGGCTAAACGTAACCCAGAGTCATCAGTTAGGCTCAACGTAACCCAGAGTCATCAGCTAGGCTCAACGTAACCCAGCGTCATCAGCTAGGCTCAACGTAACCCAGAGTCATCAGCTAGGCTCAACGTAAGCCAGAGTCATCAGCTAGGCTCAACGTAAGCCAGAGTCATCAGCTAGGCTCAACGTAAGCCAGAGTCATCAGCTAGGCTCAACGTAAGCCAGAGTCATCAGCTAGGCTCAACGTAAGCCAGAGTCATCAGCTAGGCTCAACGTAAGCCAGAGTCATCAGCCAGGCTCAACGTAGGCATCAGAGTCATCAGCCAGGCTCAGGCTCAGGCTAAGCCAGAGTCATCAGCCAGGCTCAACGTAAGCCAGAGTCATCAGCCAGGCTCAACGTAAGCCAGAGTCATCAGCCAGGCTCAACGTAAGCCAGAGTCATCAGCTAGGCTCAACGTAACCCAGAGTCATCAGCTAGGCTAAACATAACCCAGAGTCTTGACACGCTCTTTGATGTCTGAGTATCCCTGCTGTTGTCTTCTCTCCGTGTTGTGTTGTCTTTCCGCTTTGTCTCTCTGCCACTCCCCTTTGTTTACTGTTAGTTTTAATCTGTGCTGGTACTTCATCTGAGGGGTAGCCTATTTGCTGAGTTAGGTGGCATAATTCACATCTCAATCCCAGGCATGTTCCTTATCCATTGTATTTTGCGGTATTCAGTGGCTTTGTCAAGGCATTATGCTGGAGGGAAAAATAACCAATTTTGAAAAGTACAATTTTGCAAACAAATATTCAATGTTACCGCTCTAAAAATTCAAAACCTAATTCCTGCAGTATCAACCAATAATTATCAGGCACCAGCAGGTGAATATGGGATCTCTGTGGCATCCAGACAAAAGAGATTGGAAAGGCATTCACTTACTCTGCCAAACCCTCAGACTGGCTGTGTGAAGGTAGCCTACATCTACAGTAGTCCCTCCCTGCTCATTACTCTGTCCTGCCCTCAGACTGGCTGTGTGAAGGTAGCCTACATCTACAGTAGTCCCTCCCTGCTCATTACTCTGTCCTGCCCTCAGACTGGCTGTGTGAAGGTAGCCTACATCTACAGTAGTCCCTCCCTGCTCATTACTCTGTCCTGCCCTCAGACTGGCTGTGTGAAGGTAGCCTACATCTACAGTAGTCCCTCCCTGCTCATTACTCTGTCCTGCCCTCAGACTGGCTGTGTGAAGGTAGCCTACATCTACAGTAGTCCCTCCCTGCTCATTACTCTGTCCTGCCCTCAGACTGGCTGTGTGAAGGTAGCCTACATCTACAGTAGTCCCTCCCTGCTCATTACTCTGTCCTGCACTCAGACTGGCTGGGTGAAGGTAGCCTACATCTACAGTAGTCCCTCCCCGCTCATTACTCTGTCCTGCCCTCAGACTGGCTGTGTGAAGGTAGCCTACATCTACAGTAGTCCCTCCCTGCTCATTACTCTGTCCTGCCCTCAGACTGGCTATGTGAAGGTAGCCTACATATATAGTTGTCCCTCCGTGCTGATTACGACCCATTCAAAGAGGATTGAGGAATATTTAATCATATTATTCATCAGACCCTTTAGATAAGTTTGTTTTCCCGGGAGATTTATTAATCAATAGAGAAATGATCTCATCAAGTCTTTTTGACACTTTAAAAAATGTGATTGCTGAATCTGGGAGTGAGTGATGTGATAGTGATCGGAAACAGTTGAAGTACCAGTGTGTTTGTGTTTTGAGTCAGTGAGCTCTCTGACTCTACTGTCTGTAGCCTACTTGTGTGGTCTCTATTTCCACTGTTGATCAGAGAGAGAACGGTTCGGAACATAGTCATTTTGTGGTCACAGTTCGGTTTGGGTACAGTGGAAAAATGAAATGCCATTCACTCTGTTCAGCATTCACAATGTTCCTTGCATTGTCTGCTGTTACCAGATTGTTATGTTGGGCCTCTGAAATTTACACTCTGATGCTACGTTTGTAACCATGTGGGAGGTGGGAATTTACCAGTTGTGAAGTCGTAAATGCCAGTTGGATGCGTTCAAGTGATTTGAACGGAAATTGGCAACAAGCTGTGCCCAACCATAAACTAAAAGTACACCTATCATGCTTGTAAACAAATTCTAGATTTACAAAACCACATTAATAGATTTGCTTTTTATAAATGCTGTTTTGATGTTGAATTTACCTGCCGAAAATGCTGTTAGAGGCAATTTCCTTAGTAGGTGGAGTCAGAGCTCACTGTGGAAGAACTGGGTGCTCAGGATGATAAACGAGTTTCCCACTAGTAATTACTAGGGCTGTGATGTAGTATCGCAATATTTTTGTCAAAAATAAAAACGTGAAGCAGACTAAACTCTTTAGTCCTTTAAAAAACATGCTGTATGTAAAATAAAGAAATGTGAGTTCGGGTGACAACCTACTTGTCATGTTCTGACCTTCATTTCCTTTGTTTGTCGTTATTTAATATGGTCAGGGCGTGAGTTGGGGTGGGCAGTCTGTTTGTTTTTCTATGATTTTGGGATTTCTATGTTTCGGCCTAGTATGGTTCTCAATCAGAGGCAGGTGTCATTAGTTGTCTCTGATTGAGAATCATACTTAGGTAGCCTGGGTTTCACTGTTTGTTGGTGGGTGTTTGTTTCCGTGTCTGTGTTTGTTCACCACACGGTACTGTTTTCAGTTTCGGTTATTCACGTTACGTTTCTTATTTTAGTGTTCAGTTTGTCTTTAAAATAAACATCATGAACACTTACCATGCCATGCATCTTGGTCCGATCCATACCACACCACCTCTTCAGACGAAGAGGAGGAAAACCATTACACTAATGATGTTTGTTTCCAACATTAGGGCTGTTTTCCTAAAGAAGTTAAATCTGTCTTGTGTTTCGTTTCCTTGCCACGATACTAATGAGGATTGCAATACTGGTTTCGTCCCAGTCCTAGTATTTACCAGTTTGAGGGCCGTTCAAGTGGAATTTTCCTAGTCGTATGTGATAAATTCTCACTTCCCACTTGGTTACGAACGCACCATGACAGCCTCCTTCAGTGCCAGATGCGCACTTGTGATGCTCATAAAGGGGGTGTGTCTGTAGCGCGGTACATCTTCCTAGTCCCGGTTAATGCGATGGGCTGGCACAACAAAAGATGCATTGGCGAATTCAATGAAAACTTTGGCTTGCTTATATAGAGCCGGTAGCAGAGAAAACAGTCTATAACTTGGGTGATGTAACGGCTTTCTTCCGCTGAAGGATAGGAGGACCAAAATGCAGCGTGGTTAGAGTTCAACATGTTTCATAAAGACCATACACGAGAACACCATACAATACAAAACAACAAATGTGAAAACCGAAACAGTCCTATCTGGTGCAATGACACAAAGACAGAAGACAACCACCCACAGAATATGGCTGCCTAAGTATGGTTCCCAATCAGAGACAACGATAGACAGCTGCCTCTAATTGAGAACCAATCGAGGCAACCATAGACCTACAAACTTCCTAGAAAGGAAACAGCATCATAAACATACAAAAAACCGTAGACCAGACAAAACACTTAAATCCCCCATGTCACACCCTGACCTAACCAAAATAATAAAGAAAACAAAGATAACTAAGGCCAGGGCGTGACAGGTGACTGGTGTCTCTGATAATTTTATGGGCTTTCCTCTGATACCGCCTATTATATAGGTCCTGGATGGCAGGAAGCTTGGCCCCAGTGATGTACTGGGCCGTTCACACTACCCTCTGTAGCACTTTACGGTCAGATGCCGAGCAGTTACCATACCAGGCAGTGATCCAACCGGTCAGGATGCTCTGGATGTTGCAGCTGTAGAACCTTTTGAGGATCTGGGGACCCATGCCAAATCTTTTCAGTCTCCTGAGGGACTGTCTTGGTATGTTTGGACCATGATAGTTCATTGGTGATGTGGACACCAAGGAATTTGAAACTCTCGACCCGCTCCACTAATGGTGGCCTATTCGGCCCGCCTTTTCCTGTAGTCCACGATCAGCTCCTTAGTCTTGCACACATTGAGGGAGCGGTTGTTGTCCTGGCACCACACTGCCAGTTCTCTGACCTCCTCTCTATAGGCCATCTCATTGTTGTTGCAGATCAGGCCTACCACTGTTGTCATCAGCAAACTTGATGATGGTGTTGGAGTCGTGTTTAGCCACGCAGTCGTGGGTGAACAGGGAATACAGTAGGAGACTAAGTACACACCCCTGAGGGGCCCAGGGTTAAGGATCAGCGTGGCAGACGGCTTGTTGCCTACTCTACCTATTTGGGGATGGCCCGTCAGGAAGTCCAGGATCCAGTTGCAGAGGGAGGTGTTTAGTCCCAGAGTCCTTAGCTTAGTGATGAGCTTTGTGGGCACTAAGGTGTTGAACACTGAGCTGTAGTCAATTAACAATATTCTCACATAGGTGTTCCTTTTGTCCCGGTGAGAAAGGGCAGTGTGGAGTGCGATTGAGATGGCGTCTTCTGTGGACCTGTTGGGGTGGTATGCAAATTGGAGTGGGTCTAGGGTGTCCTGGAGGATACTGTTGATGGACTATGGTGGTCTGCTTGAAACATGTAGGTATTACAGACTTGGTCAGGGAGAGGTTGAAAATTTCAGTGAAGACACTTTGTCCGCGCATGCTTTGAGTACACATCCTGGTAATCCGTCTGGCCCAGCGGCTTTGTGAATGTTGACCTATTTGTAATGGTTTTGTTCACATCGGCTACCGAGAGCATTATCACACAGTAATCCAGAACAGATGGTGCCCTGGTGCATGCTTCAGTGTTGCTTGCTAAAAGGCATTTAGCTCGTCTGGTAGGCTTGTGTCACTGGGCAGCTCACGTCTGGGTTTCCCTTCGTAGTCCGTAATAGTTTTCAAGCCCTGCTACATCCGACGAGCGTCAGTGCTGGTGTAGTAGGATTCAATCTTAATCCTGTATTGACGCTTTGCTTGTTTGATGGTTTGTCTGAGGGCATAGCGGGATTTCTTATAAGTGTCCGGATTAGTCTCCCGCTCCTTGAAAGCGGCAGCTCTAGCCTTTAGCTCGATGCGGATGTTGCTTGTAATCCATGGCTTCTGGTTGGGATATGTACAGTTGAAGTCAGAAGTTTACGTACACTTAGGTTGGAGTCATTTAAAACTCATTTTTCAATCACTCCACAAATTTCTTGTCAACAAACTATAGTTTTGGCAATCCGGTTAGGTTTACATACACTAAGTTGACTGTGCCTTTGAACAGCTTGGAAAATTCCAGAAAATGGTGTCATGGCTTTAGAAGCTTCTGATTGGCTAATTGACATCATTTGAGTCAATTGGAGGTGTACCTGTGGATGTATTTCAAGGCCTACATTCAAACTCAGTGACTCTTTGCTTGACATCATGGGAAAATCAAAAGAAATCAGCCAAGACCTCAGGAAAATAAATGTAGACCTCCACAAGTCTGGTTCATCCTTGAGAGCAATTTCCAAATGCCTGAAGGTACAACGTTCATCTGTACAAGTATAAACACCATGGGATCACGCAGCCGTCATACTGCTCAGGAAGGAGACGTGTTCTGTCTCTTAGAGATGAATGTACTTTGGTGCGAAACGTGTAAATCAATCCCAGAACAACAGCAAAGGACCCTGTGAAGATGCTGGAGGAAACATATACAAAAGTATCGATATCCACAGTAAAACAAGTCCTATATCGACATAACCTGAAAGGCCACTCGGCAAGGAAGAAGCCACTGCTCCAAAACCGCCATTAAAAAGCCACACTATGGTTTGCAACTGCACATGGGGATAAATATTGTACTTTTTGGAGAAATGTCCTCTGGTCTGTTGAAACAAAAATGGAACTGGATAAGAGCGTCTGCTAAATGACTTAAATGTAAATGTAAATAATGATCATCATTATGTTTTGATGGAAAAAGGTGGACGCTTGCAAGCCGAAGAACACCATCTCAACCATGAAGCACGGGGATGGCAGCATCATGTTGTGGGGGTGCTTTGCTGCAGGAGGGACTGGTGCACTTCACAAAATAGTTGGCATCATGAGAGAGGACGACCAGGAATATGTACAGGTGCATCAAAGCAGGGACCGAGAGACTGAAAAACAGCTTCTATCTCAAGGCCATCAGACTGTTAAACAGCCACCACTAACATTGAGTGGCTGCTGCCAACATACTAACTCAACTCCAGCCACTTTAATAAGGAAATTGATGTAAAAATGTATCACTAGCCACTTTAAACAATGCCACTTAATATAATGTTTACATACCCTACATTACTCATCTCATATGTATATGTATATACTGTACTTTATATCATCTACTGCATCTTTATGTAATACATGTATCACTAGCCACTTTAAACTATGCCACTTTGTTTACATACCCTACATTACTCATCTCATATGTATATACTGTACTCGATACCATCTACTGCATCTTGCCTATGCTGTTCTGTACCATCACTCATTCATATCTTTATGAACATATTCTTTATCCCCTTACACTTGTGTGTATAAGGTAGTAGTTGTGGAATTGTTAGGTTAGATTACTCGTTGGTTATTACTGCATTGTCAGAACTAGAAGCACAAGTATTTCGCTACTCTCACGTTAACATCTGCTAACCATGTGTATGTGACAAATAAAATTAGATTTGATTTGAAATTGTGTGGATATATTGAAGCAACATCTCAAGACATCAGTCAGGAAGTTCAAGCTTGGTCGCAAATGGGTCTTCCAAATGGACAATGACCACAAGCATACTTCCAAAGTTGTGGCAAAATGGCTTAAGGACAAAGTCGAGGTATTGGAGTTGCCAACACAAATCCCTGACCTCAATCCTATAGAACATTTGTGGGAAGAACTGAAAAAGCGTGTGCGAGGAAGGAGGCCTACAAACCTGACTCCGTTACAACAGCTCTGTCAGGAAAAACGTGCCAAAATTCACCCAACCTATTGTGGGAAGCTTGTGGAAGGCTACCCGAAACGTTTGACCCAAGTTAAACAATTTAGAGGCAATGCTACCAAATACTATTTAAGTGCATGTAAACGTCTGACCCACTGGGAATGTGATGAAAGAAATAAAAGAGGAAATAAATCATTCTCTCTACTATTATTCTGACATTTCACAATAAAGTGGTGATCCTAACTAACCTAAGACGGAATTTTTACAATGATTAAATGTCAGGAATTGTGAAAAACTGAGTTTAAATGTATTTGGCTAAGGTGTATGTAAACTTCCGACTTCAACTGTATTTACAGTCACTGTGGGGACGACGTCGTCGATGCACATTTTGATGAAGCCGATGACTGAGGTGGTGTATTCCTCAATGCCATTCGATGAATCCCGGAACATATTCCAGTCTGTGCTAGCAAAACATTCCTGGAGTGTAGCATCTGCGTCATCTGACCACTTCCGTATTGAGCGAGTCACTGGTACTTCCTGCTTTAGGTTTTTGCTTGTAAGCAGGAATCCGGAGGATAGAAGTAGGGTCAAATTTGCCAAATGGAGGGCCGGGAAGAGCTTTGTGTGCTTCTGTGTGTGTGGAGTAAAGGTGATCTAGGATTCCCTGCCCCCCCTGGTTGCACGTGACATGCTGGTAAAAATTTTGTCAAATGATTTAAGTTTGCCAGCATTAAAGTTCCCAGCCACTAGGAGCGCCGCTTCTGTGTGAGCATTTTCTTCTTTGCTTATGGCCTTATAGAGTTGGTTGAGAGCGGTTTTAGTGCCAGCTTCGCTTTGTGGTGGTAAATTGATGGCTACGAATAATACAGATGAGAACTCTCTTGCTGGATAATGTGGTCTACAGCATATCATAAGGTTCTCTACCTCAGGCGAGCAATACCTCGAGACTACTTTAATATTAGACACCGCGCACCGGCTGTAATTGACAAAAGACGCACACCCCCACCCCTCGTCTTACCAGAGGTGGCGTCTCTGTTCTGCCGGTGCATGGAAAATCCCATAAGCTCTATATTGTCAGTATCTTCGTTCAGCACGTCTCGGTGAAACATAAGATATTACAGTTTTTAATGTCCCTTTGGGAGGGTAATCCTAATCGTAGGTCATACATTTTATTTTACAATGCTTGCACGTTAGCAAGAAGAATGGGAGGCAATAGGAGTTTATTCGCTCGCCTCCAGATTCTCAGAAGGGTGCCCGATCTGTGGCCTCTTTTCCCAGTGTCTTTTCTTAACGCAAAAGGTGTGGATCTGGGCCTGTTCCAGTGAAAGCAGGATATCCTTCTCGTCGGACTCCTTAAAGTAAAAAAATTAATTAAAAAAAAGACAAAATAGCACAATTCGTTGGGAGGATGTAAAACGTCAGCCATGTTCTCTGGCGCCATCTTCGGCGCCAACATACTGGGGTAATGTCTGCATAAATGTGTCACATATTTGAGGTGTTGGCAGCTGCATAGGCTATTCTCGTTGAGCGTGGCAACATACTGGTTTGAAATGCTGCAATTAGGCTTAGGATTCGTTTTGGAATAGCCTGAATTTGTTTTCACACTCATGTTTACTCATGAGGCATAGGCCTACTATGCAGCGTACGCATAGCCTATAGGCCTAATGTTTTTATTTTGTATATATTTTTTTATGTTTTCATTTGGATTCACAGTGTGGACCGAACCCAGGTCCCTGTACCGAACGGTTTGGTACGAATACATGTACTGTTACACCTCTCATTTTTTAAAACAACGTTTCCTTGAGAATGGCACCTTTTTAATCACAGACTCCAGTCATCTAAGTCATAGACTGTTCTCTCTGCTACCGCATGGCAAGCAGTACCGGAGCGCCAAGTCTAGGTCCGAAAGGCTCCTTAACAGCTTCTACACCCAAGCCATAAGACTGCTGAACAATTAATAAAATGGCCAACAGGACTATTTACATTGACCCCTCCCCCGCACATTGACTCGGTAGTGGTATCCCCTGTATATAGCCTCATTATTGTTATTTAATTGTTATTTTTTTATTTGTATTTTAGTTTATTTAGTAAATATTTTCTTAACTCTATTTCTTGAACTGCATTGTTAAGGGCTTGTAAGTAAACATTTCATGTTTTATTTGGCTCATGTGACAAATAACATTTTATTTTAAGATATTTTGTTATAAGCAGAGCGCATTGGAGTAGGATTCTATTTCAATGACTAGCATGATCCAGGCCGAGACTCTACACAGAGCAGTGCACCATAACCAATCAGAGCTGCATTAGGCCTATATGCAAATAGTCATTGCCATATATGGATCTGTGCCATTCACATTCAACTGGACCCACCTCAACAACATCCTGTGAAATTGCAGAGCGCGAAATTCAAATTACAGAAATATAAATATTTAACAATCATGAAAATAAAAGTCTTATACATCAAAATAAAGCTTATCTTCTTGTTAATCCAGCCGCTGTGTCAGATTTCAAAAAGGCTTTATGGTGAAAGCACACCATGCTATTATCTGAGGACAGTGCCCCGCATACAAAAGCATGAAAAACATATTTCAACCAGACAGGTGCGCCACGAAAGTCAGAAACAGCGATATAATAAATGCCTTACCTTTGGAGTGCCAACAGAAGAAGATCTTCAAAAGGTCCCAGCTACATCACAAATGGTCCTTTTGTTCGATAATGTCCTTCTTTATATCCCCAAAAATTCAGTTTAGCTGGCGCGCTTCGTTCAATAATCCACCGGTTTCCCTCCTTCAAAATGCATACAAAATGAATCCCAAACGTTACCAATAAACTTGTCCAAACAAGTCAAACAACGTTTATAATCAAACCTAAGCTACCCTAATACGTAAATAAATTATCAAATTTAAGACAGAGAATCGTTATTGTCTTTACCAGAGATCAACAACAAAGAACGCACTTTCATCCAAGCGCATGGAAACACTACAGTTAAAATGGGAGCCACCTAGAAAAACTACAAATTTTTAGCTAATTTTTACAAAAACAAGCCTGAAACTCTTTCTAAAGACAGTTGGCATCTATTGGAAGCCATAGGACATGCAATCTGGGAGGTTTTGGCCTCATAATAAACATGAAAGCCATTGGAAACAGTGGTAGGCTGTAGGCTGAATTTTTTGTTGGGGGGTGGTTTGTCCTCTGGGTTTCGCCTTCCATATCAGTTCTGTTATACTCACAGACATTAATTTAACAGTTTTAGAAACTTGTTTTCTATCCAAATCTACCAATTACATGCATATCCTAGCTTCCGGGCCTGAGTAACATGCAGTTTACTTTGGGCACGCTTTTCATCCGGACATCAAAATACATTTTGAGATGGTCTTGAATATGCTGTCTTATTCTCTGTAATAACTCAACATTTTCAGTCACATCCTTATCTGAACGACAAGTGGATAAACCAGTTAATGTAAAGCTCTGCATGTCTTTTTTTTCAAATGTCTCATGGATTGTAGGCCTACATTGAACAACACACAGTGGATGCTACTGTAGGCCTAATGATAGAACAGATATTTCCATGTTTAAATGTTATGGGATGTATTTTCTTCCATTTGGTTTTGATGATAGACCACTCTGATAGCCCTAGATTATGATCAAATAGCCACAGTAGCCTACGCCGCCACTGTTAAAACGGTCATTTATAGCAGGTACAGCGTCAGTATTCACAATAATCGCGTGCCGGAAGTTGCACAGAATTTTCACAATGTTCAAGTTTGTACTCAGCACACCTGAAATTTGCTCAGTGCCAAAAAACATTTGAAGTATCATTGATCCCAAGTCATAGTTATTTCATCTTGGTGACATTGAGGTCAAGGAAGCTATTGTCAAATCAAGGCAGTCAATCAATTGTGAGTTGCTTAAAATGGATTTTCCCTTCAGGCAAGCAACCAGGGCCTTTGAGAGTGAGGTTGCTGTTTTTGTATGCCATTTCATTAATGTATATTGATGACAGGAGAGGTGACATGACACAACCTACCAGCTACCTGTCAAACAACCTGTCTAGCATACCGTCCATAGTGCCGCAGTAGACTGTCATAACTCAGCACAGCTGAAGATGCTCCTTGACCATCTAATAGCATTTTATTCCGCTCTATCAGACTTCTAATCTCTGAGACTGTACAATACCATCCCTGTTTATAAGAGAAATGTACCGTACTGTCTCCAGTTTAAAACATTGATTTATTAAGTCCTCCTTGCTCGTTTTTGGCACTAGCCTAGATCCTGGCCTACCAGCTCTATTTCTGGAGAGTTGAACAATAATTTAGAAGTTGAAAACAGTTTGTACTCTAAATCCGAAGCGAATTGCAGGATATCTGTGGCCTGAGAGAGGGGCCTAGCTTGAGACCCTGAGGGGCTAATCAGATGAGCATCAGTAGGCCTCTTCTCTTCTAAACAACAGTCTCCTGTGTGTAGGCCCCTCTGGAGCAGAGAACCACAGTGCTCTTATGTAATGGGCCCAATCTAATGGCATAACAACCAATCTCCTAGCGGTCTTTCCATCTTTGTTTGTTTCTTCTCAGTGTTGAACAGCAGTTCCAGTTGAGGGAACTGTAAACCTTGTTGTTCCGCTGTAACCCAGCGTCTGCAAAATCTCCACTCAACTCAATTAAGCTGTACAAGCATAACTTGATTACAACCGTAGTGCACAATTTATCATGCACGAGTTATGGCATGGCTATGGTGTCGTCCGAGGGAGGCTCTATCTCAAAAGGTTTAGGTCATCGGTGTTCAAGCTCTCCCTGCCGTTCTGCTTCATGGTTATTGTTTGAATGACAAGGGAAGCTGTCTGTCAATCAGTTACTCCAGCCAAACTTTGGTATTTTATTTTCTCTCTTTCTCTCTTCCTGTGACGCACAATATCTCTGTTGTCTGACTTGTGTGTTCAGCACACCCCTCTGTTATTCTTAAGCTTTGTGCGGCAGTCTCTCTGTTAGCAATTGGATTCTGTTTCTGTTCATGTTTCTGTTCAAATGGTTTTTAGGAGACAAACTTCCTTTAGCCCTCTGGATTCAGTCCTTCTCCCTATCATTTTCCTGTGTATCTATTCGATCCATATCACATTGTCAGAGTGCTGTTGTTTTGCCCAGTCAGCCTTGCTGAGGAGGTGAAGCTGTTGTCATGGCAGCTCAACACAGCTGATCAACAAAAATATGGCAGTGTAACTGTACCACCATTCTACTGCTCAACTAACATCAGTATAGCACACAGTGGCTTCATCCCAGGTAAGAGCTGGAGGGACAGAAGAGGGTTTAGACCTAATGATAAAACATTCCCAAGTGGACACTCGTCGTCATTGGCATCCTTCCATCTGTGAGAGATAATGGGGAATACAGAAGCCAGGAGACCGTTGTAGTTGTCATGCTGGTTGAAGCCAGGAGACCGTTGTAGTTGTCATGCTGGTTGAAGCCAGGAGACCGTTGTAGTTGTCATGCTGGTTGAAGCCAGGAGACCGTTGTAGTTGTCATGCTGGTTGAAGCCAGGAGACCGCTGTAGTTGTCATGCTGGTTGAAGCCAGGAGACCGTTGTAGTTGTCATGCTGGTTGAAGCCAGGAGACCAGGTCATGCTGGTTGAAGCCAGGAGACCGTTGTAGTTGTCATGCTGGTTGAAAGCCAGGAGACCGTTGTAGTTGTCATGCTGGTTGAAGCCAGGAGACCGTTGTAGTTGTCATGCTGGTTGAAGCCAGGAGACCGTTGTCAGTTGTCATGCTGGTTGAAGCCAGGAGACCGTTGCAGTTGTCATGCTGGTTGAAGCCAGGAGACCGTTGTAGTTGTCATGCTGGTTGAAGCCAGGAGACCGTTGTAGTTGTCATGCTGGTTGAAGCCAGGAGACCATTGTAGTTGTCATGCTGGTTGAAGCCAGGAGACCATTGTAGTTGTCATGTTGGTTGAAGCCAGGAGACCATTGTAGTTGTCATGCTGGTTGTGGACTGGCTTTACAGTACATTGTGAGAGAATGCAACACCTTAGCAAGCACCTCCATCTACAATGTATGTCTTGAAGAACACACATATCAACACTCTTCATGTGTTAAGTCACCGTGTTCACTTCATGTGTTTCTGTCTCCCTCCCAGGATTTGATTTTGTCATATGGTCTATCTGCTCCCAGACCCAAGCTCTGTAATCATATCATTCTGAGTGACACCTTTTACATTGAGAATGCACAGCCATGGTCTATCTGCTCCCTGACCCAAGCTCTGTAATCATATCATTCTGAGTGACACCTTTTACATTGAGAATGCATAGCCATGGTCTATCTGCTCCCAGACCCAAGCTCTGTAATCATATCATTCTGAGTGACACCTTTTACATTGAGAATGCACAGCCATGGTCTATCTGCTCCCTGACCCAAGCTCTGTAATCATATCATTCTGAGTGACACCTTTTACATTGAGAATGCACAGCCATGGTCTATCTGCTCCCTGACCCAAGCTCTGTAATCATATCATTCTGAGTGACACCTTTTACATTGAGAATGCACAGCCATGGTCTATCTGCTCCCTGACCCAAGCTCTGTAATCATATCATTCTGAGTGACACCTTTTACATTGAGAATGCATAGCCATGGTCTATCTGCTCCCTGACCCAAGCTCTGTAATCATATCATTCTGAGTGACACCTTTTACATTGAGAATGCATAGCCATGGTCTATCTGCTCCCAGACCCAAGCTCTGTAATCATATCATTCTGAGTGACACCTTTTACATTGAGAATGCACAGCCATGGTCTATCTGCTCCCTGACCCAAGCTCTGTAATCATATCATTCTGAGTGACACCTTTTACATTGAGAATGCATAGCCATGGTCTATCTGCTCCCAGACCCAAGCTCTGTAATCATATCATTCTGAGTGACACCTTTTACATTGAGAATGCATAGCCATGGTCTATCTGCTCCCAGACCCAAGCTCTGTAATCATATCATTCTGAGTGACACCTTTTACATTGAGAATGCACAGCCATGGTCTATCTGCTCCCTGACCCAAGCTCTGTAATCATATCATTCTGAGTGACACCTTTTACATTGAGAATGCATAGCCATGGTCTATCTGCTCCCAGACCCAAGCTCTGTAATCATATCATTCTGAGTGACACCTTTTACATTGAGAATGCATAGCCATGGTCTATCTGCTCCCAGACCCAAGCTCTGTAATCATATCATTCTGAGTGACACCTTTTACATTGAGAATGCACAGCCATGGTCTATCTGCTCCCAGACCCAAGCTCTGTAATCATATCATTCTGAGTGACACCTTTTACATTGAGAATGCATAGCCATGGTCTATCTGCTCCCAGACCCAAGCTCTGTAATCATATCATTCTGAGTGACACCTTTTACATTGAGAATGCACAGCAATGGTCTATCTGCTCCCTGACCCAAGCTCTGTAATCATATCATTCTGAGTGACACCTTTTACATTGAGAATGCACAGCCATGGTCTATCTGCTCCCAGACCCAAGCTCTGTAATCATATCATTCTGAGTGACACCTTTTACATTGAGAATGCATAGCCATGGTCTATCTGCTCCCTGACCCAAGCTCTGTAATCATATCATTCTGAGTGACACCTTTTACATTGAGAATGCATAGCCATGGTCTATCTGCTCCCAGACCCAAGCTCTGTAATCATATCATTCTGAGTGACACCTTTTACATTGAGAATGCATAGCCATGGTCTATCTGCTCCCTGACCCAAGCTCTGTAATCATATCATTCTGAGTGACACCTTTTACATTGAGAATGCACAGCCATGGTCTATCTGCTCCCTGACCCAAGCTCTGTAATCATATCATTCTGAGTGACACCTTTTACATTGAGAATGCATAGCCATGGTCTATCTGCTCCCAGACCCAAGCTCTGTAATCATATCATTCTGAGTGACACCTTTTACATTGAGAATGCACAGCCATGGTCTATCTGCTCCCTGACCCAAGCTCTGTAATCATATAATTCTGAGTGACACCTTTTACATTGAGAATGCACAGCCATGGTCTATCTGCTCCCAGACCCAAGCTCTGTAATCATATCATTCTGAGTGACACCTTTTACATTGAGAATGCACAGCCATGGTCTATCTGCTCCCAGACCCAAGCTCTGTAATCATATCATTCTGAGTGACACCTTTTACATTGAGAATGCACAGCCATGGTCTATCTGCTCCCTGACCCAAGCTCTGTAATCATATCATTCTGAGTGACACCTTTTACATTGAGAATGCATAGCCATGGTCTATCTGCTCCCAGACCCAAGCTCTGTAATCATATCATTCTGAGTGACACCTTTTACATTGAGAATGCACAGCCATGGTCTATCTGCTCCCTGACCCAAGCTCTGTAATCATATCATTCTGAGTGACACCTTTTACATTGAGAATGCACAGCCATGGTCTATCTGCTCCCTGACCCAAGCTCTGTAATCATATCATTCTGAGTGACACCTTTTACATTGAGAATGCACAGCCATGGTCTATCTGCTCCCTGACCCAAGCTCTGTAATCATATCATTCTGAGTGACACCTTTTACATTGAGAATGCACAGCCATGGTCTATCTGCTCCCTGACCCAAGCTCTGTAATCATATCATTCTGAGTGGCACCTTTTACATTGAGAATGCACAGCCATGGTCTATCTGCTCCCTGACCCAAGCTCTGTAATCATATCATTCTGAGTGACACCTTTTACATTGAGAATGCACAGCCATGGTCTATCTGCTCCCAGACCCAAGCTCTGTAATCATATCATTCTGAGTGACACCTTTTACATTGAGAATGCACAGCCATGGTCTATCTGCTCCCTGACCCAAGCTCTGTAATCATATCATTCTGAGTGACACCTTTTACATTGAGAATGCACAGCCATGGTCTCTCTGCTCTCCTCTGCAGTAGTGTTCACATTTAGAACACTGAGAACTGATAGGAACCTTGTCCCATATCGCCTCAGGATGGTGGTTAGGCTGACTTAGTATTTTCAGATGTGGTAGGCAGAGCAGAGCACCGAACACCCATCTCCAATCAAGTGAAGAGCTAATTCAGCTGTTTTTGTAATAATGAGTTTTCTCTCTCCTAGATGGAATACATTCTCTGAAATGAGTACTACCGTATGCATTATGCATAGCTGGACCTGAGAGGACAGGCTGTGTGCTATGGGCACTGGATTTATCATCGAAGTGCAAATTCATGGTTTGAAGTTACATGACAGTATGTGTGTGTGTAGCTGCTAGCTAGCATGTTTTTCAATCGTCTCATTAAATGAGCTGGTGCTACATGCACAGACATAAAACAATAAACACCCAAGCTCCCTTTATCAACAATACACACTAAATAGGTGGTCATTGAAGAGCTTTGACACCTGTCTTAACCCAACAAGCAGGTCCCGGCTCCAACATCTTCTATAGCACAGCAATGTGCACGCTGATTAGGCCTACACATCTGATTTGTCCTGTCAGCGGTTGGAATTCCCACCCTGATCCTTTTTATGAGTGACCTTTTTAATGTCCGAGGTCAGTGGCTGTGTATTATCAGCCTTCAGAGCTGGGGTGAAAGTGCCCCAAATTCTCCCCGTTACCACCTATCCCCACTGCCCTCAGACAAGTGAAATGGTTTCTTACAAGCACGGGGCATTTTGGGTATTTTAGGGTCCCTACCAACCACATGATATCAGCAAGACCCAAACAACGGTTAGGCTCCAACAGTTATTTTCTCCAGAAAAGAGATGTCTTTGTTCAATAACATGGATGGTGTTTGTGAAAGGTTGACCAAAGATATCCCCTGTTCTCTTCTTGTTTGGTTATAAAGTTCATTGCTTTCAGGGCTAGCAAGGGGGGAGAGCAATGACCTCAAGACTTCCCACTACTTTTTAATTTGATTTTTTACCCTTTTAAATGTATGGACTTTACAGTTTTTAAACTTTGGATATCCCTTTTCAACCATAAAAGTATACCATTTGTTTTTTAAACCACAAAAAAAAACTTTTTGTCCTGTCCTATTTCAGTGAGGAAGCCCAATTTGTCCTGTACAACTAGTAAAGTTATATCCTCCCAGAGAAGCGGCAGTTGGATCAGGCTGTAGCTCCCAGGTTTCTGTCATGTAGTGTCAGACATTCTGAATCAGCTGCTGACTGTTTGTTTGTAGGCCATGTTTGATGCCTTCACTTCCAGCAGAACATTAGTCATCATGTTGCAAACTGATGCATTTTTCTATCCTGTCAGACAGGTCTGTCCCGTGGCTGGAGCTGTGCTTCCTCTAGCCTGAGTGTGTGTGAGGGGAATGTGTGTGGACAGCGGTCAGCCACAGTCCGTCCTCAGCCACAGTCGAGCCAACCCTGCCCTGACCTGCCCCGCCTGGTGATGGTGATGGTGTGTCAGTTTCAGGGGAGAGGCTATAGTGGTAAATCCAGTTCAATTCAATCAAATTCTATTTTTGACAGCAAAAAAAATTGTGGCTTTTGGGACATGAATGCCAAAACATTCAAGAGATAAAGATGCTCAAAGTTGCCCCATTTTTCCATACCATACCATGAGGCATCCATGTGTTCATCACTGGAAAAGATAAACGGTTTAGATTAATATAATTTAAAATCTTACAAACAGGGTTGTCAAACTATTTTATAATTACTGATTATTGTTATTATTTTTTATAAAATACATTTGCCTTTTAAAACTTCTTAGGGCTGAGATTCCAATAACGGGATCGATATGACAACAGCCAGTGAAAGTGCAGGGCGCCAAATTCAAAATAACAGAAATCTCATAATAAGAATTCCTCAAACATACAAGTATCTTATACCATTTTAAAGGTTATCTTGTTGTTAATCCCACCACATTGTCCGATTTCAAATAGGCTTTGCAGCGAAAGCACCACAAACGATTATGTTAGGTCAGAGCCAAGTCACAGAAAAACACAGCATTTTTCCAGCCAAAGAGTAGAGTCACAAAAATCAGAAATAGAGATAGAAGTAATCACTAACCTTTTGAAGATCTTCGTCAGATGACACTCATAGGACTTCATGTTACACAATACATGTATGTTTTGTTCGATAAAGTTCATATTTATATAAAAAATCTCAGTATACATTGGGCGCGTTATGTTCAGTAGTTCCAAAAACATCCTGTGATTTTGCAGAGCCACATCAATTTACAGAAATACTCATTATAAATGTTGATGAAAATTCAAGTGTTATACATGGAAATATAGATCCACTTCTCCTCAATGCAACCGCTGTGTCAGATTTCAAAAAAGCTTTACGGAAAAAGCAAACCATGCAATAATCTTAGTACGGCGCTCAGAGACCCAACAAGCCAAAAGGATATCTGCCATATTGTGCAGTCAACAGAAGTCAGAAATAACATTATAGATATTCACTTACCTTTGATGATCTTCATCAGAATGCACTCCCAGGAATCCTAGTTCCACAATAAATGTTTGATTTGTTTGATTATGTCCATCATTTATGTCCAAATAGCTACTTTTGTTAACGAGCTTCGTGAGTTTTAATTTGTTTACCAAACGCGCTAACTAGTTGCAGCCAAAATGTCAAAAAGTTCCGTTACAGTCCGTAGAAACATGTCAAACGATGTATATTGCTTGCTGTTTGGGGTTTTAGGCTGGGTTTCTGTACAGCACTTTGAGATATTGGCTGATGTACGAAGGGCTATATAAATAAATTTGAATTGAAATGAGTTGTATAGAATCAATCTTTAGGATGTTTTTAACATAAAACTTCAATAATATTCCAACCTTTGTCTTCAGAAAAGCAAATGGAACGGGAGCATTCAGCCCCCCTTTACAGAAGAAGCCTCAAACAAGTTTCTAAAGACGATTGACATCTAGTGGAAGTCTTAGGAAGTGCAAGATGACCAATATCCCACTTTATCTTCAGTAGGGGCTGAGTTGAAAATCGACCAACCTCAGATTTCCCACTTCCTGGTTGGATTTTTTTCTCAGGTGTTTGCCTGCCATATAAGCTCTGTTATACTCACAGACATCATTCAAACAGTTTTATAAACGTCAGAGTGGTTTCTATCAAAATATACTAATAATGTGCATATATTAGCAACTGGGACTGAGGAGCAGGCAGTTTACTCTGGGCACCTCTGGGCACCTTATTCATCCAAGCTACTCAATACTGCCCCCAGCCATAAGAAGTTAAAGGTCATGAACAGTCAAAATGATGTTTTTCATGAAACTGGATGATATTTGAAGGAAACCAGATCAAAGTATGTAGACCAAGGTAGGAAAAATTACTGTTTCTTTAATACTGAACAAAAAAGTAACACAACATGCAACAATTTCAAAGATTTTACTGAGTTACAGTAAATTTAAAATAAATGAATTCGGTCCAAATCATCCGGTTGGACGTACTGCCAAATTCTACAAAACAGGCATAGTAGGACTTCTTATAAGCTTCTTGGTTAGAGTCCCGCACCTTGAAAGCGGCAGCTTTTGACCCGCCAGCATGACAATGCCACCAACCATACTGCTCGTTCTGTGCATGATTTCCTGCAAGACAGGAATGTCAGTGTTCTGCCATGGCCAGCAAAGAGCCCGGATCTCAATCTCATTGAGCACGTCTGGGACCTGTTGGATCGGAGGGTGAGGGCTAGGGCCATTCCCCCCAGAAATGTCAGAGAACTTGCAGGTGCAGAACTGGCAAATCTGGTGCAGTCTATGAGGAGGAGCTGCACTGCAGTACTTAATGCAGCTGGTGGCCACACCAGATACTGACTGTTACTTTTGATTTTGACCCCCCTTTGTTCAGGGACACATTATTCAATTTCTGTTAGTCACATGTTTGTGGAACTTGTTCAGTTTATGTCTCAGTTGTTGAATCTTGTTATGTTCATACAAATATTTACACATGTTAATTTGGCTGAAAACAAATGCTGTTGACAGTGAGAGACTGTCTTTCTTTTTTTTGCTGAGTTTAGCTGGAAGAGCAGACTCTTATTTTATTGTTTTCAATCCAAGCTTGAATAGAGAGGCAGAAATGGTGCATTGTCTGTGTGAAGTGTACTGGAAACACTGGTGTGTGTGTGTGTGTGTGTGTGTGTGTGTGTGCGCGTTTCGTATATGCATGTTTACAAGTTTTTCCTCGACTCCGCTTTAGAACAGCTAGGCCAATTCCCCTTCAGGCTCCTGAGTATTGCCTGCTGACTAGTCTATCGCTGAGTCACTGTCCTGGGCTTCCAGGAACAACATACAGAGCTGCTGAAGTATAATATTATCGGCATCACTCAGTACCGTGCTGTCCCCAAGCACTGGTCGATGATAGGACTGCACAATTCATCCAATTCACATCGAAATCGCAAAATTGATGTGCAATATCTGTATTGCAAGAGATGGCCTATAGCCATATCTCAATATTTTGAAACTCCACTCAGCCATGTGCAGCATACATTTGAATAGTTTACTCTGTTTGTCATCTCACCCCCTGTCACTCAACCTGCACAGTTCCTCCTCCTCGCTGTTGATTCGATCTAAGTTTGCATGCTGTTTTGTTAGGTCAAGTGATGTCAACACATTGTTCCAAACAAGAACAATTATCCTTTCCACTTTGCTTCTTAATATAAATCATGGTATTTCTATGATTCCAACAGTTCACCCAAGTGTTTTGATCTATAAGTCATATCGCAATCTGTAACAATTAGATTTTTTGCACATTTCGTGCAGCCATAGTTTAGTATCAGTCCAGTCAAACCTCTGCTCTGACTCCCATCTCAGCTTGTAAACTGTTGATGTTGTAGTTTAAGGGAGGGAACTAGGGTCAGGAATCCAGACCAATGACAGGGTGTTAGGTAACTACTGTATAGCTCTGCCTCTGGGCTCTGTCTGTCCAGACGGCACAGGCTGGCTAACTGGCTGGCTGTCTCTTCTCCTCCAGCCACCGCTCAGCCCAGCTGTTCCCCTGACTCATAGAAAATGACTGCAGTGAGGGAGGGAGAGCCCATAGTGTGTGTGTCTGTGCGCGTGCGAATGAATCTGCAAAACACCCATGCCTGTCTGATCTAATATGTCCTTCTACTGTTTCAACAGACAAGGGAGGGAGGTGTGTGTGTGTGTGTGTGTGTGTGTGTGTGTGTGTGTGTGTGTGTGTGTGTGTGTGTGTGTGTGTGTATAGTGTCAGGAAATAAAATAAAAGTCTCAAAGCGACTGGGCTTTGCCATGATTCAATCTAAGCCTGGTCCAGCCACATCAGATGAGAGCAGAGGGAGAATCCTTATTTTCCATGACTCATGACACAGCGATGAGTAGCAGACACGTTTAAGTGAATGAGATGTCATTAAGTGTCCATTATAATGGATTGTGGGACGAGAGGTAACCACCCATCCTGTAGTATTGGAGAACACATCTAGCTGGCCATACCAAGCTAGCACTACTGGCTGGGGCCTTTTGCTTTGTGTGACATGTCTTAATGCCAGGAGGATAGGCATGGGATCATCTAATGTCCCCTTCCTTGTTTATCCATGTCATATAGAGATCTACTGTGTGTAGGACTGTAGGTTCTGCTTGTCATAGAATTTTAGGAGTTGTTCGTCCACTCAGCCAGCTGATGGCAATGATGCCACTGTATGCTACGAATGGCTAAATTACTGTAGAGAGAGAGATGCAGAGCTGCAGGTTTAATGGGGACAAGGGTCCAACAGGGACTGAGGTGAGATTATTTTACCAGCGTGTCATCAGACAGGATGGCCACCAGCCTCAGTGTCCTGTAGCCTCTATCTCCGGGTGGACATCCATACTCGGCTCCTCACTAGTCAGCCAAGGTGAACAAATGAACCTGAATGCAGGGAAAGTAGAACAACAGTCCCAGCCAGTCTGCTAGCTTGTCTCAGAACGTCAACATACCCCTAGTTAAAGTCAGTGAGAGGAGCGATATAAGAGAAGGCCATGTTGAAATGAAGTGTAGAGCAGCCCAGATGAAGGGAGAAATCCCTACTATGTTTATCAGCCCTGAGCCAGGGGGAGATGGGGGGTGCTGTGGGAAGGGAGGGCCTGGGGGTGAGACAGGAGGGGGAGGCAGTATAGCCATCTGTCTGTCTGTAGGGAGTAGGAGAGGTCTGTTTCTCTCTGGGAGTGGAGACTAGCTTGGGCTAGACTGACTGGCCGGGGGATGGATCAGGCTGGAGAGGCCCAGGCAGAGGAAGAGTGAGGATACACACACACTCTCTCTCACTCACTCACTCACTCACTCACTCACTCACTCACTCACTCACTCACTCACTCACTCACTCACTCACTCACTCACTCACTCACTCACTCACTCACTCACTCACTCACTTACTCACTCACTCAGGCACACATTCTCATATGCAGGCTGGGAGGGGGGAGGCAGGCTGGGAGGGGGAGGCAGGCTGGGAGGGGCAGGCTGGGAGGGGGAGGCAGGCTGGGAGGGGGGAGGCAGGCGGGGAGGTTGCACTGCAGCAGCCATCCTCCACCCTCCTCAGCCCCATGATGACCAAGTGTGTGTCTTTTGTGGGCTTGTATTACTATACTAGTGGTTCCTGGAAATCCCTGAAAGGACAGTAAAAGTAAGTAAAACATTTCCCAGGCTTTTTAGGCTTAGGGGTTAGGTTTAGGGTTCTAAATGGGGTAAGCAGATTCTAAGATGAGTAGTTTGTGACCCATAGAGATAATCTACATTTCCCTCAGAGAAGAGACTTGAATGTAGTTGAATTCAGAGCTGCAATTTGGGGCTCTTTGTAATGTTGTCCTCTCCTCTGGACATCCAGTTTTAGTTCTCCAGACCTTTTGTTTTAGGCTGGTCATCAGTTGAATTACTGTAATTCCCTTTCATCTGCATATGAGAACAAAGGATCAGGATTACGCCCCCAGGGCAGACTGCTGCTGGTAGTGTTCTAGTAAACCTGAACCAGTCTCCAGCCTGAACGGAGGAAAGGAGAGCTGTTAATTGTGCAGCATATGATACGGAAGCTGTGAAATTGGATAACATAGGTTGTGTCTGTTGCTGGCTGCCTGGACTATGCAACACTGTTACTTCCTACACTTCTATCACACTCACCAGTAGATGGCAGTGTTCATCAATGCTGCAGGGTTCATTGCGCAGAGTTGTATTTTATTTACAAGATTGAAAGTTTCACCATGGCCGGCACAAGCTCAGTTGATGCCTATGTGTTGTTATTGTGTTAGCAGGGCTACTCTCACTAGATGTTCGTTGAGCAGCTCTCTCACCCCATGACAAGGACAGCTAACTATTTGGGGGCACAGTGCTTTTACCTGACATCAGCCATGGTTTTTCCCATGGTGACTGGCAACTTTTCCCATGGTGACTGGCAACTTTTCCCATGGTGACTGGCAACTTTTCCCATGGTGACTGGCAACTTTTCCCATGGTGACTGGCAACTTTTCCCATGGTGACTGGCAACTTTTCCCATGGTGACTGGCAACTTTTCCCATGGTGACGGGCAACTTTTCCCATGGTGACGGGCAACTTTTCCCATGGTGACTGGCAACTTTTCCCATGGTGACGGGCAACTTTTCCCATGGTGACGGGCAACTTTTCCCATGGTGACTGGCAACTTTTCCCATGGTGACGGGCAACTTTTCCCATGGTGACGGGCAACTTTTCCCATGGTGACGGGCAACTTTTCCCATGGTGACGGGCAACTTTTCCCATGGTGACGGGCAACCTTTCCCATGGTGACGGGCAACTTTTCCCATGGTGACGGGCAACCTTTTCCCATGGTGACGGGCAACTTTTCCCATGGTGACTGGCAACTTTCCCATGGTGACGGGCAACTTTTCCCATGGTGACGGGCAACCTTTCCCATGGTGACGGGCAACTTTTCCCATGGTGACTGGCAACTTTTCCCATGGTGACGGGCAACTTTTCCCATGGTGACGGGCAACTTTTCCCATGGTGACGGGCAACTTTTCCCATGGTGACTGGCAACTTTTCCCATGGTGACTGGCAACTTTTCCCATGGTGACTGGCAACTTTTCCCATGGTGACTGGTAACTTTTTCAAATGAGTTTTCTATGGCAGCACTGTACAAAAGTTGTAATAAGTCACTATTACACGTTTCAGTGGCAGCATCATACATGGTCCTTTTTTCAGCAGATAGAGTGATTATATTTCAGTTTACCCTCAACCCTTTGTGAAACTAATTTGCATACTGGACTGAATCAGAAGGAATTGTTTATTGTTAGATTGTTTAATGTTGTTAAAGAGAGATCATTTAAGATGTTTTTTTATTTATTTCGATGTACTTTTATTTCATATGTTGTCACTTTGTATTTTGGTTTATTCAAAATGTTCTCCTTTTGTGTGTTCCAGGTGGCTTTACTTGGAATAGACCTTTTATCTGTCCTAGTGACAAGGTTACAGGACCGATTTAGGAACCATGTGGGAACAGGTGAGATTGTGTCATTTTATTATCTTAAAAAAAATATCACTTTCTTCATGGTTAAAGGAGTTCAAATAAAAGATTGTTTTAGATTTCTAGACAAAATGCCTGACTAAAAAACGCTTGTATCCCTGGCTTGACTAAACGTTTGAGCTCCATTGGATTTTAACTCATCGTCCACATCTTTAGATAGCAATGCTAACCTGTCTTCTCTTCTCTCCCCTGTGTCCATCCCTCTCCCCTGTGTGTCCATCCCTCTCCCCTGTGTGTCCATCCCTCTCGCCTGTGTGTCCATCCCTCTCCCCTGTGTGTCCATCCCTCTCCCCTGTGTGTCCATCCCTCTCCCCTGTGTGTCCATCCCTCTCCCCTGTGTGTCCATCCCTCTCCCCTGTGTGTCCATCCCTCTCGCCTGTGTGTCCATCCCTCTCGCCTGTGTGTCCATCCCTCTCCCCTGTGTGTCCATCCCTACTGCCCAGTCTGATCCATCCCTCTGGCCTGGTGTCCATCCCTCTCCCAAGTCAGAGACCATCAAATCCTGCTGCTGAAGATCATGGAGCAGGCTGCCACCCTCTACGTGTGTGTCCATCCCACACCTGTGTGTCCATCCCTCTCACCTGTGTGTCCATCCCACCACCCTGTGTGTCCATCCACATCTCCCCAGTGTGTCCATCCCTTCCTGTGGTCTCCAACTGTCCTCATATTTTTTCCAAATTTTAAATCCTTTGAAGATCAACCAGGCAAGTTAGTTAAGAACAAATTCTTATTTTCAATGACGGCCTGGGAACAGTGGGTTAACTGCCTGTTCAGGGGCAGAACACAGATTTGTACCTTGTCAGCTCACACACAACTCGCAACCTTCCGGTTACTAGTCCAACGCTCTAACCACTAGGCTACCCTGCCGCTCATAGACAAGTTATTGACAAAGGTCTTGAGTCAATCCCACAATTCCTTCCCAGTTCCCTGTTGATTCATTCCTGAATCCCAGGTAGGTTTTGATTCCTGACTCGATTGTATGTTAATTGATATGACCTGATCCGTGACAAAAGCTATTTGATTGACCTGGTACAAATATCCTGTCCTCTCCTCCCCAGTACGTTTGGGACAGAATGCTGGGAGGCTTCAAACACAAGAACAACAGGACCAGAGAGGGAGTGTGCCTTTGTCTCATCTCAACGCTCAACATGTAAGACTGCCTGGCCTCTCAATCACCCATCTATCAATCTGTCTGTTCTTACTATACAACAGATTGTCATTAGAGCTCTGGGCTGATCTCTTTTATCATTGCTCATGTTTTTCCATCATTCCTTTGTCATACACAAGGTAAGATTCAATATACATTTTTAGATTTCTCCTTTCTAATACTCTGATAGCAATGGAATTGTAGCTGACTGCCGAGAGCATGGATGAGCCTAGGTTTGATTTAAAATGTGTCAATATTCTCTCATGTGTATCATAGGGAATTTTAAAATGTTATTATGGTAAGGTCTTTATTGTCAGGAGTCTATTTGCAGTGATGCTGATGCTTACCTATGATGTCATTGCTTTCTCTCTCTCTCCCTCTTTGTTCTTCCAGGTACGGAGCCCAAGGCTTAACCCTCAGTAAAATAGTCCCTCACATATGTAATCTACTAGGAGATCCCACCAGTCAGGTGCGTTTGCTGTGTCATGAATCAGTTTATTACACTGCTGGTCAGGGAGGGAGAGGGCCTCTAGCACAGATGGACACATAGGCATTTCTACAGGGACATGAAGCCCCCTAGTGGCAGCCATAGAACAGAACAGTGCTATCTTTTGGGGGATGCAGGGTAATGATTCTGTTCAGCGACTGTTTCAAGATCTGCTAAACAAATCATGTTAGTGTTGGCGTATACATATCTGTGAGTGAATGGGAGTTGCATTCTGTCTGTAGATAAAGACATTTTCATATTCTATTGTAGTCCTGTTAGGGCATGTTCTAGATGAACTTTGAACCTCCCCCTGGTGTCCTTAGGTGAGAGACGGAGCTATGGGCTGCCTGGTGGAGATCTACAGACATGTGGGGGAGAGGGTGAGGATGGACCTCAGCAAGAAGGGCCTACCACAGTCACGGTATGATGAACATTCTACCTCTGTCTGTCTTTCTGTCTGTCTCTGTCTCTGTGTCTCTCTGTGTCTCTGCCTGTCTCTCTGTCTGTCACTCTGATTGTCTGTCACTGATTCTCTGTGTCTGTCTCTGTCTCACACCCTCCCTCCCTCCCTCACTCCTCTCTCTCACTTCTTTCTCTCTCTCACGCCTCTGACTAATCTCTCTCTCTCTTTCTCGCTCTCTCTGTCTCAGTTCAAATCAATTCAATTCAAAAGACTTTGTTGGCATGGGAACATATGTTTACATTGTTTATTATCTATTTCACTTTCATTGGCAATCAAAAATGAACAGTAAACATTACACTCACAAAGTATCGAAGGAATATTATGGCTATATACAGTGTTATAACGATGTGCAAATAGATAAAGTACAAAGGGATAAATAAATAAACATAAATATGCATTGTATTTACAATGGTGTTTGTTCTTCACTGGTTGCCCTTTTCTTGTGGCAACAGGTCACAAATCTTGCTGCTGTGACTGCAGACAGTGGTATTTCACCCAATAGTATTTCACCCTATTGTTTTCGAATCCTTTGTGGGTCTGTGTCATCTGATGGGAATATGTGTCTCTAATATGGTCATAAATTTGACAGGAGGTTAGGAAGTGCAGCTCAGTTTCCAACTCATTTTTTGGGCAGTGTGCACATAGCCTGTCTTCTCTTGAGAGCCAGGTCTGCCTATGGCTGCGTCTCTCAATAGCAAGGCTATGCTCTGCAAAGCTTTCCTTCATTTTGGGTCAGTCACAGTGGTCAGTTATTTTCTCTCTCTCTCTCGCTAGGCTACAACATTGTGAAGGAGGGGTGTGGTCTAAGGTAAAGGTCCTAAAGGGAATGTAATCCCCTGAATGACTCCATTCAGAAGGCCTATACAATTAACATTTAGCAAATATGCAAAATATTTAATTCGGAAGTGCACTTTCTCTGATCATTTTAACAGCCTACACGACGACACTGTAGACCACGACACTGTAGACCACGACACTGTAGACCACGACACTGTAGACCACGACACTGTAGACCACGACACTGTAGACCACGACACTGTAGACCACGACACTGTAGACCACGACACTGTAGACCACGACACTGTAGACCACGACACTGTAGACCACGACACTGTAGACCACGACACTGTAGACCACGACACTGTAGACCACTACACTGTAGACCACGACACTGTAGACTACGACACTGTAGACTACGACACTGTAGACTACGACACTGTAGACTAAGACAGACCACGACACTGGGAAAGAGGGGTTGGTCTCATGTAAAGGACCTAAAGGGAAGGAAACCACCTAGGTTAAATGATCTGTTATGTCAAGTGTTCGATGTGTTTCATTCAAGCTTACTATATAACCCTGACAATACAAAATCTTTCAAATCGAAGGTGACTTTTTAAAATGAACGTCTTACTTTGTGCAGGGACATCTATCAACAGTCATCATCTACTGATCTCTCTCCCCTTGCTCTGCCCTCTAGCGTTTAATAAAGAACACTCCACCATAACCACTAGCTAGCCAGCTAGCTATCCGTTCACTGTGGCTGTCAGGCCTCCAATTACCTTTCCCGTGTGAGAAATGAAGACTCATGGGTAATGTAACGTTGGCGCTGCCGCACCAGCCTGCCCGTGTCTGTGGCGTGGAGCTGGGGAAGGGATTGAGTGTATGGTAGCCATCCGTCAGTCTTTATTGAATTCATCCACATACCAATACAGTTCTTATTGGATTAGTCCGGCCACTGTACCATGACGCCTTATTGGAGGACAGCTGTTGCAGAATCATGGATGCAGGCCCACGATAGGCTAATCTTGTAACCTGGTCACACCGATTGGCCACACAGGCCTCAGTGATGCTAAGTGATACCATAGTATGCTATTTAAACATGATGGTAGTGGGAGTGACAGAGACGATGGTTATGATGACTCAGCCTGGGCTCTAATTAAGTGTGTGGATGTTTGAGTGGGGCTGGTCTGGGCAGCAGATTGATTCACTCCCAATTGTCTCTTTGGTTGAGAGTTAAAGGGGAATAGCTGTTCCTGGAACCATTCCGACTGGGGCATCTGTCTCTCTGATCGTCCCCTGTTTAGTTTACTACTGTCCCCCCCTTTTTGGTCAACAGGCCGCTAACATGCAATGCACCCTGTGAAGAAGGTGGCCCATCCTCCTTGATCTCAGTTTGTCACTATAAACTGTTTTTCACAGTCAGTCTTCCACTTACATCCCACATTGTTGATCCTTGCATTGCTCCTACCCACTCTTCATTGTTGTAGGTAGTATTACAAAACTATTTCCCAGACCCAAAGGGAAGAGATGACTCTTTATAAAGGGAGCTTGAAGGGGCATGGTTGGAGGAGGGATAAGCTCCTTTAGTCTCCCGTTAGGAGGGCTTCCTCTGCCCATGATTAGATTGGTTCTGGGCCCAGGGCATGGTGGGTTCTGAGTGCCCTCCTCCTATCTGTAGGAACACTCTTCATCCATTTCCTCCAAGAGATCCATGAGCAATTAAAAAGCATTTTCTTATATCCAGTTAAATACTAAGTCTTCTTATCGATATGTTCACATCGGAGTTTCCTGCTATTTCCTGCAAGCAGTGTGCTTTGTATTTATTTGATTCAATGTGTTTTTAACAAAGATTTGAGTACATCAATGTCTACCACAGTAATGCATGTGATTTAAAAAGCCTATGTTGCAAACAGTGTCAGAATGTCAAATTCTAATTTGGGCAATTTAGCAAGCTACCTTCTGTGGGAAAAGGGATGGGGATATTGGCTTAGGACTGTACTATATTTGAATAGAAAGAGAGAAGCAGATGCAAATTTTGTAAAATAGCATTAGAATGAAAAAGGTTTAGCTGACAGCTTCTAGTTTTGGCCTCATTTCCACGTCAAAGTGACTCAATAGAAATCTGGAGGGAAAAATCTACACAGCATTTTCACTAACTGACACCAAATAAATTCCTGCCTCATTTGATCAGTGTAAAGGCGCCCGCATGCTTCCCATCCGTAACAGTTTGTGCATATGTTATGAGGACATATTATGACGTTATTGTTCATTTTGGTCTTCGGCAAGGGTTTTTTCAGCTGTATGTGCGCACACATACTTTTTTTTTGAGGCAAGCCGAAGTTCGGAGCCGATATCTACACCCCTTCGTTAGTCATTGGTTAACAGTAGGGATCCTTAAATGAAGTGTTTGTTGTCATTCAATGATAGACTACTCATTTTCATGCACATTTTGAGAAATTAGTTAGATGTAAAATTGCGCAACTAAGATCTCTGCAGAAATGTAAAAATCCATGACATATTTAGATTAATACGGACTATTTTGAGGAAGTGTATATTAGCAAAGTGTCTCAAGATGGACAAACGGAACCTAGTCCTGCCGGAGCTTTTTCAATTTGAGAATACATGAGCTGGATCAATGTCCCGCAAGATGAGGATAACAGAACTGAATATAACAGGCCTATAATGTTACTCTTATGCCAAAACGCCTCATTTCGATGGAGATGTTTTTGGGATGGTTAGATGAAGCTGAATAGTGGCATTTCTTTCTCATGCGGTCAAAACTCAACAGCGCATCAAATCAAATGTTATTTATCACATTCGCCGAACACAACTGGTGTAGACTTTACAGTGAAATGCTTGTTTATGAACCTTTCCAAAGATGCAGAGTTTAGAAAATAATAATATAAAATACTAACTAACACGAGGAATAAAATAAAATACGCAAAACTTGGAGCTATATACAGGGAGTACCAGTATATACAGGGAGTACCAGTATATACAGGGAGTACCAGTATATACAGGGAGTACCAGTATATACAGGGAGTACCAGTATATACAGGGAGTACCAGTATATACAGGGAGTACCAGTATATACAGGGAGTACCAGTATATACAGGGAGTACCAGTACCATATCAATGTGCAAGGGTATGAGGTAATTGAGTTAGATATTTACAAGAAGCCAGAGTAAAATAAAGAACAGCAGCATCAGCAAATAATGAGTGTAAATGTGTGTGTATACAGTTGAAATCGGAAGTTTACATACACTTAGGTTGAAGTCATTAAAACCCGTTTTTCGACCCCTCCACAAATTTCTTGTTAACAAATTATAGTTTTGGCAAGTTGCTTAGGACATCTACTTTGTGCATGACACAAGTCATTTTTCCAACAATTGATTATGGACAGATTATTTCACTTACATTTCACTGTATCACAATTCCAGTGGGTCAGAAGTTTACATACACTAAGTTGACTGTGCCTTTAAACAGCTTGGAAAATTCCAGAAAATAATGTCATTGCTTTAGAAGCTTCTGAGAGGCTAATTGACATAATTTGAGTCAATTGGGAGTGTACCTGTGGATGTATTTCAAGGCCTACATTCAAGTGCCTCTTTGCTTGACATCGTGGCAAAATCAAAAGAAATCAGCCAAGACCTCAGAAAATAAATTGTAGACCTCCACAAGTCTGGTTCATCCTTGGGAGCAATTTCCAAACGCCTGAAGGTACCACGTTCATCTGTACAAACAATAGTACGCAAGTATAAACACCATGGGACCACACAGCCGTCATACTGCTCAGGAAGGAGACGCGTTCGGTCTCCTAGAGATTAATGTACTTTGCTGCGAAAAGTGCAAATCAGTCCCAGAACAACAGCAAAGGACCTTGTGAAGATGCTGGAGGGAACAGGTACAAAAGTATCTATATCCACAGTAAAACGAGTCCTATATCGACATAACCTGAAAGGCTGCTCAGCAAGGAAGTCGTCACTACCTCAAAACCGCCATAAAAAAGCCACACTACGGTTTGCAACTGCACATGCGGACAAAGATTGTATTTTTTGGAGAAATATCCTCTGGTCTGATGAAACAAAAATAAACTTTTTGGCCATAATGACCATTGTTATGTTTGGAGGATAAAGGGGGAGGCTTGCAAGCCGAAGAACACCATCCCAACCGTGAAGCACGGGTTGGCAGCATCATGTTGTGGGGGTGCTTTGCTGCAGGAGGGACTGGTGCACTTCACAAAATAGATGGCATCATGAGGTAGGAAAATTACGTGGACATATTAAAGCAACATCTCAGGCCTACAAACCTGACTCCGTTACACCAGCTCTGTCAGGAGGAATGGGCCAAAATTCACCCAACTTATTGTGGGAAGCTTTGGAAGGTTACCCGAAACGTTTGACCCAAGTTAAACAATTTAAAGGCAATGCTACCAAATACTAATTTAGTGTATGTAAACTTCTGACCCACTGGGAATGTGATGAAAGAAATAAAAGCTGAAATAAATCATTCTCTCTACTATTATTCTGACATTTCATATTCTTGAAATAAAGTGGTGATCCTAACTGACCTAAAACAGGGAGTTTTTACTAGGATTAAATGTCAGGAATTGTGAAACATTTAAACTCAGTTTATTTGGCTAAGGTGTATGTAGACTTCCGACTTCAACTGTATATGTGTGTTTGTGTTGTGTCGGTTTGTGTGTGTGTGTGTGTGTGTGTGTGTGTGTGTATATATGGTCTGTTAATAAAGTCTAGTGTGTGTGTAGAGTCAGTGCAAGATAGTCAGTGGTAATAGAGCTGATGCTCCGGTACCGTTTGTCGGAGGATAGTAGCAGAGTTGACATTCAATTGCTTGGGAGTTGGGGTCTTTGCCAATTTTTCGAGCGTTCCTCTGAGACCGCCTGATAATAGAGGTCCTGGATGGCAGGGAGCTCGGCCCCAGTGATGTACTGGGCTGTTTGCACCACCCTTTGTATCGCTTTGCGGTCAAGTGGTGAGGCAGCTTGTCAAGTTGCTCTCGATGGTGCAGCTGTAGAACTTTTTGAGGATCTGAGGGCCCATGACAAATCTTTTCAGCCTCTTGAGGGGGAAGAGGTGCTGCCGTGCCCTCTTCACGACTGTGTTGGTGAGTGTGGACCATGTTAAGTGATGCGTGCCACTAGGCAGGATATAAAACAAGAAAAGCTAATAGTTTAACGTCTGCTCTAATTCACTCCCCAAACAGTCATACCAGAAGATCTAAATGCATTTTCCCATGAAACTGATTGACATCAATGATTTTCATGCAGATGCAGTTTGGACAATTCACCACTACAACCTAAGGAATTATCATTCACGATTGACAGTGATGGCCTATTTTGAAATGAAATATGCCTAATTTGGTGTTTTGAAGGTACTACAAATATAACATTTTTATGAGACATTGTGTGGGCTTAGGCCAAATGTTGCAATTGGAAGATGCTTTTTATGCATATTCTATAATAATATTCTGTCGGTACAAAATTCATTTGAGATATTATGACCTAAACAGTAGCACTACACCACTAGGGTGACTTGGAGGAAATTGTATTCGGTATTACATTCTATCAGTCCTGCCTTTTAGGTTTTCCCTCCACATTCTTTGGGCCAAGGTCGTTCTAAACGCTCATTCTACCTATTAAATGCTCATCTACCAGTTGTATGTGGTCTAGTTTGGCTCCCTGTTCTTCTGAATAGGCCAGAGGGAAATGTGTTATCTGACAGGTACAGATCCATAATGTCGGGTGAATCAGTGAGAAGGATATTCACCTTCCTGTTTCTTTCTCAGTTTTCTGACCTGTTCTCTCTTTTCTCTTCCTTCCTTTTCCTTCCTTTCATCTTTTCTTCCTTCATTTCCTTTCCTCTTCTCTTCCTTTTTGTTTTATTCCTCTGCAGGTTGAATGTAACCTTCTGCTCCTCTACCCCGCAGGTTGAATGTAATCTTCTGCTCCTCTCCTCTGCAGGTTGAATGTAACCTTCTGCTCCTCTCCTCTGCAGGTTGAATGTAATCTTCTGCTCCTCTCCTCTGCAGGTTGAATGTAACCTTCTGCTCCTCTCCTCTGCAGGTTGAATGTAACCTTCTGCTCCTCTCCTCTGCAGGTTGAATGTAATCTTCAGTAGATTTGATGAAGTCCAAAGATCTGGGAACATGATCCCATCCTGCAGGTTGAATGTAACCTTCTGCTCCCCTCCTCTGCAGGTTGAATGTAACCTTTGCTTCTCCTCTGCTGTTTGTGTCTGTTTGCTTCCTTCCTGCAGGTTGAATGTAACCATTTTCCTCTTTATTTTGAATGTAATCTTCAGTAGATTTGATGAAGTCAAAGATCTGGGAAATAGAACCATCTTATTGACTTAGCTGAGAGCTGTTTCCTGTTTACATGGACCTCTGTTCTGTTGATTCCCATGGAGCTCTAGGGTTATGAGGGGATTTGCCTAATTTCTCTGTGAGATCTTTGTGTCTGTTCTCTTCCTTCCTCTTTCATCTCTCCTCTGTATTTTGTCTCACTCTCTCTGTCTCTCAAATCCATCTTATTGACTTAGCTCTGTCTCTCTCTCTCTGTCTCGCTTTGCCTAATCTCTCTCTCTCTCTGTCTCGCTCGCTCTCTCTCTCTCTCTTTCTTTCTTCTTCTTTTTATAAGAAACATTAATGTGTTGAAAATCCCAAATAGTTTGCATAGTCAACATACACACAGCTCTGACACACACACTTACCCCACCAGACATGCCACCAGGGGTCTTTTCACAGTCCCCAAATCCAGATCAAATTGAAGAAAGCATACAGTATTATATAGAGCCATTATTTCATGGAACTCCGTTCCATCTCATATTGCTCAGATGAACAGCAAACCTGGTTTTCAAAAAATGGATAAAGCAACACCTCACGACACAACGACTCTCCCCAATTTGACCTAGACAGTTTGTGTGTATGTATTGGTATTGATATGTAGGCTATGTGTGCCTTTTTTATTTATTTTTGAATTGATGTAGTTCTGTCCTTGAGCTGTTGTCTATCTAGGAAGTGTAGCTGCTGCTTTTGAAACAGCTAATGGGGATCCTAATGAAATAGAAAATAGCAAATCTATAGATTTTCCTCTCTCTCTCTCTGCGTGTGTCTCTCTCTCTGCGTGTGTGTCTCTCTCTCTCCCTCTCTCTGTGTGTCTCTCTCTCTGTCTCCGTGTCTCTCTCTCTCTCCCTCTGTCTCTCTCACTCTCTGCGTGTCTCTCTCTCTCTCTCTGCTGCCTGTCTCTCTCTCTCTGCCTGTGTGTCTCTCTCTCTCTCTGCCTGCGTGTCTCTCTCTGCCTGCGTGTCTCTCTCTCTCTCTCTGCCTGCGTGTCTCTCTCTCTCTCTCTCTCTCTCTCTCTCTCTGCCTGCGTGTCTCTCTCTCTCTCTCTCTGCCTGCGTGTCTCTCTGCCTCTCTCTCTCCTCTCTCTCTGCCTGCGTGTCTCTCTCTCTCTCTCTCTGCCTCTCTCTCTCTGCCTGCGTGTCTCTCTCTCTCTCTCTCTGCCTGTGTGTGTCTCTCTCTCTCTCTCTCTCTGCCTGTGTGTCTCTCTCTCTCTCTGCCTGTGTGTCTCTCTCTCTCTCTGCCTGTGTCTCTCTCTCTCTCTCTGCCTGTCTCTGTCTCTCTCTCTTTCCCTCTGCCTGTGTCTCTCTCTCTCTCTGCCTGTGTCTCTCTCTCCCTCTGCCTGTGTCTCTCTCTCTCTGCCTGTGTCTCTCTCTCTCTCTCTGCATGTGTGTGTCTCTCTCTCTGCCTGTCTCTCTCTCTCTCTCTCTCCCTCTCTCTCTGCGTCTCTCTCTCTCTCTCTGTGTGTCTCTCTCTCTCTCTCTCTCTCTCTCTCTCTCACTCTCTCTGCGTGTGTCTCTCTCAATTCAATTCAATTCAATTCAAGGGCTTTATTGGCATGGGAAACATGTGTTAACATTGCCAAAGCAAGTGAGGTAGATAATATATAAAGTGAATATATAAAGTGAAATAAACAATAAAAATTAACAGTAAACATTACACATACAGAAGTTTCAAAACAATAAAGACATTACAAATGTCATATATATATATATATATATATATATATATATATATATATATATATATATACAGTGTTTTAACAATGTACAAATGGTAAAGGACACAAGATAAAATAAATAAGCATAAATATGGGTTGTATTTACAATGGTGTGTGTTCTTCACTGGTTGCCCTTTTCTCGTGGCAACAGGTCACAAATCTTGCTGCTGTGATGGCACACTGTGGAATTTCACCCAGTAGATATGGGAGTTTATCAAAATTGGATTTGTTTTTGAATTCTTTGTGGATCTGTATAATCTGAGGGAAATATGTCTCTCTAATATGGTCATACATTGGGCAGGAGGTTAGGAAGTGCAGCTCAGTTTCCACCTCATTTTGTGGGCAATGAATAACCTATCTTCTCTTGAGAGCCATGGATGCCTACGGCGGCCTTTCTCAATAGCAAGGCTATGCTCTCTGAGTCTGTACATAGTCAAAGCTTTCCTTATGTTTGGGTCAGTCACAGTGGTCAGGTATTCTGCCACTGTGTTCTCTCTGTTTAGGGCCAAATAGTCTCTCTCTCTCTGCGTTTTTGTTTTATTTATTTATTTTTAATTTTTTTTACCTTTATTTTACTAGGCAAGCCAGTTAAGAACAAATTCTTATTTTCAATGACGGCCTAGGAACAGTGGGTTAACTGCCTGTTCAGGGGCAGAACGACAGATTTTGTACCTTGTCAGCTCGGGGATTTGAACTTGCAACCTTTCGGTTACTAGTCCAACGCTCTAACCACTAGGCTACACTGCCGTGTGTCTCTCTCTCTCTGCGTATGTCTCTCTGTCTCTCTCTCTGCGTGTGTCTCTCTCTCTCTCTGCGTGTCTTTCTCTCTCGCTGCGCGTGTCTCTCTCTGCGTGTCTCTCTCGCTGCGCGTGTCTCTCTCTCTCTCTGCGTGTGTCTCTCTCTCTCTGCGTGTGTCTCTCTCTCTCTCTGTCTCTCTCTCTCTGCGTGTCTCTCTCTCTCTCTGCGTGTGTCTCTCTCTCTCTGCGTGTGTGTCTCTCCCTCTGCGTGTGTCTCTTTCTCTCTCTCTCTCTCTGCGTGTCTCTCTCTCTCTCTCTGCATGTCTCTCTCTCCGTGTGTCTCTTTCTCTCTGCGTGTGTGTCTTTCTCTCTCTCTGTGTGTCTCTCTCTCTCTCTCTCTCTGTGTGTGTGTGTGTGTCTCTCTTTCTCTCTGCGCAGTTCTCTCTCTCTCTCTCTCTCTCTCTGCGTGTCTCTCTCTCTCTCTGCATGTCTCTCTCTCTCTCTCTCTTTCTGCATGTCTCTCTCTCTCTCTGCGTGTGTGTCTCTCTCTCTGCATGTGTCTCTCTAGGCTGGATATTTAGCTACATTTCTTTTTGGGCTGAGGGAATTAAACACAACACAACTGGAGCTCATAGTCTTTACTTGTATCTTTTTAAGTTGAGGCTTGTTTCTTCCTCAAGCAGGTAGTGCCGTCTGAGATTAGGCAAAACATGACATGTGCTTTTGTACTTGTAGAAAATGTGAATTGGTTTTGGGATGGGGATAAATGGGTATTGCATCACGTTTGTTTGTTTATTTGTTGTTGTTGTTTTTTATGTATGAGGCCAGGAACTGTATGCTTAGAAACTGTTCCTCTCTCCCTCCATTTTCATTCACTCTTTCCCCAGCTTTCTTGCTTCCTCCTCTCTCTCACCACTTGTTTTCTGTCCTCTCCTTTCTCTCCCCTTGCTGTTGGCACCATTGTGGCCTGCCCATGTTGTGTCCACTCTCCAAATCTGTCACCAGTGTGTGCGTTTGTATGTGGGTGAGAGGAGGCCTGAGGGCCAGACTGACAACCTGGGACTTGAGTGGATGAGTTTCCCCACAGGAGGGCAGCCACCTCTGGGTCTCAGATGTTGCATTCCCTCAGTGTAGCCAAGCCAGATCAGACTCACTGTAATCCCTTCAAGTGTGTGTGTGTGTGTGTGTGTGTGTGTGTGTGTGTGTGTGTGTGTGTGTGTGTGTGTGTGTGTGTGTGTGTGTGTGTGTGTGTGTGTGTGTGTGTGTGTGTGTGTGTGTGTGTGTGTGTGTGTGTGTCTATACAGAGCATTTGGAAAGTATTCAGGCCCCTTCACCTTTTCCACATTTTGTTACGTTACAGCCTTAATCTAAAATTGATTCAATCATTTTTTTCTTCATCAATCCACACACAATACCTCATAATGACAAAACGAAAACAGGTTTTTAGAAATGTTTAGAAATGTAAAAATAAGAAACAAATACCTTCTATATAGCTATCTATGTGTGCGTTTCAGTCCCTTTTGTCGTAGCAGTTTCAGTGTCCACTGTCAGTGTGTAACCAGAGCTGTGACGTGGGCAAGGGCTCGCTGACTCCGTCACATTCTAGCTGACTGGGGACAGGACAGCCATTCTACCTGAGCTGAGGGGAAGTGTGGAAGCTGCTCGGCAGTTAGGAACTGTTTCCATGCCCTCAGACAGTAACTTCTCCCTTAAGGACAATTCCGATGGACTTTACTGAGAGAGACAACAAATCATTCATGTTAATGAAATCACCCTGAGACGCAACACAGTAATAATATTATATTTAATTGAAGTTAATAGATGTTTTCTGTTTTATTGTGCATAATAGCATTAACAACCCACTCTCTAAAGCTTTTGACATTAATGTTGATCAGAGTCAGACATTTAAGGGAAAAAAAAACGTTCAAGAAAGCCTCTCTGTGTAACGGCTATATTGCTTCACCCCCTCACTCTTCAAAATCATATTTCCAGATTCATTTCAGACGCATGCTGTTTTCATGACATTTTAATTGGAAAATGAAAAGTAATATTACACCATTCATTATGCACTTGGCGCTTTTGTTTTCCCCAAACGGTTCAACTCAAATTAATGTATGACAGAGCTAAGAGCGATGACTAAGATTGTTCCCTTACCTTGTAAAAAGGAGCTCAGCTCTCAGCTCTGAGGGAAATAGTTTCTCTGTGTAACTTAGAGAGGAGGCCAGTCAACAGCACACATGGTAATGAGGACCTTTCAACTGCGGAGACATGGATCGTATTCATTAGGCACCAAATGGAACAGAACGGGCTGAAACACGGAGGAACTACCTGAACTTGACCAATTAGAAACACTCATTGTTGCAAAACATTTTGCTGCAGTGTGTCCTAATGAATACTACCCTCGGTGCTGACCATCGTTGTGTGGGCCCCCTAGCCATTAGGACCTGGAGACACAGATGGGGATCAGAATGCTCCCAGCTAGTCAGGGAACTGAAGGAATAGCTCTCCTGTTCCTTTCCATCTGACCAGCGTAACCTCAACCTCCATCTGTCTTACCTCAAAGGAACACGGAGAAATGTTGCTAATGGATTGAAACCAAAGGAAAAGCTATTGACATTGCAAACTACTGAATTTCATCTGTCATTGTAATGGTAAAGTATCTGTATTCCCTAGAGGCATACATCGGCTACAAGTAGAACATGCTTCAGTTTAGTTGACAGGAAATAGAAACTTTAGTAGTTCATCTCCTGGGATATGATGGGATGTTAGAATGTCCTGACTGCTGACGCAGAAGCGATGGGTTTTCCTCCTGTAGAAGTGAAAGGTTGTGATGTGTAGGCTGCTGCTGTCAGATTGTGGCTGTGAATCTCATATAGACTTACTGTAGAAGTCACATTTGCCACAACACAGTGATTTGGCCTAAGTCCCCAGATGTATCTTGCAGAAGGCTTATCGGTACTGTTGAGATGACTCATGAGATAAAGAAGCCATCCATTGACTCAGTTTGTGTTGTATGTTCACCCTCTGATGTTTCTTCTGTAAATCACATGCCAACCTTCATCTGATTTGAGTGGTGTTTTTTGTTACTAAAAGTCCAAATGTCACTTCTCTGCAAATGAGGGGTGCACTGCAGCCTGAGCCTTTTGATATGTGTTCCCATGTGGCTCAGTTGGTACACCATGGCATTTGCAACGAGAACTGATTTCTTCATCCCGCCAGAACCTGCAGCTTTTCATACCGCACCCGCCTACCCCCACGGGCTTTTTGTCCGACTTCCACACACTACAGCAAGAACTTGTCCCGAACCCAACCGCAGTCCCGCAATGTTATTTTAGGCATATGTGACGCAGCTCACTTGCCAGCTATGGTCCCAGTTTGAAGCACCAAATTCTGAGAGTGTGAACAATGAGATAAAGATGTGCTTTTAATACAGCAAGTAGGCCTTGTGGAATAACAACATTTTACATCCCTAAGTCATCAGTCTGACCGCCCGCATCATGACAAATGCAGACCTCGCCACAATGATCTCTGTCTGGACCTGCAGCCCTCTACTTGCAACGCCAGGGTTGTAGGTTCGATTCCCAGGGGAGACCAGTATGTAAAAAACAAAGTATGAAAACGTATGCACTCAATACTGTAAGTTGCTCAGGATAAGAGCGTCTGCTAAATGACTAAAATGTAAATGTAAAATGAGAGCGATGGCAGCGGTATTGGATGATGCAGTAGTCACCAGACTAGAACAGGAGGAGAGAGAGAGTGCAGAGAGAGACGCACACACAGACGTGAAGCAACATTCTCCCTGACTGTTCACTCACTCTCTTCACTCTGCTCTGCATGGAAGGAAGGCTAGGCACTATGACAACCGGGGAAGGTAAGAGCATGAATGGACTATTTCATGTCAAGGGCAGAACACACAGGGCTCAGAGGCGAATGGTTGTTTCTCTCTCCGCTCTCACTCTCTGGGGGGGGGGGGGGCAGTGATTTGTAAGGTAGAGAAAATCATATTAACTCAGGATTTGTCTAGTTATTTTGTATATTTCTAGTGAGACAATGTAGCAATTTGAGATTGTAGGCCCAGTTCCTAGTGCCTAGATAGTGAACATATAGATTGAAAAACAACAGGCAGTGCATGGTGTGGCTGTTGTTTTCAAACTCTCTAATAGAGAACGATTGTTCTTGTTTACCATGTGTCTGTTTTATTGTGTAGGATAAAACAGACTGCTGTTTTGTTGTATAGTTTATTTATTTGATATATATCCATCCATCCATCCATCCATCCATCCAGTGGGGCAAAACATTTTTTTGTCAGCCACCAATTGTTCAAGTTCTCCCACTTAAAAAGATGAGAGAGGCCTGTAATTTATCATAGGTACACTTCAACTATGACAGACAAAACGAGGGGAAAAATCCAGAAAATCACATTGTAGGATTTTTAATGAATTTATTTGCAAAATATGGTGGAAAATAAGTATTTAGTCAATAACAAAAGTTTATCTCAATACTTTGTTATATACCTTTTGTTGGCAATGACAGAGGTCAAACGGTACGCCTGAAAAGTCTTCACAAGGTTTTCACACACTGTTGCTGGTATTTTGGCTCATTCCTCCATGCAGATCTCCTCTAGAGCAGTGATGTTTTGGGGCTGTTTCTGGGCAACATGGACTTTCAACCCCCTCCAAAGATTTCCTATGGGGTTGCGATCTGGAGACTGGCTAGGCCACTCCAGGACCTTGAAATGCTTCTTACGAAGCCACTCCTTCGTTGCCCGGGCGGTGTGTTTGGGATCATTGTCATGCTGAAAGACCCAGCCATGTTTCATCTTCAATGCCCTTGCTGATGGAAGGAGGTTTTCACTCAATCTAATGTTACATGGCCCCATTCATTCTTTCCTTTACACGGATCAGTCGTCCTGGTCCCTTTGCAGAAAAACAGCCCCAAAGCATGATGTTTCCACCCCCATGCTTCACAGTAGGTATGGTGTTCTTTGGATGCAACTCAGCATTCTTTGTCCTCCAAACACGACAAGTTGAGTTTTTACCAAAAAGTTATATTCTGGTTTCATCTGACCATATGACATTCTCCCAATCTTCTTCTGGATCATCCAAATGCTCTCTAGCAAACTTCAGATGGGCCTGGACATGTACTGGCTTAAGCAGGGGGACACGTCTGGCACTGCAGGATTTGAGTCCCTGGCGGCGTAGTCTGTTACTGATGGTAGGCTTTGGTCCCAGCTCTCTGCAGGTCATTCACTAGGTCCCCCGTGTGGTTCTGGGATTTTTGCTCACCGTTCTTGTGATCATTTTGACCCCACGGGGTGAGATCTTGCGTGGAGCCCCAGATCGAGGGAGATTATCAGTGGTCTTGTATGTCTTCCATTTCCTAATAATTGCTCCCACAGCAATGTATGTATGGATGTATGTTGATTTCTTCAAACCAAGCTGCTTACCTATTGCAGATTCAGTCTTCCCCAGCCTGGTGCAGGTCTACAATTTTGTTTCTGGTGTCCTTTGACAGCTCTTTGGTCTTGGCCATAGTGGAGTTTGGAGTGTGACTGTTTGAGGTTGTGGACAGGTGTCTTTTATACTGATTACAAGTTCAAACAGGTGACATTAATACAGGTAACGAGTGGAGGACAGAGGAGCCTCTTAAAGAAGAAGTTACAGGTCTGTGAAAGTCAGAAATCTTGCTTTTTTGTAGGTGACCATATACTTATTTTCCACCATAATTTGCAAATAAATTCATTAAAAATCCTACAATGTGATTTTCTGGAATTTTTAAAATCATTTTGTCTGTCATAGTTCAAGTGTACCTATGATGAAAATTACAGGCCTCTCATCTTTTTAAGTGGGAGAACTTGCACAATTGGTGGCTGACTAAATACTTTTTTGCCCCACTGTACATACAGTTGAAGTCGGAAGTTTACATACACCTTAGGCAAATATATTTAAAGTCAGTATTTCACAATTCCAGTGGGTCAGAAGCTACATACACTCAATTAGTATTTGGTGGCATTGCCTTTAATTGTTTAACTTGGGTCAAACGTTTCGGGTAGCCCTCCACAAGCTTCCCACAATAAGTTGGGTGAATTTTGGCCCATTCCTACTGACAGAGCTGGTGTAACTGAGTCAGGTTTGTAGGCCTTCTTGCTCGCACACGCTTTTTCAGTTCTGCCCACAATTGTTCTATAGGATCGAGGTCAGGGCTTTGTGATGGCCACTCCAATACCTTGACTTTGTTGTCCTTAAGCCATTTTGCCACAACTTTGGAAGTATGCTTGGGATCATTGTCCATTTGGAAGACCCATTTGCGACCAAGCTTCAACTTCCTGACTGATGTCTTGAGATGTTGCTTCAATATATCCACATAATTTTACTTCCTCATGATGCCATCTATTTTGTGGAGTGCACCAGTCCCTCCTGCAGCAAAGCACCCCCACAACATAATGCTGCCACCCCCGTGCTTCACGTCGGGATGGTGTTCTTCGGCTTGCAAGCCTCCCCCTTTTTCCTCCAAACATAAGGATGGTCATTATGGCCAAACAGTTCTATTTTTGTTTCATCAGACCAGAGGACATTTCCCCAAAAAGTATGATCTTTGTCCCCATGTACAGTAGCAAATCGTAGTCTGGCTTTTTTATGGTGGTTTTGGAGCGGTGGTGATCCTAACTGACCTAAGACTGAATTTTTACAAGGATTAAATGTCAGGAATTGTGAAAAAGTGAGTTTAAATGTATTTGGCTAAGGTGTATGTAAACTTCCGACTTCAACTATATGTGTGTTTTATATATATATATTTATTTATTTATATTATTTATATATATATATATATATATATATATATATATATATATATATATATATATATATTATTTATTTATTTATTTATTTATTTTACACACATGCACACACACTGAGTATACCAAACATTAGTAACACCTTCCTAATATTGAGTTGCACCCCCTTTTGCCCTCTCATGGACTACAAGGTGTCGAATGCGTTCCATAGGGATGCTGGCCCATGTTGACTCCAATGCTTCCCATAGTTGTGTCAAGTTGGCCGGATGTCCTTTCGGTGGTGGAACATTCTTGACACACTCGGGAAATTGTTGAGCGTGAAAAACACAACAGCTTTGCAGTTCTTGACACAAACTGGTACGCCTGGCACTTAAACCTTTTGTCTTGCCCATTCACCCTCTGAACGGCACATGTACACAATCCAATTGTCTCAATTGTCTCAAAGCTTAAAAATGCTTGTTTTGCCTGTCTCCTCCCCTTCATCTATACCGATTTGAAGTAGATTTAACAACTGACATCAATAAGGTGTCATAGCTTTCACCTGGAATTACCTGGTCAGTCTTCTATGTCATGGAAATAGGTTTGTATACTCAGTGTATATCATTCTGTTGACATTTCAAACAGAGTATTAAACGTTGTATTTCACGCCTCTGCCTCCCTGCAGTTTAATGTGAGAAATCTCTCACCCCGTCAGCCTGCTGCTTCGTGAGGCTGGAGTAGAGTCTGTTTTGGTTTCTGCTGTTTTGGTTTCTACTGTTTTGGCGATAAGATGCTGCGTGGTCCCTGTTTGTCACTGTACCTGTAATCTCACTGTACCTTTGTCTTAACTTTAAGTCATCCTGTACAATAAGCATTATTGAGGGGACTTTAATGAAGTAAAATGTATTTTCCTTCATAGTCTCCTCAGGGTAAATGTCTCTTATTGAGGTCTCCTTAGTCTCCTCAGGGTAAATGTCTCCTCCTTAGTCTCCTCAGGGTAAATGTCTCTTATTGAGGTCTCCTTAGTCTCCTCAGGGTAAATGTCTCTTATTGAGGTCTCCTTAGTCTCCTCAGGGTAAATGTCTCTTATTGAGGTCTCCTTAGTCTCCTCAGGGTAAATGTCTCTTATTGAGGTCTCCTTAGTCTCCTCAGGGTAAATGTCTCTTATTGAGGTCTCCTTAGTCTCCTCAGGGTAAATGTCTCTTATTGAGGTCTCCTTAGTCTCCTCAGGGTAAATGTCTCTTATTGAGGTCTCCTTAGTCTCCTCAGGGTAAATGTCTCTTATTGAGGTCTCCTTAGTCTCCTCAGGGTAAATGTCTCTTATTGAGGTCTCCTTAGTCTCCTCAGGGTAAATGTCTCTTATTGAGGTCTCCTTAGTCTCCTCAGGGTAAATGTCTCTTATTGAGGTCTCCTTAGTCTCCTCAGGGTAAATGTCTCTTATTGAGGTCTCCTTAGTCTCCTCAGGGTAAATGTCTCTTATTGAGGTCTCCTCGAAGATGTGCCTCTCCCTCTTCAGAACAGGAGGCTGCAGGATCCACAAACGTCTTTGACGTCTGTCTAAAAATGTGGTGTTGATATTCTTCTGCTGGACCATATAGGAGAATAACTCTGTCTGGGTAATGGGTCCTAGCCAAGTCACTGCGAATTCAGCTGTGTTTAGAATGTGTCAGCTGGTGCTTTGATTAGAAAGCATCATTGTGTTGTTAAATCCTGGGGGGGTTCTATGGTATGTTAGCTAATCTTAAGACTGTTTGTCTTCTACAAGGTCTGTCCTCATCGTTCTGACTGGAGCTGAATTAGTGGAATAGTATCAAATACATCAAACACATGGTTTCCAGGTGTTTGACACCATTCCATTTGCATCGTTCTGGCCATTATTAAAAGTCGTCCTCCCCTCAGTAGCCTACTATGATGACGTGTGTGTGTGTGTGTGTGTGTGTGTGTGTGTGTGTGTGTTGAGGCTCGTTAAAGGGATGGAAGAAGAACGGGAGGAGATGGTCAAGAACATGGAGAAAGACAGAGCAGGAGAGGAGGAGCAGCAGAGGGAATTCAGATTCAAAAGAAAGCCTTCTAATCACACACTCAGAGGATCGCACAGTGCAAGCTGTGTCACACACACACAGTGGATTTGGGCACAGCAAAAATACTTCACAGATGGTGTGTGTGTGTAAGTCTGTTAATGGCTGCTCTTTTATGTATACTATACTAGAGTTCAATCAGTGATAAGTTAGTGCTGACCGTGATGCATTTAACTGCACATGCAAGATGGCCATTTTGTAATGACTAACAAAGGCAGGTTTTAGGTAATACTACTCTCTGATTCCTCTACTCTGTTTTCTCGAAGCAGTACTAACCAGGTCCACCATTGGCTCATAAAGCCCTGCACTAAACACTGACCACTTGCTCATAAGCTGTTTTTTGTGTGTTTGTGTGTGTGTGTGTGTGTGTGTGTGTGTGTGTGTGTGTGTGTGTGTGTGTGTGTGTGTGTGTGTGTGTGTGTGTGTGTGTGTGTGTGTGTGTGTGTGTGTGTGTGTGTGTGTGTGTGTGTGTGTGTGTGTGTGTGTGTGTGTGTGTGTGTGTGTGTGTGTGTGTGTGTGCAGTAGCATGCCATGCATCAGGTCAAGCTGCTTTCTGCCCTGTCAAGAAACATCTGTATAACTTTTTGCGTGAGGCAGAAGACATTCAGAAGGAAAAGCTGACCTCATATTTACACCCAGCTGCTTTTTGATAATGAAAAGATATCTCTGTCATACACACTAGGCTACGGCCACTCAATAGATAACCACACAGATCCTGGCCCCTCCCTGGCCTGGAAGACTACATCCTGTGTATCGTGACAGAGAGCTGATATGGAGCTCTGAGGGAGTTGGTCAATACGTGACCAACCGTCTCAATTCGGTTTTATGTAGCAACATTTGAAATGGTATTTTTTGCATTGGATAAAAGTAGAGACTCAGAGCTGGAAAATGATATATCATACACTACAGTTGAGGTACAATGGGAAAGTAATTTGCTTTGAAAGTTACTTGTAACCTCACTTTTGAGAAAATGGCCCTTGAATGTCTTGGTACACATACTGGAGAGCTCTTTTTGTCTACACCCATTCAACATCGTTCATACCCTCTTTAGATTTAGCCCCACCCATCTCTTTAAGGATTCACATGTGAGGCCGTGTACTAAACAACCAAAAATTTCAAGACTAAAGGCTGGTTTATACTACAGGTTTGTTCGTAAATTTATTCTGGAGGTCAAAGGGTGCTCAGAGTGTGCTCTGGGCGTCCGTAAACTCAGTGTTGTCAGATAGTCCATTCGTAAATTCAGAGTTTTTCCGCTCTCAGAGCGTTCAGAGCGCACACTGGACGCTCTGGCCAAGGAGCACCCAAGCTATCTGGCTAACGTTGGTGATTGCAAATGTGCTGCTGGCAACAATTGAATAACTTTTTTTGCCAACATTTACTGACATCGGTCATATTCAATGGATGTTGAGCGTTCGTTAATTCATCAGTTATTCTGCGCTCTGGCACACTCAGACGAGAGTGCTCTGAAATCGGAGTAGATAGCCAGAGAGAATTTACCATCTACGTCTAGCGACAGTTGTCGCAGTGACATCATGAACATTCTATTGAAATGGTTACTTGCATAGTTGAGTATTTTGTTTAGACATATAGCTAGCTAGCTAAACAATGAACCATAATCCCAACTCATAACGTTCAATGTTAGCTAGCTAACATTAGGCTATAACTAGCAATACAAATGGCTCTGAGATACGAATAATATAACTACACACATCATACACGTAACTTTAGCTAGCGAGAGAGCCAGCTAACAGTACACTTTAACTTAAAATGAAAACAACTTACTGACTAAATTAGATACGTGTAATATCTGAAAATGTAGCTAGACTGTCTTACCCGTATACATGTATGGACGATTCTCCCTCTCTATCACAGATGCCATGGTTGCCCATAGTTTGAGGATGTAATCCGGAGACAGGTGTTTAATACAACAGCCTTCTGTTTTTTCTCTTTTCGACTCCGTCTGCATATTTGCAATCAAACACCAGAATTTTCTCCATCCTCTTAGCTATCATACTCTACTTCCACTGATTGTAGAAAGTGGAGAACAACACCTTTACAGTATCTTTCAAAAAAAGACGCATTAGAAAGGATTACCTACACATACTGACCAGATCATGTTATAGACAGAAGTGTGCTACATGGCAGACCAATCCGAACTCATCTCTTGGCATGTACAGCTCACTTATTATCTCAACCAATCATGGATAGCGGGAAGGTTCCTGTCTCTTTATGTGGCTAAACCAACTAGGCTCGTAATTTAAATGTTTTATTTGTATTTACAGATGGCATACAAGTTTGTTATTAAGGCACATGAAAGTTCACGTTACAGAAGGCAGTTCTGCCAAAAATCACATCTCCTCTGAAGTAGTGATGTGCGACATGCGCCGAGTTTCCTAAAACGAGTCACATATTATGGTGAAATGATCTTGGTTATACAGTGGCATGTTAAACAAGAGAGAACATTTTAGAAACACTCTCTCTAAGCATGCACACCAGTGATTCCTTTGCGTTCGTTTAAGTGTGGCGCTGCTCCACAACATAATCATTCTCGCCACACCAAAAGAAACATCCTATTTCTCCCAAACATAGTTTCAATACAGTTCTGTACAGCACATTCACTTTTCTTGGTAAATAGATATTCTGTCTTGGTTCAACACACTTCTGAAGGTTATTTAGCTCTGTGAGCTGTGGCAGGCAACCAGTGAGCGAGTGACCAGTGCTCGATACAAAAGCTCTGCGGCGCGAAGCACAATTCACTTGAATCACTTCAGAGTGCTTCTGCGTGAGGAACTGAAGGAAAGGTACGTTAGTTTATTTGACTAAAGTCAGCTAGCCAGCTTGTTAACTACAGAAGCTAGCTATAACCTTAACTCTTCTAGCATCATTTAGATCTATAATATTGCTGCCGCAATTGTAACAGCAATTATCTATCCAATATCCACAATTATGTTGATGATGGAAACATGGTTAACTAGCGTTACTAGTCTAGCAAGTTAGCTAGCTAGTTCGTTTGGAACTGTATCAAGTGCAAGCAAGATAGCTACATTTATCTGTCTTCGATTACATAACTTTTTTCTCAGATGACTTTATTTAAATATTTCCAGCTGCAGCAGCGAAAGAGAAAGGGGGAGCAGGGACAAACTGTATTTTGTTAGCTAACTCTTTAAAAGCGTAAGCTATCGTTTTTATAACAAGTGTATGGCTTACTTTACTAGACAGAGAAGAGGCGGAATCCCGGGAGTGAGGTAGGGATGCATAAGGGACAGAATGGAGCAGAGGAAAGGAAAGCGCCAGGAAGGGAGATGGAGGTGCGAAAATGAGAGAGGGGAGCAAGAGTGGAACAGAGCAGGAAGGGAGATGGAAAAAGGAGAGAGGGGAGCAAGAGGGAACAGAGGAAAGGAGAGCCAGGAAGGGAGATGGAGGTGTGAAAAGGAGAGAGGGGAGCAAGAGTGGAACAGAGGAAAGGAGAGAGCCAGGAAGGGAGATGGAGGTGTGAAAAGGAGAGAGGGGAGCAAGAGTGGAACAGAGGAAAGGAGAGAGCCAAGAAGGGAGATGGAGGTGTGAAAAGGAGAGAGGGGAGCAAGAGTGGAACAGAGGAAAGGAGAGAGCCAGGAAGGGAGCTGGAAGGAGAAAAGGAGAGGGGAGTAAGGCCAAGTGCGCACCACAGGCAATCCTAATGGGATTTAAAGTGGTTTAATATTTACAGACTGAAGCCGTGGCTATATAATACGCCACATGGTTAGTCGAATATCCTTTAATTAATCTAAGGGCTAAAAATGTTTGTGCATATTTAGTCTATACTAGTCTACAGCATTATGTGTGTTTTTCTGAGCCAATTCCACCAGGACCTCGATGACCCAATGGGTCTGGAGGGAGAGGAGGCCAGGTGGAGAAGACCAAGACCAGGGAGCAGTTCTGGGTTTGGTTCAGAGAGGAGGTAAAACATTTGTTTTCAAATGCTGTGATGAAACCAATGTTACATCACGTGTGTTGGATAAATTAAAACTAACAGCTATTAAGCACTTATTTTCTATTTTGTGCTGTAATTTAGTCATGGATCCATATCTTGTTGGCCTCCAGGACAGCCTAAACCGGAGGTTCCAACACCTGGAGATTCTGGGGGCCTTCAGTATGTTGGGACCTCAGGCTGCGTTCTCTAGTGAGAGGATAAACACCTTTTAACCTGACCCTCCTCTCCAGGCAGTTCTTGCAAGCGTCAGAGGCTGCTGTGCTACAAGAGTGGCCCTCTTACAAGCAACGTGCTAGTTGGAAAATTGAAGGTATGGCATGTTGCCCAACCCTTTTTCCTGTTGAACTACCACTATTAGCTCTTCTTTAATCTTGTACATCTTTCAGTTTTTCATGTATTTCAGGGATTGGACCAGCTGACAGCAATGACATAGCTGGCCTCGCAGTTTGGTGAGTGAGGGCAGTCTACCCCTGCCTTAGTCAGCTGGCAGCGATCGCACTGACTATACCAGTGTCTTCCGCTAATTGTGAGGGACTTCTCTGCAATGAAACAAGCAAGAACATTTAAATGTGAAAGTACATCCTCTTTGTCCCTCTCTCTTCTCGTATTATTCTTTCTGTTATTGCAGGTCAAAACAGACTTGAGGAACAGACTGCAGGGAGAGCATCTATCCACCTGCATGCGGCTCTCCATCAGCGGCTCTCCATCAACGGCCTCTCCATCAGCGGCTCTCCATCAACGGCTCTCCATCAACGGCCCTCCATCAGCGGCTCTCCATCAACGGCCCTCCCATCAAGGAGCTCAATTACAGGAGGGCGTTGGAAGAATAAAGTGCTCTGACAAGGGCTGCAAACTATGTTAGAACTAGGTTTTTGTCAGAACCTGGAAAGAGATTTCCAACATCCTTCTTTTGTGATGGACATGAATTAGTGGACTCTAATTCATGTTCAGTCTCATGTTCCTCTGTTCTGTCCAGATAAACTTTTTTTTATTTCAAAGGTCTCTGTTGTGTTTCTTTAGATAGCTGCAGCATTCAACTTTAAATTGCATCCTGTATACAATAATAATTTTACCAATATGTTATTGAACTAGTTTCTGGGGGTGGAAATTATATTTTAGATGGTTTATTTGATTTTTTTTCTTTTAAAAAGTCACCAGAACCAAGCTTTTCAGTACTTATACATATTTTGTTTGGGGGGAGGACACCGGAACCCCCGCTAACTTTCCCCCAAAGCTAACACATTTTCCAGAGGAAACACTGATGCGCACACACACTCTTGGTTGAGCTGTAGGGTGACTGGACTGACTGGTTTGTGACTGACACACAAACATTATTAATAATCTACCTTTAGGAAACCATTGCAGTCACTGTGGCAGAGTATCATTCCAGTGCTGGTCACTGTGGCAGAGTATCATTCCAGTGCTGGTCACTGTGGCAGAGTATCATTCCAGTGCTGGTCACTGTGGCAGAGTATCATTCCAGTGCTGGTCACTGTGGCAGAGTATCATTCCAGTGCTGGTCACTGTGGCAGAGTATCATTCCAGTGCTGGTCACTGGGGCAGAGTATCATTCCAGTGCTGGTCACTGGGTTAGAGTATCATTCCAGTGCTGGTCACTGGGGCAGAGTATCATTCCAGTGCTGGTCACTGTGGCAGAGTATCATTCCAGTGCTGGTCACTGTGGCAGAGTATCATTCCAGTGCTGGTCACTGTGGCAGAGTATCATTCCAGTGCTGGTCACTGTGGCAGAGTATCATTCCAGTGCTGGTCACTGGTCATTCCAGTGCTGGTCACTGTGGCAGAGTATCATTCCAGTGCTGGTCACTGTGGCAGAGTATCATTCCAGTGCTGGTCACTGTGGTCAGAGTATCATTCCAGTGCTGGTCACTGTGGGAGTATCATTCCAGTGCTGCTCACTGGGTATCATTCCAGTGCTGGTCACTGGGGTGGTGCTGGTCACTGTGGCAGAGTATCATTCCAGTGCTGGTCACTGGCAGAGTATCATTCCAGTGCTGGTCACTGGGGCAGAGTAGGGCTGGTGACAGGGTGTACTTAACTTGACCCTGGACAGCTGTGTGTGTGTGTGAAGGATGGACATAACACCAGAGGCCTGGTAAGAATAACCTTTACCCATTCATCCAATTGCAAACATTAAGGCCAAATGCCAGAGTTAGATATGTAAGGGAAGCTAAGGGTTACTTTAGTACCAGCAGTAGCCTACTTGTCCAAGGGGATAGTAGGGAGTTAAACGACAGTGATGCAGTATAAAGCTCTGTTAATTCAAACTAACAATTTGTTATGGTTTGTACAAAACTTGTAGTGTAATTGATGTTTAAAAAGGCTTTGGAAGTTTGCAATTTAACATTTCAGACTTGATTTTCCCTTAGAAAAAATGTATCAACCCCCACAAATATGTCCATGAATTATAATTCACATTTCAGGATTATTCCTCCTGTAGCAAACTGGCTAATATTAAGATCCTACATCTGTACGCTCTCAATGACTCTCAATGGCTCTCAATGACTCTCAATGACTCTCAATGACTCTCAATGACTCTCAATGGCTCTCAATGACTCTCAATGGCTCTCAATGACTCTCATGACTCCATCACTGTTGTTGGGAAATGTGATACATAAATACAGACATGAATGTTGTTGATTAGATAAGAAGATAAAAACATGTTTGTTTTTATTAGATGGATCTTGAATGATGTAAGATGTTTTTGATTAGAGGGACAGAGAGACTGAAATCAGTGACGATAAACAAACTCTCTGACTGTCCCTTTTGTTCACTTCTAACTTTGTCCATGAGGATGCCAACCAAGTGTATTTTGTGAATAGCTGTCTGCCCACGTGGACCTAGTAATGAATGGATGTCTTTGAGGTCTGTGTTAGGGTGTGCAGGACCTTCTTGCCCGGGCATGGGTGGCTCTGCCAAAGCTTTACTGAAGGTTTGCCACTCATCAGGAAAAAACAGTCCGTGCATGTTACCAACTGGGTTTTTATTTAGCTTACTAATCTGTTCTTCAGAGAGTTTTTGTCATTCACGTGTGTTGTTGAACATTGTTGATTTTCTCAATTTCGCTCAGCTTCAGCACGGTGTTTATATGATGGGGGTGTGGGCCCACCACATATTCCACGTTCCCCAGCTCACGTGTGAGAAAATATCTCAAATGCTAAACAAGCCTTTGCTTTATGCTAGTACAGTTCTAACCGTAGCAGTCAAAGCTCTCTCTCTCTCTCTGTTCTCACTCTGCCTGCTTTTTATTTATATATTTAACCTTTATTTAACTAGGCAAGTCAGTTAAGAACACATTCTTATTTTCAATGACGGCCTAGCAACATTGGGTTAACTGCCTTGTTCAGGGGCAGAACAACAGATTTTCACTTGTCAGCTCGGGGATTTGATCTTGCAACCTTTCCGTTATTAGTCCAACGCTCTAACCACTAGGCTACCTGCTGCTCCTTTGAATGAAGACATTGAGATAAAACTGTCCGGTTTGAGTGTTTGTTGCAGCTCGTTCCTGCTCAGAGGAAATGGTTTCAGATACGACCTCTTTTCCTTTTCTTTCTCTCTGCTCTCTCTCCCATCAGAACTAAATGAAGCCCTGAGTCAGACACATGATCTATTGGAGCTCTGAGACAAGACACATTAACTGCCTGTTGAATCTCATTATACCATGGCAATGTTGAATACACCTTTCTGATTGGCTTGAAGGACATTCTAGAGCATGTATTATTTTCTATAACACACAGTATATTTGCACAATAGAATTCAATGGCTAAAATGAATACAAAATTGTCTACACTGAGTGTACAAAACGTTAAGAACACCCGCTCTTTTCATGACCGACTGACCAGGTGAATCCAGGTAAAAGCTATGATCCCTTATTGATGTCACTTGTTAAATCCACTTCAATCAGTGTACATGAAGGGGAGGGATTTTTAAGCCTTGAGACAATTGAGACAGATTGTGTATGTGTGTTCTTAATGTTTTGTACACTCAGTGTATGTGTATGTATATATGTGTGTATATATATATATAGTTTACTTATATTTTTTAAAACAACAACAATCCAATACAATACATAGACAATGCAGATGGGTGTTTTGGTCAGTGGGTGTGCTTGCCCTGAGATGGGTGTTTTGGTCAGTGGGTGTGCTTGCCCTGAGATGCCGGCAAAAGGGATTTTCCAAGGGCGGGAAAAACCAAGCATGGAAGTGAGCGCAACCATAACGACCAGGACCAGCCCACCGCTCACAGCATGAAACCAAACCAACAAATATAAATAGTGAAATGCAAAACAGACAATAACCCTACCCTCACCTTTGATTGGAGGACCTCACATTTATACTGTACATTTGTGTACACAATAATTCCAACACTCATCAATTCCACCCTTCAGACAGGCACAGATCAACCCATCTTTCCCAGTAAATAATACTTCTACCATTTCTTCTCCCAATACACCCCTCCATTCTCCTATGGTGTCTCACTAGGGACTTTAACCTCCTTATCTGCAACATTTCAGATGAAATTGCCCCCAAAATAAAAAATGTACCCATGACCACGACAATGATATTTCCTATTAACTGACTGTGGTCCTTCAAATCCTCCAGCAATACAGTTTGCAGGTCCAACCACACACTGATATTATAGGAAAGGCAGGAACCTAGCAAGAAACCTAGCGGAACAAGGCTCTGAGGGGTGGCCAGTCCTCTTCTAGCTGTGCCGGGATGAGATTATAAGAGTACATGGCCATTAAGGCCAGATTGTTCTTCAATATGTTCAAACGTTCATAGATGACCAGCAGGGTCAAATAATAATCACAGTGGTTGTACGGGTTGCAACAGGTCAATACCTCAGGAGTAAATGTCAGTTGGCTTTTCATAGCCAAGCAATCAGAGGCCGAAACAGCAGGTGAAGTAGAGAGAGCGAGAGAGAGTTGAAAACAGTATGTGCGGGACAAATTAACACGTCCTGTGAACAGGTCAGGGTTCCATAGCCGCAGGCAGAACAGTTGAAACTGGAGCAGCAACACGGCCAGGTGGACTGGGGACAGCAAGGAGTCATCAGGCCAGGTAGTCTTGAGGCATGATTCTAGGGCTCATGTCCTCCAGGAGGGGAGGGAGAGAGAATTGGTGGGAGCATACTTAAATTCACACAGGACACCAGATAAGACAGGAGAATTACACCAGATATAACAGACTGACCCTAGCCCCCCGACACATAGACGATTGCAGAATAGATATCAGTTCAGACATTGAGAGTCTGTTCCCAACTATCTTGAATTTTATGCAGCATAGTTGTCAACTCTCTTGATGTAAGTAAAACTTTGATTTCTATTAGTAATTTTAAGCCATTTATGATTTTGAATGTGTCAGACAAACCAATTCATTCTTTTCTCTTAAAAATGGCCTTTTCCATTGTTGTGGCAGAGCTGCAATGAGTAGGTTATAATTTTGTATTCGCACACTCTAGGAGCTCAGATGTTTCGACGTCGAAACGTTGGTCATTACATTTTTGCATCTGAGCTCTCTTTTTGTTTCTAGTTTTCTACTCCGCTAGCCAGCACCCCGCCTAAATAGGTGTGTGTTTCTTTTTCTTCTATATCATATTGTATTCAGCATACATCTCCATATGCCCAGATGAATTGGTTGTTTACAATGTCATTCATAAACATCATACCTTTCTTATACATTCTCTCCAAAAAATTGTCTTCTATCAGTACATATTGTTTGCTGTAATATATATTCTGGATGATAAAATTGGATAGTTTAATAATAATACAAATAATACTTTACTGCCCTTGCTACAGCCATAAGAGTACCACTGAGAAAGTGACCTGTCTGTCTTGCCATAGACGCGGGGATATCTCAAAGTTCTATCAGTGTTCAATTAACTGACATTGCCCTTCAGCCTGCTGGGTGGATTTCCTCACTGACAGATGGCTGCTGTCTTTTATCTCAACCTTTGATTGACTCTTCATTAAGAACTAACTATATGCTCCTCTAGAGAGACATAGAGAGACTACTGAGGAGCTGACCTGTGTGTTTTGTTATAATGAAGTCGTATAGAAATGTACTTTTCCCCCTCTGAAACAGCCAGAGCCTGGGTCTCAGCTGTGTGTCTCTATGCTGTGATAACATTTCCCCAAATATTTTTTTTTTTGTTTTGTTTATGGCCTTTTACAACGACCTGTGTTTTTTCCCCTTTCAGATCTGGCCTTTATTGTCCCATTTGTCACAGCAGCAGAGTCTTGACTCTGAACCCAAACATTTAGGGTGAGTCCCACATGGCATCCTATTCATCGTATGCACTACAGTTGACCATATGGCCCTGTTCAAAAGTAGTGCACTATATATTTTTTTATTTATTGCACCTTTATTTAACCAGGTAGGCAAGTTGAGAACAAGTTCTCATTTACAATTGCGACCTGGCCAAGATAAAGCAAAGCAGTTCGACACATACAACGACACAGAGTTACACATGGAGTAAAACAAACATACAGTCAATAATACAGTATAAACAAGTCTATATACGATGTGAGCAAATGAGGTGAGATAAGGGAGGTAAAGGCAAAAAAAGGCTGTGGTGGCAAAGTAAATACAATATAGCAAGTAAAACACTGGAATGGTAGATTTGCAATGGAAGAATGTGCAAAGTAGAAATAAAAATAATGGGGTGCAAAGGAGCAAAATAAATAAATAAATTAAATACAGTAGGGAAAGAGGTAGTTGTTTGGGCTAAAATATAGCTGAGCTGCTCTGACAGTTGGTGCTTAAAGCTAGTGAGGGAGATAAGTGTTTCCAGTTTCAGTGCTTTTTGTAGTTGGTTCCAGTCATTGGCAGCAGAGAACTGGAAGGAGAGGCGGCCAAAGAAAGTATTGGTTTTGGGGGTGACTAGAGAGATATACCTGCTGGAGTGTGTGCTACAGGTGGGAGATGCTATGGTGACCAGCGAGCTAAGATAAGGGGGGACTTTACCTAGCAGGGTCTTGTAGATGACATGGAGCCAGTGGGTTTGGCGACGAGTATGAAGCGAGGGCCAGCCAACGAGAGCGTACAGGTCGCAATGGTGGGTAGTATATGGGGCTTTGGTGACAAAGCGAATTGCACTGTGATAGACTGCATCCAATTTGTTGAGTAGGGTATTGGAGGCTATTTTGTAAATGACATCGCCAAAGTCGAGGATTGGTAGGATGGTCAGTTTTACAAGGGTATGTTTGGCAGCATGAGTGAAGGATGCTTTGTTGCGAAATAGGAAGCCAATTCTAGATTTAACTTTGGATTGGAGATATTTGATATGGGTCTGGAAGGAGAGTTTACAGTCTAACCAGACACCTAAGTATTTGTAGTTGTCCACATATTCTAAATCAGAGCCGTCCAGAGTAGTGATGTTGGACAGGCGGGTAGTTGCGGGTAGCGATCGGTTGAAGAGCATGCATTTAGTTTTACTTGTATTTAAGTGCAATTGGAGGCCACGGAAAGAGAGTTGTATGGCATTGAAGCTTGCCTGGAGGGTTGTTAACACAGTGTCCAAAGAAGGGCCAGAAGTATACAGAATGGTGTCGTCTGCGTAGAGGTGGATCAAAGACTCACCAGCAGCAAGAGCGACCTCATTGATGTGATATATGATATATAGGGACAGATGTTGTTGTGCTGCTTGACCTTGGCTTTATATTTTGTTTGTTATAGGATTTTTACAAACGTCATGGCTCAGAATAAACCGACTGTCTGGAGTTGAAGACATAACTTAGTGTCTGACTGAAGCACTTCCACTAACCTTCACTGTTAGGATGCTGCTGCAGGCTCTGTTCTAAATCCCCAGTCTGTCTTTCTCCCTCTGTCCTTTCATACTTTGATGAATAGGTTAGGCCTAACTCCTGACAGTACACTTGATGCTGGAGGCTTTCACTTTGTTTTGCCTTCACCAGAGGGGGATGTAGTACTTTATGGTGAGAGCCAGACCATTACTTTACCACATTCTTGCCTTTGTTTACAGCACTCAACATTCACCTAACACTTGGCAACACTTAATACTGACTCTTTGCTTATTTTCAGTCTCTGATTTCTGTCTGCTCACCCTGGCAAACATGGAGCCAGTCGCCACTGCCCGTAAAGTATGAGAGATCCCACTGGTACGGTGGCTCCTTAGGGACACACTTTCCCCTCTGTGTGTAAAATATTTTTGCTTTGTTGGCTGTCTTATTACGTAGCAAAGCAGATCAGTTTTAATTAGCAGAGCCTTTCAAGCACTGTGGAAAGATCGGCTTTTCATCCTACATTCAGAAATCAGAGATCTCTCATTTAAAAGCCTGAAGAGCGTAGCTGACTGATCAGGTAGATGATCTTTGACCCTCCTTGACACATGAGCAATCAATGGGAAGAGAGTCTTGAACCTGATCTGCCACTTAAGCCTTTCTATGGTTATTTTACCATGGCAACAGGGAACTCCTCCCATAGCGGGCTGCCAAGGAACGATACCAAGTAAGCGTGAGCTCTCTTTCTCTCCTTTTCCCAACGTTACATTCACATGGATTTAAATCCTTTAGGGATTATAGGGAAGCAGAACATTGTCAAATGCTTTAGTAATGGTTATTATTATTCAGAGCGCTCGCCTGTGTGTGTCCGCCTGTGCGTGTCCGCCTGTGTGTGTCCGCCTGTGTGTGTCCGCCTGTGTGTCCGTCTGTGTGTGTCCATCTGTGTGTGTCCGCCTGTGCGTGTGCACATGCGTGCGTCTCAGAGTGAGCGAGGGATGGGGTGGGTGTTTTATCTGAGCGGTCCCTGTTTGCTCTTATAGGCATCAGCATAATGAGAGATCACGAATGACATTGTGCTGAACAGTAGCCTAGCCTGAAGCTCTCAGACTTATGTAAACTGCTGACTAGAGTGACAGGCTCAGACAGACCGAGCAGGACAGTGCTGGAGGAACTAGTTGTTGAAAACAGAATGACACTCAGTGCAGTAATGCTCTTCCCCCCAGCCTTAGACAGATCTGGTACCCGGCTATCTCCCCCCAGATCAGCTGGGTACTCAGAGCCCATGGAGCCTGAATCAGGAGAAACTTGCATGGAAGGAACTAAAGAAAATACTCTGTCAGAGTCCATTCTTTCTCACCCTCCAGTTTAGAACGGACATGAGAAAAGCATCGCCTGAGCCTAAGAAATCCACAAAATATAAATCTGTGGCCCAGGGATTACCAGTGCTGCCTGCCACGCAGTTAGGATGCTGCAGAATGTGGAGTGAAATGAGGACTCATCTGCTCTGCAGCCACGTGCGCATGCAGCACACACAGGTTTATTGGGATAAATCTTGTCCTGGAGACAGAGCTGAGCAATTTCCACTAGATGGGCCAATTTCAACGTCCAAATTATTCTTAAAGGAAAGATCCACCCAAAACCACCAATTCCTATAATTTACAATGTTAAATAACAGTAATATGTGAGAATTTCTTTTTGTTTGTGAATAAATGTTTCATTTTGTCATTATAATATGGTTGGTAGCAACGTGAAAAACATTGTGGAAATCTGTTGCAGCTCAAGTCGACGACAAAACCCACAATGCAATGCTTTCTCTATTGCTCGCTAGCAAACATAGCTACATACAGTAATACCAAAGTCAATATCAGCATATGAAGTAGCTAGTTAGCTGTGAAATCCCCTAAACAAACTGCACTATCAATTTAGGTGTCTACAATCTCACCATGTTCAAACTGCAGATTGATGTGCCTTGCAGAGTGGAGTCTGACATTCTCAACAGCACTATGCAATGCATCCTGGACTAAAGAGGCTGACAAATAGGAGAAATGTGGTGGACCTTCGGTTAAATTACACATTTCTTGAGGTAGGAATATTGCAGAAATATGATCATTGGCTCATTCAGGAGAAGACAACTTCCAGCGTTATGACATTGGCCAGTATTGAAATGTATAATATATGTTTTCGCAATCTCACTTCCAATGTCGTGAGAGCAGCTTTATTGCAATGCTACGTCATACCGGGCAAAATGTCTGTCTGCGTGAACGGCAATAGCTCAGATACACCACAAATATTTACCCTGGTAAACAATATAACATTGCTCAAATGCACCAAAACAATATACAAATCAGAATGGGTTAATCTTTCCTTTAATTTAAGGTTAGGCACGTGGTTAGCAGATTTGATGACTTTGTGGCTGTGCCAGCTAGTGACGACCCTGCAGAGCTGCCTCCAGTACACGAGTCATCCCAATAAATGACAACCTTTGCAGCACACAGGGTGCTTCAGCATCTAGTGGACAGATTAGGTAGTCTAGTGTGTATTCTGTTAATGGCATTCTTCCGTAGTCAATTTTTATGGTGGTTTTGTTAGTAAGTGTTTGTCCTTATAGTAATCCTGAAACCGCAATAATGACCCTTGATGATATTCCATATACTGAGAAATGCATTAAGTTACTGTTCTGTTCCTGTTCCCCAGAGATACAGACATCCTCTCCATCCACCCACCCATCCATTTTTGTTTCTCTGTTCTCTCCTTGATCTTTGAGTTTGGCAGTGCAGTGCATCATTTCAGTAACATTCCTGAAGCCTGAGTACTGACCTATATCAGTTCTGCTGTGCTGTCACGTATGGCTTCTTTTCTCTTCCATGTACTTGTCTAGCTCTAGCAAGCAGTTTCCTACATAATATTGCTTTATAGAGCAACTCTAGCAGCAGTCAGAAAGCGGTCAATGGCAGTCCTGCAGTGTTGGGGAGGTTTTAGTTGGAGTGAGAATCTGTGGCGGTTGGGGGACACTTGAACTGTTAAACTTCCTGAAGGATGTAGACTGCAGTCAGACAACTTCCTGTGAACTAGATAGAGCCATACAATGATGTGAATGTCTCTATGGGGCAGACAATAAAGTTTCACTTTCACCAGCAGAGGGCGCCAGAGAGGACAACCTCTCCATGACATCACCCATATTATTTCTCCTCTATCATCAAGGACAAGTCACTGATGGTCTTACCTGTCTTTCCCTACCAATCCTCCAAACTAGAGGTTGACCGATTAATCGGAGTGGCCGATTAATCAATATTGCATGGAGATGACACCTCATTGGTAATATTGCATAGAGATGACACCTCATTGGTAATATTGCATGGACCGGAAAAATGGCGGACGGAAGACAGGGTGGTGCGGCAAGTGCCGCTTCTCATTCGAATGCTGTAATTTTATCTAAACCATCAGGTATACGCCGATCCCAGCTAAGTAACTCATGCAAAGAGTTAAAGCGCAATTATGTGTTTTATCTCCAGTACTCTGCCATGATTGTCAGTTATGTAGCTGTTCTACTGATAATCTCAGTGCGTCCTTGCTGGGATGACACAATCAGTCTACTACCGGAGAATATCAACACCAAACACATTGGTTCACCGTTCCACGGGAGCGGACAGTACACAGCATACCATAATGTTCTGAATAATGGCCAAGTCTACCTCGCTCCTTATTCCACTGAACCGCTTAGGCGTAACAAACACAAGTCCAACATTTATCGGAAACTGTTAAACTACCTGTTCACTACCCTCCTGCTCTCCGGGGATGTACAACTCAATCCTGGGCCCAATATCACCAAGCCAGTGATACGCACCGGAGTGGAGAGCGGTGGATGTCGTCGCCGCTGTGGAGGTGGGTGAGTGCTATGGTCCTATGGTTTCTCTCGACTCACCCGACTCCAGGATAGATTTTGACTCTTCAAACATACCAGAGTCGCTATATGCGATCCCTGACTCTGCTTCTGGTACGCAAGCTATTTTAATTAGTTCCCCGCATCCAGTGCAGGCGGGAGGGATTGTTAATTGCGCTACCGAACTGCCCCTAATCAAAACGAAACAAAACGGCCTAAACCCAGCCTTTTTTCAGTGTGTCAATCACTCTCGAGTCATCTGGGACCCACGAGCTAAGCCCAAGGGACTACTAGGGGGGCACTTGAACATTCGTAGTGTCATTCCAAAAAGTGATCAAATTCAACATCTACTCACAGACTCCAACCTTGACTTTCTCTGCCTCTCAGAGACATGGCTCCATAAACACTCTCCATATGCTGCTTTGATTGTGCCTGGCTACAATGTTTTCAGGAGAGACGGGATTGAAGGAAGAGGAGGGGGTGTGATGATTTACATTAAAGAACATATCCGATGTAAACAAATTGAGTGGTCATGTGATAATGAACTAGAATGTATCGGCCTGAAAGTTACACTGTCTCCCCAAATGTCTTTTACCCTCATTGGAATGTATAGGCCACCTTCCACCAAAAGTGTGTTTTTTGATCAGTTTAATACCATGCTTAGGGAATGTGATTTTGGGAAAGAGGTCATCTTAATGGGAGATTTTAACATTAATTATGAAGACAAGTGTTGTAGGAAAACCCTCAAACAGATCACTAATACCTTTGACCTTACACAGCTAGTTAAAGGGCCAACCAGGGTGACTTGTTGCTCTAAAACACAGATTGATTTGGTGTTCAGTAATAAACCAGAGAGAGTGACTAAATCATTCAATATGGTTACTGGGCTGTCTGATCATAATCTGACATTTATAGCCAGAAAGCTGTCTAAGAGCAGGTTTAACCTCTCTACTGTTAGAAAACCGGATCAACTCAGAATACCTAAGAGTGAATTAAACTATTTTGAAAAAGCAATTAAGGGAATAAACTGGAATGATCTCTTGTCCTATACAGACGTGGAAGCTGATAGTCAGGTTTTTCTATCCACAATCCAGACTACAATAAATGGCTTCCTAAAGAAAATCAAATCCAAACCTGGCCAAAAGAGCACTCTTCCTTGGCTAAATGGAGAAATCTGGAAATTGATGAAAGAACGAGATTATGCTCTAAAAATAGCCCTAAAATCTAAATTAGAGCATGACAGACGTAGGTTTACCATGTTGAGAAATAAGGTGATGAAAGAAATCAGACAGGCCAAGGCAAACTTTTTTATTAACATAATTGGTGAAGCAAAGGGAAATTCTAAATTGATATGGGAGAATCTAAAAAAGTTAACAGGGAAAGACCATAGTAACACTGCAAAAAGACTAGAAATCATGGTGAATAACAATCTAACACAGGATGCAGTCGAAATAGCAATAGCCTTCAATTCCTACTTTATTGACTCTGTCAGGGCACTGACACAGAACCCCTCCACCGGTTTCTTGGGCTCAGTGCTAGTGAATGACACTCAACCTGTCTTCATCATAAGGGAGGTTTCTGAGTCAAAGGTGAACAAGGTGATTAGCTCACTAAAGAACTCTAAAGCCAAAGATGTGTTTGGGATGGACTCTACCTTTCTTAAAAACTACAAAGAGTCACTCATTGGCCCCATTACTAAGGTCACCAACACATCTATTGGTCTCGGTGTGTTTCCAAGGGTATGGAAGTCGGCCATAATAACGGCCATCTTTAAATCAGGCGACCCTGCTGACGTGAGTAACTACAGGCCCATTAGTATACTACCCGTGGTGTCAAAGGTTGTTGAAAAGTGTGTAGCAGAACAACTGATTGCCCACCTCAACAACAGCCCCTTCACATTACACTCCATGCAGTTTGGCTTCAGAGCGAAACACTCCACAGAAACGGCCAACTGCTTTCTTCTGGAAAATGTGAAGTCCAAGATGGACAAAGGGGGTGCTGTTGGGGCTGTGTTTCTGGACCTAAGGAAGGCTTTTGATACTGTTAACCATGCGATTCTCATCACAAAATTGTCAAAGTTCAACTTTTCCCCTGATGCCTTGAGATGGATGAAATCATACCTTGAAGGCAGAACTCAGTGTGTCAGAGTGAGCAATGAGCTGTCGCCCTATCGTAGCTATGATGTGGGCGTGCCCCAAGGGTCAATACTGGGGCCCCTCCTGTTCAGCCTGTACATTAATGATCTGCCTTCTGTCTGAACTGGGTCTGAAGTTCAAATGTATGCAGATGATACAGTGATATATGTGCATGCAAAGAGCAAACAACAAGCTGCACAAGAACTCACTACTGTAATCGTCCAGGTTACAAAGTGGCTCAGTGACTCGTGTTTGCATCTCAATGTGAAAAAAACTGCATGTTCTTCACAAAGAGGGCAACAGATGCTACTGAGCCAGATGTCTATGTGTCACGGGAGAAGCTCCAGGTGGTATCCGATTTTAAGTACCTTGGCATCATACTTGATTCCAACCTCTCTTTTAAAAAGCATGTGAAAAAGGCAATTCAAATAACTAAATTCAACCTAGCTAATTTCCGATTTATACGAAATTGTTTGACTACAGAGGTAGCAAAACTGTACTTCAACTCTATGATACTCCCCCACTTAACATACTGCTTGACTAGTTGGGCCCAAGCTTGCTGTACAACATTAAAACCTATTCAGTCTGTCTACAAACAGGCTCTCAAAGTGCTTGATAGGAAGCCCAATAGCCATCATCATTGTCACCTCCTTAGAAAGCATGAGCTCTTGAGTTGGGAAAATCTTGTGCAATACACCAACGCATGTCTTGTATTCAAGATCCTTAATGGCCTGGCTCCCCCTCCACTCAATATTTTTGTTAAACAGAAAACCCAGACATATGGCAGCAGATCCACAAGGTCTGCCATGAGAGGTGACTGTATAGTTCCCCTAAGGAAAAGCACCTTTAGTAAATCTGCATTCTCTGTGAGAGCTTCCCATGTCTGGAATACACTGCCATCAGACACACATAACTGCACCACATATCACACTTTCACAAAATGCTTGAAGACATGGCTAAAGGTCAATCAGATTTGTGAACATGGTCCCTAGCTGTGTGTTGCCGCTTTCCATGTTGTCTGTTGTCTGTAGCTTGTGAGGTGTGGAAACACTGTTGCTTTTATGAATTTTGTCTTGCTGCTTTTTGCTCTATGTTGCTCTGTCTGTATGCTACGTCTTGCTTGTCCTATGTTGCTATGTCTTGCTTGTTCTATGTTGCTATTGTCTATATTGTAATTGTTTTTAATAACCTGCCCAGGGACTGCGGTTGAAAATTAGCCGGCTGGCTAAAACCGGCACTTTTACTGAAACGTTGATTAATGTGCACCGTCCCTGTAAAAATACAAATAAACTCAAACTCAATTAGGGCTGATTTCAAGTTTTCAAAACAATCGGAAATCAGTATTTTTGGACACCGATTTATTTTTATTTTTTTTACACCTTTATTTAACAAGGCAAGTCAGTTAAGAACACATTCTTATTTTCAATGACAGCCTAGGAACGGTGGGTTAACTGCCTTGTTCAGGGGCAGAAGGACAGATTTTTTACCTCGTCAGCTCGGGGATTCAATCTTGCAACCTTATGGTTAACTAGTCCAAAGCTCTGACCACATGCCTTACATTGCACTCCACGTGGAGCCTGCCTGTTAAGCGAATGCAGTAAGAAGCCAAGGCAATTTGCTAACTAGCATTAAACTTATCTTATAAAAACAATCAATCAATTATAATCACTAGTTCTAACTACACATGGTTGATGATATTACTAGTTTATCTAGCGTCTCCTGCGTTGCATATCATCGATGCGGCGAAGAAGGACTGTCGTTGCTCCAACGTGAACCTAACCATAAACATCAATGCCTTTCTTAAAATCAATACACAAGTATATATTTTCAAACCTGCATATTTAGTTAATATTGCCTGCTAACATTTAATTTATTTTAAGTAGAAAAATTGTGTCACTTCTCTTGCAACAAGAGTCAGGATATATGCAGCAGTTTGGGCTGCCTGGCTCGTTGCGAACTGTGTGAAGACTATTTCTTCCTAACAAAGACAGCCAACTTCGCCAAACGGGGTAATGATTTAACAAAAGCACATTTACGACTGTACCTAACCATAAACATCAATGCCTTTCTTAAAATCAATCCACAGAAGTATATATTTTTAAACCTGCATATTTAGCTAAAAGAAATCCAGGATAGCAGGCAATATTAACCAGGTGAAATTGTGTCACTTCTCTTGCGTTCATTGCACACAGAGTCAGGGTATATGCAACAGTTTGGGCCGCCTGGCTCGGTGCAAACTAATTTGCCAGAATTGTACGTAATTATGACATAAGGTTGTGCAATGTAACAAGAATATTTAGACTTAGGGATGCCACCTGTTAGATAAAATACAGAACGGTTCCGTATTTCACTGAAATAATAAATGTCTTGTTTTTGAGATGATCGTTTCCGGATTTGACCATATTAATGACCTAAGGCTCGTATTTCTGTGTGTTATGTTATAATTAAGTCTATGATTTGATAGAGCAGTCTGACTGAGCGATGGTAGGCACCAGCAGGCTTGAAAGCATTCATTCAAACAGCACTTTCGTGCGTTTTGCCAGCAGCTCTTTGCAATGCTTCCTCCCCTTGCTCTGCATGGGTAACGCTGCTTCGAGGGTGGCTGTTGTTGATGTGTTCCTGGTTCGAGCCCAGGTAGGAGAGAGGAGAGGTATGGAAGCTATACTGTTACACTGGCAATACTAAAGTGCCTATAAGAACATCCAATAGTCAAAGGGATATGAAATACAAATCGTATAGCGAGAAATAGTCCTATAATTCCTATAATAACTACAATCTAAAACTTCTTACCTGGGAATATTGAAGACTCATGTTAAAAGGAACCACCAGCTTTCATGTGTTCTCATGTTCTGAGCAAGGAACTTAAACGTTAGCTTCCTTACATGGCACATATTGCACTTTTAGAGCAGGCCGAGGGCCGAGCAGACCGAGGGCCGAGCAGGCCCGAGGGCAGAGCAGGATGTGATGGAGTTGATGATGATGTGGATTACTAACACGACCCCTCCTGCCACAGGCTACAGACACACAGCTGACGACCTAACTACTGCCCCCAGGGAGGACAGGGGGTGTGTGTGTGTGTGTCCGTCCATCCGCCCGCTATGTTAATGGCTCCCTATGTGTGTATAAATCAGCTCAAGACATTTTTGTGTCAGTGTTTGATTAAGTGCTGCTGTAACTGCTGCAATCAATAAACTGAAGGTAAATAGTCTCCATTTAGAGATGGTATTTGGGAGGGTTCTCTGAACATTATCATGGAGTTTGTCTCAGGCTATTCTTTCAGTGCTCTAAGACCATAAATGTAGAACAGTTCTATCTATATTGTTCGAACTATGTCTGAAACTCTCCGTGTCATTTAACGATCAGGGAAAAACTGATTTGAAGTTGTTCAATTAATGAGATGGATGCTGTTGAATAAAGTTGACATTTCCTCCTAGTAAAGGATTGAGCCATCCCCCATGCTGCAGTCTCCTCCCTGTCTCTCTGGTACCCTGATGCTGCTAGCCTCAGTGCAAAGCAAATCAAACGTGTGCCTTCAGTAAGATAGATGCTGTTGGATGAGCCTTTTCACATGCATTTCACAGGCTGCAGTCCCGTCTCTGTTTCTTTGGTACAATAATGCTAACCTCAGTCATTACTGTATTGACTATTGTCTCACAGTGATAATGCTAGCCCCCACACGCCACACCTAAATAACTAACACTACACTAGAGAGCTAAGGGCCATAGCTTTACTCTCGATCAGTGTAATAAAGCACTGCTGTGTGAGTATGCATGAGAGGGATGTTTTCTAAAACCAGTATGTGCTTTATGTTTTCTTGTATATAAACTAAAGGTAGATGGATGCTAGAGCAGGGAGACTCCAGGCAAACTATGTATAATATCCGCAGCTTGCATGAGGCAAAGCATAATTGATTTTATGCTTCTGTTATGTTGGAACAAAGGCTTTCTGAACTGGGTGGGTGAGCTAGTGACGGTTTTCACTGAGATAGTTTGACAGCATGCTAGACAGGCTCCAGGGGAAAATGAAGCCAACACAATGCTGAGGTATGCTAGTGTTATGGTGTGACGTGCCGTAAAAATAGGAATTAATTTACATACGTATTCATACATATGAACATGCGTAATGCAGTGTAAGTAACAGTAGTGGGACTAAAAACTGTGTTTTTATCCTGGGCCAATGACCACCAGGCTAGGTTCCTTTTGTTTTTTCCTCCAGCAACACCCTGAATAAACAATGATTGATCAGAGGTGACATCACAGGTGCTGGCCCCTCCCCTCCCTCTGTGGTGGACAACCAATGTCCCTAAGGACATGTCACACCAGGCTGGCAATGCAGGAACTGCCAGCATCCTCCTGCTACACACACACACACCACTGTGTTTGACAGCTAACCCTTGGACAGAAGGGTTTAAGGGGGAAGCTGGTCTAGCACTGTCATCACAGAGCTGCACAAGCACCCTCACAAAGGCACGCGTCACACAGACACACACACACACACACACACACTGCTGATGCAGAAGCGTGGTGAGGAAATACTTTAGAGCGCGTGCTATAGATCATGATGCTGAGGAAGCTGGTGTGTAAGAAGATCTGTGCCTGTAAGAACCAGATGCTATTTATAATATATTCTCTTTGCGTGGTGTGTCTCTCTCTATTCCTCTCACACTACCTACCGACGTCTCTCCCAATGTTTATTTTCCTCCTCTCTTTTCCCCAATTGATCTGCCTTTCTCAAATTCTTCTCTCTCTCGCTCTCTCTCTCTCTCTTAGTAGATATATACTGGTTTGATGGTAATTACAGGTTAGCAGTCTGGTGGAGGAGTGTTGTGAGGAGGATGAGTGGGGAAGACAGCTGTGAACGGGGCGTTTCTCTCCGTGTGTCTGCCTGTTGCTTTGTTTATGGAGATATCGGTCTGGTTGTCTGAATGGTGACTTGTTTTGCTGTCTTTCATAATTACCGCTAACATTACTATGGTGTTTGGGACACAACCTTTGAACAGGCTCTGATTCGCTATTTTTATTGTATGAATCCCTCCTAAGAAAAACATTTGTTTATGGTGTGCAGTTTGTCTTCCTGCTGAGGAGAACATTACTGTTCTCTCACGTAGCTTTCTGGGAAATAATGTTGGCTCCAGGCATCTCTCCAGGATCATATTTTCTCTTCGTTCATAATCCCTTTTGGAAACCGGAAAACTGTAGAGGTGACAGAACGGATTGTATTCATGCAACAGTGACAATCCAGATGAAATGAGCTAGCTACACCCAGCATGGCAGATGGGTGGGTTACAATACCCACACACTCACCCCAAACAACAGGTCGAGCTCAGTAGGCAGGAAACAGAAGTGAAACTGGAACATACTAGGCTAGGTGTCCAATATAAAATTTGTTTTTGTTTCCCTAAGGTGTGTCCTAATGAACATGGTGGTCACCAATGCAGAAATGATATAACTTAAAACTGGACTAACTCCTCTCCTCTCTCCCCTGGCAGATAAGAACTTTGATGATGAGGACTCTGTGGATGGGGGCCGGTCCTGCTCCTCCGCATCGTCCTCCAAGGCGCCCCCCAGTGGTAGGAGGACTGTAGCTGCAGCTTCTGTCCGCAGGCCCAGCTCTGCCACCGGACCCGGCAAGATCTCTGCTAAAGATGCTGCTGCAGGAGCTGTAGATGAGGAGGACTTCATCAAGGCTTTTGAAGAGGTTCCTACTATCCAGGTAACACAGATAGGGCTTCTGTGTGTGTGTTTACAGTATAAATTGCTATCAACCCCAGTCTGACTACTGTCTTTCCTCTCCAGATCCACTCCAACAGAGAGATGGAGGACAACCTCTCCAAGGTCCGGGAGGTTCTGTCTGACGACAAAAACGACTGGGAGCACCGAGTCATCGCTGTAAGGACCACAACCACTAATGATCAATGTCTGCATGACCATCTCAGCACCTTGTACTGTATATTCTGGCTTTGTTGACAGTAGTAGCCTATAAACAGTCAGAAACTACTGTTGTAGCGTAAATGTTTGTGTTTCCTCTGTCTAGCTGAAGAAGGTGCGTTCTCTGCTCCTGGCTGGAGCGCTGGAGTATGATAGTTTCCCTCAGCAGCTCCGTCTGCTGGAGGCCCCTCTGAAGCTGTCTGCTAAAGACCTGAGGTCCCAGGTGGTAAGAGAGGCCTGCATCACATTGGGGTAAGACCTGCAGACACGCAAACCAGCTTTCAACCTCTCTCTTCCACTTCTATGCCAAGTAGAGTTATCTACACTGTTGAGTTAACTATCTGTTCCAAAAGCTGCTATCTCAGAGTGGTTGAGTAAGGCTGACCAGAGGCAGTGGTTAGATATGTAGCAGCTCTGTGAAATGCCACAGTAAAGTGGTGACATTAAAGGGAGGGAAGCTCCTCGTCCCACCTGGCCCAGTTTGTAAATCAACCTGATCTTTAAATGTGTATCTTGACTAGAGGTCATCGATTAATCGGAATGGCCGATTAATTAGGGCCGATTTCAAGTCTTCAAAACAATCGGAAATACCTTTTATTTAACTAGGCAAGTCAGTTAAGAACACATACTTATTTTCAATGACTGCCTAGGAACTGTGGGCTAACTGCCTTGTTCAGGGGCAGAACGACAGATTTTCACCTTGTCAGCTCAGGGGTTCCAATCTTGCAACCGCACAGTCCAACGCTCTAACCATTGCACTCCACGAGGAGCCTGCCTGTTACGCGAATTCAGTAGAAGCCAAGTTAAATTGCGAGCTAGCATTAAACTTATCTTATGAAAAACTATCAATCATAATCACTAGTTATAACTACTAATCCAGTTTAGCAGGCAATATTAACCAGGTGAAATTGTGTCATTTCTCTTGCGTTCATTGCACGCAGAGTCAAGGTATATGCAACAGTTTGGGCAGCCTGGCTCATTGCGAACTAATTTGCCAGAATTTTACGTAATTATGACATACATTGAAGGTTGTGCAATGTAACAAGAATATTTAGACTTAGGAATGCCACCCGTTAGATAAAATACCGAACGGTTCCGTATTTCACTGAAATAATAAACGTTTTGTTTTCGAAATGATGGTTTCCGGATTCGACCATATTAATGACCAAAGGCTCATATTTCTGTGTGTTATTATGTTATAACTAAGTCTATGATTTGATAGAGCAGTCTGACTGAGCAGCAGCAGGCCTGTAATCATTCATTCAAACAGCACTTTAGTGCGTTTTACCAGCAGCTCTTCGCAAGCACAGCGCTGATGTCGATGTGTTCCTGGTTCGAGCCCAGGTAGGGGCGAGGAGGGGGACGGAAGTTATACTGTTACACTGGCAATACTATAGTGCCTATAAGAACATCCAATAGTCAAAGGTATATGAAATACAAATGGTATAGAGCGAAATAGTCCTATAAATACTATATTAACTACAACCTAAAACCTCTTACCTTGGAATATTGAAGTCTCATGTTAAAAGGAACCACCAATATGTTCTCATGTTCTGAGCGAGGAACTTAAACGTTAGCTTTTTTACATGGCACATATTTTACATGGCACACATTTTTACATGGCACATTATCAAGAAGCTGATTAAACAGCATGATCATTACTTACAAATGTGCAACTTGTGCTGGTGACAATAAAAGGCCACTCTAAAATGTGCATTTTTGTCACACAACACAATGACACAGATGTCTCAAATTGAGGGAGTGTGCAATTAGCATACAGACTGCAGGAATGCCCACCAGAGCAATTGCCAGAGAATTTAATGTTAATTTCTCTACCATAAGCCACCTCCAATGAATTTGGCAATATGTCCAACCAGCCTGTAGAGGAAAACTAATTCTGATTGGCTGGGCCTGGCTCCCAAGTGGGAAGGCCTATGCCCTCACAGGTCCACACATGGCTGCGCCCTTGCCCAGTCATGTGAAATCCATAGATTAGGGCCTAATTAATTTATTTCAATTGTTTGATTTCCTTATATGAACTGTAACTCACTAAAATCTTCGAAATTGTTGCATGTTGCGTTTATATTCTTGTCCAGTATAAGTTCCAGTACGTTAAATCAAATGTTTCTGAGGAGATTTAACATCTTTGATTGATTTTGATTTGCTGTATGTGTTCAATCTCTCCCTCCCCTCTTCAGATACCTGTCCACGCTAATGGGCAACAAGTTTGACCACTGTGCAGAGACCCTGATGCCCACACTGCTCAACCTGGTGCCCAACAGTGCCAAGGTGATGGCCACGTCTGGCATGGCAGCCATACGTCTCATCCTCAGGGTGAGTACTGCACACAAACTGTATATGCATACATTCATATACCGTACGTCAGGGGTTGAATCACATTGGATGAATGGGATTCATGCGTTAGCTACTGTGTCAAACAGAAAATTAATAATTTCCTGATGTATTTATTACTCAGTATGTCTGATATCTGGTTGTGAAATGTGTTGTTAAGACACTGGGAGGTGGAAAATAACCTGTATCTGAAGACCTCTGGGACCTCCTCCTCTTTCTTCCAGCATACACACTACTCACGTCTCATCCCAATCATCACTAGTAACTGCACGTCCAAATCAGTGGCAGTCAGACGGTAAAGACTCAAAGATCCCCTGTGAAATCATTTGGTGTGAACATCTTCTGTCTTTCCCTGAGGTTTCCCTTATAAATGTGTTAACTCTCATCATGTCTCCTCTCTCCAGGCGCAGTTATGAGTTCTTAGAGCTGTTATTACTGGAGTGGCAGACACACACACTGGAGAGGTAAACACACACCCTTTCTGGATAAACTCTGCATGCTGTATTTATCCAGGACATAAACACTAACAACTGATGATCTCTGGTCTTTGCTGGGTAAATTGATAATTCTGGAGGCCTGGAGTGAGCCATCACCATCAGACTCTCCACGAAGCATCCTCCATGGTTGCCACGAAAACCTTGCAGAGAGTTTAAAAAGCATGTAGAAAGCGTGCTGTATGGTCACTTTCCACCCGCAGAGGAGAGTGGAGGATAGCAGAAGAGCGGTGGGATAGTAGAGTGAGAGAGAGAAGAAAGTAGTATTAACAGAAGTCTCAGGGGGAGAGGGGGGGGGGGAGACTGGGTGACATCTCTGTTGGTGGAGTTTTGGTTTCCTGGCTGCTGTACCTGAAGTTGCCTCTGTCAGCCTCTGTCATGTTTGCCTACTATCCCACCAGGCACGTGGCTATTCTGACGGAGACCATCAAGAAAGGGATCCATGATGCCGACTCAGAGGCCAGGTCCGTGGCCAGAAAGTAAGTTCTGTTTTAATGGTTGTTTATTTGGTACATTTGTCTGAATTTGTCCTCAGTAAAACAATGAATTGGTCTTTGCAGTTTGTAAAAAGTAATATATTGCTTTATGATTTCATGACTGACAGTATGGATGACAATATGGAATAAAATGACATCTCTCGGTGTCTCTTATTTTACTACGAATATAAATTCCTCCAGGCATTGTCTCATACTGTATGTAACTTTCCCTCCGGTGACCTATCAGAGGTATGTGGGTCGCAGGTAGCTTAGTGGTTAGAGCATTGGGCCAGTAACTGAAAGGTTGCTGGTTTGAATCTCAGAGCCAACAAAGCTCTGTCGATGTGCCCTTGAGCAAGGCACTTAACCCTAATTGCTCCTGTAAGTCGCTCTTGATAAGTTTGTCACCTAAATGACTAAAATGTAAACATTTTAGAAAATGTGTGCTGACAGTTCTGTTCATGTACTGATATGAGGGGCTGTGACCTATGTGACCTCAAACCTTCTCCACCCCCTCCTTCCTCCCTCACCCATAGGTGTTATTGGGGTTTCCATGGCCACTACAGCAGGGAAGCGGAGCATCTTTTCCAGGCCTTGGAGTCAACCTATCAGAAGGCTCTCCAGTCTCACCTGAAAAGTTCTGACAGCGTTGTGTCCCTCCCCCAATCAGACCGCTCATCCTCCTCCTCTCAGGAGAGCCTCAAGTAAGATACTTCTTCCTCTATCCTTCCCTCCTTCCCTCATCCCTGTTTACTTTCATCCCTTCATCCATCCACCCCTCCTTCCCTCCCCAAGTCAGACTGCTCATCTTCCTCCTTTCAGAAGAGCATCAAGACACCACTCCATCCCTTACTTTCCCCCATCCATTCCTCTCTATTTATCTCTTCATATGATTGATGATGATGTGGAAAAATGTATCATTGATTTGAATACACCACTAATGGATCTGTCTGCCTCATGGACACACTGAGGTAGATTGTATCGGTTGATCCAGTTTACCGACTGGAGAGAGTGAGCTAATCTTCCTCTTCATCCTCATTGTCAGAGGGGTCTGAGCCCTGAACTGGTGTCCAGACCTTTATCTTTTATTATGTCACTGGCAGTTTGAATCATCATTTTCCGTACATCGTCCGAGGGGTCTGAGCCCTGGCCTATGACATTGATTTGTCTTGTTTTTGGTAGTGTGAAGTATAGGGATACTGAGCTGTTAATAACTCCAATAACTCCATAATGGTGTGTCCTTCTCTCTCCTCAGCCGGCCCCTGTCTGTCAAGAGTGTCATAGGAGGCGGCATGGCAAGGGGTAAGAGTACTAGCTGCTACAGTATTCATTTCTCAACACGTCTTGTTTATTTCATGCTACCTCTTTCTATTTGTGGGTTATGTCAGGTGTCTCTTGCAAATCCGATTATAATTTTTTCCTCTGTGAGACTAAATACAGACTAATGAAATGTATAATGTGCTGATATGATATGTTGATATTTCAACCTCTCCCGTTCTCCCCTCTCCCTGTCTCCCCGATGGCAGGGAAGATGGTGAGTTCCAGGGTGAACTCTAACCCCGGCGGTTCTCTTCAGCGTTCCCGTAGTGACATCGACGTGAACGCTGCGGCCAGCGCCAAATCCTGTCTGGTCACCGTGCCCTCCGCTTCTCCCTTCAGCTCAGCCGCTACTCTGCCCCCAGGCTCCTACGCCTCTCTAGGTAAATCAGACACACACTAGGAATGTACATTTACAAGTACTTTATTATTCTAATGACATCATGATATTTCTTTTGCTATCCAGATAGTCGAAATACATGTTTTCATGTTTTTTTAAATGGAGTGCTCTTCTGGTTTCAGTGGGTGGGGGAGGGCGGGAGAAGAGCAGAGGCCGGTGTGGGTGACAGTCAGTGTGTGGCACAGAAGGAGAGCGAGAGACACAAAGTAGTCAAACCGACTCGCGCTAGTCAGTTCTGGAAGAGTCATTTCTCAAAGTTACCACCATGTCTTAATGACATTATTCTGTATAAATTAAAATCTGAAAAACACTGGTGTGTAGATATTAATTCATGTGAGGGTTGTAAGTAAGACATCATTAAGCTGTATAGAAACATGAAACAGACAACAAGGCCAACATGTGCAGATAGACAGGCTCCAATGTTTTGTATGTAAACTAATTAAACTAAAGATGTCAAATGGCTGCTTATAAGCACTCTGATTTGAAGACTGACCATTATATAAATATTCAAGTCCTTGATAAATAATGATGAAAAACTCTCCACGTACCTCCCAAATTTGGGCAATTTGATACTGAGTCCTGCAATCCAGTTGCTGTCCCTCTGTTCTTTCCCTAACGCGTCCCTGTGGAGTGTACTGCTTACTGTCCATTACTAATGAGACGTCTTTCTCCCACCCACCCACCTCTCACTCTCACTCTCCCTCTCACTCTTTTTTTTCTCCCTCTCCCTCTTATTTCTCTCTCTCCCTCTCTCTCTCTCCCTCCCCTGGCTAACTTGTACTAATGTTTAATTCTATAACTCTCTTCACCCGCCGTCCCCCGCTTTGATTTATGCCCAAAAGATGGCACACCTGGTAAAATGAATACGGGTAAGATCTGTTTGTGTGTTCTGCGTCTGTCGGGGACAGTCAAAGGTTTGGCTGAGCCCCCCCCTTTACATTTAGTTTATTAGGGATTAGCGAAGGGCAGGCACTCTGTTTTATGTATGTAAAGGTGAATGTTGCATGCAGTGAAACTCACCCACCCTGGTGTGTCTGTGTGTAAGGGGTCAGAGGTCGTTGAGGTTTAGTGTTGCCTGCCTTTCAAGGTGATCCTCTTCCTCTTGGTACTCTTCTAATTATCTAGATATCACTTATAGACTTTGTTGTTCGTTTAAAGAAAGGCCTTTCCCGATCCTGTAATGTAATGCACTCTCTGACTGAGTAGGACCTCGCTTATCAAACATCTTCCAATGAATATAAGGTCACTGCTTCTACCCACATTCTATTAAACAGTGTGTGAAGGCTGGTACTGACTCGTTGTTGGCCGAGGCAGGGTTTCCCCCTGGGTGCATGTTTTGTTTTTGTCCCAGCACTACACAGCTGATTCAAATAACCAACTCATCAAGCTTTGACAATTTGAATCAGCTGTGTAGTGCTGGGACAAAAACCTAAATGTGCACCCAGGGGGGCGCCAGGACCGACTTGGGGAAACCCTGGGCTAAGGTGCTACTTAATCTAGGGCCAGGTCCCAGCTGTTGTGGAAAGAGATATTCTCAATGTGTGGTGGTTGTGAGTGCATGTGTGTCTGTGTATCTAAAATTGGAGAGGTTTGCTGGAAAAATTTAAGAATACCTTTTTGATAATACAGTCCAAAATTAGCAGACATCTGAAACCCACAATCTCTTTCTCAGCATCAGTCAATGTGCTGTCCCAGCTCTTAGGAACATTACTTGGCTGGATTGCAAATATGACAATGCCATTTTATTTGCGATTCTGCAAATAAAATGAAGAGTAGTTTAACATACTGTAAAGAAAGTTGTGTTGATGTTGCTTTAGACAAACGTTTCCCAGATCCAATGCATTTCTTATATTATAAATAGTCAGTATGTTTGTCTGTGTTTCAGAACCTCCCCCCCATCCAGATCTTTTGTCCCCGTCTGTTTAAAGCAGTTTCTTTGTTTTGTGTCGTGGTGAACTGTGGTGCACAACTGCTTGGATACAGTATCATTTGTAGTGTAGTGGCTTCAACTCTCTTACTAACTCCCTGTGTGTTTTGTTTTCTACAGGTCGTGTGCGTACGAGGAGGACAAGCGCTGGCAGTGCCATCGGAGCCAGCGCTACTGTGACTGACAGCAGGGGGCGCAGCCGAGCCAAAATGGTATCCCAGTCCCAGCGTGAGTACACACACACACACACTGTCAGCAAAAGAACCCAAGACCGATTTCATTCCCTCACAGCACACTGTCTGAACTCAGGGAAGCCGTCCACAATGTCATTTCCAGTCTCTCTCATTCTCATGTAAACCCCCAGCATGACCTTTATCCTGTCTGCTGTGAGCTCATACTACATCTTCAGTTTATATACAGTACCAGTCAAAAGTTTGTACACACATTCAAGGGTTTTTCTTTATTTTTACTATTTTCTATATCATAGAATAATAGTGAATACATCAAAACAATGAAATAACACACATGGAATCATGTAGTAAAAAAAAGTGTTGAACAAATCAAATATATTTTAGATTCTTCAAAGTAGCCGTCCTTTGCCTTGATGTGACAGCTTTGCACACTCTTGGCATTCTCTTAACCAACTTCACCTAGATTGCTTTTCCAACAGTCTTGGAGGAATTCCCACATATGCTGAGCACTTGTTGGCTGCTTTTTCTTCACTCTGCAGTCCAACTCATATACTAGGTTCTCTTCAGTTTATATACAATTTATTTTTATTTAACTAGGCAAGTCCGTTAAGAACAAATTATTATTTACAATGACGGCCTAGGAACAATGGGTTAACTGCCTTGTTAAGGGGCAGAACGACAGATTTTTACCTTGTGAGCTCTGGGATTCAATCTAGCAACCTTTCGGTTACACTCTAACCACTAGGCTACCTGCCGCCCAAAAATACTAGGTTCTCTTCAGTTTATATACTAGGTTCTCTTCAGTTTATATACTAGGTTCTCTTCAGTTTATATACTAGGTTCTCTTCAATTTATATACTAGGTTCTCTTCAGTTTATATACTAGGTTCTCTTCAATTTATATACTAGGTTCTCTTCAGTTTATATACTAGGTTCTCTTAATTTCTCTCGTCAGTCTGTGTGATGTTTTACCTCATACATTTTACATCCTGAAGGAACTTTGTTATTAGTGCACCCTTTCACAAGATGTGTGTGTGGTTTTCTCTCTCCCTCTGTCCCTCTCTCTCTCTGAAGCCTCGATGAGGGGCTTCAATGATATGTGCATGTGTAACATGCCATCCACAGATAACATCTGGCCCAGTGCATGCTGGGCTAACACTACTCTCTGTCACATTTGACCGTTTTATTTTCACGTCCTGTTCTGCCGCTTGCTACCATAACAACCACAGGATCCAGATCTGCTAACCCCACTGGCGGTGGTAAGGCCCGGACTTCATCCAATCAGAGTAAAGAATCCAGTTCTTAGTCCCATCCCTTCCTCCTGTGCAGTTCTCTGCATGTCAATCAATTCATTATTTTATGGTCCATTCAACTCAAGTGCATGTTTATTATTTTAGTCTCACAAGTGTTTTGATTGGTACATTTTGTTGTCAATTGTTGATTGTTGTCTGTGTTCTCTGAACTGTTTTCATTGTTGATGCCGTTGTTGTTGTTGTTGTTGTAATCACTGGTTGCTTTTCCCACAGCCCAGTTAGACCCTGGATTCAACCCATCTTGTTTGTCCTGCAACTGTTTATATGTCCCTCCCTATCTATCTCATCAAAGCTGAAATCCAATATCTATGTTAGGATAGAAAGAGAATGTTATTGGTCCCATTACCTCAAGTGTTGGTTTGACATTCTGTGGATTATTCCCCTCCAAATCACCAAGGCACTGTAAACACACAGAGATATGTGCTCAGTTGGTGTTCAATTCCCACTGGAATCACATGCACATTATGCACTCACTCTACTGTAAGTGGCTTTAGATAAGTGTCTGCTAAGAGTTGTATATGATTATTTTATTACTACAATAAAAGTGACATATGCCATTAGAAACATTTAAGTAATGAAATATTCCCCCAGAAAGAATGAGATAGAAAATGAGGGAATTCAGCTTTGAGCCGTGACAGAACCTTCCCAGCATGCCATGAAGAGGTGCGTCGCTCTGCTCGCTGTGACCCATCGTGTCTGAAAGGGTGTATCTTTTCACTCTCTGCCTGTGACTCCTGTGTGTTGTCCTTCCTGCAGCTGGCAGTCGCTCCAGTTCCCCTGGCAAGCTGCTGGGCCACTCGTCTGGGTACGGGAGGATCAGCAGGCCCCCCTCAGCCTCCAGCACCCCTGCAGACAAGAGGAGCAAGGTCCCCCGCAGCCAGGGCTGCAGTAGAGATTCCTCTCCCAGCCGACTGGGACTAGGTAATGGACCTTTTACATGTCCTCATAATTTCAGCATTGTGCATGTAAACACAAAATAAATAATGTATTCACTCTATACTAGGAAAAAGAGATTTGTAATTTGCTAGCAATGCACGTAGTAACTAAGTAACTGCCTAAATGAACAGTGTATTACCTACACACTGGATACACATACATAACAGACAGCACATGTATGCTGATCAATAGGATACCACACACATGCTGTCGAGGGCCATGTATGTGTCAAAACATGCCGGTGATATGCCCAAAGTCGTCATTGTGCACTCCTATCATTCTAGTGATAACCTTATATACAGTACACCAAGTGTGTCCTTTGAAGCTCAGATACACTATCTTGGTTTTCCCGGTCATAAACACAAAACAAGGAAACACAATAAACACAAAAGACAAGCCTTGAATGCAAGGATACCCACATAGTAAGGTTATGACGCACCAATGGACCCTTTGAACTCAAAAGGGGGCAGCAGGTAGCCTTACGGTTAAGAGCGTTGGGCAGTAACCGAAAGGTCGCTGGTTCGAATCGACTAGGTGAAAAATCTGTCGACGTGCCCTTGAGCAAGGCACTCTGGATAAGATCTGCTAAATTACTAAAATGTAAATACTGAATGGAAAACACTGAATAACAAAATACTGAATGGTAAAATACTGAATAATAAAATACTGAATGTGAAAAGGCAAGGCCCCTTGGAAAGAGGGGTGAACGGTAAGAGCCTGTCTTTCATCTTCTATGGACTGTAGCTGTCTCTCAGGGTTAGCAGCTAAGAAGAACTGTTTTGGGAGGAGTCTCTCATCCAAGCATGTCACATCATTGGGGTGGCCCCTCCTCTTTCAGGAAACGTGGATGAGCCTCTGTAGGTCAAGCTCTATCATCAGCAGCCCAGCTTATGTCCTTCCTTCCATTCAGACTGAGTCACTGTGTCACGATGTAAGAACACTCGGGCCAAAGCGCAGCGTGAAATCGGTTCGACATTTTTTATTATAAGTGAACCGCACAACAAAACAATAAACGAAACGTGACGTTCTGGGGTGCTCACAGGCAACAACACAAAAACAAGATCCCACAAAAACACAGTGGAGAAATGGCTGCCTGAATATGATCCCCAATCAGAGACAACGATAAACAGCTGCCTCTGATTGGGAACCATACCAGGCCAACATAGAAATACACAACCTAGATTACCCGCCCTAGTCATACCCCGACCTAACCAAAATAGAGAATAAAAAGGCTCTCTATGGTCAGGGCGTGACAGTACCCCCGCCAAAGGTGCGAACTCCGGCTGCAAAACCTGACTCTATAGGGAAGGGTCCGGGTGGGCATCTAGCGTCGGTGGCGGCTCCGGTGTGGGGCGAAATACCCACTCCGCTCGCGGATCCGGCCCGGACCCGGGCTGAACACTGTGCCTGGACTGGGCACCGGCGCAGAGGAAGGCTCCTGCCCTGGAGCGGGACTGGACACCGAGTCTAGACTGGATATCGGTGCAGAGGAAGGCTCCTGCCTTGAAGCTGGACTGGGGACACGCACTGGAGGCCTGATGCGTGGAGCCGGCACAGGTGGCACCAGATTGGTGACACGCACTTCAGGGAGAGTGCGGGGAGCCGGCACAGGACGCACCGGACTGGGGAGGCGCACCGAAGGCCTGGTGCGTAGAGTGGGCACAGCTGGCACCGAACTGGGGAGACGCACTTCAGGGCAAGTGCGAGGAGCAGGCTCAGGATGTACCGTACTGGGGAGACGTACTGGAGACCTGGGCTCTGGTTCACTCCCTGGCTCCGCCACCCACCCTGTGTGCCACTCCCAAAAACCCAAAAACAATTTTGGGCTGTCTTTTGGGCTTTCTTTGTGGCCGCGAACCCCGGGGTTGTCGCTGTCCTCCCTTCTCTCCTTGCGTGTGCCGCCAAGGAAGGCTATCCTGTCCTGCCAGGACTTCCACCCAAGTCCAGGATCCCTTCCCATCCAGGATCTCCACCCAAGTCCAGGATCCCTTTCCATCCAAGATCTCCTCCCAAGTCCAGGATCCCTTCTCCTCCTGGACATGCTGCTTAGTCCTGGTGTGGTGGGATCTTCTGTCACGATCGTTGTAAGAACACTCGGAACAAAGCGCAGCGTGAAATCGGTTCGACATTTTTTATTATAAGTGAACCGCACAACAAAACAATAAACGAAACGTGACGTTCTGGAGTGCTCACTGGCAACAACAAAAAAAACTATATCCCACAGAAACACAGTGGGAAAATGGCTGCCTTAATGTGATCCCCAATCAGAGACAACGATAAACAGCTGCCTCTGATTGGGAACCATAACAGGTCAACATAGAAATACACAACCTAGATTACCCACCCTAGTCACACTCCGACCTAACCAAATAGAGATATAAAGCCTCTATGGTCAGGGCGTGACACACTGGCCCTGTCCTATTGCTTTGATTGAATGGTCTGTGTATTTCATCGACCAAACAGCTCCCCCCATCTTAGCATCTTGTCTGTCTCTGTCTCTGTCTCTGTCTGTCATTCCTGAATTGGGAAGGACGCCTTTTTTACATCAGTAAATTGACAATTAGACGTTGCAATGTTTTTAAGTTTGTATTTTTGTCTTCTTCTGAGTCATTTTCAGTTCATATTTTTTGTTATAACTGACTATAATGGTTTGTCTTTCTTTGGTGTTTTTACCATATCTTTATTTTTATACCCTCTTTTAATTCTTAATTGTTTTCTTTGTTTTTATTTTGTGTATTAACTCTGTTTATCTGTTGTAAGCTACAGTCATACCAATCGTCTTTTCATTGACAACCTAATCCTTGTCACAAAATAACAAAAACATTTTAAAATGGACTTGCGCTAACTTAAGTTCTAAAGTTGAACCTGATGTCCAGCAGACTCCAACCCACTACCACGACCCAGAGTCCTCCTCCCCCTCACCCCCTCTCTTATTCCAGTCCCCAACCCCAGCCCAACCCCAGGCATCACCTTACTAACCCCAAACCTGTGTTCTACTGCCCTACTGACAGCCAGGCTGTGTGGTAAAGCTCTTGTTCCTGGTACTCCTCTCTCCTCCTACCACACGCTAGCGAGGAGCCGTATCCCCCGGCCCAGCATGAGTCAGGGCTGCAGCAGGGAAACCTCTAGGGAAAGCAGCCGAGACACCAGCCCTGCTCGGGGCTTCAAGCCTCTTGGTGAGTACCACGACCAACCGGACACCAGGAGGCCTCCCGTAAGCAGCAAGGCCCACTAGTACCCACTCCTCAGCCCTTCGCCTCTAGACCCCTACTCTCTGTCCCAGCCTCCCTGTACACCCCAGATGTCTGGATAGAAGATCCCCCTGTAGAACTTCTCTTTCCTGCTCTGATCTACTCTGCCTGCACTAACCCTCTCAAAGTTTCTGGAATATAATCACTGCGCTGTCTTGTTTGTGTCTGTCTTGTTGGGAATTCTCCAAGTCTTATGCTATATAAGTATTTGTGTGCCTTTGTATGTGTAATATAATGACCAGCAACATGGAAAGATCACGAAAATCTCTGGATGTTCTAGGATTCTGTTTTTGGTCCAATGAAAAATGATTTGGCACATCTCATAATAAATGTAAATCAAGAGGCAGAAAAACAAGGTAGTGACTACAGTAAACAGTGTACTGTATGTGACATCGTATTCAATGTCCATAGCTGACCTGCTTCTCAGCTCTCTCATGTGCTCCTGCCACATCACAGGAAATGACACAACTTTGTCACTGCTTTGTCATGGGGGACAACAACAAAAAAGGACAAAGTGGGATACATGAGGGATACCCGCCCCTCCTATCCTATGACTGTTGTAGATGTGGTTGGTTGCTCATAATCATAGTGGATTAATGCAGCCAGGCGCTGAGCCTGAGTCAACTACAGAGGACGGTACCTGTTGCGTTTGTGTCACTAACGCCCCGGGTGTCATCCACCCCTCCTGTCCCTTGCAGCCTCCCGACGTACTTCCCGCTCTACCAGTGCCCTATCCACGGCTGACCCCCACGGCCAGTCAGGTGACCTGCATGCCCCACCCTCTCATTTCCACATTTAGCGATTATGCCAGCATGAGTCCATACATGTTGCTGTGAGGGCTGTGCCCACCCTGCCACAGGAGGCAATATTTTGTTCAAACTTTTGAGGAGGAGATCTGTAAGCGTGCTGCTTTGTCATATTATGTGTCGTTATCATCTGCTTCAATATGATGTTTTGTGATTTTCTTTTAAAAAGCTTGTGTTACTGTGTAATCAAATGGCCTGTCCCCATCTATGATTTTCTCCTTGTTAGTGACTTGTTGGACATTGTATGATGTATTTGTACTTCAGTGTATTGAGTATCTCATATAAGAGGAGTTTATTTCCCCGTTTGCAAGTGTCTGTTTCTTTTCTCTTCATTTCAAATTAGCACTAATCCTTCTCTGGTGATTTCTGTTGGTGTCATCTTTTTCACTATTCATTTTTTACATATCACTCAAGCTTTCTGGTGTTTTAGTTTTCAATCTTTTTGGTGTATGGTCTGTAAACCCCATCATATTGCCTTTTGTCTCCCTAGAGCAAGATCCCATTGACTTTCTCTTGTGTTACTCCACTCACCCACCCCCCTCTCCTCTCCCCCCCAGATCGGTTTGGTTTGATTCACCAGGACCGTATCTCTGCCTCAGTAAATGCCATGAGAGTCCTCAACACTGGCACTGAGGTTGAGGCTGCTGTGGCTGATGCACTGGTAAGTCACCAATCAACTGTTACCAGCTGCCAGTTCTGAAGGTAGAGTTACACTTAGTCAGTCCCTCATTAAGGCATGCCAGTTAATCGCTGAGGACTTGATGTGGAAACCATGTGCATTTTAAGTCCGTGTTTAGATATTTACTGTGGGCCCTCCTACAAACGAATAAATCCCAGTTTTTTTTTCTTTGTGAGAAAAGAAAACTGCATTGAGTAGTAAAATGTAATGAGATGAAATGAAGCCTGTGTTTGTGTATGGCAATCAGAATGTCAGTATATATTTCAATAAGAAAAACTTTGACTGCAAGAAAGTCAACATTGTTACCATGTAGATAAAAACATCTTATCTTATTCCCAAGCAGGACTGCAGTCATTTTTTAATTTTTTAAATATATTTATTTATTTATTTTATTTCACCTTTATTTAACCAGGTAGGCTAGTTGAGAACAAGTTCTCATTTGCAACTGCGACCTGGCCAAGATAAAGCTTAGCAGTGTGAACAGACAACACAGAGTTACACATGGAGTAAACAATTAACAAGTCAATAACACAGTACAAAAAAAGGGGAGTCTATATACATTGTGTGCAAAAGGCATGAGGAGGTAGGCGAATAATTACAATTTTGCAGATTAGCACTGGAGTGATAAATGATCAGATGGTCATGTACAGGTAGAGATATTGGTGTGCAAAAGAGCAGAAAAGTAAATAAATAAAAACAGTATGGGGATGAGGTAGGTGAAAATGGGTGGGCTATTTACCAATAGAATATGTACAGCTGCAGCGATCGGTTAGCTGCTCAGATAGCACACGTTTGAAGTTGGTGAGGGAGATAAAAGTCTCCAACTTCAGGGATTTTTGCAATTCGTTCCAGTCACAGGTAGCAGAGTACTGGAACGAAAGGCGGCCAAATGAGGTGTTGGCTTTAGGGATGATCAGTGAGATACACCTGCTGGAGCGCGTGCTACGGATGGGTGTTGCCATCGTGACCAGTGAACTGAGATAAGGCGGAGCTTTACCTAGCATGGACTTGTAGATGACCTGGAGCCAGTGGGTCTGGCGATGAATATGTAGCGAGGGCCAGCCGACTAGAGCATACAAGTCGCAGTGGTGGGTGGTATAAGGTGCTTTAGTGACAAAACGGATGGCACTGTGATAAACTGCATCCAGTTTGCTGAGTAGAGTGTTGGAGGCAATTTTGTAGATGACATCGCTGAAGTCGAGGATCGGTAGGATAGTCAGTTTTACTAGGGTAAGTTTGGCGGCGTGAGTGAAGGAGGCTTTGTTGCGGAATAGAAAGCCGACTCTTGATTTGAATTTCGATTGGAGATGTTTGATATGAGTCTGGAAGGAGAGTTTACAGTCTAGCCAGACACCTAGGTACTTATAGGTGTCCACATATTCAAGGTCGGAACCATCCAGGGTGGTGATGCTCGTCGGGCATGCGGGTGCAGGCAGCGATCGGTTGAAAAGCATGCATTTGGTTTTACTGGCGTTTAAGAGCAGTTGGAGGCCACGGAAGGAGTGTTGTATGGCATTGAAGCTCGTTTGGAGTTTAGATAGCACAGTGTCCAAGGACGGGCCGGAAGTATATAGAATGGTGTCGTCTGCGTAGAGGTGGATCAGGGAATCGCCCGCAGCAAGAGCAACATCATTGATATATACAGAGAAAAGAGTCGGCCCGAGAATTGAACCCTGTGGCACCCCCATAGAGACTGCCAGAGGACCGGACAGCATGCACTCCGATTTGACACACTGAACTCTGTCTGCAAAGTAATTGGTGAACCAGGCAAGGCAGTCATCCGAAAAACCGAGGCTACTGAGTCTGCCGATAAGAATATGGTGATTGACAGAGTCGAAAGCTTTGGCAAGGTCGATGAAGACGGCTGCACAGTACTGTCTTTTATCGATGGCGGTTATGATATCGTTTAGTACCTTGAGTGTGGCTGAGGTGCACCCGTGACCGGCTCGGAAACCAGATTGCACAGCGGAGAAGGTACGGTGGGATTCGAGATGGTCAGTGACCTGTTTGTTGACTTGGCTTTCGAAGACCTTAGATAGGCAGGGCAGGATGGATATAGGTCTGTAACAGTTTGGGTCCAGGGTGTCTCCCCCTTTGAAGAGGGGGATGACTGCGGCAGCTTTCCAATCCTTGGGGATCTCAGACGATATGAAAGAGAGGTTGAACAGGCTGGTAATAGGGGTTGCGACAATGGCGGCGGATAGTTTCAGAAATAGAGGGTCCAGATTGTCAAGCCCAGCTGATTTGTACGGGTCCAGGTTTTGCAGCTCTTTCAGAACATCTGCTATCTGGATTTGGGTAAAGGAGAACCTGGAAGGGCTTGGGCGAGAAGCTGCGGTGGGGGCGGAGCTGTTGGCTGAGGTTGGAGTAGCCAGGCGGAAGGCATGGCCAGCCGTTGAGAAATGCTTGTTGAAGTTTTCGATAATCATGGATTTATCGGTGGTGACCGTGTTACCTAGCCTCAGTGCAGTGGGCAGCTGGGAGGAGGTGCTCTTGTTCTCCATGGACTTCACAGTGTCCCAGAACTTTTTGGAGTTGGAGCTACAGGATGCAAACTTCTGCCTGAAGAAGCTGGCCTTAGCTTTCCTGACTGACTGCGTGTATTGGTTCCTGACTTCCCTGAACAGTTGCATATCGCGGGGACTATTCGATGCTATTGCAGTCCGCCACAGGATGTTTTTTGTGCTGGTCGAGGGCAGTCAGGTCTGGAGTGAACCAAGGGCTTTATCTGTTCTTGGTTCTGCATTTTTTGAACGGAGCATGCTTATCTAAAATGGTGAGGAAGTTACTTTTAAAGAATGACCAGGCATCCTCAACTGACGGGATGAGGTCAATGTCCTTCCAGGATACCCGGGCCAGGTCGATTAGGAAGGCCTGCTCACAGAAGTGTTTTAGGGAGCGTTTGACAGTGATGAGGGGTGGTCGTTTGACTGTGGCTCCATAGTGGATACAGGCAATGAGGCAGTGATCGCTGAGATCCTGGTTGAAGACAGCGGAGGTGTATTTGGAGGGCCAGTTGGTCAGGATGATGTCTATGAGGGTGCCCTTGTTTACAGAGTTAGGGTTGTACCTGGTGGGTTCCTTGATGATTTGTGTGAGATTGAGGGCATCTAGCTTAGATTGTAGGACTGCCGGGGTGTTAAGCATATCCCAGTTTAGGTCACCTAAAAGTACAAACTCTGAAGCTAGATGGGGGGGGCGATCAATTCACAAATGGTGTCCAGGGCACAGCTGGGAGCTGAGGGGGGTCGGTAGCAGGCGGCAACAGTGAGAGACTTATTTCTGGAGAGAGTAATTTTCAAAATTAGTAGTTCGAACTGTTTGGGTATGGACCTGGAAAGTATGACACTACTTTGCAGGCTATCTCTGCAGTAGACAGCAACTCCTCCCCCTTTGGCAGTTCTATCTTGACGGAAGATGTTATAGTTGGGTATGGAAATCTCAGAATTTTTGGTGGCTTTCCTGAGCCAGGACTCAGACACGGCAAGGACATCAGGGCTGGCAGAGTGTGCAAAAGCAGTGAGTAAAACAAACTTAGGGAGGAGGCTTCTGATGTTGACATGCATGAAACTAAGGCTTTTTCGATCACAGAATTCAACAAATTAGGGTGCCTGGGGACATGCAGGGCCTGGGTTTACCTCCACATCACCCGCGGAACAGAGAAGGAGTAGTATGAGGGTGCGGCTAAAGGCTATCAAAACTGGTCGCCTAGAGCGTTGGGGACAGAGAATAAGAGGAGCAGGTTTCTGGGCATGGTAGAATATATTCAGGGCATAATGTACAGACAGGGGTATGGTGGGGTGCTGGTACAGCGGAGGTAAGCCCAGGCACTGGGTGATGATGAGAGAGGTTGTATCTCTGGACATGCTAGTTGTAATGGGTGAGGTCACCGCATGTGTGGGAGGTGGGACAAAGGAGGTATCGGGGGTATGAAGAGTGGAACTAGGCGCTCCATTGTGAACTAAAACAATGATAACTAACCTGAACAACAGTATACAAGGCATATTGACATTTGAGAGAGACATACAGCGAGGCATACAGTAATCACAGGTGTTGAATTGGGAAAGCTAGCTAAAACAGTAGGTGAGACAACAACAGCTAATCAGCTAGCACAACAACAGCAGGTAAAATGGCGTTGACTAGGCAACGGGGCCGACAGATAAAACATAAACAAGCAGAATGAGGTACCGTGATTAATGGACAGTCCAGCGTGCATCAGCTATGTAGCCAAGTCATGATATTTTCCCTCTAAAATATCCCTCTTTCTCTTTCCTGCTTGTTTGCCTGTAACTTCAGCTGTTAGGAGACTCCAGAAATAATAAGGTATTTGTCCAATTTGTGTACCATTTGTTTATTCATTCTATTCACTAATCAACAAAAATGCAAAATACCATCACTAAATGTTGCTATTTGGCCAAAAGCAATTGCTGGCAGATTTTAGTTTATTATTCAATAAAATGTTATTAACAATAGGCATTCTTATAACATTATTTAATCATCTCTCTGCATGTTCATATCAATCATGAAAAATTAACAGTTGGAACAAATTGCATGGCTACCTCATTCATTGTGAATGGCATCGTATCGTAGCCCATTAAATCCTACTTCCTGGTTGAGTTTGAGAGACAAAGTGACCAGAGGTCTAGCTTGCCTGTCCCACTTCTCTCCTGGTCCTATGAACAATGACCTCACCATTACCCATCCCTTCCCATTGTCTCCGAACAGAGGAAGCCTATGAGGCGGCGGTATGAGTCTCCGGGTATCTATTCTGACGACGATGCGAACAGCGACGCATCCAGTGCATGCTCAGAGCGCTCATATGGGTCCAGGAACGGAGGTATGTGGTCCTGTGTTGTTACTGAGTTGGTAAGAACATGGAACTAGCAACATAAGGGTAGTGGGTTCGAATCCTGCTAGATTCACATAGACTAAAATGTATGCACTTGGATAAGAGCATCTTCTGAATGGTATATATATATATTATTATCTAGGTATCCCTCACTACCTGCGTCAAACGGAGGATGTGGCGGAGGTGCTAAACCACTGTGCCAGCTCCAACTGGTCAGAGAGGAAGGAGGGGCTGCTGGGTCTGCAGAACCTACTCAAGAACCAAAGAATACTCAGGTGGGTGCGGGGCCAGGGGGGTGGACCTTTGGGAAGTCTTGTCATTGTATGTGTCCTCCTGCTGTAACTATGCTGATCTGCTCCTACCTCTGTCATGTTGGGTTCACTATTTTCTATGCATTGCTGTCTCTTTGGATGGCATTGGAGATAGTAGAATTGTTGTTAAGAATGTTCTGCCAGCTGTGGATAGGGTTTGAAGTCGTCTTGATTCTTTTTCATATATAAATGATAATTTCCTTTTTGAAATTGTTCAACTTTTAAAGAGGATATCCTGTCAAGGAGAGTCCAGCAGGGTGTTTATTTTCATAGCTTTCCTTAATTGAGGGAGAAATGACTGGTCACGAGGACCCTGCAGCTATAATGCCGCCCGTCAGGTGGTAAAGTGAAAGATGCGTTTCAGAGGAGTCAGTTTGTGAGACAAGGCCATTTGTCTGCCTGCTCTCCCTGTGGGGCCAGCAGCATTGTCTCCCGAAGGAGCTGCTTTAAATCAGGCCTCTCTGACATCTATTAGTGATGTCTGCCTGCTCTCCCTGTGGGGCCAGCAGCATTGTCTCCCGAAGGAGCTGCTTTAAATCAGGCCTCTCTGACATCTATTAGTGATGTCTGCCTGCTCTCCCTGTGAGGCCAGCAGCATTGTCTCCCGAAGGAGCTGCTTTAAATCAAGCCTCTCTGACATCTATTAGTGATGTCTGCCTGCTCTCCCTGTGAGGCCAGCAGCATTGTCTCCCGAAGGAGCTGCTTTAAATCAGGCCTCTCTGACATCTATTAGTGATGTCTGCCTGCTCTCCCTGTGAGGCCAGCAGCATTGTCTCCCGAAGGAGCTGCTTTAAATCAGGCCTCTCTGACATCTATTAGTGATGTCTGCCTGCTCTCCCTGTGAGGCCAGCAGCATTGTCTCCCGAAGGAGCTGCTTTAAATCAAGCCTCTCTGACATCTATTAGTGATGTCTGCCTGCTCTCCCTGTGAGGCCAGCAGCATTGTCTCCCGAAGGAGCTGCTTTAAATCAGGCCTCTCTGACATCTATTAGTGATGTCTGCCTGCTCTCCCTGTGAGGCCAGCAGCATTGTCTCCCGAAGGAGCTGCTTTAAATCAGGCCTCTCTGACATCTATTAGTGATGTCTGCCTGCTCTCCCTGTGAGGCCAGCAGCATTGTCTCCCGAAGGAGCTGCTTTAAATCAGGCCTCTCTGACATCTATTAGTGATGTCTGCCTGCTCTCCCTGTGAGGCCAGCAGCATTGTCTCCCGAAGGAGCTGCTTTAAATCAGGCCTCTCTGACATCTATTAGTGATGTCTGCCTGCTCTCCCTGTGAGGCCAGCAGCATTGTCTCCCGAAGGAGCTGCTTTAAATCAAGCCTCTCTGACATCTATTAGTGATGTCTGCCTGCTCTCCCTGTGAGGCCAGCAGCATTGTCTCCCGAAGGAGCTGCTTTAAATCAGGCCTCTCTGACATCTATTAGTGATGTCTGCCTGCTCTCCCTGTGAGGCCAGCAGCATTGTCTCCCGAAGGAGCTGCTTTAAATCAGGCCTCTCTGACATCTATTAGTGATGTCTGCCTGCTCTCCCTGTGAGGCCAGCAGCATTGTCTCCCGAAGGAGCTGCTTTAAATCAAGCCTCTCTGACATCTATTAGTGATGTCTGCCTGCACTCCCTGTGAGGCCAGCAGCATTGTCTCCCGAAGGAGCTGCTTTAAATCAAGCCTCTCTGACATCTATTAGTGATGTCTGCCTGCTCTCCCTGTGAGGCCAGCAGCATTGTCTCCCGAAGGAGCTGCTTTAAATCAAGCCTCTCTGACATCTATTAGTGATGTCTGCCTGTGTTTACTAATGTTTGCCGGTGGATGCTGTTTGTGTGTTGCAGCCGAGTGGAGCTGAAGAGACTATGTGAGATCTTCAGCAGGATGTTTGCAGATCCACACAGTAAGGTAGGTGACAGGATGTTCACCTGTGTTGTTGTTTGAAAGTTTCATGTCAATACATTGACACACTCACTCATAACCTTTACTTTTGACATTCAAAAACCCATTGCCTTGCAGTGAATTGTCTGAAAACTAATTGAGTGTTTTGTTGCATGGTCTGCTTTGGTGTGGATTTTAACAACAGAGAGTAAGTGTGTGTTTTTTTTCTTTCAATTTTATACTGTACAGACACCTATTGCCTGTGTTGTTACTTTTATAAAGGTGGTATGTTGTCAGGTGTTGATGGTAGTGTGTGTGTGTGTTCCTCAGGTGTTCAGTATGTTTCTGGAGACTCTGGTAGACTTTATCTTGGTGCACAGAGAAGACCTGCAGGACTGGCTGTTTGTCCTGCTCACCCAGCTACTGAAGAAGATGGGAGCTGACCTGCTGGGGTCTGTCCAGGCCAAGGTCCAGAAGGCTTTGGACATCACCAGGTATGGACCTCTACATCCCCCCTCCGATAACATCTCTAAACATTTTCACGCAATGCCGACCCAAACTGTGCTTGCTTGGATATTGTTTTTTACACACTTTTTAAACATTGTTCGAGCACTTGAGGGTTTCTCATGAAACCAGTTTTAAAATGTCTATAGCAAAATGAGTTACAAAACCATGGTCAACTATCATTCTGAGGACTAGGATGTCTAGTTTTTGGGAAAGTGTCTCATTTTAAATACATTTTACATTTTCGCCTGAATTTTGTACATTTTCACACCAAATTCAGATTCTCAGGTCATTTTATGAAAAACATAATTTAGAAAACCAAACTTGTTTGAATAAAACACAAAATACTGTGTTTTGCTGTAGTTTGTCTATAAATCATAAAATGTTTATATTTACATTCAACTACAATACAGTTGAAGTCGGAAGTTTACAAACACAGGTTGGAGTCATTAAAACTCGTTTTTCAACCACTCCACAAATTTCTCGCCAACAAACTATAGTTTTGGCAAGTCGGTAAGGACATCTACTTTGTGCATGACACAAGTCATTTTTCCAACAATTGATTATGGACAGATTATTTCACTTACAATTCACTGTATCACAATTCCAGTGGGTCAGAAGTTTACATACACTAAGTTGACTGTGCCTTTAAACAGCTTGGGAAATTCCAGAAAATTATGTAATGGCTTTAGAAGCTTCTGATAGGCTAATTGACATCATTTGAGTCAATTGGAGGTGTACCTGTGGATGTATTTCAAGGCCTACCTTCAAACTCAGTGCCTCTTTTCTTGACATCATGGGAAAATCAAAAGAAATCAGCCAAGACCTCATAAAAAGAATTGTAGACCTCCACAAGTCTGGTTCATCCTTGGGAGCAATTTCCAAATGCCTGAAGGTACCACGTTCATCTGTTCAAACAATAGTATGCAAGTATAAACACCATGGGACCACGCAGCCATCATACCGCTCAGGAAGGAGACACATTCTTTGGTGAGAAAAGTGCAAATCAATCCCAGAACAACAGCAAAGGACCTTGTGAAGATGCTGGAGGAAACGGTACAAAAGTATCTATATCTATAGTAAACAAGTCCTATATTGACAACCTGAAAGGCCGCTCAGCAAGGAAGAAGACACTGCTCCAAAACCGCCATAAAAAAGACAGACTACGGTTTGCAACTGCACATGGGGACAAAGATCCTACTTTTTGGAGAAATGTCCTCTGATCTGACAAAACAAAAATAGAACTGTTTGGCCATAATGACCATCGTTATGTTTGCAGGAAAAAGGGGGAGGCTTGCATGCCGAAGAACACCATCCAAACCGTGAAGCACAGGGGTGGCAGCATCATGTTGTGTGCATGTTGGGTGCTTTGCTGCAGGAGGGACTGGTGCACTTCACAAAATAGATGGCATCATGAGGCAGGAAAATTATGTGGATATATTTAAACAACATCTCAAGACTAGAGGTCGACCGATTATGATTTTTCAACGCCGATGCCAATTATTGGAGGACCAAAAAAAGCCAATACCAATTAATCAGCAGATTTTTATATGTATTTGTAATGAAGATAATTGCAACAATACTGAATTAACACTTTTATTTTATTTTTTAGGCAATTTGACCCCTTTTTCTCCCCAATTTCGTGGTATCCAATTGTTTTAGTAGCTACTATCTTGTCTCATCGCTACAACTCCCGTACGGGCTCGGGAGAGACGAATGTTGAAAGTCATGCATCCTCCGATACAAAACCCAACCAAGCTGCACTGCTTCTTAACACAGCGCGCATCCAACCCGGAAGCCAGCCGCACCAATGTGTCGGAGGAAACACTGTGCACCTGGCAACCTTGGTTAGCGCGCACTGTGCCCGGCCCGCCACAGGAGTCACTGGTGCGCGGAGACAAGGACATCCCTACTGGCCAAGCCCTCTCTAAACCGGATGATGCTAGGCCAATTGTGCGTCGCCCCACGGACCTCCCGGTCGCGGCCGGTTACGACAGAGCCTGGTCGCGAACCCAGAGTCTCTGATGGTACAGCTGGCGCTGCAGTACAGCGCCCTTAACCACTGTACCACCCGAGAGGCCCTACACTTTTATTTTAACTTCACATTATACATCAATAAAATAAATTTAGTCTCAAATAAGTAATGAAATATGTTCAATTTGGTTTAAATAATGCAAAAACACAGTGTTGGAGAAGAAAGTAAAAGTGCAATATGTGCCATGTAAAAAAGCTAACGTTTTCAGTTCCTTGCTCAGAACATGAGAACATGCTGGTGATTCCTTTTAACATGAGTCTTCAATATTCCCAGGTAAGAAGTTTTAGGTTGTAGTTTTTATAGGAATTATAGGACTATTTCTCTTTATACCATTTGTATTTCTTTAACCTTTGAATATTTTATGTTCTTATTGGCACTTTAGTATTGCCAGCTTAATCTCGGGAGTTGATAGGCTTGAAGTCATAAACAGCTCAATGCTTGAGGCACAGCGAAGAGCTGCTGGAAATTGCAGGAAAGTGCTGTTTGAATGAATGCTTACGAACCTGCTGCTGCCTACCACCGCTCAGTCAGACTGCTCTATTAAATATCAAATCATAGTCTTAATTATAATACACTGCTCAAAAAAATAAAGGGAACACTTAAACAACACAACGTAACTCCGCGCAGTGCGCGCAGAAACAGACTCCATGACGGTGGTATGAGGGTCCGACGTCCACAGGTGGGGGTTGTGCTTACAGCCCAACACCGTGCAGGACGTTTGGCATATGCCAGAAAACACCAAGATTGGCAAATGCGCTACTGGCGCCCTGTGCTCTTCACAGATGAAAGCAGGTTCACACTGAGCACATGTGACAGACGTGACAGTCTGGAGAAGCTGTGGAGGAGGTTCTGCTGCCTGCAACATCCTCCAGCATGACCGGTTTGGTCAGTCATGGGTCAGTCATGGTGTGGGGTGGCATTTCTTTGGGGGGGTCGCACAGCCCTCCATGTGCTCGCCAGAGGTAGCCTGACTGCCATTATTCTATTGATAATTTTTGTGTGATTTTGTTGTCAGCACATTCAACTATGTATAGAAAAAGGTATTTAATAAGAATATTTAATTCATTCAGATCTAGGATGTGTTATTTTAGTGTTCCCTTTATTTTTTTGAGCAGTGTATAATAACACACAGAAATACGAGCCTTCGGTCATTAACATGGTCAAATCCGGAAACTATAAAACGTTAATTATTTTGTTGAAATACGGAACTGTTCGGTATTTTATCGAACGGGCGGCATCCATAAGTCTAAATATTGTGTTACATTGAAGGTTGTGCAATGTTATGTCATAATTATGTACAATTCTGGCAAATTAATTACGGTCTTTGTTAGGAAGAAATGGTCTTCACACAGTTCGCAATGAGCCAGGCGGCCCAAATGGCTGCATATACCCTGACTCTGCTTGCACAGAACGCAAGAGAAGTGACAATTTCCCTAGGTAAAAGAAATTCATGTTAGCAGGCAATATTAACTAAATATGCAGGTTTAAAAACATTTACTGTGTATTGATTTTATGAAAGGCATTGATGTTTATGGTTAGGGACACATTGGTGCAACGACAGTGCTTTTTTCGCGAATGCACTTGTTAAACCATCACCCGTTTCGCGAAGTATGCTGTGATTCGATGATAAATTAACAGGCACAGGCATTGATTATATGCAACGCAGGACACGCTAGATAAACTAGTAATATCATCAACCATGTAGTTAACTAGTGATTAAGTTAAGATTGATTTGTTTTTATAAGATAAGTTTAATGCTAGCTAGCAACTTACGCGAGTGCAGCAAGGAGCCAAGGTAACAGGTGGTCAGCCTGCCACAGAGTCTCCTCGTGGAGTGCAATGTAATGCAATGTAAAAAAAACATAATTATGAAATAGAGAAGTACAGATCCTCATTTTTTTGATTCAAGAGGACATTTTGTAAATGGACAGTTTGATAAGAATTATCCAACTATGGTGGATGTGTAACCATGCCACCTCAGTAGAGTTTGATTTCATCAAATCAAATCAAATGTATTTGTCACATACACATAGTTAGCAGATGTTAATGCAGTGTAGCGAAATGCTTGTGCTTCTAGTTCCGACCAATATAACCTAACAATTTCACAACAACTACCTTATTCACACACAAGTGTAAAGGAATTAATATGAATATGTACATAAAAATATATAAATGATTGATGGCCGAACGGCATAGGCAAGATGCAGTAGATGGTATAAAGTATAGTATATACATATGAGATGAGTAATATAGGGTATGAAAATATATAAAGCGGCATTGCCATCGATAAGAAACATTACTGTGCAGCCGTATTCATTGATCTGGCCAAGGCTTTCGACTTTGTCAATCACCACATCCTCATCTGCAGACTCGACAGCCTTGGTTTCTCAAATGATTGACTCGCCTGGTTCACCAACTACTTCTCTGATAGAGTTCAGTGTGTCAAATCGGAGGGTCTGCTGTCCGGACCTCTGGCAATCTCTATGGGGTGCCACAGGGTTCAATTCTTGGACCGACTCTCTTCTCTGTATACATCAATGAGGTCGCTCTTGCTGCTGGTGAGTCTCTGATCCACCTCTACGCAGACGACACCATTCTGTATACTTCTGGCCCTTCTTTGGACACTGTGTTAACAACCCTTCAGGCAAGCATCAATGCCATACAACTCTCCTTCCGTGGCCTCCAATTGCTCTTAAATACAAGTAAAACTAAATGCATGCTCTTCAACCGATCGCTATCTGCACCTGCCCGCCTGTCCAACATCACTACTCTGGACGGCTCTGACTTAGAATACGGGGACAACTACAAATACTTAGGTGTCTGGTTAGACTGTAAACTCTCCTTCCAGACCCATATCAAACATCTCCAATCAGAAGTTAAATCTAGAATTGGCTTCCTATTTCGCAACAAAGCATCCTTCACTCATTCTGCCAAACATACCCTTGTAAAACTGACCATCCTACCAATCCTCGACTTTGGCGATGTCATTTACAAAATAGCCTCTAATACCCTACTCAACAAATTGGATGCAGTCTATCACAGTGCAATCCGTTTTGTCACCAAAGCCCCATATACTACCCACCATTGCGACCTGTACGCTCTCGTTGGCTGGCCCTCGCTTCATACTCGTTGCCAAACCCACTGGCTCCATGTCATCTACAAGACCCTGCTAGGTAAAGTCCCCCCTTATTTCAGCTCGTTGGTCACCATAGCATCTCCCACCTGTATCACACGCTCCAGCAGGTATATCTCTCTAGTCACCCCCAAAACCAATTCTTTCTTTGGTCGCCTCTCCTTCCAGTTCTCTGCTGCCAATGACAGGAACGAACTACAAAAATCTCTGAAACTGGAGACACTTATCTCTCTCACTAGCTTTAAGCACCAACTGTCAGAGCAGCTCACAGATTACTGCAGCTGTACATAGCCCACCTATAATTTAGCCCAAACAACTACCTCTTTCCCTACTGTATTTAATTTATTTATTTATTTTGCTCCTTTTCACCCCATTATTTTTATTTCTACTTTGCACATTCTTCCATTGCAAATCTACCATTCCAGTGTTTTACTTGCTATATTGTATTTACTTTGCCACCATGGCCTTTTTTTGCCTTTACCTCCCTTATCTCACCTCATTTGCTCACATTGTATATAGACTTGTTAATACTGTATTATTGACTGTATGTTTGTTTTCCTCCATGTGTAACTCTGTGTCGTTGTATGTGTCGAACTGCTTTGCTTTATCTTGGCCAGGTCGCAATTGTAAATGAGAACTTGTTCTCAGCTTGCCTACCTGGTTAAATAAAGGTGAAATAAATAAGAAATTGTTTAACCTTTCTAGGGTATGTGGGACGCTAGCGTCCCACCTGGCCAACATCCAGTGAGATTGCAGAGCGCCAAATTCAAATACAGAAATACTAATTATAAAAATTCAGAAAATATACAACTATTTTACATTGGTTTAAAGATGAACTTCTTGTGAATCCAACCATAGTGTCAGATTTCAAAAATGCTTTACGGTGAAAGCATACCTTACAATTATTTGAGAACATAGCTCAGCAGACAAATCATTACAAACAGTAACCAGCCAAGTAGAAGAGTTACACAAGTCAGAAATAGAGATAAAATGAATCACTTAACTTTGATGGTCCTCATATGTTTGCACTCAGAAGACATTAAATTTTTTCAATAAATGTTCCTTTTGTTCGATAAAGTCTCTCTTTATACCCGAAAACCTACGTTTTGTTTGCACGTTTTCTTCAGTAATTCACAGGCTCAAACGCAGTCACAACAGGCAGACAAAAAAATCCAAATTGTATCTGTAAAGTTCATAGAAACATGTCAAACTATGTTTATATTCAATCCTCAGGTTGTTTTTAGCCGAAATAATCGATAATATTTCAACCGGACAATAACGTTGTCAATATAAAAGGTAAACAAGAAAGGCACTCTCTCGGTTGCGCGCATGAAAACGCTCTGTGACACAGCAGGGTCCACTCATTCAGACAGCTCTTACTCCCTAATTTTTCAGAATACAAGCCTGAAACAATTTCTAAAGACTGTTGACATCTAGTGGAAGGCATAGGAACTGCAATTTAGGGCCTAATCAATGGATACTGTAATGGCATTGAATAGAAAACTACAACAACAACAAAAAATCATTTAGTGTTTTCTATTCAAATCTACTAATTATATGCATATCCTATCTTCTGGGCCTGAGTAGAAGGCAGTTTAATTTGGGCATGCTTTTCATCCAAAATTCCAAATGCTGTCCCCTACCCTAGGGAAGTTAGTGGCTAGTGATACATTACATCAAGATGGCAGATGCAGTAGATAGTATAGCGTACAGTATATACATATGAGATGAGTAATGTAGGGTATGAGAACATTATATTAAGTGGCATTGTTTAAAGTGGCTAGTGATCGATTGAATTACATCAAGATACAATAGATGGTATAGAGTACAGTATATACATATGAGATGAGTAATGTAGGGTGTGTAAACATATCAAGTGGCTAGTGATAAATTGATACATCAATTTTTCCATTATTAAAGTGGCTGGAGTTGAGTCAGTATGTTGGCAGCAGCCACTCAATGTTAGTGATGGCTGATTAACAGTCTGATGGCCTTGAGATAGAAGCTGTTTTTCAGTCTCTCGGTCCACGCTTTGATGCACCTGTACTGACCTCGCCTTCTGGATGATAGCGAGGTGAACAGGCAGTGGCTCGGATGGTTGTTGTCCTTCATGATCTTTCTGGCCTTCCTGTGACATCGGGAGGGCAGGTAGTAACTTTTAGTGTTTTCTGTTTTGTTCTCCTTAGGGAGTCTTTTCCGTTTGATCACCAGTTCAACATCCTGATGAGGTTCATTGTTGACCAGACACAGACACCCAACCTCAAGGTACAGTTTGCATAGAATGTTACCTAGCAAGATGATTCTCTGTTTGTTTTAGGGATTGGCTCAGGGTCTCTGAGTTTATGATTTCAAATACCAGTAGACACAGTGCCATGGTGATATTGTCAAATATTTTCAAAGTAAACTTGCTAAATGCCTGTGTGAATCATGTAGCTTAACACTCTGTATGAATCATGTAGCTTAACACTCTGTATGAATCATGTAGCTTAACACTTTGTATGAATCATGTAGCTTAACACTCTGTATGAATCATGTAGCTTAACACTCTGTATGAATCATGTAGCTTAACACTTTGTATGAATCATGTAGCTTAACACTTTGTATGAATCATGTATCTTAACACTCTTTGTGAATCATGTAGCTTAACACTTTGTGTGAATCATGTAGTTTAACACTTTGTGTGAATCATGTAGTTTAACACTCTGTGTGAAGCGTGTAGCTTAACACTGTGTGAATCATGTAGATTAACAGTCTGTGTGAATCTTGAAGCTAAACCATGTGTGTATCATGCAGGTGAAGGTGGCCATTCTGAAGTACATAGAATCACTGGCCAGACAGATGGATCCGACAGACTTTGTGAACTCCAGTGAAACCCGACTGGCTGTATCTCGCATCATTACCTGGACCACAGAGCCCAAGAGCTCCGACGTCAGGAAGGTACAGTGCCTATAGAAAGTCTACAACCACTTGAAATGTTTTCACATGTTGTTGCGTAACAGAAAACACTCCATAATGTCAAAGGGAAGAAAAAAAAATCTACACATTTTATAAATTCATTCAAATTAAATAACTACAATATAGTTGTTGCATAGGTATTCACCCACTTTGTCGAGGCAAGGCTAAGTTATTCAGAAGTAAACTTTGGTTTAACAAGTCACATAATAAGTTATATGGACTCACTCTGTGTGAAATATTAGGGGTTGACATGATTTTTAATGACTACCTCTTCTTTTGTCCCCCATACAACATCTGTAAGGTCCCTCAGTCAAGTATTGAATTTCAAGCACAAATTCAACTACAGACCAGGGAGTTTTTCGTAAGCATACAGAAGGGCATTGATTGGTAGATGGGTTACAATAACAAATTAGACATTGAATATCTCGTAAAGCATGGTCAAGTTAATAATTATGCTGTGGATGCAGTATTAAACCACCCAGACACATGGGTGGTTTAATGCAGTCGTCCTCCTGAACTGAGCTGCAGGCCAGGAAGGAAACATGCTTAGGGATGTCGCCATGAGGCCATTGGTGATTTTAAACAGCTACAGAGTTCAATGGCTGGGATGGGATATAATTGAGGATAGATCAACAACATTATAGTGATGCCACAATAATGACCTAAATGACAGAGGGAAAGGAATAATTACAAATAAACAGAATGAAAATATTCCAAAATATGTTAATGTATGAAAAAACATTAACATGTTTAGGAATATTTCCATTGTGTTTATTTGTAATTATTAATTTCTCTCTGTCATTTAGGTCATTATTGTGGCGTCACAATAAAGTAATACACTGTTTGGCCTAAATGCCTTATGTTTGGGGCAAATCCAGCACATCACTGAGAAACGGCCTCCATCATGTTATGGGTATGCTTGACATCGGCAAGGACTAGGGAGTTTTTTTTTAGGATAAAAAGAAACTGAATAGAGCTTAGCACAGGCAAAAGCCCAGAGGAAAACCTGGTTCCGTCTGCTTTCCACCAGACACTGGGAGAGGAATTCGCCTTTCAGCGGGACAATAACCAAAAACACAAAGCCAAATCGACATTGGAGTTGCTTACCAAGAAGACCGGGAATGTTCCTGAGTTGCAAAGTTACAGTTTGGACTTAAATCTACTTGGCAGTCTATGGCAAGACTTGAAAATGGCTGTCTAGCCATGCTCCCCAACACCTTGACAGAGCTTGAAGAATTCTGAAAAGAGTAATGGGCAAATATTGCACAATACAGGTGTGCAAAGCTCTTATGAGATTTACCCAGGAAGACTCACAGCTTTAATCGCTGACAAAGGTGTTTCTAACATTTATTGACTCAGGGGAGGATTGAATACTTATAATTAAGGTATATTAGTGTTTTATTTTTCATTAATCAAAAAAATTAAATAACCTTTTCACTTTGACAGTACGAAGTGTTTTGTATAGATCGTTGACAGAAAATGACAGTTAAATCCATTTTAATCCCACTTTGTAACACAATAAAATGTGAAGAAATCCAAGGGGGCTGTAGACTCTATAGGCACTGTATGTCTCAGTGGAAAGTAGGACCTACTAGTTATGGCATAGTCCCAAGGGTCTGCTCAATAAATACCATCTGAATAACATGCTCTCTAGGCAGAAAACAACGATAATACTTTAATGCTAATAGTACAGCAGCTTACTTCCTCAGCTTTACTTTTTTTTTGAGGATTGGTTCGCTTTGATTAAGTCTGTCATCAGTTGTTTAACTCTTAGCAAAACTCAGACACCCTCTTTTAGCAGAAATGCATTCAACAGTTTTTAAATGTTATCCATATTAAAATGTAGTTATGTAGCTATCGATACACAGGGATTTACGTAATTTGAATTACTACAGATTTTATGTTTGTATTTGTTTATGTTCTTATTAACTGTGTTGGCAATGAAGCCATGTTCCACCAGAAATGACCTTGTGATAAGACTCTGCTATCTCTCTGTTCTGTGGCAGGACATGTGTTCACTCTTGGGTTGTTTGTCTTTCCACCACTGCTAGTTCCAATTTAAGCCCTCAACTAGTTTTTAACACAGGACGTACCTTACACTGTAGGGTATTAAAAACAGCTGGCCTAAAAATAATCTTTAAAGGAATGGGAAATAAATATTATTTTCCTGCTTTTAATTGTTTTATAAAAGAAACAAACTTTATATACCCCACTTGCATCCCACAGGAGGACCCTGTTAACAGCTATAACCTTGTCTGTTTATAGTAGTGTACTGCTATAAACATCTGCTTTCCTTTGTCAAAACTACAATACCCATAATTCTACCTCCCTGCCACTGTGCACCAGACCCTTCATAACTGGGTGGTGGAGGAGCTATCAGGCAGGTCCAGTACTGCAGCCTTACTGTCCCAGCAGGCCGGGGAGGGGCAACTGGAAGAGAGGTGTAAGCAGGTAGTGCCTCATCAACCAATCACTGTCCACCGCCAAGCACGCACCGCCTGCCGAGCTGCACAGATGCCTAGCTGCCTCAAAGAGTGTGAAATAATCTCAAGTGTGGCCTTGCCTTTTTTACCTCACCTTCACGCTCTAGCCCTTTCTACTGCTCGCTTTAACCTACAGTAGCTATGCCTTGTGAATTTGATTCTGGATAAATGGGCAGGTTTGAAAGTAAAACTGCTGTTGTTCGCCAACAGAACACTACTACAACACAACAAAGAATTTATGTCATTAGGTCTCAGGAGTATGTGAATGGATTGTTGCTTTGTTTGTTCGAAGTTCTACCGACCGATATCATCGCTGAATAACGATGTGAAAACTTGAATGCTATTTTCCCTTTTGTTCTGTGCCTAACACATTGTCTGTTTTGAACCACATTAACAGCCTCTACATATGCATGCTGACATGGTCGTTTCTAGTAGAAAGAATGACTTTAATTATTTAAAATGGTTTTGTTTTTATTAAGGTAATGTCTCAGTCCTTGTTATAAGCAATGTCTAACCTGCTAGAACTAAGTACTTGTGAATTTAATATTTTGTTTTTAAAGCATGATCTCACTCACCACAAATGTATATTACAGCAGAAGTTGCAAAAACGTGTTTGATAATGTGATCAACTGTGATTTAGATTTTTGGACTGTTTCTCTGTACTGTTTTATTCAGTATATAACACTACAGACACAGCAGTTTCAAGGTGTACGTCTCTCCACTGGTATGGTTAGCTGACGAATTCATTTTAGTTCCTAGAGGAGCAAAGAGCTTCCCTGTAAGAATACATAACCCACTATTGACTATATGTCCCTGTTCCCCCTATCTGTCCCCCATGTAGACCTAACCCACTATTATCTATGTCCCTGTTCCCCCTATCTGTCCCCCATGTAGACCTAACCCACTATTATCTATGTCCCTGTTTCCCCTATCTGTCCCCCATGTAGACCTAACCCACTATTATCTATGTCCCTGTTCCCCCTATCTGTCCCCCATGTAGACCTAACCCACTATTGACTATATGTCCCTGTTCCCCCTATCTGTCCCCCATGTAGCCCCTAACCCACTATTGACTATATGTCCCTGTTCCCCCTTCTGTCCCCCACTATATGTCCCTGTTTCCCCCCATGTATAACCCACTGTCCCCCCCTGTCCCCCATATCTGTAGTCCCTGTTCCCTAACCCACTATTATGTCCCTGTTCCCCCTATGTCCCCCATGTTCCCCCACTATTATCTATGTCCCCCCCCTATGTCCCCCAGCCCCTAACCCACTATTGACTATATGTCCCTGTTCCCCCCCCCATATCTGTCCCCCATGTAGACCTAACCCACTATTGATCTATGTCCCTGTTCCCCCTATCTGTCCCCCATGTAGCCCCCCCTATCTGTCCCCCATGTAGCCCCTAACCCACTATTGACTATATGTCCCTGTTCCCCCTATCTGTCCCCCATGTAGACCTAACCCACTATTATCTATGTCCCTGTTCCCCCTATCTGTCCCCCATGTAGACCTAACCCACTATTGACTATATGTCCCTGTTCCCCCTATCTGTCCCCCATGTAGCCCCTAACCCACTATTGACTATATGTCCCTGTTCCCCTATCTGTCCCCCATGTAGACCTAACCCACTATTATCTATGTCCCTGTTCCCCCTATCTGTCCCCCATGTAGCCCCTAACCCACTGTCCCCCATGTAGCCCCTAACCCATTGACTATTGACTATATGTCCCTGTCCCCCATGTAGACCTAACCCACTATTATCTATGTCCCTGTTCCCCCTATCTGTTTCCCCTATCTGTCCCCCATGTAGACCTAACCCACTATTATCTATGTCCCTGTTCCCCCTATCTGTCCCCCATGTAGCCCCTAACCCACTATTATCTATGTCCCTGTTCCCCCTATCTGTCCCCCAGACAGTCCATAACCCACAATTGACTACTGTATGTCCCTCTGCCCCCCAGGCAGCCCAGGTTGTGCTAATCTCTCTGTTTGAGCTGAACACTCCAGAGTTCACCATGCTGCTGGGAGCCTTGCCCAAGACCTTCCAGGACGGGGCCACCAAGCTGCTCCAGAACCACCTGAAAAACTCCAGCAACACCAGCAGCGTGGTAAATGAGTACAACCAGGGATAAAAGGGAGGGGGATCTGTTTCCACTAGCAGCCTTATCAATTTTGGTGAGGTCATTAGTAATATTTTATTTTTGGTGCATATTTACCATTTTTAAACCTGTTTGTCTCTTTCTTTCTCAGAGTTCTCCCAGCAACACTATTGGGCGGACCCCAAGCCGGCACCCCCCAAGCCGGACCAGCCCTCTCACTTCCCCAACCAACTGCTCCCATGGGGGGCTGTCTCCCAGGTACGTACCCACCTTCTCTGACCTCCATCCACAGGTGCCAGTGTCTGTGTGTCTCCTAATGCATGGCTAAACCACAGAGCGCTGCTTGACTGACTGAGGGCTTGTTCTCCTTCACTATGCATTCTAATACTCTACTCATATTAACGCATGCCAACCTCTAACCACAACTCAGACTATAGTTTATTTTTCTCTTCCCTCCTCTCTCTCTCTGCTGCACTCCTCCCTTCTTCTTTCTCTATTTTTCCTTCCTTCTTTCTCTCTCTCTCTCCTCTGTGTGTGTGGCCCCTTGTGTTGATGCCCCCACCCTGTCCCGTTCTCTCCTTCTCCGCCCGTTCGTCCGTCTTTTCCTCGTGGCCGTGCTGTGGCCACAGTCAGTTGTGGGGTGGGTGTTGGAGTGGCGATGGGCTACCTAAGCACCCCCCTCCCCCTCATCCTCCTCCACCTCACTCCACCCCCGCCGGCCCCGCCCTCAGGGTCCTCCGCAGAGCGTACTCTCCCAGGTAACACACCTAGGGGTGGAGCCTCAGTTCCCTAGGATGGGCAGGACAGGAAGTGACACGTTGTGCTTCTGTTGTCCTCCCAATATTTCCTCGACCAATAGGGATTGGGAACATAGGGAACATTGTCCTTCTTTTTTTGTCTCTTTTTGCACTATGGTGTCAATGTTCTCTGGGGATGTATCAGTCCCTCCTAACTAATCCCTTACAAGTGACAAATTGTGTAGTTAGAACACCACACACCATCATCCATTTTTAGAGCTTTGCCCAGAATACATCTTTACCTATCTGTCTGAAGGTCATCTACTTGGCTTGCAGAAGCATTAACCTCTTGTACGGTGTCAGACTGAAACGGCAAGTGTCCTTATAAGTGTATTCATGTGTGTGTGCAGCTTTACTGTTTGTGTGTCTGCTGTCCTGAGGGAGACTTTATATAAGTCCTCTCTTCCTCTCTCTCTCTTCCTGTTCTGTCTCCTTAGTATGTTGGAGTATGACACAGAGAACATGAACTCTGATGAGATCTACAGCTCCCTGCGAGGGGTCACAGAGGCCATCCAGAGCTTCAGCTACCGCAGCCAGGAGGACCTCAACGAGTTGAGAGGGAAGAGGGACGATGCTGTGAGTCCCAACCTCTGCAACCTCTGCATTGGTAGTGTCATTGGAAGTGTCCTCTCTCCTCGCTCCTTATCAAAACGCATAGGAGGATACATCCAAAGTCTCACCCCTTTCACCTCCTCCTCTAATGAATTTTGAGTAAAAGGCGAAGAGAGAGGACATGAAGACAAACAAATTAGGAAAGACCCCAGTGCCCGTATCCACAAAGCATCTCAGAGTAGAAGTGCTGATCTAGGATCTGTCCATATAATCGTATTCCTTATGATCTAAAAGGCAAAACGGATCCTAGATCAGCACTCGTACTCTGAGATGCTTTGTGGATACTGGACCAGGACTTCATGTTGCGTTCCTATATACCTCTCTGGTTCACAGCAGGTTGGTGACCCCTTATTTGGGGAGGACAGGCACGTTGTAATGTCTGGAGCGGAATTAGTGGAATGGTATCAAATACATCAAACACATGGTTACCATGTGTTTGATGCCATTCCATTTACACCATTCCAAATATTATTATGAGCCGTCCTCCCTCAGCAGCCTCCACTGCCCCGGATGTCATAACCATTTCCACGTCTGAGACTACCTGTGCTCTCTCTCTCCCCCCAGGCGGGACGGGAAGCTGTGGCGCCCTCTCCAGGCTCTGATGCCCGTCTGGGGCTGGATGTGGTTGAGGGTGGGCGTACGGCCCTGGATAACAAGACCTCCCTTCTCAACACCCCGTCCCCCCGCTCCTTCTCTGGGCCGCGAACCAGGGAGTTCGCCCCCTACGGATACGGAGACACCATCACCTCATCCTACGACAAGAGCGCCCTGAAGGAGGCCGTGTTTGATGACGACGTGGATCAGTTTAGAGACTGTGAGTCACCTTTGACCTCTGCTTGAACCTTGATCCTGTGACTCCACCTCCATGTTGACCACCTCTGATCCATCCTGTGATGTCATGACATGATGGTGTGACGTCTTCAGGTTTAGGCAACACAAAGAAAGAAGATTTTGTCCATCCTAATGTTACATGCTGGCTGAAACCAAAGTGATGGAATGTTTAGACCAAAAACATTGGGATTAGGATGGCCCTTTATCTGCAGTGAAAAGTGAGTCTGATTGTCTTCCTCCCTCCTCTCCCACTTCTTCCCTCCTCTACAGGCCGTCGGCAGGACAGCAGTGGTGAAAACAAGATGGTGCTGTCTAAGGGCTTTGCTCCAGGTAGAGACACTACTCCATGACTGTCGTTTTTTGTTTTCTAAAGTTTTTCAATGCTGTTTCCATTGCCATCCATTTCCTTGTCACTTGCTTTTTTGTTGGTACATGGGGTTACTAGCTAGCTAGGGCTGAGTGTTATATGAACCGGACCACTCACCCAGTCTTCTCCTCTGTTCTCTCCCCAGGTTCCCAGGACCACTCGGACCTGGTTGCAGACCTGCTGAAGGAACTGTCAAATCACAATGAACGCGTGGAGGAGCGTAAAGGGGCGTTGGTGGAACTCCTGAAGATCACCCGGGAGGACAGCCTGGCCGTGTGGGACGAACACTTCAAGACCATCCTCCTCCTGCTCCTGGAGACACTGGGGGATAAAGACGTAGGGATCCTTTACTTTTACTAGCTCTGACATGACAGACAGACTGCAGCTAGTTGGAAGCTTTTACTTGCAATGATGGTGATTATTATTGTGACAAACACATTCATACATAATAATAAGACTGCATCCCCAACTACCTCACTGATTATTTGTTTGGCTGCAAATGTAAAACATTCTGAAGCTGAAAGATATGGCTTTTGGAGTGTAGGTGTGGGGTGCATGTCTGTGAGTAGGGGTGCATGTCTGTGAGTAGGGGTGCATGTCTGTGAGCAGGGGTGCATGTCTGTGAGTAGGGGTGCATGTCTGTGAGCAGGGGTGCATGTCTGTGAGCAGGGGTGCATGTCTGTGAGCAGGGGTGCATGTCTGTGAGCAGGGGTGCATGTCTGTGAGCAGGGGTGCATGTCTGTGAGAAGGGGTGCATGTATGGTTTGTAATGGTGGCTTGTTACCCTCCCATGCAGTACACTATACGGGCCATGGCACTGAGGGTACTGAAGGAGATACTGCGGAACCAGCCGGCCCGCTTCAAGAACTACGCTGAACTCACCATCATGAAGACCCTGGAGGCACACAAAGACTCCCACAAGGAGGTGCAACTCCTTATATTTATACTCCCTGATGTCCCCCAAGGCTCGGTACCAGTCCTGTTCTCTCTGTATACCAAGTCCATTCTTGCTTCTGTCATATCTTCCACATGGTCTCTCTTATCACTGTTACACCCAGAGCAGTTCTCTGTCATCAAACCCATGATATAAATCACCATATAAACCTTCTCCCTCCACTTTCCCCGTAGGTGGTAAGAGCAGCGGAGGAGTCTGCCTCCACCCTAGCCAGCTCCATCCACCCAGAGCAGTGTATCAAGGTGCTGTGTCCCATCGTCCAGACGGCTGACTACCCCATCAACCTGGCTGCCATCAAGATGCAGACCAAGGTGATCGAACGCATCACCAAGGAGTCCCTGCACCAGCTGCTGCCTGACATCATACCAGGACTACTGCAGGTGAGAATCTGGTCCTGTTTTGCATTATGTGAGTGTTTGGTAAGAGTGTGGTGCTACGCTGGTTACGGCAACCCACTGGGCACAAACTTGTTAAATCAAAGTTGTTTCCACGTCATTTCATATTTGTTTTTATATGTGATGAAGTTGAATCAAACATTGGATTTGCAAAAAAATAGTCAATTTTTTGTATTTCTTTCACACAACTTTTAACCTAAATCCAATGACATGGTTACATTTTTTGTTGATTTCCATATGAATTCACTTTAGTTAGCAACTCAATCAAATGTAAATCCAAACTAGATGTTGAGATGAAGACGTCTGTGCCTAGTGGGAAGGTTGTGGGTTCAATTTCTGCATGGATTACATACTTATTCAAATGAAATGTATACTGTTTATAGACTATGATGATATTGTCTATATGAATGCAGCTGCCACTGTATTGAAGACATTGGACAAAGTTTATCGTAGCACACTACACATTATTAATGGCGATATGTTCAGTACACACCACTGCATAGGTTCAGTACACACCACTGCATAGGTTCAGTACACACCACTGCGTAGGTTCAGTACACACCACTGCGTAGGTTCAGTACACACCACTGCGTAGGTTCAGTACACACCACTGCGTAGGTTCAGTACACACCACTGCGTAGGTTCAGTACACACCACTGCGTAGGTTCAGTACACACCACTGCGTAGGTTCAGTACACACCACTGCGTAGGTTCAGTACACAACACTGCGTAGGTTCAGTACACACCACTGCGTAGGTTCAGTACACACCACTGCGTAGGTTCAGTACACACCACTGCGTAGGTTCAGTACACAACACTGCGTAGGTTCAGTACACACACACTGCGTAGGTTCAGTACACACCACTGCGTAGGTTCAGTACACACCACTGCGTACTGCGTAGGTTCAGTATACACCACTGAGTAGGTTCAGTACACACCACTGTGTAGGTTCAGTACACACCACTGTGTAGGTTCAGTACACACCACTGCGTAGGTTCAGTACACACCACTGCATAGGTTCAGTACACACCACTGAGTAGGTTCAGTACACACCACTGAGTAGGTTCAGTACACACCACTGCATAGGTTCAGTACACACCACTGCGTAGGTTCAGTACACACACTGCGTAGGTTCAGTACACAACACTGCGTAGGTTCAGTACACACCACTGTGTAGGTTCAGTACACACCACTGCATTATGTATCAGAAAGTAGGCTGGCCCTCTTTGCTTTGCACTCTTTTTGTTTATAAAGCCCTCCTGCATTAACCTCCGCCGTACCTTACTTCAGACCCGTCTCAGGAGTGGCTAGTTAGGTAAATCTGCTTTTAGTTTTTTTGCACCTTACTTGTGGAATGCTCTATGAAGTTGGATGAGTTGGTGACTCTAGGACAATTCAAAAGGCTGATTCAGGACCTTATTACTGAAGAATGTGTTTGTTTTCTATGCTTGTGTTTTGCTTTTTCGTGTATTGCCGTTGTTTTTGTTTTATATATTGTTGATATGTGTATTGATGTGTATAGTGATGATATTGACGTGTATAGTGATGTGTATAGTTTATATTATTGATGTGTATATTGATGTGCATTGATGTGTATATAGGTCTCATCTGTGAAAGAGAACTTGATCTCAGCATGACTACCTTTGTAAATAAAGGTTAAATAAAAAACATGTAAAATTGCATAAGTTGCTTTTGAAGAAAGTGTCTGCTTAGTGGCATGTATTATGTTATTATATAGAATGCGGGACTAGTGAAGGGGGCATTGCAGAGGGAAAATAGAAACATCCTTTTTTCTATCAGCACCATATTGGTTCATGTTCTTACTTGGACAGTGGGAACGGTCTGTTCCTGAATGTTTCTCTCTAGGTGTGGAGTTGTGAATGGAATGGTGGACAGATAATGTCTCAATCATACTGCGACTGCACAGAAAACAACGTGTTTCTCTGTTTTCTTAATGTAAATAGTGGTTTTAGCTCTGTAGATGACTTGGTTTAGAACTCCTGTGATGCAGGATTAGGGTTAGGGGTCATGGAAAGAAAATCTAGTAGAAACATCCTTGGTAGTTTCTAGGCCTACACCGTATTTGTTCATGTTCATATTTTGACAGTGAGAACTGTTTGCCTTATTTGTACCTGGAAATGTTTGCCTGTACTCTGCCCCTGGGCACACACCTCTGCCACTCCTCCCACGTTCCCAATGACCTGTTGTTCTATGTGTGCTCGTTCACGAGTGTGTTCGCTGCTAGCTGATTCAGTGTGTGTGTGTGTGTGTGTGCTTGTTTCTCTGTGTGTTTCTCCTGCTGGCAGCCAGTCCAGTGATAGTCTGTATGTCTGTTCCCAGGGCTATGACAATACAGAGAGTAGTGTTCGCAAGGCCAGCGTGTTCTGTCTGGTGGCCATCTACTCCGTGATTGGAGAAGAGCTCAAACCACACCTGCAGCTACTCACGGGCAGCAAGGTACGCTACCCACCACTGGCATGTGCTCGTCTGCATCTCAAACTGCTCACACACACACACACACGTCCCCCAAACACAACCCCCTTATCGGTTTTCCAGGTTTTTATTTTGCCTCTGGTTTCGGCTGGTTTGGTCTGTGGTGTGTGGTTTGGATGTACAGTAAGGGTAATTGGAGTGCATAAGGGGGCACTGGAGTCCATCAGGGTCATACTCATTAGGACACACTGTAGCAAAACATTGTGCAACTGAAAACGAAAATCTGTGTTTCTTATTGGACAAGTTCAGGTAGTACTTCCTCGTTTCGGACCATTTTCTTCCGTTTTGTGCCTTATGAACACTATCCAATGTGAATCCCCTTTTCCCCTCCTATTCCTGGTTTCTGACAGGCAGGCCAGGCAGAAAGTGAGAGTAAGAGAGTGTGTGCTGGCTGGATTGAGCCTGTTGCACAATGACATTGGCTGGGTTGAGAAAGCAGCAGGGTCACGGAGCATTGGCTCGTAGGTTCATCGCTACAGCGCCCATTTAATTAGTAAGCGTGTACACCTTATTAGAGACTCTGGACCCTCACGACATTCCAAGCAGTGCCATGCCCAAAGCCTAATCCCAGAGCCGCCGTAGTAAGTAGACGAGAACACACATTTCCCTTAGCAAGCTCTACTCTCATCAGGCATGTCATTCCACAGGATGACGTAGCTAGCTACGATTTAAAAAAAATCTCGCTAACATTAACTTACAAAATGATTACCCATTCATTAGTAGATGTCAACCTTGAAACAATGTTGTCCTCATTTCTGTGAGGAAATACGCAATTGGCACAATGAGCTAAATGTTACTAAGGTCACTCTGCCTGTCACGCTACGCCAGCCGTTCTCCCGTCCCCTCAGTACCGCCACAGCTTTCTGTCATCTGATTGGTCTAGACCAGGGTTGGGGTAAATTCCATTTTGAGTCCTGTGTCGCTGAGTTCTCAATACTGTAAGTCGCCCTGGTAAGAGCGTCTGCTAAAGTACTAAAATGTATTGTAGATGTTAATTCAGGAAACAAACCCAACATCTCGATATTGACATGTCAGGTGACTTACTTTTACCAACCCTGGTTGAGACAACGGTGCCATTGTAACTTTTCTGTCATGATCACAACAATGCAAAACTGTTCTTCTTGCAGATGAAGCTGCTGAACTTGTACATCAAGAGGGCTCAGACAACCAACAGCAACAGCAGCAGTTCCTCGGATGTCTCTTCACACAGCTAGCTGTAGGAGCAGAGGGAGGGAAACACAGATCCATCTGCCTGTACTGTGCATATGAATTAGGGGGGAAAGGTTGCTTCCCAAATTGGCATCCTTTTCCCTATATAGTGCACTACTGTTGTGCTCTGGCCAGAAGTAGTATACTATATAGGGAATAGGGTGCCATTTGGGACAGATTCATAGTCGTGCCTCTTCCAGACCTCTCCATTCCTGATCTTTTCTTCTCTCCTTCACCCCACTGGACTCCTCTGGGTGACCCTATGACATGCTCATCGCTCCAACCACCGCTTCACTTACTTTGCTCTTTTTTCCCCATGAAACTTGTACCTTCATTTGTCTCGTCCCGTCGTTGTCGTCTCCCCCCCAGCTGTTATTACGCATCACTAGCAATGTGTTGCAAGGTAAAGATCAGATATTCATTATGTTGAGCATTCAGAGTGTAGGGGTGGAAACGTAACCACGGGTTATGATATGGTCCAATAAGAATGGTACGTATGGTCCAATACTAAATAATACCCTGATATTCATTATGTTGAGCATTCAGAGTGTAAGGGTGGAAACGTAACCACGGGTTATGATATGGTCCAATAAGAATGGTACGTATGGTCCAATACTAAATAATACCCTGATATTCATTATGTTGAGCATTCAGAGTGTAAGGGTGGAAACGTAACCACGGGTTATGATATGGTCCAATAAGAATGGTACGTATGGTCCAATACTAACTAATACCCTGATATTCATTATGTTGAGCATTCAGAGTGTAGGGGTGGAAACGTAACCACGGGTTATGATATGGTCCAATAAGAATGGTACGTATGGTCCAATACTAACTAATACCCTGATATTCATTATGTTGAGCATTCAGAGTGTAGGGGTGGAAACGTAACCACGGGTTATGATATGGTCCAATAAGAATGGTACGTATGGTCCAATACTAAATAATACCCTGATATTCATTATGTTGAGCATTCAGAGTGTAAGGGTGGAAACGTAACCACGGGTTATGATATGGTCCAATAAGAATGGTACGTATGGTCCAATACTAACTAATACCCTGATATTCATTATGTTGAGCATTCAGAGTGTAGGGGTGGAAACGTAACCACGGGTTATGATATGGTCCAATAAGAATGGTATGGTCGTATGGTCCAATACTAACTAATACCCTGATATTCATTATGTTGAGCATTCAGAGTGTAGGGGTGGAAACGTAACCGGGTTATGATATGGTCCAATAAGAATGGTACGTATGGTCCAATACTAAATAATACCCTGATATTCATTATGTTGAGCATTCAGAGTGTAGGGATATGGTCCAATAAGAATGGTACGTATGGTCCAATACTAAATAACCCTGATATTCATTATGTTGGTTATGATATGGTCCAATAAGAATGGTACGTATGGTCCAATACTAACTAATACCCTGATATTCATTATGTTGAGCATTCAGAGTGTAGGGGTGGAAACGTAACCACGGGTTATGATATGGTCCAATAAGAATGGTACGTATGGTCCAATACTAAATAATACCCTGATATTCATTATGTTGAGCATTCAGAGTGTAGGGGTGGAAACGTAATATGGTCCACGGGTTATGATATGGTCCAATAAGAATGATATGGTCCAATAAGAATGGTACGTATGGTCCAATACTAAATAATACCCTGATATTCATTATGTTGAGCATTCAGAGTGTAGGGGTGGAAACGTAACCACGGGTTATGATATGGTCCAATAAGAATGGTACGTATGGTCCAATACTAACTAATACCCTGATACTGATTCAGCAAAAACAAAACATCCCTTCAAATGCAATTGGATGAGTAAACACAGCCTGAAACATCACAGTAGAATAGGCCCTTCACGTTTAACCAGGAAGACCCATTGAGGTTGGAAGACCTGTCAAGGGGGACCACATGACAGTCGGTTTGTGATAAAGAATCATATGGCTGGCCCAGTGAGGATACAAAGCCCCTATAAACAGTTTAGGAACAATGAAATACATGTTATACAATGTTATACAATCCTATAAAAAGTGAAAGAAGGAAACATCTTAATAAAAAAATGTTACGTTTGTCAATCATTATAAAGACTAACTTAAGCCCAGGTAAGCTAACACTATTTTTTATTGTTAGTATCCATTAGTTTGGGAGAAATTATAATGAAACATCAGAGGCCAACTTCCAGCTAATAGTTGGCTATATCATGAGAAAAAATAGAAGTATTGTATTAAATAAATGGTGACCTTCATTTTTTCAACTAAAAATTGGCAATCTAAAATTGAAGCTGTTCAAAATAAGGATAAAATAAATCTGTCTTTCCAACTCGCAATCAATTATTGTTGTGGTTAACTCCATTTCGATTGTCAAATAAAAACAAATATTAATGGGAAGAAAATACACCATTACATTTCTTTACATTCCCCGAATCAATCAAGTGAAATGGAATAGATAACTTCCAACTCATAGAATTAGAATGAGTGTTTACAACCTACTCAATGTCCATGTTGCTAATGATGTCACACTGAATGAGTGGGCCATTATAAGTCATGACAACATACAAACTTGTCAGTGAAAACACTAAACAAATCCAAAGTGTCACGTTTATCTATTCCCACCCTCTTCCCACCTATGTTGCCAGATTATGGCATTCATGCTGCTGTTTATAACGTATACCTGTCTGATGAGTAACAACCCTACACTTATTGATAATGCGAATATTACAGGCTCAGTTTTGGAAGGAGATCAGTGGATTCATTGAGACAGACTCCTAGTCCTGGATTAAAAACTATTCTCAATGGAGAATATCTATTAAAAGTATGTTTTAGTCCGAGTCTTAATATGCCTCCAGGAAACCATCCCAACTAGGTATATGTTAATTTTCCACAGTCATGTTTGGATCACTTCTACTGTTGAAAAACAGGATAGATGTACATACAGAAGCTCTCAGCTCTTAAAAATGTGAAACCATTACTCCAGGAACTACAATAAACTGGCTTGCAAACCGATACAATAATATTCACCACGATGATGCAAATGTTAGTTGTTTATAATAATACAGTATTACACCCATCTTCTCATCACCTTCCTTTCACGCAACTATAGCTTTTGCAATAAAGAAAATACCATGATGAGCAAATTTAAGTATTTTGTACATAACTCTTGATCAATCACTACTTTGCAACTTTCGCAACTTTCGTGTAATGAAATAAAAAGGTTGGCTCTCTCACTTTTTTTGCACGCTAGCGAATTAGCTTGCATGTTTTTGGGCAGCACATCCACTTGGTGCTGCCTTTAATCGATGGGTCCTGTTTTCGCTGTTGAAGTGCACTTGTAACCGCATCAGTTTGGTCAGCCTTTACAACAACAGGTAGCCACCTGGCAGGAATACACTCACAGAGCTCTGTGAGTTGTCCAGAACTACGAAGACTCTGTCTGCCCTAGACAACTGTGCACACTGTACAGGACCTGACCGTCTCAAGATGCCAAGCAGACATATTCAGTACTGGGTCTCCTTTAGCACAGTACTACATATTTGGGCATGTGGCTTTATAAAGGTACACTGTGTGTGCGTGCCTTGTTACCATAGTAAAGTGTGTGGCATCTATTTCCATCTGTTGAACAGTTTAAAAAAATGACACTAATTGTTTGCTTTGTTTGTTTTTAAATGGGGCCATCATCCTTTTGTAAGTATGTTCATTTGATTTGATTGTGTGTTAGGGAGAAGCCAATTGTTTTGTTAAAGACAGAAAGTACTGTATTGGCTGATCTGGCTGAAGATCTGGATCATTATCCGCTGGTGATGATGGTCCCTAAGAGAAGCTAATCCTAGCAGTCTGTTCCCTTTGCATGTTATTGTGTTTGTTTCTATTGTTTTGTCATTTAAGATTCATATCTGTATTTATGATAGTTTTATTTTAGTTGTAATTTTTCATGACAACTTGTACAGAAGGGTTTCGTTAACATCCACCTGTGATAAATGATTTGCCTCAATGTACATTTGTTTGCTTTAGAAATAAACGAACATTCAAGTTGATTCAATTTGTTTAAATAAGTTTGTATATTTAGGTGATTGAATTTAGCATTTGTATGCAGTTCGATTGCTCAGTCTCCCATTAATTTTTAAACAAATTTGAGTGCTGAGGTGTGCATTAGTTCTTCTGTCTAAACATTAACCCAACTGAGACTTTGATATGCTCTTTTGATACGAAAAGAGTTCCCTTGGCTGCCAAGGGAGCTGAAGCATAGGCTGCTAGAGTAGGTTGAGCCAGGGACAAATAGCCCATTGAATAACCTTTTTAATATACACTGCTTAAAAAATTAAAGGGAACACTAAAATAACACATCTTACATCTGAATTAATGAAATATTCTTATTAAATACCTTTTTCATTACATAGTTGAATGTGCTGACAACAAAATCACACAACAATTATCAATGGAAATCAAATTTATCAACCCATGGAGGTCTGGATTTGGAGTCACACTCAAAATTAAAGTGGAAAACCACACTACAGGCTGATCCAACTTTGATGTAATGTCCTTAAAACAAGTCAAAATGAGGCTCCGTAGTGTGTGTGGCCTCCACATGCCTGTATGATCTCCCTACAACGCCTGGGCATGCTCCTGATGAGGTGGTGGATGGTCTCCTGAGGGATCTCCTCCCAGACCTGGACTAAAGCATCTGCCAACTCCTGGACAGTCTGTGGTGCAACGTGGCGTTGGTGGATGGAGCGAGACATGATGTCCCAGATATGCTCAATTAGATTCAGGTCTGGGGAACAGACGGGCCAGTCCATAGCATCAATGCCTTCCTCTTGCAGGAACTGCTGACACACTCCAGCCACATGAGGTCTAGCATTGTCTTGCATTAGGAGGAACCCAGGGCCAACAGCACCAGCATATGGTCTCACAAGGGGTCTGAGGATCTCCTCTCGGTACCTAATGGCAGTCAGGCTACCTCTGGCGAGCACATGGAGGGCTGTGCGGCCCCCCAAAGAAATGCCACCCCACACCATGACTGACCCACCGCCAAACCGGTCATGCTGGAGGATGTTGCAGGCAGCAGAACGTTCTCCACGGCGTCTCCAGACTGTCACGTGCTCAGTGTGAACCTGCTTTCATCTGTGAAGAACACATGGCGCCAGTGGCGAATTTGCCAATGTTGGTGTTCTCTGGCAAATGTCAAACGTCCTACACGATGTTGGGCTGTAAGCACAACCCCCACCTGTGAACATCGGGCCCTCATACCACCCTCGTGGAGTCTGTTTCTGACCGTTTGAGCAGACACATGCACATTTGTGGCCTGCTGGAGGTCATTTTGCAGGGCTCTGGCAGTGTTCCTCCTTGCACAAAGGTGGAGGTAGCGGTCCTGCTGCTGGGTTGTTGCCCTCCTATGGCCTCCTCCACGTCTCCTGATGTACTGGCCTGTCTCCTGGTAGCGCCTCCATGTTCTGGACACTACGCTGACAGACACAGCAAACCTTCTTGCCACAGCTCGCATTGATGTGCCATCCTGGATGAGCTGCACTACCTGAGCCACTTGTGTGGGTTGTAGACTCCGTCTCATGCTACCACTAGAGTGAAAGTACCGCCAGCATTCAAAAGTGAACAAAACATCAGCCATGAAGCATAGGAACTGAGAAGTGGTCTGTGGTCCCCACGTGCAGAACCACTCCTTTATTGAGGGTGTCTTTCTAATTGCCTATAATTTCCACCTGTTGTCTATTCCATTTGCACAACAGCATTTGAAATGTATTGTCAATCAGTGTTGCTTCCTAAGTGGACAGTTTGATTTCACAGAAGTGTGATTGACTTGGAGTTACATTGTGTTGTTTAAGTGTTCCCTTTATTTTTTTGAGCAGTGTATATAATACCAGTCAAAAGTTTGGACACACCTACTCATTCAAGGATATTTCTTTATTTTTACTGTTTTTTACATTATAGAATAATAGCGAAGACATTACAACTATGAAATAACACAAACGGAATCATGTAGTAACCAAAAAAGTTGTTCACTACATGATTCCATTTGTGTTATTTCATAGTTTTAATGTAACCAAAAAAGTTGTTGAACAAAAATATATTTTATATTCGAGATTCTTCAACGTAGCCACCCTTTTCCTTGATGACAGCTTTGCACACTCTTGGCATTCTCTCAACTAGCTTCATGAGGGAGTCACAGGGAATGCATTTCAATTAACAGGTGTGCCTTGTTAAAAGTTAATTCTTTCCTTATTGCGTTTGAGCCAGTCATTTGTGTTGTGACAAGGTAGGGGTGGTATACAGAAGATAGCAAGAAAAGGCCAAATAAGCAAAGAGAAACGACAGTCCATTACTTTAAGACCTGAAGGTCAGTCAATACGGAAAATGTCAAGAACCTTCAAGTGCAGTCGCAAAAAACATCATGCACGATGATGAAACTGGCTCTCATGAGGACCACCACCTCTCACGAAGACCCAGAGTTACCTCTGCTGCAAAGGATAAATTCATTAGAGTTAACTGAACCTCAGATTGCAGCCCAAATAAATGCTTCAAAAAGTTCAAGTAACAGACATCTCAACATCAACTGTTCAGAGGAGACTGTGGGAATCAGACCTACATGGTGGAATTGCTGTAAAGAAACCATTAGTAAAGGGCACCAATAAGAGGAAGAGACTAGCTTGGGACAAGAAACATGAGCAATGGCCATTGGACCGTGGAAATCTGTCCTTTGGTCTCATGAGTCCAAAATTGAGAATTGTGGTTCCAACTGGCGTGTCTTTGTGAGATGCAGAGTAGGTGAACGGATGATCTCTGCATGTGTGATTCCCACATGAAGCATGGAGGAGGAGATGTGATGGTGTGGGGGTGCTTTGATGGTGACACTGTCTGTGATTTTTTTCAAATTCAAGGCACACAACCAGCATGGCTACCACAGCATTCTGCAGTGATACGCCATCCCATCTGGTTTGCGCTTAGTGGGATTATCATTTGTTTTTCAACAGGACATTAAACCAAAACACACCTCCAGGCTGTGTAAGGGCTATTTGACCAAGGAGAGTGATGGAGTGCTGCATCAGATGACCTGGCCTCCATAATCACCCGACCTCAACCCAAATGTCACGCCCTGGCCATAGTTTACTTTGTATGTTTCTACGTTTTGGTTGGTCAGGGTGTGATCTGAGTGGGCATTCTATGTTGGATGTCTTGTTAGTCTATTTCTGTGTTTGGCCCTGATATGGTTCTCAATCAGGGGCAGGTGTTAGTCATTGTCTCTGATTGGGAACCATATTTAGGTAGCCTGGGTTTCACTGTGTGTTTGTGGGTGATTGTTCCTGTCTCTGTGTTTTGCACCAGATAGGGCTGTTTAGGTTTTCGCACGTTTGTTATTTTGTTAGTTTATTTCTGTATAGTCTCTCTATTTAAATAAAATGAATCACAACCACGCTACATTTTGGTCCGCTCCTCCTTCACCAGACGAAAGCCGTGACAGAATCACCCACCACAACAGGACCAAGCGGCGTGGTAACAGGCAAAAGCAACAGCAGGAGCAACAAAAAAAAAGGAATGGACATGGGAGGACGAATTAGACGGAGAAGGACCCTGGGCTCAGCCTGGAGAATATCGCCGCCCCAAGGAAGAACTGGAGGCGAGGAAAGCGGAGAGGCGCCGGTATGAGGAGGCAGCACGGCGACGCGGATGGAAGCCAGAGAGTCAGCCCCAAAATTTTCTTGGGGGGGGTCTCAGGGATAGTGTGGCAGAGTCAGGAGTCAGACCTGAGCCCACTCTCCCTGTTTATCGTGAGGAGCCAAGGAGGAGACCAGAACCAGAGCCGGTGTTGGAGGTGAGCGAAACAGAGACTGTGAAGGAGTTAATGGGGAAATTGGAGGAGAGAGTAATGAGGGAGTCGCTGTGTTGGTGCTTTAAGTATGGAAATCGCCCGACGGAGCGTGTCGGGGATTTGATGGCACCTGGGTCAGCGCTCCATACTCGTCCTGAGGTGCGTGTTAGTCGGCTGGTGAAGTTGGTGCCAGCCTCACGCACCAGGCCTCCTGTGCACCTCCCTAGCCTTGCATGTCCTGTGCCAGCACTGCTCTCAAGATCTCCAGTACGCCTTCACTGTCTAGCCCATCCTGTGCCACCTCCACACACCAGCCCTCCGATGGCAGCTCCCCGCACCAGGCTTCCTGTGCGTGTCCTCGGCCCAGTACCACCAGTGCCAGCACCACACATCAGGCCCACAGTGCGCCTCGCCTCTCCAACGATGCTGGAGCCTTCCTCCTCTACAGCGCTGCCAGAGTCTCCCGCCTGTTCAGCGCTGCCCGAGCCTTTCTCCTCTCCTGCGCTGCCGGAGTCTCCCGCCTGTTCAGCGCAGCCAGAGCCTTCCTCCTCTACAGCGCTGACAGAGTCTCCCGCCTGTTCAGCGCAGCCAGAGCCTTCCACCTCTCCTGCGCTGCTGGAGTCTCCCGCCTGTTTAGCGCTGCCAGAGCCTTCCTCATCTACAGCGTTGCCGGTGTCTCCTGCCTGTTTAGCGCAGCCAGAGCTGCCAGCCTGCATGGAGCAGCCAGAGCTGCCAGCCTGCATGAAGCAGCCAGAGCTGCCAGTCTGCATGGAGCAGCCGGAGCTGCCAGTCTGCATGGAGCTGCCAGTCTGCAAGGGGCTGCCAGTCTGCAAGGAGCTGCCAGTCTGCAAGGATCTGCCAGTCTGCATGGAGCAGCCAGAGCTGCCAGTCTGCAAGAAGCCGCCAGAGCTGCCAATCTGCATGGAGCAGCCAGAGCAGCCAGTCAGCATGGAGCAGCCAGAGCCGCCAGTCATTATGAAGCAGCCAGTGCTGCCAGTCAGCATGGAGCAGCCAGAGCCGTCAGTCTGCCAGGATCCGCCAGTCAGCCAGACTCTTCCAGATCTGCCAGTCAACCAGACTCTTCCAGATCTGCCAGTCAACTAGACTCTTCCAGATCTGCCAGTCAGCCAGACTCTTCCAGATCTGCCAGTCATCCAGACTCTTCCAGATCTGCCAGTCAGCCAGACTCTTCCAGATCTGCCAGTCAACCAGACTCTTCCAGATCTGCCAGTCAACCAGACTCTTCCAGATCTGCCAGTCAGCCAGACTCTTCCAGATCTGCCAGTCAACCAGACTCTTCCAGATCTGCCAGTCAGCCAGACTCTTCCAGATCTGCCAGTCAACCAGGATCTGCCGGAACCGTCAGTTTGCCAGACTCTTCCAGATCCGCCAGTCAGCCAGATTCTTCCTGATCCGCCAGTCAGCCAGGATCTGCCAGAGCCTTCCTCCTCTCCTGTGCTGCTGGAGTCTCCCGCCTGTCCGGCGCTGCTACCGGAGTCTGAAGAGCCCCTCTGTCCCGAGCTGCCCCTCTGTCCCGTGTTGTTAAGTAGGGTTGCCGTAGCTGGGAGGTCACGGAAGCAGACAAGGTGGGGGAAGACTGCGGTGAAGTGGGGGCCACGTCCAGCACCAGAGCCGCCACCACGGACAGATGCCCACCCAGACCCTCCCCGATAGGTTCAGGTTTTGCGGCCGGAGTCCGCACCTTGGGGGGGGGTACTGTCACGCCCTGGCCATAGTTTACTTTGTATGTTTCTATGTTTTGGTTGGTCAGGGTGTGATCTGGGTGGGCATTCTATGTTGGATGTCTTGTTTGTCTATTTCTGTGTTTGGCCTGATATGGTTCTCAATCAGGGGCAGGTGTTAGTCATTGTCTCTGATTGGGAACCATATTTAGGTAGCCTGGGTTTCACTGTGTGTTTGTGGGTGATTGTTCCTGTCTCTGTGTTTTGCACCAGATAGGGCTGTTTAGGTTTTTGCACATTTGTTATTTTGTTAGTTTATTCGTGTATAGTCCCTCTATTTAAATAAAATGAATCACAACCACGCTGCATTTTGGTCCGCTCCTCCTTCACCAGACGAAAGCCGTGACACCAAATGAGATGGTTTGGGATGAGTTGGACCGGAGAGTGAAGGAAAAGCAGCCAACAAGTGCTCAGCATACAGTTGAAGTCGGAAGTTTACATACACCTTAGCCAAATACATTTAAACTCGGTTTTTTGCAATTCCTGACATTTAATCAGAGTAAAAATTCCCTGTCTTAAGAATGTGAAATGTCAGAATAATAGAGAGATTGATTTATTTAAACTTTTATTTCATTCATCACATTCCCAGTGGGTCATAAATTTACATGCACTCAATTAGTATTTGGTAGCATTGCCTTTAAATTGTTTAAGTTGGGTCAAACGTTTCGCGCAGCCTTCCACAAGCTTCCCACAATAAGTTGGGTGAATTTTAGCCCATTCCTCCTGACAGAGCTGGTGTAACTGAGTCAGGTTTGTAGTCCTACTTGCTCGCACACACTTTTTCAGTTCTGCCCATACATTTTCTATAGGTTTGAGGTCAGGGCTTTGTGATGGCCACTCTAATACCTTGACTTTGTTGTCCTTAAGCCATTTTACCAGAACTTTGGAAGTGTGCTTGGGGTCATTGTCCATTTGGAAGACCCATTTGTGACCAAGCTTTAACTTCTGGACTGATGTCTTGAGATGTTGCTTCAATATATCCACCAAATTTTCCTTCCTCATTAATGAATTATTCTGAGGTCTTGGCTGATTTCTTTTGATTTTCCCATGATGTCAAGCAAAGAGGCACTGAGTTTGAAGGTAGGCCTTGAAATACATCCACAGGTACACCTCCAATTGACTCAAATGATGTCAATTAGCCTAGGGAAGCCTAGTGGTTGGAGTGTTGGACTCATAACCGAAAGGTTGCAAGTTCAAATCCCCGAGCTGACAAGGTACAAATCTGTCCTTCTGCCCCTGAACAGGCAGTTAACCCACTGTTCCTAGGCCGTCATTGAAAATAGGAATTTGTTCTTAACTGACTTGCCAGGTAAAATAAAAAATAACAGAAACCTCTAAAGCCATGACACAATTTTCTGGAATTTTTCAAGCTGTTTCAAGGCACAGTCAACTTAGTGTATGTAAACTTCTGACCCACTGGAATTGTGATACAGGGAATTATAAGTGAAATCTGTCTGTAAACAATTGTTGGAAAAATGACTTGTGTCATGCACAAAGTAGATGTCCTAACCAACTTGCCAAAACTATAGTTTGTTGACAAGAAATTTGTGGAGTGTTTGAAAAACGAGTTTTAATGACTCCAACCGAAGTGTATGGAAACTTCCGACTTCAACTGTATGTGGGAACTCCTTCAAGACTGTTGGAAAAGCATTCCTTATGAAGCTGGTTGAGAGAATGTCATGAGTGTGCAAAGGGTAGCTACTTTGAAGAATATAAAATATATTTTGATTTGGTTACATGATTCCATATGTTATTTTATAGTTTTTATGTCTTCACTATTATTCTACAATGTAGAAAATAGTAAAAATAAAGAAAAACCCTTGAATGAGTAGTTGTGTCCAAACTTTTGATTGGTACTGTATGTATTTTTTTTTTACAAAAGAAAGCAAAAACACAAAAGAAAAAAAAGATATGTTAAAGCTAATCTAGCCAAGTAGCCATTAAAAAATACAAATCGGACTGTGCACTAGTTCAAATTTTAGGCTACCTGTCCTGCACTACTATGGGGCAGGGGAAGTGTTTCAGTGAATGTTTCCCAAATGGCACCCTATTTCCTACATTGTGCACTACTTTTGACCACAGCCCTATGGACCAATGGTCAAAAGTAGTGCACTATATTGGGAATAGGGTGCCATTTGGGAGGCATTCTGTGAGTCACAATCCGCTTCTCAGAGGTCATGTAAGGTATTCTAATGAGTTGAAAGTGATGTCATACCCGGTATATAAGTCTGTAGCAGGGTGCTGGCCGGCAAACTTCTTTGAGAGCGCTATCAGACCTACCTGTGGAAGCAACACACCAGGGTGCCATTCCCAACTCCCATTCTCTGTTTCTGGGGATACTTTAGACGCTGCACTGGAAAACATGTTGTTTTGGCACAATCAGCCAGAGCCCTACCACCAGCATTCAACTGCAAGTTATATTCGGTAAGCTGACATCTCCAATTAGGAAACTTTAGTATGTTTTTAGATAACTTTAATAATCAGAAAAGTTTAATTCAGTGGAGAAAAAATGTATGAAGCCTTTAAGAAATTATTTTTAACATTTAAATGGGATTGAAAGCAGCAAAATGTTTCATATATTTTAATTAGCCCACAACTTCACCAATATTGTACTTGAGTGTTGTAGAAGCTGAGGCCAAGATCTTGCAAAATTGCTACTCTACATTTAAATCTGAGGTGCATTGGAATAAAGTACAAAATATATGGCTAAATAATGTTGTGCAAGGTGATTATGCATCATACAAGTTTATTAAAACATTTTACCTACCTACACCATAGTCAAGAAGTACTGATAAGATTAAACCTGGCTGACCATTGAGAATCCTCTTACTTATTTACGCTTCGATAATTAATGATCAACCGCACATTTTCCCCCTCCACTCTCGCTGCTCTCGCTCAGAGATGCCTTGGCGCCTTTCCTGAAACACGAGGAGGAACGGCACGCAACAGAAAATGGCGCCAAATGGTCTCCTTTCCAATATGTTCTCTGTGCAGCCACCTCGCCCGCTGTAAAACAGCAAGAAGAAACTCTGACTTATCTAAACCAAGGTAGCTAGCTATTCTTTCTTTATTACAAAAGTTATAGGTTGTTGGATAGAATTGAACTCATGGCATGTAATTGAGTGTAGGCCCACTCAGAAGAACATTCTCCCTCTTATCAGCACTGATACAATATGGAAAAAACATCCCTCCAGTAAACAGAACAACTGCATCACACACATGCTGCACGCTCATCTTTAGGCAAAGGAAGCTCATGTAATGGTCATATTCACTCTTTTTTTCTTTACATTTACTACCCACACAATATGAATGACACTTACATTTTAGTAAATCTTGTTCAGCTTATTTACATAGAGACACACAATTCCCCTTTAAATAGTCCCACATCAGGAATCTTGGATCTCTAGATATTCCACTTCAGTTTATGAAAGCACCCCCAGGGTATATAGTTGATTTTCATATTCATCTTATCTTGAACTGCATTTTCCCTCATTGTTCTCATCTTCTTGTTCTCTCTTGTGGTCTAATTTACGATCATCCATTGGATTTTTGTATTATGAATATATTGCATATAAGACGGCCATTTACCCAAAGTTACTAGGTAGGTTGCACATTTCGGTGAATGAAATTGCAAACTATTGGTAAAACAGCCCAAAATTATACAACCCCCACATAAAAAAATAAAAAAAAGTTAGTCTACTATGTAGGTCTACCTGCCTTTAAAATATGTTTATATGATATGACTATTGCACAGAAATACTTGCTTGATATGATGGAAATTGTAATAGTAAATTGCAAAGTAAAGATTTTTACTTGACAATTGGTGGGTTCAACCATAATCTGGTTGAAAACTTTTAGGGGGCACTGCAAAGGGTCTATGGGGGTAAACCCTGACTGTAAAATGATTTCTAAAGAAAAGGTGCTGATTGATTATTGCATTTCTATTCTTATACTGCCCCTTTTTCTGACTAATTGATTTCACGTTTTTCAATTTTAATCAGGTTTGTCTTAATGTTTTAAAATGTAGGTCAGTCCTACGAAATCCGTATGCTTAACAGAAAACTAGTGGAGTATACAGATATAAGCAGCAAATATGTTAAGGTAGGTTAAAGGTATTGTGTATGTATTTTTAACTTTCATGTGACCTCTTCTCTGACGTTTTTTTCTTTATCTGTTTGTATGTATCCTCCATTTCCTGAAACTGTCAACACACAGGTGACTCCTCAACCCTCTTCTTTCCACTTCGGGGGTTGGGCGGGTGCCATCTTTGAAGACTTGGTACTATCACCCATCTTCTCCCCTTCTGAACTTATACACCACCACACACTCAGCTCAGTTCAGCTTACCCTTCAACACATCAGCTTTATCGCACAACACATCACATACCTTCAAGTTGTCTTATTTGCTCTTTTTGCATAAGTTCATCTTACGTGCAATTCTGCTTTCGTCTATAGACTTTACTACTGGGAGTTATTCATAACGTTTTGACATCTTTTTACTTTGTTGAAATGTATTTCTTGTTTTTCTTTTTCAAATACGAAATGTGCATCAAGAACGTTGATCAATATAGCAAGGGAATTATTACAATCCTATGTTTGTTGTAAAGGAAACTGTGTTTAACTTTATTTAATTATTTAAAAAAGAACAAGTGGTATATTGAAGATGCCACTGGTTTATGAATAACACCCATTAGTACAACTCAAGTTGTCACTATGTGCACATTTTGTTGCAGGTTGTTATAATATGTTGGATCTATGATTGTTTTTAAGTGATTTGAATTATGGGAGTCGACTTTGATAAACCTTTATGTCTTTCACCAGTGAAATTCAATCAAATGACTTGGTTTAAAATCAAGGCAGATATCGGTATGCATTTTTCCATGAAGGGAAAAATGAAGTCATTTTAATTGAATTTAGCCATGTCCCAATACACATATCCATCCACTTGAAAGTTCTGTGTCGTCAGGCTGTCAGGAATGGACGGTCATATTTCGGTCGTGTTCAATGAAGCAGTCTAACGACACTAGAATGGAACAGGTGGCACTTGTACAAACAGATGACGTGTTGTGTCTGTCTATGTCCTTGTGCTCTGCGCAGTCACGCATGAGCCTCTGTGTAATAGGCTGAAATGAATGGAAACGTTGTTTTTACAGGTTGTTAATTTTACGATTTGATTTATGTTCTTAGTAGGTTTTAAATGTGCAATTAACTTAATACTAATGCAACAGTGAGGAGGAACATTGATTTATGTCCCTTCGTTTGCGTGGAAACAATAATGAAGTATGCACATGCAGTTGTCTAGTCTGTCGTTACCCATCCCGGCCAGGGCTTTAATAATGAACATCTTTATGTATGTGCTTTGTTCTCAAACGGTGACACTTCAAACAACTTCTACTGATTCCTCACTAAATGTCTTAATAACACAGGAAGAACTCATGGATATTTTATCTCATAGCTTCTGTCAACAAATAGTTTTGTTATGATGGCAGATTATTGCACAACCATCAGACATAATTGAATCTTATATGGCTTTAACCCCAGCATTATCTACCTTTCTATGCTTTTAGTCTATAGGAATCTGTGGCTGTTATTTGAAGTGTCATTCATATGAGCCGAAGCCAAGGGTGATGCAATCCATATGGATCTCCGCTCATTAATGCTGTCTGAATAAATTATCTGTAAATGGTTCTTCTGGGAGGTGGTGCGTAGCTTTTCGCACTTTGCCGAACGACACGATCGGCCACGTGCGAGGCTGCCTTGCCTAGTCACTGTGCTTCGTACTAATGCTTTGTCCTGCTTGTCCACAGAGCATTGTGCGTGTGGTGTTTCATGACCGGCGCCTGCAGTACACAGAACATCAGCAGCTGGAGGGTTGGAGATGGAACAGGCCTGGGGACAGAATCCTGGATGTAGGTAAGGCTGGTTGCCTGCAGACCAGAGAACTTCTTAAGTAAAGCCCAACCACAGTATGTTTGATGACTGACCTATGATATGATCTACATTGCCTTTGGTCTAATACTGAAGTGTAATTACTATGCAATTATTAGGTATTTACCGTTTTGACTAATCCTTTCTAAGTATCTACCTGGTAAAAAGGCATAATAATTTATTCTGACTTACTGACTTGATTGACTGTGTCCAGATACCCCCCTCTCTGTGGGTGTCGTCGAGCCTCGTGCGCACCCACTGCAGCTCAACACTATAGAGTTCCTCTGGGATCCCGTCAAGAACGCATCCGTCTTCATCCAGGTAACACGGTCAAATATCTATTTCCTTTCCCTGCTTTCTACCTTACTTTGGTCCTGGAATTGGGGTGAAAGTAAAATCATTAGACATATAAAAGGTTTTAGGAAGTGAGTTTATACAGTGACTTCCCACATCCCAGAGGGACTATTTTCCAATTCCACCCATCTCTTGCATTTGAAACTCTAATTACCATATAGAATGGCTCATGGATTGTGTATGTATGTTTGTTTGTGTTCAGGTCAACTGCATTAGCACTGAGTTCACCCCTAGGAAGCATGGTGGGGAGAAGGGAGTTCCCTTCCGTATCCAGATAGACACCTTCACTCAGAACGAACATGGAGAGTACCTGGAACATATGCACTCCTCCAGCTGTCAGGTCAAGGTCTTCAAGGTAAAGGGGCTCTTGGGTGGGTGGGTGGGTGGGTGGGTGTGTGTGGGTGGGGTGTGGGTGGGTGGGTGGGTGGGTGGGTGGGTGGGTGTGTGTGTGTGTGTGTGTTTGTGTGTGTGTGCATTTCTGGTTGTGAGAGCTATTAGTCCATTTAATTTCTTTGTGTACTTAATTTTTTCTTCTATTTTCTTTAAGCCAAAAGGAGCTGATCGTAAACTGAAGACTGATAGGGAAAAGATTGATAAAAAGTCCCATCAAGACAGGGAGAAATACCAATCCTCTCATGAAACCACCATGCTTACCGAGGTGAGGGACCCTAACACTGTGGCTTGTCACTTGACAAGCTATTCTGTCATAATATGTTAATATGTTGCTTAAGTCCACTCACGTTGATTGACTCCGTAGTCACTCTAACCAGCCCTTGATGCAGTTGTCTGTTAATGATTGTGACAGTCCGTCAGTGCCTTTTCTTTTGACGTCAAACCAACATGCTGGAAAAAACAGTGATTGTTTTCTACTAACCAGGTTTTAGGTTTCTAGGATTTCCCACTTATGTCTGTATCGGTCTACAATCACAATGTCCTAGTAAAACAGTAACCAGACGTACCTTTCTCTTTGCCATGGACATCTTATTAAAGTTAATTTCCTCTCTCTTTTGTTTCAGTGTTCCCCCTGGCCTGATGCCCCAAATCTCGGTAGCACTAACAACACTCCTTCCCCAGTCTACCACAGCTCCCCCACCTCATGTAGCTTTACTGATGGGTAAGACACCTCTCTTATCTGGATGAATTGAACTGTTTCATTGACTTAAATTGTTGATCATGAGGTAAATATAGGATTTATCTGTCTTTGTGCATCTATGGCAGTTCAGTTGCACACCCACCCATTTCCTGAAGAACCGTTATGTAGGACAAGAGGTTAGCCAAATTGGATCCTCCATTATCTACAGTGCAATCCCATTGGATCTGCCTATTTGCACTCGTCTTATCAGGACAAGGCATTACTTAATGACCCAACTCTTGTCATCTTCCCCATTTGTGTGACACTTTACTTTTATAGCAACAGCTCTCCAATCCAGCAGGGGGAGCTGATTCTGTCCGGCTGCTCTTCTGATGTAAGTAATGGGAGAAGTAGTATTAATGCCATTGCTCTCATCTCTTATTTTTTTAGGCAATTGTTTGGAGACAGTGGGGAGTCAGTGGGTGCTATAGCTACTCATTTCAAGGGCTCTTCTTCTTTTTGACATGTAGCACCTTGTGCCATCGTCCTCACCGCAGGACACGCAGCTGTGGCTTCAGCTTCACAGGTTCTCGCCTTACTGTCGGCTCTTCTCCAGGTTCTCAGGTAGTGTGTGTGTGGTTCAATTAACGCAAGACTAAACCTTAAGACCTAGTTGTATGTTCCTGAACTCTGTTGCCAGAGCATCCATTTCCTTGACAATGTTATGCCCGTTTCTAAGACTATAAACCGTTCTTTGTAGCTTTTTGTTTTGATGCATGTAATTGATATCTGAAGGACATTTCCAGTGAAAATTTAAATATAGATTATTTTTAAAGTGAAATAATTTAACACCTGAATGACGCTCTGATGACTGTCAGTCACTACAAATCTATAATTGCTTCTAACTTTGTAGAAAGGCCTTAGCAGAGAATAATCCGGGACTTTTCTCTCTCTTTATGTCCTTGTTCCTCCAAAACGTCATCAGACCAGTTTGTAAGTGACTGTGGATCTTCTGTGAATGTTGTAGGTGCTGACCTGTTGAAGATGAGCAGAGAGGACCTGATCCAAATCTGTGGTCCGTCAGATGGCATCCGGCTGTTCAACACCATCAAAGGAAGGTGAGACTAAACTGCAGTGGCAGGAAGACTAATCCAATATACATTTTTTGGCAACACTTCACATGTTTAATTAGTACTTTACTCAAGTGTGTAACTTTTATCCCACATTTACCATGGTCAATTCTGGATGGGTGTTATTCGTCTTTACTCTGGACAGGTGTATACAGCCCCGCCTCACCATCTATGTGTGTCAACAACAAGCTAGGAATCAACCACAGACAAAACCCGGGGGGGGAGAGGGTAGGTTACTGTACATCTCCAATTATTGTGGGTACTAGTTATCTGACACCAAAGGACCCTTTCTCGGACAAAGATAAGCCTAGTCCTGGACTAAGAACCTCCAGTGACTTTCCAGTATTTCCCATATCATGTTTTAGCTGGTGATGATCTCTAGCCCTCAGCTAATCGCCTTTCCTCCTATGTCTATAGTGTACCATGCTCTATATCTGGAGGACCTGACACTGGGGGACCTCTCAGAGAAGATAGCTCTCCTTTACAGTGTAACTCCCCAGCAGATCAGCCACATCTACAGACAAGGACCCACAGGGATACACATACTGGTCTCTGATGAGGTGAGAGAAGGCATTGGTCAGAGTTCAGATGAAGGATATAGTGTATCTACAGATTACTATTTGATTTTCAAGCATTTGGTTAGTAACCCTCTGACCTTCTCCTCCAATGCATTTTCAGAGGGAGACAAAGTTTTGAAAATAGACATTTGTTGAGTAGTTCTAGGGGTTGGGGTCATGGGTAGTGTTTCTATCAGTGAGTAGTGGTAGTGGTTGGGGTAATGGGTAGTGTTTCTATCAGTGAGTAGTGATAGTGCTAGTGGTTGGGGTCATGGGTAGCGTTTATCAGTGAGTAGTGCTAGTGGTAGGGGTTGGGGTCATGGGTAGTGTTTCTATCAGTGAGTAGTGATAGTGCTAGTGGTTGGGGTCATGGGTAGCGTTTATCAGTGAGTAGTGGTAGGGGTTGGGGTCATGGGTAGTGTTTCTATCAGTGAGTAGTGGTAGGGGTTGGGGTCATGGGTAGTGTTTCTATCACTGAGTAGTGATAGTGGTAGGGTTTGGGGTCATGGGTAGTGTTTCTAACAGTGAGTAGTGGTAGGGGTTGGGGTCATGGGTAGTGTTTCTATCACTGAGTAGTGGTAGGGTTTTGGGTCATGGGTAGTGTTTCTATCAGTGAGTAGTGATAGGGGTTGGCGTCATGGGTAGTGTTTCTATCACTGAGTAGTGATAGTGGTAGGGTTTGGGGTCATGGGTAGTGTTTCTATCAGTGAGTAGTGTTAGGGCTTGGGGTCATGGGTAGTGTTTCTATCAGTGAGTAGTGATAGTGGTAGGGTTTGGGGTCATGGGTAGTGTTTCTATCAGTGAGTAGTGGTAGGGCTTGGGGTCATGGGTAGTGTTTCTATCAGTGAGTAGTGATAGTGTTAGGGTTTGGGGTCATGGGTAGTGTTTCTATCAGTGAGTAGTGATAGTGCTAGTGGGGTTGGGGTTGTGGGTAGTGTTTCTATCAGTGATCAGTGATAGTGTTAGGGTTTGGGGTCATGGGTAGTGTTTCTATCAGTGATCAGTGATAGTGCTAGTGGTAGGGGTTGTGGGTAGTGTTTCTATCAGTGATCAGTGATAGTGTTAGGGTTTGGGGTCATGGGTAGTGTTTCTATCATAGTGTTTCTATCAGTGATCAGTGATAGTGTTAGGGTTTGGGGTCATGGGTAGTGTTTCTATCAGTGAGTAGTGATAGTGCTAGTGGGGTTGGGGTTGTGGGTAGTGTTTCTATCAGTGATCAGTGATAGTGTTAGGGTTTGGGGTCATGGGTAGTGTTTCTATCAGTGAGTAGTGATAGTGCTAGTGGTAGGGGTTGTGGAGTTGTTAGGTTATCTGTATTTCCTCCAGAGGCCCGGTGTTGGTTGTTTGTGCCCTGGGCTGGCATGGGTCAGTCAGCTTGGGTCACTAATATCACTAATGGCCCTGTGTAAATGGCAACGGCATAGAAAATCAATCATTAATGACTGGTAGGAAACAGGGGAATGTAGAGCTATGGATGCAGAGGAACTACAACAGAATCAACTGGCTCAGGCTGTTATGGCCAGCGCTGTTTCCATGCACTTGATTATGATGTCTGGTTACTGATTGACTACCAGCATCAAACAAATGAAGAGAAAGATGCCATTTAAATTTCAAATGAATATCTTCTTAATTTCTTCTTTCGCAGATGGTGCAGAACTTCACAGAGGAAACAAGCTTTGTTGTCAACACTCTGAAAGGTCATATTTCCCTCACTAACCTCTTAAATGCACAGAACCTCATGTAAATAAGCAATTTGTATACTTATTTAATGTTTTAACAGAGCTAATAGTTGTCCTATGTTAATCTTCTAATTGCAGATGAAAAAAGTGATGGCTACCATGTTGTGTTGAAGTGACTGGAGGACAGGTCTGGAGTGGATAGTTTAGATCCCTGTTCAAGTGTCTGGAACGTATAGGGATTGTTGTGGAGTATTGAAACTTTGTAACATTGAATAGTGCAATTGTATATATTGTTCATAGCTTATTCTATATATCATGTTCCTGTCCAGGCATTGCAATAACTCTGAAAGTGTCCTTGAGACAGCTTTTTAGTTCACTTTTTTAAATGTATTTTTTTATTAAGTTATTGGTTAATTTTGATGAGATGTGTAATTCGTTTAAATGCATGGTTCATTACTCCTGCAAAATGGACATGTTTAAAAAAAAAAGTAAATATCATAAAAATCTATTTAAAATCACTCTTTAAGTTGTTGAAATGTATCATAAAGTGTTGCTCAAAGAAATCCAAAATATACTACATTATTGGCATTCCTTTGTTACGATCTGTAGTTGTTGATTTGTTTGATGTTACATATTAGAAGGCAAACATTACTTTCTGCGGTATCAGTACATATTGTTTCATAAAGAGTGAGGACCAACTATTTTCTAGGGGTCACATTCAAGTATTCATTCTGAAACTTACTTTGATTTCATCTTCAAATGATATCTTTCCTATCCACATGGTTTATGTTTATTCAATAGTGTTTAGCAATACTACAGTGTTTCATAAGTGATGTAAAGTATTAACTCTGTTTGCTTCGGGCCACAATTGCTTTACCTATTTTAAACATTTGAATTAAAATAATCTAGACAAATATTTCAACCCCCAGTACAGACTTACAGATAAGGCAAATGAACAAATCATACAGCTGTAATAGCTAAGGATTCTCTCCTGCTTCTGTTATTTATCTCCCATTTAATGGAACATTTTATGTACAGCATATCAGTTGTTCCACATACCTGTCCTGAAATTTAAATAGCTTGATATTGTCCAATATGTTAAGTATTACTGCTAATGCTTGAATTTTAAGGAAAAAAAACTTGACTGCCATGACTGTGATGATGTGATTTCACTCAACATAAAGAATTTTGCACTGCTCTGTACTATTCTTCTGAGTTCAATTTATCATTCACTAACATTTGTTACAGTATAAACAAGATCAGCTCAATGTATTTAATGAAGAATGTTAAGTTCCCCAACAAGAAAAACTAAAATTGTCACTCAAACTGAAAGAAGAACTAACGAAGAATCACTGACAACAACCAAACTAAACAGGTGTTTTTGGAGGGGTTCTGAAAGACACTCATGGGGTTGTCCACTAAAAGTTGACTAGTAACAACAACAACTGGGTCCTAAAAGACACCCACCATCAGTGCAAACATTTGCCCAAGAGGCTAACAAAAGAAAATCCCACACCAAAGATAAAGATAGGAATCAAACCCAAAAGTGGAGCAAAACAAAAACAGGGAAGATCAGATAAAGAATAGCACCTGGGCCAGCGCAGGTGAAACACCTTCCCACTAACGAGATGGCAACCAGCACAGGTTTACCACATACTGACTAATGAGGTGACACCAATTGGTGCACTCTATGTGCTTAGGTCCTATACGTGCTAAAGTCGCACCTCAAAACAAATGGAAAAACCAAAACCTGTAACACGGAATTATAACATAATGCAGCTCTAACTACAATACAGATCAGGTTGATGCCCAGGGGACACTTGTTTAACACAGGAGTTGTGAAACAGTAGGTGGATGGTCTAGGGCACTTGTTAGTTAACTCATTGCTCACACCTGACATGACCTCCAAGTGAGGTCAGTCTGGTCACAAGGGGTACAGGGAGAGATAGTACCAGAACCAGCAGGAGCAGTCTTCCATAGGAATTAATGGAATTCTACAGTACTTCAATAAAAATTTTCAAGGACAAAATTACATATATTTAATCATTTTGTTGTTGTAGTGTGGACAGTAACATTAGCAATCTCCCAAAATTATACTTGAAATGTTTTTTATTTGTAAAAGTATGCATTAAGGTGTCTGTAATATAATAAGATTGGCAAAAACAAATGTAGACAGTGGTAAATGCATTTATATAGCTTCCAAAATATTTTTTACAATGGTGGTGGAGTACCAAGATGGAGACGCGGTGGCTTCAACACAACTAGACTGGACATAAAATATGTAGCCTGTGTTTAACGTTATCATGTAAAACTGCACACTGACCATTCATGATTGAAGCTGTCCTGACAGCAGCATTAAATAGCTGTTCTCACGTGGTTAGCTGAAACTATGCTTTAAATATATAATTTCCACAAAGTTTGCTGCTTCAGTGTCTTTAGATATTTCTGTCAGATGTTACTATGGAATACTGAAGTATAATTACAAGCATTTCATAATTGTCAAAGGCTTTTATTGACAATTACATGAAGTTGATGCAAAGAGTCAATATTTGCAGTGTTGACCCTTCTTTTTCAAGTTTGTTGTGCAAGACATTTTATACATAAACCTTAAGTAATATATTGTTTTTAAATGTTTGCATGCTTTTCTCCTCTGAAAAGCAAAAGCTGATTCAAAGGGGGTGTGGCAGATCTCTAAACTCTTATGTGAAAGACTCAGTTAGGATACACATTATCTTCAATGATCCTCACCTACTAACGAATTGACATCTCCTCAACTAATGTTTTCCGTGTCACAGAGGGGAGAGGACAGACCTTTTCCCAAATTAGAAAATGCTTATGTCGAAAGGGGGAGAGACCTAAAGGATGCAGGAGACACTGTTGGCAACATGGCAAGCATCTGACTTCACTGAATTAGTGCAAAACTAATTGGGAATCGTTGTGAATAAATGTCAATGATTTTCAGGCACTTAGTTGAAATAGGGATTTTAAACGAGTGTGTGTTATACTGAAACTGTGTGCAAGGGCCTTCGTCTAAATTAGATTCCTCTTTCTCCTTGTCTGAACTTAGGCGGCAGGTAGCCTACTGGTAAGAGTGTTGGGCCAGTAACCTAAAAGGTTACTGGATCAAATCCCTGAGCTGACAAGGTAAAACTCTGTTGTTCTGCCCCTGAACAAGGCAGTTAACCCACTGTTCCCTGGTAGGCTGTCATTGTAAATAAGAATTTGTTCTTAACTGATTTGGCTAGTAAAATAAATCTCCATCTGTGTGCTATAGTACTGAATATACACCCATGACGTAGACCAGTCCTGTGCCTTATTCACAAGCCTACACAAATTTAAATGCAAATCCAGACGAGGAATCTACAATGGTTCCTCCTTTAAAAGTTGCGAGTTTGCACCGTGGGATTTAGAGGTACTCAGTGTCACAGCTCCAGACCACCACAAGGGGGAGTTAAAGCATGGATGCAGGGTTTTTATATGACCAATCATATCGAGTGGTTAGCCTACCTGGTTAAATAAAGGACATAAATGTGCAATGGCCTTGCTGCATTTTATAGTACATATTTAGTATTTATACAAAACATACAAAATATGACGCAGTGACTATAATCGAAGATCCAGTTTATCATGGTGATATGAGCATTTATTTTATATTTCACAGTATCCAACATTGTACAACAAGTAACATATGACAAGTAACCAACTACTTATCTACACAAATAAAAGATACCTGTCAGTGCCCTCTGTCATTACTGAACCTCAATATGTCGAGAACAGAATTCTACTAAGAGCACATCTCCCAAATATGGACAAGATATAGTTGGAGACTGAGAGGGTGGTAAGACTTTTGATGGGAGCCTGTGACTCAAATGTGTGTTGACCTGATGATTAGCAGTGATTTATAGTCCATCCATTACAGTGGCAGATATTGGCAAATGAAGGAGAGGCTCATGGGAGGTGGCATGTCCCTGTGCATGCTGGGACATTGGACTGGAGCAGACAGTTGAGGACCACAGGGTCACTGCACAGATTTACTAGCCGTTTGCACCAATAGGGGATAAAACAAGGCTATCGTTCACACCTACATTTTAATGTCTTATTCTTTCTCTTAACCTTTAGTTTAGTTTTTATTTTTTATTATTATTTTAATTCCGTTTTGAAAAACAGGTGTACATTTTGCACGTGGTGCACACGCCCTCCTTTCAGTCCATGACTGGATGCATGACAGACAGGCGTGTGGTTGGTCCTCCTGGGAACCCTCTCATATGAAGGTCTACCTGGTCATGGAGGTCTGCAGACACCTGCTCAATATGGATGTGATCATGACCAATGATCTGAATTTGTATGTCTATGGTCATCCTGACTGAGGTATCCATCATACTCAGGAGATTGAGAGCTGTCAGAATAATATTATAATGATGAAAGGTATGTCTGTGAATGACATGTACTTTCTAATAGGCTTTGTGAGTCTTAATCTGAGGTAGAGCATTGATTTGAGAGTTCCTCCAGACTTAATGACAGTCTAAATAGTTTGGGATTTGTAAATCTTCATTTAATTGACTAAAAATTCATTCGTAATCTGATTTTCAAGCAGCACGATTCCTGAGATTGTGACAGATTGTTGGGTCCTGAGATTCGTTTTAGGGTCTAAAACAAATATGTCCGGCAGCTGCATCTTACAATATCTGCCACTGATAAAGTACCTATCACAGCAACTCCAAAGCATTCCAAAGATTCTCCAGCTCCTCTTGCACCAACATAACTCACACAACATCTTCATCTGACACGGTTTAGGCTGAGCTATGCATCTTGCACCAACATAACTCACAGAACATCTTCATCTGACACGGTTTAGGCTGAGCTATGCATCTTGCACCAACATAACTCACACAACATCTTCATCTGACACGGTTTAGGCTGAGCTATGCATCTTGCACCAACATAACTCACAGAACATCTTCATCTGACACGGTTTAGGCTGAGCTATGCATCTTGCACCAACATAACTCACAGAAAATCTTCATCTGACACGGTTTAGGCTGAGCTATGCATCTTGCACCAACATAACTCACAGAACATCTTCATCTGACACGGTTTAGGCTGAGCTATGCATCTTGCACCAACATAACTCACAGAACATCTTCATCTGACACGGTTTAGGCTGAGCTATGCATCTGGTGAGGCCTGGTAAATCTCAGTACTTAGCATGAATGCCCTAGCACTTTAGTTACCCACAGTTCATGTTCTAGGTTTCAGAGGACCAGGGTAAGACGCCAAGCTGAATGGAATCCGCATCAGGTCATGGGCAGGGGCTATGAGGTCAGAGGTGGGGGGGTCAGAGGTTAAAGGTGAATCTACTGGAGTTGGATGGAGAATGGGATGTGAGTGAGGGATAGATGGCAGTCCAATCAATGCATTCTATGCTCCCATGTGATTAATTTAACAATGTTTCGACCACTCAGGTCTTCATCAGGTCAAAGGGTCACATAACTCCATGTAGGGCCATAGAGTGGGACATTATGCCCCCTGTCCAGTACATCTTTCTGTCAGCCACTGTGGGCTTGGAGATGGGGGCCGGAGGAATGTGAGAATAGTATGTGCAGAGAGTAATTTCATATCTTATAGCTTCACATGCTTATCCTTTGTTTGATTGGATGTTCCGTATGGTATGTTTAGAGATACTTGTTGTCTATATCTGTTCTTTGGAACTCATGGGTTGTATCTGTAAGCTGCTTGAACAAAAACCCATTCTGCTTTGTCCTCCAGTTCCACTTCGAAAGGCACCATTCTACTCCTTCACCACTAGAGGGCATGCCAGAGCTTCTCTATGGTGAGGTACCCTGGCTGTCTCGTTGGCACACAAACGAGCACTCAAATTGGCCTAAGTTGTTGTTGAGTGAAAGAAAACCATTTTCCCCTCTTCACTCTCTTTCTCAGCCTTTGTTTGTTTTTGTGCTGAACGTTTTTACCTGCACAATTAAAAGTTGCGTGTGTTCTCTCAAGGGCCAAGCCATGAAAAGGACCTAGAATGTTTTGCACCATTTCCACCATAAACTGCAGTTGTCCGCTCAGTGTTAAGACATCTCTGTATGGCTGCCTGGCTGAAGGACTGAATATTTATGTTGTAAAGTTTGTTTGTAATATGTAGCGGAGAGTGGGGTATTTTAAGGCATTTTTTAAATTCAGAATCACTACGTCAAAGGAAATATAGTATTCTTTCTAACAAAGACCGATATATATTTTGGGATGTTGTTTATCCCTGGAAATAATCAGAATTCATGTGAGCATTACAGTTTTGAAAACATAGCTTGTACAAGAAAGGTGTTCTCTTGGCACAACTTACCCTGGGCAGTGGCAATTTTAGCATCAAATCTTAGTAGGGACAAAAAATAAATAAGTGGGATGCATGCCAGTAAAGCCACTGCACAACACAACACTAAACAATACATTAATTGCATAATATAACGGTGACAAACGGTGCCCACAAGCTATTAGGGCCTCCATAAAGCTGTCCCAACAGCAGTCCCAACATCTTACCACTGCTACACCTGGCTATCAGCAGAGCCCTGTCTGGCAGCGAAACAGTTCATTCAGCCTCATTTACTGCCTTTTAAAAAAACATAGCTGATATTGGCGCTGGACAAGCTGGCAGGGGGCGTAGAAGCCCGATGATCCCGCTGAGACGTGGGAGCCTGATGAACCGGCTGATGCGTGAGAGCCTGATGGCCCAGCTGAAGCATGACGTGGGGTAGGCTCCTGCCGAGCCCACCTGGGCAAGAAAAACCTCTCGAGCCAGCTAGGACGTGGAAGCCCGTCGAACTAGGATAGGCACCCCTGGGTTCCATCAACAATGGCACCCGGACCCGACATCACCAACAAAAACCCAGGCCTCCCTGATGCTTCCAATTTTGGTGTCAGCATTCTGTAAGGATCAACGCTGGAGACAGGAAGCAGGTACAGGGAGAACATTTAATGAATAACAGACATAAAACAAGACAGGACAGGGGACAAATAAATGGCATCAATGCTGACACGGGGATGAAACAGAGGAAACAGACAGATAAAGGGGAGGCAATCAAATAATAATGGTGTTCAGGTGGGTCCAATGAGGCGCATCGATGACGTCATCACCACAGTGACCATACGAACATATCCCAAACAGAAGCCATGGATTACAAGCAACATCCTCAATGAGCTAGGCTAGGGCTGCCGCTTTGAAGGTGCGGGACACTAATCCGGACGCTTATATGAAATTTAGCTATGCCCTCAGACGAACCATCAAACAGGCAAAGCGTCAATACAGGAATAAGATTGAATCCTACTACTACGCTCATCGGATGTGGCAGGGCTTGAAAACTATTACGGACTACAAAGGGAAACTCAGCCATGAACTGCCAAGTGACGCAAGTCTACCAGACGAGCTAAATGTCTTTTATGCTCGCTTTGAAGCAAGCAACGCTGAAGCATGCATGAGAGCACAAGCTGTTCCGGACAACTGTGTAATCACGCTCTCCATAGCCGATGTGAGCAAGACCTTTAAACAGGTCAACAGTCACAAAGCTGCAGGGCCAGATGGATTACCAGGACTGTTTACTCAAAGCATGCGCAGACCAACTGGCAAGTGGCTTTACTGACATTTTCAACCTCTCCCTGACTGAGTCTGTAATACCTACACATTTCAAACAGACCGCCATAGTCCCTGTGCCCAAGAAAGCAAAGGTAACCTGCCTAAATGATTACCGCACTGTATCACTCACGTTGGTAGCCATGAAGTGCTTTGAAAGGCTGGTCATGGCTCACATCAACACCATCATGCCAGAAACCCTAGACCCACTCCAATTCACATACCGCCCCAACAGATCCACAGATGATACAATCTCAATCACACTCCACACTTCCCTTTCTCACCTGTACAAAAGGAACACCTATGTGAGAATGCTGTTCATTGACTACAGCTCAGCGTTCAACACCAAAGTACCCACAAAGCTCATCACTAAGCTATGGACCCTGGGACTAAACATCTTCCTTACAGGTGGTAAGGGTAGGCAACAACACATTTTCCACACTGATCCTCAACAAGGGCCCCCCATCCTTTACTCCCTGCTCACCCACGACTGCATGGCCAAGCACGACTCTAACACCATCAATAAGTTTGCTGACGACATAACAGTGGTAGGCCTGATCACCGACAACGATGAGACAGCCTACAGGGAGGAAGTCAGAGACCTGGCAGTGTGGTGCCAGGATAACAACCTCTCCCTCAATGTAAGCAAGACAAAGGAGCTGATCGTGGACTATAGGAAAAGGAAAGCCGAACAGGCCCCCATTAACATCGACGGGGCTGAAGTGGAGCGGGTCAAGAGTTTCAAGTTCCTTGCTGTCCACATCACCAATGAACTATCATGGTCCAAACACACCAATACAGCCGTGAAGAGGGAACGACAACACCTTTCCCCCCAGGAGACTGAAAAGATTTGTCATGGGTCCCCAGATCCTCAAAACGTCCTACAGCTGCACCATCGAGAGCATCCTAACTGGATGCATCACTGCCTGGTATGGCAACTGCTCGGCATCTGACCGTAAATTGCTACAGAGGGCAGTGCGTACAACTCAGGATATCACTGGGGCCAAGCTTCCTTACATCCAGGACCTATACACCAGTCGGTTTCAGAGCCCAACATCTTTTCAAAGACTCCCGTCACCCAAGTCATAGACTGTTGTCTCTGCTACCGCACAGCAAGCGGTACCGGAGTGCCAAGTCTAGGACCAAAAGGCTCCTGAACAGCTTCTACCCCCAAGTCACAAGACTTCTGAAAAATTAATCAAATGGCCACCCGGACTATTTACAATGACACCCCCCCTTCCTTCACAGACTCCATAAAATTATGACCTCTTCCTAAATATTTGGTAACTTTGTGTATGGTTACTTAGAAACAAGGGGTGGCTCAACTAACCATTTGGCACGACTTACCCGACTCCCCCATAGCATTTGTATAGTAATTACTCACATTGCATTTTCCAAATCATGCTGTTTCCACCATTACCAAGTCCAATGTTCTCTCAGTTGTAAATCCCAATAAAGTCCAAGCCAGTTTCCCACAACCCTTCAGTCAGCCAGCACCGCAATACATTACCTCATTGACCCTTCCCTCTCACCCTCCAATCTACTGTCCCCTCTTTGAATTATAACCTCTGGGTTACACATGGTGCTAGGTTCCCTGACCCTGGCCCTGGCTGTAGCACAATATGAGGCTTGTGATATAATTCTAATGGTAAACTAAAAGATGGCTTCTTCTGAGAGAGAGAGGAGCTGGGCTAGGTGGATTTATGGGCCTTGTCCTGGCCGCCGGCCTCACTCTGATCTGCTTTTACTCCAACAACCCCTGACCCCCAGGGTCATTAGAATGCTCTCTGAATGGTCCCATTGGCCCACAGCCATCCCACACTCACTACTTGTTTGTCAAATTAAATTACTATATTTAACAGGGACACGAGCCGCCTGGCCGGGCCAAGTCCAACCAAACACACATCTGTTTGAAATTGTGACTTGCAATTAATTCATGTCATGAGCAAGTTTTTTTGGTCCCCCGCTCTCTTTTGTTTGTTGTTGTTTATTTTTCAGTAAATGTCTCGCTGTCTCTGGTTCACTAATGGCTTAAACAAGTGGGGACTCTGGCTCCTGGAACTGTGCTTTCAAAAAGGCTTGTGGCTAGATGGAGAAAAATGGAATACCACAGTGGGGTGTTTAATTCTGATACACAAAGCAGGCTTTTTTTATATTCTATTCAGACTGAGAGAGCAGGTTTTTCAGACAGTCAGTAAGTCAACAAAGCCTCTAAGAGCAGGAGTACTGATCTAGGATCAGTTTGGCCTTTTATATCATAACGGATAAGTGTCTCGGCCGTCATCGGAAGGAGACCAAGGTGCAGCGTGGTGAACGTACATTTGACCTTTATTAGAATGTTGCCAAGAAAACAAAGAAACGACCGTGAAACTTAACAGAGCATTACTGCCACTAAAAAAGATAATTACCCACATTGAAATGAGGGAAAAAAAGGGCTACCTAAGTATGATTCCCAATCAGAGACAACGATAGACAGCTGTCCCTGATTGAGAACCAAACCCGGCCAAAACATAGAAATAAAGAAACATAGAAAACAAAACATAGAATGCCCACCCCACATCACACCCTGACCTAACCAAATAGAGAAATAAAACGGCTCTCTAAGGTCAGGGCGTGACAATAAGTTTATATGGAAAGATTCTAGATCAGCATTCTTACTCTGAGACTCTGGTTATGGGCTCTTGTATGTATCGCTGCCAGATCACATAATCACTTCATCTTGTATCTCATATTTGTTGGCTGATTCAAACTATAGTATTAAGTCATAAGTGTGCATGTTTGTGCTGTGTACAGTACATGCTCTCTCTCTCTAACAGAACATTCCTCACATTCTTTCTGCCACACAGTTGGATCACGTCTGTAGGACAATCCTCCCAGTTAAGAAGCTTGGCTTGATTCTGGGGAAGATTCAATAAATGTTTCCTAATCTATGGGTGTCAAGAATAGAATATAGACTCCAAGCAAGCTGAACCACATTTCTACATTAGTGCTTGTGTCTAACATACTTGGACGCTTCATCTACCAGTCATGTGCACATATCATATGCCTTAGCCTTATTACATGTCTCCACCCACCACACTCCTCTGCCTTATCCACCATTGGCTAAAGAGATCTGCGGAAGACATCTTTATCACTGGATAACCAGAGGATCTTGGGAGAGAGTTGGGCTGAAAATGTTCAGTTCATGTGTTTGATAACAAACTTATTCATATGCACAACATGATAAACATGATAAAAAAGAAACGCCCCTTTTTCAGGACCCTGTCTTTCAAAGATAATTCGTAAAAATGCAAATAACTTCACAGATCTTCATTGTCAAGGGTTTAAACACTGTTTCCCATGCTTGTTCAACGAACCATAAACAATTTATGAAAATGCACCAGTGGAACGGTCGTTAAGACACTAACAGCTTACAGGCGGTAGGAAATTAAGGTCACAGTTATGAAAACTTAGGACACTAAAGAGGCCTTTCTACTGACTCTGAAAAACACACCAAAAAAAGATGCCACGGGTCCCTGCTCATCTGCGTGAATGTACCTTAGGCTGCAAGGAGGCATGAGGACTGCAGTTGTGGCCAGGGCAATAAATTGAAATGTCCGTACTGTGAGACACCTACGACAGCGCTACAAGGAGACAGGACGGACAGCTGATCACCCTCGCAGTGGTAGACCACGTGTAACAACACCTGCACAGGATTGGCACATCCGAAACATCACACCTGCGGGACAGGTACATGATGGAAACAACAACTGCCCGAGTTACTCCAGGAATGCACAATCCCTCCATCAGTGCTCACACTGTCCACAATAGGCTGAGAGAGGCTGGACTGAGGATTTGTAGGCCTCTTGTAAGGCAGGTCCTCACCAGACATCACCGGCAACAACATCGTCTATGGGCACAAACCCACCGTCGCTGGACCAGACAGGACTGGCAAAAAGTGCTCTTCACTGCCGAGTCGCGGTTTTGTCTCACCAGGGGTGATGGTCGGATTCGCGTTTATCGTCAAAGGAATGAACATTACACCGAGGCCTGTACTCTGGTGTGGGATTGATTTGGAGGTGGAGGGTCCGTCATGGTCTGGGGTAGTGTGTCACAGCATCATCGGACTGAGCTTGTTGTCATTGCAGGCAATCTCAACGCTATGTGTTACAGTGAAGACATCCTCCTCCCTCATGTGGTACCCTTCCTGCAAGCTCATCCTGACATGACCCTCCAGCATGACAATGCCACCAGCCATACTGCTTGTTCTCTGCATGATTTCCTGCAAGACAGGAATGTCAATGTTCTGCCATGGCCAGCGAAGAGTCCGTATCTCAATCCCATTGAGCACGGCTGGGACATGTTGGATCGGACGGGTCAAGACCAGGGCCATTCCCCCAGAAATGTCCGGGAACTTGCAGGTGCCTTGGTGGAAGAGTGGAGTAACATCTCACAGCAAGAACTGACAAATCTGGTGCAGTCCATGAGGAGGAGATGCATTGCAGTACTTAATGCAGCTCGTAGCCACACCAGATATTGACTATTACTTTATATTTTGACCCCCCTTTTGATCAGGGACATATTATTCCATTTCTGTTAGTCACATGTCTGTGGAACTTGTTCAGTTCATGTCTCAGTTGTTGAATCTTGTTATGTTCATACAAATATTTACACATGTTAAGTTTGCTGAAAATAAACACAGTTGACAGTGAGAGGACATTTCTTTTTTTGCTGAGTTTATGTTTTTTAAGAGGAGAATCAGTGCGAATAGCTACACTGTTAGCCGCTTTGTAATTGTATTCGTAACTTACTGTAATAATTAACAGTATAATACTGTATACAATTGATTACAGTAGAATTCTGTACATTTGTTATACATCACACTGTAGAATGCAAAGTAAAACACCGTAACTGTGTTTTACAGAATTAATAATGGTGCATTGTGGGAAAATGTTGTGGGCAGTGAAAGAGTCTCTGGGTCATTTACATATTTTAAGGTGTGCCTTGTAAGAGGCTATATTTGTTGCACCCCTGAGTGAGAATGATGTACGCACACAGAATAAGGTCATATACTGTAATTTAAGGATTTTGTCAGTTGCTGCCAGTAATTTATTGTAATTCAGAATACAGGACCATACTGAGTTTTTGGAGCGCCAAAAACCATTTGAGGACTACTGTAGTGTGTGGTGTTCTCACTCATTAACATATTTAGAGGCATGTTTTACAAGAGGCTTAATTTGTAAGAACCTCTATTTGTTGCACAAGTTATATGTGGTAGTAATTCCCTAACCATTAAATGCATATAGGGAACAGATCACGGTGGTAGGGGGTCTTAAACCTTTTAATGGTTGAATATTTACCCATGTCCATTTGATCTGTTGTGCCCTGTAATCACGGCCAGTTGGGAAGCCTTTGTTTAGGCCTCTAGTAATGCAGATGACATAACATACCTAGTACTCTGTAATATGCTGTAATATGGAAATGCCTACAGCCAACCAGCTTGCTCTAATTACTTGGAATTGCAGTAAAATACTGTAGAAATTATTTTCTTACAATTTAACTTCTTTTTTTAAGGCCAGGATTCAATCAAATCAAGTGTTACCCAGTGATATTCGACACTGCTGGTGTTTTGGTGGTGTCAGGGGTTAATAACTGTCGAATCGGTGAGCGGCTGCTCATGTGGTTGTCACGAAGCTCCACCCCTCCCACTCGTGTTAGAAGTTCAGAATGAGAAAGTGTGAGTAGGCTGAATAGTCTATTGAAATAATGACACTCAAGTTTAAAGTCATTAAACTAAGTCATTCGGATTTATGTCAGCCTCATTGAGGTGGAGAAACTGTATGGGGTTTATTACTATTGTGACTCGGTCCATCCAATGGCAGTGTCCGCAATAGCCTACCGTACAGGGCTGCTTGTGCATTTGACAGTTCTAATGCAGTTCCACCTCCGACAGACATCGCCAAAACAAACGCTTTGCAGATGTGGGCTAAAGCTGATCTGATTGAATTGGGCCCTTACTCTATGGTACTGTGTTTCATTGTTCTGCCGTCTATTCACATTATCTCAGTATTGTATTGGCACTCGTCAGAGAGTCAGAGATACACTATATATACAAAAGTATGTGGACACCCCACATTAGTGGATTCGGCTACTTAAGCCACACTGTTGCTGACAGGTGTATAATATCAAGCACACATCCATGCAATCTCAATAGACAAACATTGGCAGTAGGATGTCCTTACTGAGGAGCTCAGTGACTTTCAACGTGGCGCCGTTATAGGATGCCACCTTTCAAACAAGTCAGTTTGTCAAATTTATGCCCTGCTAGAGCTTTTATATTTTCATCACTCTTTGTTGCTGAGAATCTTCCTGCACAACAGGAAATGCAAACTTGTAGTGCGTTGAAGGTGTAAGTTTTAATGTCACGGGCACAAGTACAGTGAAATGTGTTTCAAAAGGCTTACGGATTCTAAAGTTTTTGATTTCCACTTTAAAATGTCAGACTTGATTTGCCCTAATAAAAAATGAATCAACCCCCTACAAAGAAATTAATTATAATTATAATAATAATTATAATTATAATCCACGTAATTCACATTTTCTGTTAGTGCAGGATTATTTTCACGCTGTAGCAAACTGGCTCAAATTAAGATCTTACACCTGTACAGCCCTTTCAGTAACAGTTACAGAAACTTTTTACTTGCTTATGCAGTTTTTTTTAACAACCTTGGTTGAAGGTGCTGAATGCTAAGGACAAGCTCAAATTCTAAATGACTGGGTAATATGTCGCTGCATGGGCAATTCCAGTAATACACTGTAAATTTGTTTTTAGTAACATTTATGTTACCTTAAAATGGATAACTGTAAAATGTAATACCTTAGCTGTACTGTAAAATAAATTACAGTAACTTACTGGCCAACTGCTACCAATAAATTACTGTACATTTTACAGGAAATATTTTACATTGTACTGTATAACAGCTCACCTTTCCAGGGGAATGAGCAGCCCCAACCACAGTGATGGACAGAACTTCTACTAGTGATAATGCCAGTGTCAGTCCAGCTGTTTCTGCCTTGCACCCCCACCCAGGTTGATGCGATGTGTGAGAATGCTTTCCCACCTAAAATGGAGGGTTTTGACACACTGCTGGTGCTAAAAGCACAGATATTGGTAGGGGTTTAGCACTGTTCTTAAATTACTCTAAAAGGGTCGAGTAAGTGTCTCCTCTTTCCATCCCTATGGGGAGAATGACTGAGGGGATTGTACATGTTTGTAATTTTGGGTTGGGGGGGGGTCATTGGTCAGACACACAGTCTTTTCTAACCTTCTCTACAGCTCACTGAGCTCAAACTGATGGGTCCTCTCTGCTTTCACATGGAGCCTGCGTGAACAGCAATAGACATAACCCATTAAGCAGCTCAAGTCTCCATTTAGATGCAACACTTATACTGAAGAAGGAAAATACCTTGCTAATGCAGATTTAATTCATTAATGAATTAGTTATTACAGTGTTATTCAGTGTATTGGACATATGCTATATCATATATTAAATTGTGATCAGTTTCAGTAATGTGTATTCATCAAAGTTTGCTTTATGGCATGTCTTAATAAACTCCAAGTGGAGCAGAGTCACTTAGACAGAGGGAGGGTTATTGAACAACAGATGCTGATTTGCATAGGAGCATATTGTGAATAATTACAGGTGGATTATACTGTGACACCTATGGTCCGGGTGCCACGGGGGCTGACCTCTTTAGCTTCCGTGAAAACGTGTGTGAGTAAAGAAATGGACTAATTCAAAAAGATTTCTTTACATCATACAGCTGTTGAATATGTTCCTCCTTGCTCCTGAGTGGCGCAGCGGCGCAGCGGTCTAAGGCACTGCATCTCAGTGCAAGAGGCATCACAGTCTCTGGTTCAAATCTAGGCTTTATCACATCCGGCCGTGATTGGGAGTCCCATACGGCGGTGCACAATTGGCCCAGCGTTGTCCGTGTTTGGCTGGTGTAGGCTGTCATTATCAATAAAAATGTGTTCTTACTGACTTGTCTAGTTAAATAAAGGTTAAATCAAAATAATACATCTCCAGTCACATCATTTAATAACCCTCTAGAGTCAATTGATGCACCGCTGCGTCAATCTAAGTTACATATCTAACAAAAAATCCTCATCCAAATTCGTCAGTTGAAGAGATATCAGATTCTTTTTGCATTGGACGCCACCGCATCCGCCGGTGAGACATCCAGAACATCGGTGAGACATCCAGAACATCTGTGAGACATCCAGAACATCGGTGAGACATCCAGAACATCTGTGAGAAATCCAGAACATCGGTGAGACATCCAGAACATCTGTGAGACATCCAGAACATCGGTCTTCTAACAAAAACATCTTTAGTGTCCGAACGGATCGACCTACACAATGGTGTTCTGTGACAATTATTCTCTGCCTGGTATGGCAACTGCTCGGCCTTGACCGCAAGGCACTACAGAGGGTAGGGCAAATGGCCCTGTATCTCACCGGGGCCAAGCTTCCTGCCATCCAGGACCTCTATACCAGGCATTGTCAGAGGAAGGCCCAAAAAATTGTCAAAGACTCCAGCCACCCTAATCATAGACTGTTATCTCTGCTACCGCATTGCAAGTGGTACCGGAGCGCCTAGGTCCAAGAGGCTTAAACAGCTTCTACCCCCAAGCCATAACACTCCTGAACATCTAATCAAATGGCTACCCACACTATTTGCCCCCCCCCCCCGCCCCCTCTCTTTACACCGCTGCTACTCTCTGTTGTTTTCATCTATGCATAGTCACTTTAATAACTCTACCTACATGTACATACTACCTTAACTATCTGGTGCCCCCGCACATTGACTCTGTACCGGTACCCCCTGTATATAGTCTCGCTATTGTTGTTTACTCCTGCTCTTTAATTACTTGTTACTTTTATCTATTATTCTTGTCTGTATTTTTGAAACTGCATTATTGGTTGAGGGCTCGTAAGTAAGTGTTTCACTGTATGTGAATAATAACATTTGATTTAATTTGTTCTCCGTTTTGCTCTATGACCCCCACAAGTGTCAAGGGACTCATCTGAAGGTAACCGGTACCAGAATAACATAGAATGGAAGTATGAAGGTAGTGGATTAAATATGTGTCAAAATAAAAAATATTTCCAGATGTTCTTTTTATATCTCCTAGATTTAGTACAGACACTTCAAAACCTTTCTTATTATTTATTTTTTGACTGCACTTTTTGCCATTTATTAATGTGTTTTGCAATGCGTTTCTATGGGCTTTAGTAGTAAAGGCCAAAATCAATATTTTACCAAATCATTTTTTAAATATATTTTTGCGATACCTAAATTCTAAATAGCTAAATGATCCAAAGTGATCCCAACGTTTTAGACTAAAGAAATAAGGTACAGTATAATGAAAAGAAAAACATGAAACAGCAGTGGAATCTTTTGCCTAAGCAACAGAAGGTATTAAGCATCTCATCAGACAAATAATGAAAAAGTGCCTTCCTTGAGTTCCCTGTAAAATTATTGGTTGTGAGATGTTAGCATGGCTTACTCAGGAGGTGCTAAATGGTCCTGCTGGGGCTGGTTGTTGTTGGTACAGAGGCAGGTTTCCTGTGTGAGAAGGGGCAAGCAAAGTGAGCGGGCAGGCGGGTGCTGTGTTGGGTGGTTAAGCCTGTCAGCACTGCCAGGGTGCATCATACCAGCTCTGGGTTCACATACTATTTAAAATCATTTCAAAGACATTAGCAGTGCTTGATTGAGCTTGCCTGGTGCAATGGAACCCATAGAATAGTCACAAAGTCACACAACTCTATGTAGGCTCAAGCAAATGCTCAAAGTACTATGAAAGATTTCAAATGGTATTTGAACCCAGGTCTGCACTGGACTACAGTTGGGAAACTATGATGCTCTACTCTGCTCTACATTTTGAGTCCAATTCAGGTAAATCTGATCCCCTGGCCACAGCACAGGCTTTGATTTAGCATTCATGTAAAGTCACGCTGGTGGAGAAGGGCACATGGATGCGGAGACGCACGCACACACAGTACACACAAGATTTAAAGGCACATTGTTTTATAACTTCACAATTACCTCTGTGTGTGTGTGTGTGTGTGTGTGTGTGTGTGTGTGTGTGTGTGTGTGTGTGTGTGTGTGTGTGTGTGTGTGTGTGTGTGTGTGTGTGTGTGTGTGTGCTAGAGCGAGTGCATGTGGTTTGAAAGAAGTACCCTCCAAGTGGTTTGAAAGAAGGACCCTCCTAACTTTCACAAAAATAATACTCATCTATAAATCTGAAGAAAAAAAACACAAGGCCATGTAAAAATGGGGTTATGTTTGAGCTGTTTTGGCCAACAGTCCGCAAGATCCTCAGCTTTTCTTTTCTGTGGTGTCTTAGTTGTCAGCACATTTAGCTTGTTAAAGGGAATATCAATAGAAACATCTTCAAGGCACCTCCGGCTATCGCAATCTAAAATGCCCTCTGAACACACCCCCAGGCATCAAAGCCTCAGCTAGCTCTGCTATCTCTCTGACACGAAGTACAATTTTAATTACATATAAGATTTCCACTCTGTACTGCTAGGGCCTCTCCTAGAGGGGGGGTGTTCAGTTTACAGATGTAGGATCTCACTGTGATCACCCTATATTGCAGCAGAACTTTAAAAATATTATTTCCACTTATCCCTTAAGAAACATTTATTAACCCCTACAAAAATGTCCATGAATCATATTCATCACAATAATTCACATTTCTTGTTGTCTTGTAGTCTGTCATACTGTATATAACAAGTAACCACCTTTATTTCTCCAAGTACTTAAATGATATGATATACACTATGTACAGACTTTTTAAAATTGTCTGAATAGTTAGACACCACAAAAGCAAACTGGTCACACCAGATCTTGAGGTAGAAATCTAAAAAGAAAAGGATTCACAATGAAAGACAAGAATATCTCCAAATATACCCTACATCCTTCATGTAATGGAGCTGTTTCCAGGATATATACATTGGTTCATTCGCAACAATGTCACTGTGGTTCCAGACCACTTCCCCCAGTCAGTCTCTGTGTTAAAGGAGACACATTAATGATTTGCCAGTTGGACTATTGTGCCATTGTATAGACTATAGAGGGCTGTGTTTTGTTTAGGCTGGTTTATGCTGCATCATGACATCTTCCTGTTTCCTGTACCATGTGACAGACAGGGAAATTCTGTGGCAATATATGATACCTGTGAGACGCTGGGGTCCCTTACTCAAATCAAATCAAATTTTATTTATCACATGTGCCAAATACAACCTTACAGTGAAATGCTTACTTACAACCCCTTAACCAATATTGCAGTTTTAAGAAAAAACAAGTGTTAAGAAAGTATTTACTAAATAAACTGAAGTAAACAATAAATAAATTTTAAATTTTTTATAGAAAAACAACATTGAAAAATAAAAATATTAAAGAGCAAAAATAAAATGACAAATGAGGCTATATACAGGGGGTACCGGTATAGAGTCAATGTGCAGGGGCACAGGTTAGTTGAGGTAATATGTACATGTAGGTAGAGGTAAAGTGACTATGCATTGATAATAAACAGAGTAGCAGCAGTGTAAAAATGGGGGAGGGGGGGGGGGCGTGAGGATCAGCGTGGCAGATGTGTTGTAACCTACCCTTACCACCTGGGCGTGGCCCGTCAGAAAGTCCAGGATCCAGTTGCAGAGGGAGGTGTTTAGTCCCAGGGTCCTTAGCCTAGTGATGAGCTTTGAGGGCATTATGGTGTTTTAGGCTGAGCTGTAGTCAATGAACAGCATTCTCACATAAGTGTTCCTTTTGTCCAGGTGGGAAAGGGCAGTGTGGAGTGCAATAGAGATTGCATCCTCTGTGGATCTGTTGGGGCGGTATGCAAATTGGAATGCGTCTAGGGTTTCTGTGATATTGGGTTTGTGTTGAACCATGACATATCTTTCAAAGCACTCCATGGCTACAGACGTGAGAGCTACTGTAGGTAGTCATTTAGGCAGGTTACCTTGGTGTTCTTAGGCACAGGGACTATGGTGGTCTGCTTGAAACATGTTCGTATTACAGACTCGGTCAGGGACAGGATTTTTGCCATTCGTTCCAGTCATTGGCAGCAGAGAACTGTAAGGAAAGGCGGCCAAAGGAAGTATAGTAGGTTCACAATAAATGTGGCACAATTCAGTTGTTTCAGAGTTACGCAATAAGAGCCACAATGCTAATGTTCTCTGGGTGTCACTGAGTAGCCTGATACCCCATGTCATTGATACACAATCCATAGGTAAGGCTGTACAGTGAAATAAGTATGCCCCCAATGCAAACCTAAAGTCTAATACAGTGCGATTTCAACAGATTTTTGTCAAAATAATAAATTATTGTCTTTTGTTGATTTTATATAACAACATTCCAACCTCGTTTATTATGATCTATTCAATTATGGGATAATTCTACTATTTGTATTCATTTGCATCACTGTCAATTACATACTTTTATTTTGAAGGCTAACCGCAAAGTCCCTAATCTTCTACATCTGCACACACAATACATAGATTTTTCTATTGTGTTATTGACTGTACGTTTGTTTATGTGTAACTCTGTGTTGTTGTTTTTGTCGCACTGCTTTGCTTTATCTTGGTCACGTCGCAGTTGTAAATGAAAACTTGTTCTCAACTGGCCTACCTGGTTAAATAAAGGTGAAATAAAAATATGTGTATTGACCAAAAAATACAATACTGCGTGGATGTTGAAAAAACAATACTGCGTGGATGTTGAAAAAACAATACTGCGTGGATGTTTTGGAGTCTGATAACCCTGAGGGCATTGGGAAAAAAATATATTGGGTATTGAGTAGACTTTCATTGATCCCCAATCCTGAAGGCAAACCGCAAATTCCTCTATTGTGCCTAATACTTATTGTGGCTAGCTTCACAACACATAACCCGATCCGATCAAGCCTCATTAGCCAGGTGAAGCTAGCTGCCTGCTTATAACGTTAGCTTTGGGCAACAGGGTTAAGTAGTTGGCTAGCTATTTATTTTCATGAACTGAAGTTCAATTTCAATAGGTGAACAACATGTGGCTACCTAGCTAATATTCACTCACAAGGATTCCTAAATCCTTGCTAAGAATAATGAAAATGACTGCAGTTTCTACTGGTCATTGTTTTCAGGCTGGTTGTATTGGTACTAGCTAGGTACCAAGCTAAAGCTAGGTAGCTACCCCAGAAGTAGAGGTTGAACAAATATCTTATTACCAACGCGGTATTGTTCGTGGCCGGTGTGCTTGTTTGCAGACTTTTTTGTACAGCTTTGACTGTGCTACTGATAGTGGTGGAGCTTGGCAAGCACGTGCAAATTCAATACACACAACATTCTATAATTTAATTGTGTTCCTTGGCGTGTAAAATTAAAAGCTTATTTAACATGTCAAATTGTGTTCTTTGATGTGTCAAATTGTGTTATTTGACGCATCAAATTGTGTTATTTGACGTGTATCTTTTTTGACACACAAAGACACAAACAGCGTTCCTTAGGATTCAATCTTAGTCCTGTATTGACGCTTTGCCTGTTTGATGGTTTGTCGGAGGGCACAGCAGGATTTCCTATAAGTGTCCGGGTTAGAGTCCCACTCATTGAAATCTGCAGCTCTACCCTTTAGCTCCGTTACGGATGTTGCCTGTAATCCATGGCTTCTGGTTGGGGTATGTACGTACAGTCACTATGGAGTCAACATCGATGCACTTATTGATAAAGCTAGTGACTGATGTGGTGTACTCCTCAATGCCATCGGAAGAATCCCGGAACATATTCCAGTCTGTGATCGCAAAACAGTCCTGTACCTTAGCATCTGTGTCATCTGACTACTTTCGTATTGAGCGAGTCACTGGTACTTCCTGCTTTAGTTTTTGCTTGTAAGCAGGAATCAAGAGGATAGAGTTATGATGAGATTTACTAAATGGAGGACGAGGGAGAGCATTGCACGCGTCTCTGTGTTTGGAGTAAAGTTGGTCTCGAGTTGTTTTTCCTCTGGATGCACATGTAACATGCTGGTAGAAATGAGGTCAAACGGATTTAAGCGTCCCTGCATTAAAGTCCCGGGCCACTACGAGCACCGCCTCTGGATGAGCATTTTCTGGTTTGCTTATGGCCTTATACAGCTCGTTGAGTACAGTCTTAGTGCCAGCATCGGTTTGTGGTTAATAGACAGCTTCGAAAAATAAAGATATAGAGTGTGGTCTATAGATTATCATGAGATACTTACTCTACCTCAGGCAGGCAAAATCTCGAGAATTCATTAATATCAGATTTCGTGCACCAGCTGTTATTGGCAAATAGACACAGACCGTCTCCACTAGTCTTACCAGAGGCAGCCTCATCATGCCGATGCACGGAAAGCCCAGCCAGCTGTATGTTATCCATGTCATCTTTCAGCCACATAACATAGTACAGTTTCTAATGTCCCATGATAGGATAGTCTTGATCGGAGTTTATCCAGTTTATTATTTAATGATTGCACATCGGCTAATAGGACTGGTATTGTCACGACTTCCGCCGAGGTCGGTCCCTCTCCTTGTTCGGGCGGCGTTCGGTAGTCGACGTCACCAGTCTTCTAGCCTATCCACCTTTCATTTTCCATTTGTTTTGTCTTGCACACATGTTGAGTATTTAACCGTCTGTTCCCCCCATGTCCTTGTCCGGTATTGTTTATTTGTAGTGCTTGTGCACGTTATGCCACGTTATGCACGTGTACCGGGTTTTGTTTACCCATTGATTTATTGTTCTGTTTACGGTGGTTTTGTTTATTAAACTGCGCCATTGTAAATCAGTTTTTGCTCTCCTGCGCCTGACTTCTCTGCCGCCAGTATGCACCCCCTACAGGTATAGGCGGGTTACCCACTTGACATCTGATTCTTACAAGGCACCCCAACCTACAACCCCTATATCTCCGTCTCCTATCACGCGAATGACGGAGATTCTCACATCACCCCGCTCCTCCGCTCTCTCCACTGGCTTCCAGTTGAAGCTCGCATCCGCTACAAGACCATGGTGCTTGCCTACGGAGCTGTGAGGGGAACGGCACCGCAGTACCTCCAGGCTCTGATCAGGCCCTACACCCAAACAAGGGCACTGCGTTCATCCACCACTGGCCTGCTCGCCTCCCTACCACTGAGGAAGTACAGTTCCCGCTCAGCCCAGTCAAAACTGTTCGCTGCTCTGGCCCCCCAATGGTGGAACAAACTCCCTCACGACGCCAGGACAGCGGAGTCAATCACCACCTTCCGGAGACACCTGAAACCCCACCTCTTCAAGGAATACCTAGGATAGGATAAGTAATCCTTCTCACCCCCCCCTTAAATGATTTAGATGTACTATTGTAAAGTGGCTGTTCCACTGGATGTCAGAAGGTGAATTCACCAATTTGTAAGTCGCTCTGGATAAGAGCGTCTGCTAAATGACTTAAATGTAAATGTAAAATTTGGGCCTTGTCCGTTGTCTGAAGTAAATCCTTTGTGTCAGACTTGTTAAAGAAATAATTTTTGTCCAGTACGAGGTGAGTAATCGCTGTTCTGATATCCAGAAGCTTTTTTAGGTCATAAGAGATGGTGGCAGAAACAATATGTACAAAATAAGTTACAAATAATGTGAGAAAATACACACAACAGCACAATTGGTTAGGAGCCCATAAAACGGCAGCCATCTTCTCCGGCCCCATTCGTAAGCCTGTGTTCAGCTGTTCAAACTGTAGTTTCAGTCTGTATTTCTAGGGCATAATTACAATGGTGAAAATAGGCGCACAGCACAGCAGGAGTTTCCATCCCTAAGAGAGGCCCAGTCCATAAATTGCTTTATTACGATGATCGGCCCACTTGGGTCAAATGTCAAGATGTAACACTCTGTTGTTTATTAAAATAGCATAATATTATTTCACCCATTCACTCTCTCTCACAATGATTGAACAGTATCTTTGATCTCCTGTCTTTTTCTGCGTACCATATAATTGTAATGTTAATGGGTGTGTGAAATTGCATGATTAGTGGTCTTGTGTAGATAGACAGATATATCATCAACAGATCAATAAATCTTTCTCTTTCAACAACATGCAGTTTTTCTTCTGGTGGATTTATTGATATTATGTGGAGGTTATATTCTGATGCCTTCACACAAACAATGATTCATTGTTAACAGCCGACTGGGTTTAGTTTAGCTGCTTGATTCCCCAAAATACCATTAGAAAGTGGAAGGATTTTGAGCGGATAAAAATGACTTACTACTAAATCAGTGGATGTTGTCATTGGATGAGGATAGGAAGAGGTGCTTATTTAGTGGCCTTTTGTCAGCAACGTAAGTCACCATAAGGACACTTAGAAAGAAGAATCCTTTTGGATCAAATTTGTAAGTCCTCTGAGCCTAGTGTGAGTTGTGTCTGGTGGCATTGTTTAATCATGCTACCTTCCCTTCTCTATCAGCTGCCCTGCCCACCCTCCTCTCTTTGCTCCATCTCTCTCTCTCTCCAGCGGCCCAGTGTCAGCCATCTAGGCAACAGCTAAGTGGAGAGGGGATGGATAGAGAGAGAGAGCAGGAGGGAGGACGAGTGAAACAGAGAGAGAGGGACAGAGAGAGTGAATGCCCTGCTCTCTCCCCTGAGACCTAATTCTTATACAACTGCATCTTAGTCTGGCACCACTGGAACCATGGGACCAAGCAGCATGGAGAACACACTGTGTAGATTCTAGAACGTGATGTCTTGAACCTCGCTCTTCCTCGTTCATTCTCTCTTTCTCTGAGCTTTGAGACAGGGCATGCAAAGCTAAGCCCAGCCCAGACTATCTCTGTGGACTCTCTCTTTCTCTCTCTATGGTAGAGTTTTCAGTCTTACATCTCACCTCGTTTGTGTTCTTGTCTAATTAGCTAGTGCCTTGCCCGTTAGTGTTCATCTTGCCTCCCGTCCTAACCTCTTGTTCTCTTAGCTCCCTTATTACCCCAGGCTATTTTTCTTCCATCCTCTCTCTGAGAGAATAAGGAATTCAAGTGGCAAATGAAATCAGTGGCAAACACATCAAAAGGATCCTCAGCAGAGTTCCGTTGCCTGTCAGAGTAAAATCATTTGTTCCCCCCTCTTTTTACACTTTCTCCACGCCGTCATCCTTTTTACAACCCCCGTTCTTCCGCTCTCCTTATCTCTGTCTTCCTCTCTGCCCCTATCACTCTCTTCCTTTCTTTCTGTTTATCTTCCTCTTTCTCCCTCTCCACTGGTGTGTTTAATGTCTTTCCTGAAAACCATTTCCTCAGAGCCTGCCTGCCACTGTTCATTTTGGACAAAATGCCTAACTTTAGAAACTGCTATGTATGCATTTTGTTTTTCTGGAAGAATCCTTTTTAGCCTGGTTTTCAGGTAGAATTTTATGCCTTTAATGACGTTGTTTAAAAAAACTGAAAGAGCAACACAACTAAGAAGATTCACATTTAAAGATGTCTTCATTTGTTGAAGTAAATATGTATTGTGAAGTAATGGATGAAAGAGAAAAAGAAGGGATAAAAGAGAAAACAAAGTTTTCCCCATAGAGATCCTATAACACGTTCTAATTCCTAATTCTATAGTTTTCCCTAGATTATTTACTACAGATATAGGATCTTAATTTGAGCCAGTTTGCTGCAGCAGGAAAATAATCCTGCAGCAACAGGAAATGTGAATTATTATGTAGGTTATAATTAATGGACATCTTTGTTGATGGGTTGATACATTTTTCATAAGAGAAAATCAAGTATGAAATTTCAAAGTGGAAATTACAAACTTCAGAAGCCTTTTTGAACTTTAAGAAGTGGAAAGTTGTCCTGCAACAGGGTGATCAAATTAAGATCCTACATCTGTAGTAACCTGTTATGTTATTTTCTTCTATTCCTATTTTTCTAACCACCTCAACTTAATCTATGATAAAATCACCCCCCAAAACAAAAGGCATACTTTGCAGCTAAACATAAAATATACTGTAGGTAGATGTTATTTTGCTAGCTGCAATTATGTATTTACAGTACCAGTCAAATGTTTGGACACATCTACTCATTCAAGGGTTTTTCTTTATTTGTACTATTTTTGACATTGTAGACTAATAGTGAGGACATCAAAACGATGAAATAACACATATGGAATCATGTAGTAACCAATGAAAGTGTTAAACAAATGAAGATATATTTTAGATCCTTCAAGGTAGCCACTCTTTGCCTTGATGACAACTTTGCACTCTTGGCATTCTCTCAACCAGATTCACCTGGAATGTTTTTCCAACAGTTTTGAAGGAGTTCCCACATATGCTGAGCACTTGTTGGCTGCTTTTCCTTCACTCTGCGGTTGAACTCATCCCAAACCATCTCAATTGGGTTGAAGTCGGGTGATTGTGGAGGCCAGGTCATCTGATGCAGCACTCCATCATTCTCCTTGGTCCAATATCCCTTACACAGCCTGGAGGTGTGTTGGGTCATTGTCCTGTTGAAAAACAAATGATAATCCCACTAACCGCAAACCAGATGGGATGGTGTATCGCTGCAGAATGCTGTGGTAGACATGCTGGTTAAGTGTGCCTTGAATTCTGAATAAATCAGACAGTGTCATCAGCAAAGCACCCCCAAAACATCGTACCTCCTCCTCCATGGTTCACCACACATGCAGAGATCATCCTTTCACTTACCCTGCGTCTCACAAAGACACGCCAGTGTCATCAGACCAAAGAATGTATTTCCACAGGTCTAATGTCCATTGCTCGTGTTTCTTGGCTCAAGCAAATCTCTTCTTCTTATTGGTGTTCTTTAGTAGTGGTTTCTTTGCAGCAATTTGACCATGAAGGAGTGAGTCACGCAGTCTCCTCTGAACTGTTGATGTTGGGATGTGTCTGTTACTTGAACTCTAATGAACTTATCATCTGCAGCAGAGGTAACTCTGGGTCTTCCTTTCCTGTGGCAGTCCTCATGAGAGCCGGTTTCATCATAGCCCTTGATGGTTTTCGCAACTGCACTTGAAGAAACCTTCAAAGTTCTTGAAAAAATAAAGAAAAAACATTGAATGAGTAGGTGTATCCAAACTTTTGACTGGTAGAGTATATCAATCTGTATTGCTGAAGTATCGCGTAAGATCTGCAATAAAATGTCACGTTAATTTCAAGTTGAGTCGACGTCTCTGCAACAGCGGGAACATTGCCTCGCTCTATAGTTTTTTGACTGAGGATGGTTTTCATGGTGTGTAGATTTCATTAGGGTGGGTGCTGAAGAGTTTAGGTAACAACACTTTGCTTTCATGTGTCCCAGAGGGACGAGACCATGTGATTTCAAAGGAGACACAAAACAAGACTTTGGTTAAAAAAGAAAAAACGTGGATACTGTATTTGAAATGTACAAAAGCTATATACAACACACACACACACACTTTCACTGAGAATAGCCAAATGAATGAGCAGTACTAAATGAGCAGGCTACTTTAACTCCAGGAAACAAACTAAATAAAAACGTAGGAGTTGCGGTATCTCATTGTCTTTGATATGATTCGTAATCAGAGTAATACATTCCTTATTTGAATCTCCATATAGTCCATGTCCAGCTCAGAACTCAGGCAAGAGGGAGGGGTAATGAATCCACTAATTACTGTGTGATCATGTCCACAGAGAACACATGGAGTACTTGCATATTCCTTTAGAGATCAGATTCCTCCAAGACGTTGCGAGGCATGGGGATCTGTGTGTATCTTCACAGACTGACTGACACAGGCAGATCTCTGATCTCAGATCTCTTTTCAATCATACAGTCAGTCTGACAAGGAGGAGGGTCCATAGAGGGTTAGACATTTTTTAGAGGGCACTTGGAGGATCTTTTATACAGTATGACTGAAAGGGGGCATCTCCTGCTGTACGCCAGGGTCTGGTTTCCCAGATACAGATTAAGCCTAGTCCTGGACTAAAAATCATTTTCAATGGATAATCTCCACTAAGCATGGGTTGTAGTCCAGCACTAGGCTTAATCTTTGTCCGGGAAACCGGCCCTAAGAGCTTGGCAAGGGAACCTGTTCCACTGCAAGCTCCTCTATACACGGATAGATGAAAACAATGTAGCATCGCAATGTTAAATAGTGGCATCATACTGTAATAGGCTTGCAATAATTACGTCTCTTCAACATAATTTAAACCACGTACCTTACAGTATATTTATAAACATGATGGAAGGTTGTAATGAGAAATGATATTCTAATATTTTCATACGCATTTTTTCTTGGCAACATTGTTCTATGTATGTACGTTTTATGAGTTCACATATTACTCAAACTTGATCTTTTTATCAAGGCACTTGGTGAACTGCTTTCAGTGCACTGGTTTTTAAAAGGTAACAAACATCAACAAATACTGAGCAATGGACACATTTGCCAATGTATTTTTATACCCTTGTCTATTTTTATTCATAGATACAAAGTATGGCTTTTTAAAACAGTGATACAAATACCCCTTATGTCTTTACTACACTTACTTTATCAACATAAACATTACTTAAAATGTACTTGAGCAAATATTACATATAACTGGATAAGCAAAGTCTCTTTTCAGGCCGGTGGAGATCGACATTGTCCTGATAAGTCACTATTTCCATAAGGTATTGTTACATATAATCAGAGCTTTTATACTACAATTTTCCTGATGCTTTCTTGAAATGGTCTGAATATACAAGGGGGCGTCCCAATAATCTCTCCTTTCTCCTGAAGTGTGCACTACTCCCCACAAATGTAAAAGTATTGGATTGGTGTAGGCATGGGCCAGGGGAAGTTTCCATTCACCAATCATTTCCTTTGAAATTCATGAAAGGAAGTGAACACGTGAACACTTTGGGAGAAAAACTATTGCGATGCAGCCAAGGCATTAGCTCATCATGTTGAGGAACTTACTCTCCTCAGCCAGGGCGGTCAACATGGAGTTCATATCGCCGATGGCCATGTTACCGATCCCTGCTGGCACAGAGGCCAGGGTCACAGAGCTACGGGGGGTGGTGAGCCTGGAGGAGTTCTGGGACAGACTTGTGAGGAGCCCGGGGCTGAGGGTCCCCGACATCAGGCTGGAGTGGTCACCATCATCCAACATGGCATCAAAGTCAATCTGGGCGTGCTCCACACCAGAGGAGTCCACAGTGCTGGTTACCTGGTTGACCCCTGGGGATGCCATGGTCACGGCAGTGCCTACCAGTGCCTGGGGTGTGCAGGGGGACATGGGGGAGTCGAAACTCAGGTTGTTGTTGGACTCGAACATGTGTATCTGGCCAGTGTATAACATTGGAGCGTTAGAGTTGGAGTTTCCCTTTTGTCCGACGTTATGTGCTGCGGTGTGGCCTGGCTTCTTTGGACTGGCCTCAGAGGTGTTGTGACTGATGTCAGACTGAAGGAAACGGTTCTGCATCGTACTGCTGGATCTTACATGTTGTCTGGACATAGACTTGGTCTCCATGGGAAGCCTGGGCTGCATCCCATCTCTGGTCCCAGTATGGACGGCTTGCTGCTGAGGCGTACTACTGTAGTTCAGCTGCTCAACCTGATTCATGTGAGGGGGATAGCTTTCAACCTGATTCATGTGAGGGGGATAGCTTTCAACCTGAGTCCTTGATCTGTAGTTTTGAATATCTGGATTATGTGTTGCCATTACTCTGCTATTGGGCAGTGCCATGCCGTTGTAGTTGGGTCGTAGGCTGCCATTCCCAGATCCAGAGTTAGGGATGGGGACAATGTCTTGGCCGTATCCCTGCTGGGGACTCATCTGCTCAGTATAATTCATGCTGCATGGCTGCCTCTGTTGCTGTTGGACAGAGTTGATCCTTTGGGCATTGCTTCTTTGAGTGTAGCCTTGTAGCTCCATGTTCTGGCTCATAGGCATCACCTGCTGGTTACTGTTACTACCCATACTACCCTGGAAAGGCCCACAGTTCTGTCTCTGCTGAACCACTGCCAGGTTGTTGTTTCTGAGGAGGTTCTGCTTGGTGAGTCTTGAGGTGCCTGTGGCGTCCACAGTCCCTGAGCTGACCTCATTCCACTGCACTGGCATGTTGTTTTTGTTGTTCATACGGGGTGAGGTTGGGTACTGCTGTTGCTGTGATCCAGAACCAGGGCTCATCTTGTAGAGCGTTAGGGGGGCCTGGCCTGACTCAGACAGGGGCATGTTGGTATCCACCATGGCCATCCTCCTTTGCCCATAGAACTGCTGCTGGGGCTGCTGGGAGGAGGTCATATTCCCTTGGACCTGGAAGCCGTGTGATTGGCTGTTGGTGTAGTCGACGGGGCCTGCTGATTGGCCGGCGCCAGTGTTCTGAGACCTGAGATACTGTACGACATCATCAGGCAGCACCATGTCCTCGTCCCCTGCATGGTCCAGCCCGTCCACAGCCATGGTCTCCATCACCACATTCTCTGAGATGCTGGGGGGCCGCGGGGCGAAAGGGTGGCGGTGCAGACTTCCGTCGGATCGTGTGTAGCCCTGCATGGCCAGGCCCCGGCGATCAGTAGAGGGAGGAGGCATCATGGAGTTGGGGTTCATACTGTTCATGCTGTTGTAGCGCTGGACCCTGGGCAGGGACAGTGGGTCCAAGGTAGGTCTGCGGACGGGATCGCTGGCTCGCCGTGGCAGGTTACCAGGGACCTCGTGGGGCATCATACTATGGTTACTGTAGCCAATGTCGCTGCAGCGTCTGGGCACTGCTCCAGCAGGGGGCTGGAACAGGTTGGAATTGGAGGAGCTCTCCCTCTCCTGGGAGTGGTCCCCGTACAGGGCCATCCTGGTCCTGAGGCTCATGCGCTCCATGTTGGGCAGAGGTGTGGGTGGAGCTCCCCCGGTTGCGGCAGCATACTTGGCCTTAAGATGGTAGTGCTGAGCCGGGGTGAGGCTGAGTAAACTAGGGCCATTTCCACCACCCCCACCACACTGGCTGGCCTCGCTGGATCTCCGGGACAGGTCTGTGGAGATGGGGTCGTAGGAGTCGGCTGAACTGATGTTGTTGTGGCGGTTGCTGAACTGCGAAGCTTCGGAAGAGCGGCGGCTGGAGTAGCAGGGGGAGATGCCCGAGGAGCGGCGGCTGGTGTAGGCTGAACTGGCAGTGCTGGTGTTGCTGTACCGGCGGCCCTGCTCATTCAGCTGGTTTAGCATGGTCACCTCGCATGATGACAGGTCACCAAGACGCTGACCAGGGTAGGGCCCGGGTGAAGCGATCATATTGGAGTTCTCCAGAAGGGAACCTGAGGAACCAACAAGAGGAACCACATTAGAATATATAGGGCAAAACACCTTTCTTGGTATCTAAGGCTGCTTCACAAATTCCTCCCAACTCCATCTCTCCGATTGTGGATGAACGCAAAAAAAATAAAGTTTGTTATTTGGTCATTTGTACCCCTTTTCTCTCCAATTTTGTGATATCCAATTGGTAGTTACGATCTTGTCCCATTGCTGCAATTCCCATGCGGACTTGGGAGAGGCAAAGATCGAGAGCCATGCATCCTCTGAAACACACACTGCTTCTTGACACACTGTTCACTTAACCCGGAAGCCAGCCGCACCAATGTGTCGGAGGAAACGCCGTACAACTGGCGACCATGTCAGCGTGCATGCGCCTGGCCCACAACAGGAGTCACTAGAGCGCGATGGGACAAGGACATCCCGGCCGGCCAAACCCTCCCCTAACCCCGACGGCCCTGTGCCAATTGTGTGTTGCCTCATGGCTCTCCCAGTCATGGCCGGCTGCGACACAGCCCAGGATCTATTCTGGATCTGTAGTGATCCGTCAAGCACTGTGATACAGTGCTTTAGACCGCTGTGCCACTCGGGAGGCCCTAGAATGTTTTTACAAGATAATATATTTTAAATTAAACTTTCAGCATTGGACAGTTCTTAACAACAGTTATCAAAAACTCTATATAAAACTCTTACCAACAGCAGGAATAGGAGGCAGCTTGGTGTTGGTGTTCCGGATCTGTGGACCAGAGTTGGCCCAGGGACACGAATCCCTCACATTCTTCAGCCTCTCCTTCTTGATGTTCTCCAGCTTGATGGTGACTCCTCCCCCTTTACGGAGCCCAAGCCCCACCCCTGCTGAGTTGCCGTGGGAGAGGGTGGAGGAGTCCACCATGGGAGCGTCATCCAGTGCACTCAGCTCCCCAAAGCTTCCCCCGCTGTGCAGGGCCATCTCTACTCCACTGTCAATGTTGTGGGCACTGCCAAGTGGCGATGGCTCACTGCTACATGACGAGTGACCGCCAGGGCTGGATTGATACGTCTGGAGAGGAGGACAGGATATATGGTTTATGTTAGACACCAGATCAAGCCTATCAAGGGCTTTTCATATTACTAAGTTGAACTGAGCTGAGCCAAACCAAGCTCTACTGAGTGATTTTGTTCAGGTTGGCATGTTAGTGTGAAAAGGGTACCACAGTCAGACCAATTCAGGGCATGGTCATTGTAAAAATATGCTTAAAGTATGTACAAGCTGGATGTAGAAGCCTAAGTGTTGTTGTTTCTTACTCCAATTAGGGGGTAGGGTTTGCGGGAAATAATAAAGGAAAATATAATATTAAAGATATATATATATACACATTTATGTATATATATATATATATGGGTGTGTATGTATATATATATATATTTACAAAATAAATATGGGGGATTGGAAATTATGTAGACAATTACATTGATGGAAGCTACAATCTATCTGCAATATCTAAATATAATATAAAAACACACTATGAGGTTAGAATAATACTGTGAAATTGTGAAAAATATGTTAATGCACTTTTAGTGTAAGGCCTGAAATTTCAGCCTGTTTTGGTGGGATGGAGTTATGGCTTTCCTGGTGACATCACCAGGTAGTACATTTGTTTTTAGACCAATAAGAAAGCGTTCCAAACCTCTCTGCCAATAACAGCTAGTGTTCAGTTTCCCCTCCCCACACAGACCACTCCCAGACAGTCCTAGCAAAATTCTTGCTTGAGAAATTGCTATTTGCTAAGAACCTATTTTTGTTTATTTTTTACCATTTTAATTGAAAAGGATCACAGTAAGGTACTTAATTGTTACCCAGAAATGATTTGATATTGAGAAAAAAACATCTGTATTGGTTAAAATATAAAATACTTGAATACAGTTGCACAATTCCGATTAATCAAGTATTTAAACTCTTTGCCAAACCACAAATTAAATAAATGATGTAGCATAGCTATAGTTTCATAATCGTATTTATCATAAATGTGTTGGATTCATTTACAAAGGAAACAAGTATATTGTGGAGCGATGGAGGGATACTGTGAGTCTAATCACAGTCAAGTGTTGATAGTGATGAATTCTGACACAGACTGAACTAGAAAGAGTCTTGATCACAGCTTGATTGCTGACACTATTTGTTCCACACACATGCTGAACAGTCCCGTTCTTTGAATATTAATTTGATAATGACTTTTATCATGGCCCGACAGACATTACCGTCAGATCACGTAGGCCACAGAGGAATATAACTGAATAAACTTATGCAAAAACATCCAACTGTAGACAGTACAGTGTAGACTTTTAAAACCAGAAACGCTTGGAAAGTGCTTGGTGTAATCCTCTATTCTTTCATACATAAAGGAACAGAGTAGTGCAATTTCAAATGTACAGATGCAAAATTGACATGCAGAGTTAGAAAGCATTGAAATGAAAGAGAAAAAGTGGTGGTGCTTACCTCAGAGATGCCTGTCCGTTAGGGAAAGTGTTAAAGAAAGAGAAGCACATTCAAGTAGTGACCAGAGAGGTGAGTTGGATTAGGAGAAGGGTAGACCATCAGCAGGTCAATTGTCCATCACAGTTAGCGTGAAAGGTCATGGGATAGATGGTGAAATGCCTGCATTTGAGTCACAAGACTCAAATAACATAGAATATGTATGAATGGTACTGATAGGATTTGCATTGATAGTTTAAGTAGTTAGTAGTTGAGAGGATTTTGACAATAGTGAAAGTCAATGCTTTGTTAAATAATTAGTGGTGATGACACATTGGAATGTCACACCCAGTCTTACCATTGAGTTCTCGGTCTTGATTGACTTGACCTGCAGGCAGTCCTCCACTCCTCTAGTAATGCTGTTGGCCTCCATCTTTCCATCTATCCCTCTATCACTCTGTTTGGCATTTGCCTCGTTCTCTCCATTTCCCTTGGGAGGACCCCTGGGAGGCACATCGCCACGTTGTTTCTTGGTGACGTGGGCCTCTGGTCCGTGAACCGTCTTCACATGCTTCCTGAGAGAGCTGGGGTCTGTGTAGCGTTTAGTGCACCCAGGGATCTTACAGATGTAGGGTTTCTGGGAAAAATAATTTAAAAAGACGTCTTATTACCTTATCATGCTTATGTTGATTACTGATTTCTTTCATTGTCTTCTGAAAATGCAATATATAAAAACAAAATTAATTTAAACGCACATTAGTTGATTTAAATAATGGCAGTGGGTATATACTGATGTAGCTCAAAGTATGTCTTTGAGGTGATTGTCTATAAGAGCCTTACCTCATTGGAGTGTGTGCGGTTCTGGTGCTTGGCTCTGTCTGAGGCGTTGGAGAAGGCTTTGTTGCAGCCCTCATGTTCACAGACGTACGGCTTCTCCCCTGTGTGGGACCTCAGGTGGGTCTTCAGGTTCTCCAGGCGAGAGTAGGCCTTACAGCAACCTTCAAACTGAAGAGAGGGAGGGAGGGAGACAAAGGTAAGTTAGACGTAGCCTCAGAGACTCTTACAAGTATCACACAAAAGGATTTGCTCTTAGAGAAAAATGACTACTACACGTATTTAAGCTAAGTAAGAGACCATGGACAGCTTTGTTGAAACAAAGCATCAAAGCTGGTCTGTGTTTAGCTTTGGTATGCTACAATAGGCTATGCATTGATTTGGTATTCCTTCAGAGCGACATACTGTGCTGGGCACTGTGGGTAATTGACAGTTTGGGTGAGATGGTATCAAACTATATTTGCTCAAAAGGGGACATAAAAGACCTAAGATCCTCCCTTCAAAAACACAAGACTTGCTAGAGAGGGAGATAGCTGGGGGTGAATGAGATGCATGTGGGATTTAAAACTAAACTCTTTACACTTTAATAACTAATATCCTCCCCTCCTGTCAATCAGCCTTGTGAAGTCTCTAGTCAGAAGTATTTTAATGGACTGGACTCACAAGGCCTCATCAATGGGCTTTGAAGCTGAGGAAACTACACTCTGAATGTGATCATCATGAGTGGACTGCATGCTACAGATGAAGCCCGTAGGAATTCCCGGAAAACTCATCTAGATGGAGAGGAAGGATCACTACTGGTAAGAAATAGGCTTGGAGTGAAGAAATACAGTAAAGTTACGGTCAATAGTTATTATAGGGTGCAAAGCATAACCCTATCTAGAGGTAGGACTTGTGCAGAAATGTGTTTAATACAAGGAGAGATAGTTATGTGAGTGGCTTATCCATGACCTATAATAGAAGACTCTGGGCTTATTGAAATAATGTGTACATGCCCAGGTGCTAGATGGGAGTTGGAGTTCTTACTGTGCATTTGTGTGGCTTCTCCCCCGTGTGTCTCCTCATGTGGACCACCAGCATGTACTGAGCTTTGAAGGGCTTCTGTTCTCTCGAGCACTCATCCCAATGACACACAAACTCTTTCTTCTCCCCATGGATGTGGTCGTTGTTGATGTGCTGAAGAGAGAACAGGGGAACATGGGGTTACATGGGAGTAAAACACAGCCGACACATCCATGTATCTCAACTTGGTTCAGGATATGATCTTCTCAATCAACTGTCAGACGGTCTTTAAAGCATTCGAGGTGTGTGTGTGTGTGTGTGTGTGTGTGTGTGTGTGTGTGTGTGTGTGTGTGTGTGGAAAAGTGAGACGTTTAGTCAGCAAAGAGCTTGTGAGAGCAGGCCTCCCAAACTTCCCTCTCTGAGATCCCTTCCCTTCCCCAAGCCAGACCACGAGTGACAACGCCATCCGTCATGGCTAACAGTTTGTCTACAACTCACGTTGTAGACAAAGGGTTGTGACTGTTTTGTCAGGTCCTGTGTTTCACACACACACAATGTTTTCTCAGGCCCTATATGCGTCAGAGGGAGGGGACTTCCTTAATAACTAACCGGAAGAGGAATTAGTTGTGGGACAGTCACACCTGAGATTTACACACATCTCCTCCTCTCTCTCCCTCAGATGCACATGCTTCAACAGCTGATTATATTCTTCGAGGAACACAGTGCACCCTCCCAAAGAACACGTTGCACCCCCCCCACCCTCATTTTGCCCTCAGAATAACCTCAATACGTTGGGTCTTGGACTCTACAAAGTGTCGAAAGTGTTCTACGGGGACACTGGCTCATATTGACTCCAATGCCTCCCACAGTTGTCAAGTTCGCTGGATGTCCTTTAGGTGGTGGACCATTCTTGATCCACACGGAAACTGCTAAGTGTGAAAAACCCAGCAGCGTTGCAGTTCTTAACACAAACCGCTGCGCCTGGCACCTGGTTCAAAGGTACTTCAATCTTTTGTCTTGCCCATTTACTCTCTGAATGGCACACATACACAATACATGTCTCAATTATCTCAAGGCTTAAAAATCCTTGTTTAACCTGACTCCTCCCCTTCATCTACACCAGGCCTGGGCAAAGGCCGACCCGGGGGCCGTACTTGGCCCGTGAACCTGATTCAATGTGGCCCGTGAACCTGATTCAATATGGCCTGCGAACCTGATTCAATGTGGCCCGTGAACCTGATTCAATGTGGCCCGTGAACCTGATTCAATATGGCCCGCGGACCTGATTCAATATGGCCCGTGAACCTGATTCAATGTGGCCCGTGAACCTGATTCAATATGGCCCTCGAACCTGATTCAATATGGCCCGCGGACCTGATTCAATATGGCCCGCGGACCTGATTCAATATGGCCTGCGGAATCATGCTCAGATCACATAAAGAATTTACGATAGTAAAGTTTTGAAAAACATATTTGTTATTCAAATGAAAAGCCCAATGAATACTCGCCTTTGTGTAATGATTTAACTCCCACCACTTGTGGGAAATTTATTTTGAAGGCCCGTATAAATAACAACTACACGAGGACAGACAGTGATTGACAAGCTGACACACACGTCACAGTTACAAACAGTAGCTCGCTAGAAAATGCACAAAAATGTGTTTTTCAAAGATTTCAAAGAAAAGGAAAGTATACACTGAATTTAGGGTGTTCCAGCAAGAGTGGACATTGAAATATTGATTTACTGAAGTATCAGGGAAAGCTGTGTGCTTAGTGTGCAAAGAGAGCATCTGTCACACCCTGTCCATAGAGAGGCTTTTTATTCTCTATTTTGGTTAGGCCAGGGTGTGACTAGGGTGGGCATTCTATGTCCTTTTTTCTATGTTTTGTATTTCTATGTCATGGCCTGGTATGGTTCTCAATCAGGGACAGCTGTCTATCGTTGTCTCTGATTGAGAACCATACTTAGGTACCCTTTTCCCCCCACCTGTTTTGTGGGATGTTGACTTTGACTTTGTTCAGGGCACATAGCCCAAAGCTTCACGGTTTGGTTTTGTTCTTTGTTTTTTGGCGTCATTTTTAATAAAGAGAAAATGTACGCTTACCATGCTGGTCCAGTCCTTCAGCCAGCCGTGACAGCATCACTGTCTTGAAAGACTATAACTTGTTCCAACACTTCCAGACGAAGCATGCAGAGAAATATAGGAATATATCTTCTGAGCAGAGGGCAAGTGCATCGAAAGAGTTGCTTTCTCAGTTTCAAAAGTAGCAAGTACTTTTCACAAAACTGCATTCAGCAAATGACAGAATTGCGAAAGCTAGATATGTACTGTCCCACAAGATTGCTAAACATAGCAAGCCATTCACTGAGGGCAAATTCATTAAAGAATGTTTAATTGACTCTGCAGCAATATCTTCCCCCGACAAGAAAGAGCTGTTTGAAAATGTTTCCCTGTCAAGACGAACAGTGACACGGCATGTTGAGGACATCGCAGAGAATATGGAACAACAGTTGAAAGACACGGTAAAGGATTTCACCTATTTCTCCTTGGCCTTGGATGAGAGCAGTGATGCACGTGACACGGAGCAGTTGTGGATATTCTTACGAGGCAGAACCAAACTTTGAAATGACAGAAGAGCTTGCTTCAGTGCAGTCAATGAAGAGCACAACCACAGGGAAAGATTTATTGGAAGAGGTTAATAAGTCTGTAGCAAAGCTGGGACTGAGTTTTGAAAAGTTATCCAGTGTGACTGTGCCCAAACTTGACAGGAAAAAACGTTGACCTTTTGAAAAGGACACAAGATCAAGTAGCTTAGCTGAACCCAGATCAGAAATTATTTTCCTACATTGCATTATTCATCAGGAGGTGCTCTGTAAATCTGTTCTGAAATGAGCCATGTTGTGGATACAGTCACTAAAGTGGTAAACTTCATAAGAGCAAAATCTAAACCACAGGCAGTTTGTCTCACTGTTGGAACAGACTGAGTCGGGTCATGCAGATCTCCCCTACCACACAAACAGGTCTGGGACCTGAAGTCGGAGATTGCTGAGTTTTTGCAAATGAAAGGAAAATTATGATTTCCCTCAACTGCAAGATAAAGAATGGTTGGCTGATTTTGCCTTCACTGTGGACATCATGGCCCTCATGAATGAACTGAATTCCAAACTACAAGGGAAGGGCCTTTTAGCACATCAGATGTACAGCCTTGTCAAAGCCTTCAAGGGACAATTACTCCTCCTGACCCGCCAAGTAGAAGCCAAAAATCTCACCCACCTTCCGACACTACTAGCCTGTTCCCTATCAGATGACCAGCGGGAGAAGTATACATCACTGCTGCGTGCTTTGAACGCTGAGTTCTCGTCATTTGAGGATTTCAAAGAGTTAGAAAATGACATGCTGTTGGTTTCCTCTCCTTTCACCTTCAATGTGGATAACGCTCTCATTGACCAGCAACTTGAGCTTATTGATCTTCAGTCTGATGCAGTGATTGGATAACGATTCAAAACAATGTCACTGACAAGGTTATATGCATCTCTCGACGACAAAACTTTCCAAAGATGAAGAGTCATGCTCAGAAGATGTTTGCACTGTTTGGGTCAACCTATGTATGTGAACAGACATTTTCAGTGATGAAATATAACAAGTCAAGGCACAGATTATCTCTTACCGACTCTCACCTCTCAGCAATCCTGCACATAGCGACATCAGAAACTGTATCTGACTTCACTGCTCTAGTCAATGCCCATCAGAGACTTCACTCCTCACACTGATTGAATAGTTTAAATGTAATGTTGAGCTCTCTCTCTTTCTTGTGTTTTTTGTGCATACCCGTTAACAAGAGTTCTGTCCATGGTGCTGAATGCAGTGTACTTTTCCCTCTGTAGTTCATTGCATGTTTAATCATGAAAATACCTATCCTGTGGTGCCTGTTTTCCCTAGCCTGACACTGCTCTTATCTCCGCTACAGTTCCGTCCGCTCTGACTCTGGTCCCTGTCTCCAGTCCCTCGTCTCGTAAGTCCTGCTTCCCAGCCCTGGACCCCTGCTCCCTTGGATTCCGCTCCGGACCTGCTTACCCTGCCCCTACCTCCCTTGCCTAAGCCGTAGCCTCAGTTCCTGGTTCCCTGCTACCCGCCAGAGCTCCCCCTGGCCTGCACCCCATTTCCCCCCGGTTTTCAAAAAATACCTTGGTTACCTTATCCCTGTCTCCTCGTTTGAGTCTGCACTTGGGTTCACCTGCTCCACCGCACGTAACACTACCATAGTGAAAACATAATATGGGGCTACTCAGGAAGGATTAGTTTGGGTAAATAGAACCTAGAAGCGCTATGCCATAATTTAGTATTTTTTCATGGTGTGTGATTTCACTTGAGAGAACATTGTGTGAAACCTTGGATCTACATTACAGGGGCATGTGTACAGATGTAACGGCGTTCTTCGTTTGTCGAAAGAGAGTCGGACCGAAATGCAGCGTGTTGGTTACTCATGTTTTTAATAGAACAAATGACGATACATGAAATAACAAAAACAACAAACGGAACGTGAAAAACCTATACAGCCTGTCTGGTGAACACTAACACAGAGACAGGAACAATCACCCACGAAATACAAAGTGAAAACCAGGCTACCTAAATACGGTTCCCAATCAGAGACAACGAGAATCACCTGACTCTGATTGAGAACCGCCTCAGGCAGCCAAACCTATGCAACACACACCCCTAATCAGCCACAATCCCAATAACTAAAAAACCCCACTAAGAAATACAACAAACAATAAACCCATGTCACACCCTGGCCTGACCAACTAATAAACTAAAACACAAAATACTAAGACCAAGGCGTGACAGAACCCCCCCTAAGGTGCGGACTCCCGAACGCACCTCAAAACCATAGGGAGGGTCCGGGTGGGCGTCTGTCCATGGTGGCGGTTCCGGCTTGGGACGTGGACCCCACTCCATAAATGTCATAGTTCCTCCCCTTCGCGTCCTGGGATGATCCACCCTCGCGGCCGACCATGGCCGAATAGTCCTCACCCAGAACCCCACTGAAATGAGGAGCAGCTCGGGACTGAGGGGCAGCTCGGGACTGAGGGGCAGCCCAGTACTGAGATGAAGCCCAGCCAGGCAGTTGAATCCGGCAGATCCTGGCTGACTGGCAGATCTGGAAGAGTCTGGCTGACTGGCAGATCTGGAAGAGTCTGGCTGACTGGCAGATCTGGCAGATCTGGAAGAGTCTGGCTGACTGGCAGATCTGGAAGAGTCTGGCTGACTGGCAGATCTGGAAGAGTCTGGCTGACTGGCAGATCTGGAAGAGTCTGGCTGTCTGGAAGATCTGGAAGAGTCTGGCTGACTGGCAGATCTGGAAGAGTCTGGCTGACTGGCAGATCTGGAAGAGTCTGGCTGACTGGCAGATCTGGAAGAGTCTGGCTGACTGGCAGATCCTGGCAGACTGACGGCTCTGGCTGCTTCATGCTGACTGACGGCTCTGGCTGCTCCATGCTGACTGGCGGCTCTGGCTGCTCCATGCGGATTGACAGCTCTGGCGGCTTCTTGCAGACTGACAGCTCTGACTGTTCCATGCAGACTTGCAACTCCATGCAGACTGGCAACTCCATGCAGACTGGCAGCTCCTTGCAGACTGGCAGCTCCTTGCAGACTGGCAGCTCTAGCTGCTCCATGCAGACTGGCAGCTCCTTGCAGACTGACAGCTCTAGCTGCTCCATGCAGACTGGCAGCTCCTTGCAGACTCACAGCTCTAGCTGCTCCATGCAGACTGGCAGCTCTGGCTGCTCCATGCAGACTGGCAGCTCCTTGCAGACTGGCAGCTCTAGCTGCTCCATGCAGACTAGCAGCTCAGGCTGCTCCATGCAGACTGGCAGCTCCTTGCAGACTGGCAGCTCTAGCTGCTCCATGCAGACTAGCAGCTCAGGCTGCTCCGAACAGACAGGAGGCTTCGGCAGCGCTGGAGAGGAGAAAGGCTCCGACAGGGCAGGAGAGGCGAGGCGCACTGTAGGCCTGATGCGTGGTGCTGGCACTGGTGGTATTGGGCCGAGGACACGCACAGGAAGCCTAGTGCGGGGAGCTGCTACCGGAGGGCTGGGGTGTGAAGGTGGTACTGGATAGACCGGACCGTGCAGGCGCACTGGAGCTCTTGAGCACCGAGCCTGCCCAACCTTACCTGGTTGAATACTCTCGGTTGCCCTACCAGTGCTGCGAGGTGGAATAGCCCGCACTGGGCTATGTAGGCGAACCGGAGACACCGAGCGCAAGGCTGGTGCCATGTAAGCCGGCCCAAGGAGACGCACTGGGGACCAGATGCGTAGAGCCGGCTTCATGGCATTTGGCTCGACGCTCAATCTAGCCCGGCCGATACGCGGAGCTGAAATATACCGCGCCGGGCTATGCACCCGCACTGGGGACACCGTGCGCACCACTGCATAACACGGTGCCTGCCCGGTCTCTCTAGCCCCCCGGTAAGCACAGGGAGTTTGCGCAGGTCTCTTACCTGGCGTAGCCATACTCCCTGATAGCCCCCCCCCCAATAATTTTTTGGGGCTGATTCCCGGGCTTCCATCCACGTCGCCGTGCTGCCTCCTCATACCAGCGCCTCTCCGCTTTAGCCGCTTCTAGTTCCTCCTTGGGGCGGCGATATTCACCAGGCTGAGCCCAGGGTCCTTTTCCGTCCAGTTCTTCCTCCCATGCCAATTCTCCAAATGGTGTAGCCTCTCCCACTGAAGCTGCTTCTGTTGCCTCTCGTGTAGCTCCTGCCTGTTAACACGCTGCTCGGTCCGTGTGTGGTGGGTGATTCTGTAACGGCGTTCTTCGTTTGCCGAAAGAGAGTCGGACCGAAATGCAGCGTGTTGGTTACTCATGTTTTTAATAGAACAAATGACGATACATGAAATAACAAAAACAACAAACGGAACGTGAAAAACCTATACAGCCTGTCTGGTGAACAATAACATAGAGACAGGAACAATCACCCACGAAATACAAAGTGAAAACCAGGCTACCTAAATACGGTTCCCAATCAGAGACAACGAGAATCACCTGACTCTGATTGAGAACCGCCTCAGGCAGCCAAACCTATGCAACACACACCCCTAATCAGCCACAATCCCAATAACTAAAAAACCCCACTAAGAAATACAACAAACAATAAACCCATGTCACACCCTGGCCTGACCAACTAATTAACTAAAACACAAAATACTAAGACCAAGGCGTGACAACAGAAATGTAGATGAAGGTATAAAGTCCAATCAAACTCTTAGCAGCAGACTCTCAGCTATTACAACTATATCTACCGAGATATATAATTAGAAGTTACTGTAACAAGAGACTCATTCATAAATACATTATTTTATAACACTGTATTTACACTGTATTGACATATGCTGGTAGTATTTTCCTTCCTGGCTGCCTAACCGTTGTTCCAGAGAGTTGTGGTATGTTCTTTGCTTCACCTTGTCCATCCACACCCCACGCCCTACAATCTACACCCTACAATCCACACCCCACGCCCTACAATCTACACCCTACAATCCACACCCCACGCCCTACAATCTACACCCTACAATCCACACCCCACGCCCTACAATCTACACCCTACAATCCACACCCCACGCCCTACAATCTACACCCTACAATCCACACCCCACGCCCTACAATCTACACCCTACAATCCACACCCCACGCCCTACAATCTACACCCTACAATCCACACCCCACGCCCTACAATCTACACCCTACAATCTACACCCTACAATCTACAATCTACACCCTACAATCCACACCCCACGCCCTACAATCTACACCCTACAATCCACACCCCACGCCCTACAATCTACACCCTACAATCCACACCCCACGCCCTACAATCTACACCCTGCAATCCACAACCCACGCCCTAAAATCTACACCCTACAATCCACACACCACGCCCTACAATCTACACCCTACAATCTACACCCTACAATCCACAATCTACACCCTACAATCCACACCCCACGCCCTACAATCTACACCCTACAATCCACACCCCACGCCCTACAATCTACACCCTACAATCCACACCCCACGCCCTACAATCTACACCCTGCAATCCACACCCCACGCCCTACAATCTACACCCTACAATCCACACCCCACGCCCTACAATCTACACCCTACAATCCACACCCCACGCCCTACAATCTACACCCTACAATCTACACCCTACAATCCACACCCCACTACCCTACACAATCTACACCCTACAATCCACACCCCACGCACTACAATCTACACCCTACAATCCACACCCCACGCCCTACAATCTACACCCTACAATCCACACCCCACGCCCTACAATCTACACCCTACAATCCACACCCCACGCCCTACAATCTACACCCTACAATCCACACCCCACGCCCTACAATCTACACCCTACAATCCACACCCCACGCCCTACAATCTACACCCTACAATCCACACCCCACGCCCTACAATCTACACCCTACAATCCACACCCCACGCCCTACAATCTACACCCTACAATCCACACCCCACGCCCTACAATCTACACCCTACAATCCACACCCCACGCCCTACAATCTACACCCTACAATCCACACCCCATGCCCTACAATCTACACCCTACAATCCACGCCCCACACCCTACAATCTACACCCTTACAATCCACACCCCACGCCCTACAATCCACACCCGATGCCCTACAATCTACACCCTACAATCCACACCCTACAATCTACACCCTACAATCCACACCTCACGCCCTACAATCTACACCCTACAATCCACACCCCACGCCCTACAATCCACACCCTACAATCCACACCAGCAGGTCCTATTTCTCTTTTCTGATCCCCTCAGCCCCTGACAGAGCAGCATAGTAGGGGGATGGATGCTGGAACTAACTTGGGTTGGTCTGGACTAGCCCTCTGTCAGGACAGAATGGGGCTGAGGGGCTGGGTGGCAGGAGGAGGGGGAGAAGTGAGAGGATTGGGGAGGAGAGGTGAGTGAAAGGGGGAAAGATGGGGTAAAGGGGGTTCTTAGTTTGCTCTCCTCCTTGACTTGCCTTGTCAGGACAGTCTGGGACCGGGGTGCTGAGAGGGTGGAAAGGGGGGAGAAAGGGGCTCCAAGGTGAATCCACTCCTGACCCGTAACACTGGGAGACTCCAGACCATTGCAGGCTCAGCTCAGAGACTCCCAGTCTGGGTACTGGGCTGACACATGCCCCCTGCCACCTGTCTGTCAGGTTGGGGAAACCCAATTGTTAATCACAGCCTATGGGAGTGGAGCAGCAGAGAAGGCTGCGTCGGGAGTTTAGTGGACAAGAAAGGAATAGAACAAAGTTCAAAGGTCAGAGGTTAGAGCCAGGGGTTCGGGGTTACAGCTGCAGGGCCATTAGTGTACCTATGTCTCCTCAGTCACAATCAACAGGCTTCATTAACCCTGCGCGTGTCCACTACAGGAAAGGATCAACAGCTGTGACCCCCAACCCCTGGCTCTGACCCGGCACTGACTGGTTAAATCTTAAACCTGACGCACTGACTCTAACCCTGCATACTTCAAGGATGATCAGAGGAGGCCGTTTTGAACTTTATTTATTTTTATTTTTTAAATGTGAGGTCTTTTGGACTTTTTCCTGTATCTGTGTGTCTCTCTCTGTGTGCCTCTCTCTGTGTGCCTCTCTCTGTGACTCTCTCTACCTGAATCTCTCTGCGTGCCTCTCTCTGCGTGCCTCTCTCTGTGTGCCTCTCTGTGTGCCTCTCTCTGTGTGCCTCTCTCTGCGTGTGCCTCTCTCTGTGTGACTCTCTCTCTGTGCCTCTCTCTGTGTGTGACTCTCTGTGTGACTCTCTGTGCCTCTCTATGTGTGTCTCTCTCTCTCTCTCTCTCTCTCTCTCTCTCTCTCTCTCAAAAACATGGTTTCCATGTTTGATACCATTCCCTTCACTCCATTCCAGCCATTATCCTCCTTTCACCAGCCTCATCTGACTGGCACCCCATGTCATTGTAATAGAGGAGAATAGTTAATTTGGTGAAGAGTGTTGTCATACTGTCCCTTAAGCTAGATGAAACAGTACTGAGAGTCAGAGGCATACCCCTGGCTGTAATGGCACCAGCAGCTCACTACTCACAGATGTCCTAACTCTCTGCGGTAACTAAAGATCACTTAAGTGATAATGCCCTCGAAGCCAGTGCTTGGAGGATATACTGGCACAGGTGTTGATAGGCCCGAGATGAAGTCGAGGGCTGGCAAACTGTGCCAATACATCCCCCAAACACCGGCTTCGAGGGCATTATCACTTTTATATTATCATTAAAAACATTATTTTGATGAATTTATTCATACTATTTCATCCCTGCACAAGATATAGTCCTTTCTTGCTAGCTAGCAGACTACGGCTAACTTACAGTCACTTTAAACAGCGCTGCCAGAATAATAGCAAAGTAGCTGCATTTGCGTTTGTTTCTAGTAACATTTATTTGGATATATCCATAAAGATGAGCTAATGATATGCGATTTCACTTGGCATAGAAAATGTGCCCTCTCGTTAGGACACTGTTGTTCGGTGGAGCTAGCCAACAACACAGCTAACACAATCACTTCAAACTGAAGCTGGAAAGACTGCAAACTTGCTGCACTTTGTTTTCGTTTTGCCTGTTTTCTACTGACATTTATTTGTATACGCTGTATATCCATAAAAATGATGTTGATTCATGATTTCGACTGGCTGAGAAAAGATGCCTGCCTGCCTGTCTGTCTCATCGCGACTCCTGACCCCTACATGTTCATTACTATGGTACAGCTGGAGATCGAATACTGAAACATTGTTTCAATACTCAAATGATAGAGAGACAGACAGCAAGGTTCATACAATCTCCACTGTTGAAAACTAAATGTTAGTCTAAAAGAAATGGGAGTTAATGTCTAGATGCTTTTTACATTGGAGATCAAGTTTATAAATTGTCTGGCTGGGCTGATGGATTGCCAGGGAGATGGAACAGAGTAAATAGGCATTTCAACGTCAAAGCGTTAGCCGGTGGTAACTTGTGGAATAGACACCAGCTGCAATGTGGTTTTAACGAATCAGCATCCAGGATTAGACCCACCTGTTGTATAATTTATAATAACTCACGTGAACGAGCTGGTCCTGAGTGTCGTACTCCTTGGTGCAGCCGTCCCAGTGACAGTTGGTCTCGTAGACAGCCTCTGGCTCCTGCTTCCACTCATCTTTATCCCGCTCCTCACTCAGGTCCAGAACATGCTCCTGTGGACCAGAGGACTCAGTTAGAGAGGGGTTCATGACTGTGTCTGACGTGCATGCACGCACACAGTATGTTAAGTGTGTGTAAATGACAATAGCATATCGCTACCAACTATAATGCACTATTCTGCAATTGCTTATCTGCTTCATGATGATCTAAGATTGCTTTTGCACAACTCGCTGTAAAGATAAGAAAAAGCAACAACACAGTTTGTCTTATTGATCTAGTGTAAAAGTCCCCGGTAATTTTATACTTCTGTATGCCATTTATAAAGATCAATTAAGTGAGGGGTCGTGGGGTCCCATACCTGAGAGCACGGTGATATGGACCGGGGTCCCTCTGCTTCTGTCTTGACCTTGTGCCTCTTGGTGATCATGGGGTTGACTGTGCTGCTCACCGCCGGGTCGCTACCAGCATTCTGCAGGAGAGAGAAAGAGTTGGGAGTTAGAGAGACACAGGCTATACCAGCCTTCTGAAGGACATACTATAGAGGGAGAGGTAGAGTTCAGATAGGGAGTGGTCCTTTGTGGCTCAGTTGGTAAGAGTGTTGAGTTCAATTCACACAGGGATTACATACAAAAATGTCTGCCAAGTGGCCAAATAGAAAGAGTCGGAGAGTTACGGTGCTCTGGTGTGAAGAGATGGAGGCAGCGTGAAGATAACCCAGGGTGGTTCTGGCTGACTGGCTCTGTTCTATGGCAACATGATGATGGGAGGGTTGGTTGGTTCCAGAGACAACCTGAGCCTGCCAAGCACCAGGCTCAGGGCACATAACTCGTATAGCGACCCACCACAGAGAAACAGTTCAGACTGCTTTATGAGAGTCAGCCAGTGGAAATATGAAAAGAAAGAAATTATTACCCACACTGCAGCGCTCAGAGCTTTGATCCTCCTGCCAACTCTTAACACGACAGGCAGAAACAGCCTTTTAAAGCCTCAGTCACAGGCTCTGAGAAGGAGACACTCAGTGTGTGTGTGTGTGTGTGTGTGTGTTTAACCATCGTAAGAAAATATATGAAGGGAGGGTTCGGAGTCAGTGAGGAGGGGTCTCTCTAATCTCCAAATCTCACCCAGCCACTACACTACACTACAGTACAGTACCGCGCTGACTGTGCTTCTGGGATCTCACTAACACTGACTTCTTTGGCTGGAAACCAGGGGAAATGTGGTTCTGTTCACTGTCAAGCTGAGGGGGAATTCAGCTCTCTCTGCCTGTGTGTGAGTGTGTCTGTGTGTGTGTGTGCACACATTGGTGTACTAAAATAGACATAGTGATGGAATGTATGCGTGTCTGTGTGTGTCTGAGGGGGAGATGGTAAATGAGGGGGAAGTTTACATTCATAGAGACCATATTGTATACAATATGTTGATAAAGGAGACAGAGGAAACACTTCTAAGAACTGAGACAGATAAAAACAGCTGCTAGTGGGAGGGAGTCATCCTCCAGCTGAAACATCTCTCACCAAAAACACTTGACAGTTTATGAGAATCTTGGGCTGGATTAATTTAGCATGACATAATTTTACCAATAACATAACTTGTACACAATATACATATCATTCATGTTAGAGAGTTCTGGGTGTTCGTTAGGGCATCTTCACTTCATTTCAGTACATCTTGTGTTTTGTGTCATCTGAACATGACCCCAGAATCTGTGAGATGACAGATGTAGACTACTATTATATTACCCCTGTCTGTCTGTTTAGCAGGGATGCAAACATGTCTCCTTTCAGCAAAATTCGCCGTTTTGAGTGGTTGGGGTTGGATCACTACTGGCTGTAAGCGAACGAGCGATGCGCGTTTGGAGCAATACTGGCTGTATCCAAGGCACAGCCAATCGTTTACATAACAACAGAAATCAGAGCAACAAGCGACTGAAGAGAGAACAGACAAACATCAGCGCTCTGGGAAGACAGTGACCCATGTGTTGTGTTAGGCTATTAGTTGGTTGTGTTGTATTTGCCAGTACCCAGTGTTCGCGGGGTCCGACATGCCAATCAACCTGCTATCTGCCAATCACGGGAATGCCTGGAGTGTTCTGAAGCCGGGCATCCTGGTGGTTGGTGGAGTAGGAGGGGGGTTGGGCAGGGAGCGTTGGAAGTTAACACCAGGTTCAGACATTGTTCTCTCTCTTAGTTCTGGCCTTCACAAGAGAAGGTCACGGTTGGTTCATAGGGTATCCTTCGTGTATTTGGCGTGGGCTACGGCCAAACAGTAGCCTGTGAGAAGTTGGGTTAATAAACCGTACATTCGTAAACTCAATCCTCTGTCTGGACAATTGTTCCTTTATGATCATTATTAACTGGTAACATATATGACTCCTTGTCGTTCCTCAAGTTATAGCGCGTTAGTTGCTTACTGGACCCTGACATTCTGTGTGAAATGTTAACTAGCTAACTAACTATGAGGCATTGCTTGTTAAACAAGTGGATTCAGGGATCAAGTGGAGCTGGAGCTGGGCCCTGTTTAAGCTGGATGCCACTATAGAGGTGATAGGAACACCACACACTTTCCTGCTTTCTCACTTTTTCTGGGACATTGTAGAACAGATGTCCACAGGCAGAAAGTGTACAATGTAATAATGTGCAGTGTAGGCCAAATAATTTGTTTTTGTTGTGTTGAATTTGACAGTAACATGTGTGAGTGATGGGCAGATTAAAATTTGTTTTACTCAGTGAATGTTATTTTTGCACACATGTAGCCTTGTGCACCTGATCCATGTCTGTTGTAGTGGCCAATATAATAAAGCAAAAATAGAATGCCTTTTTGTTTCATTCTATTTCTACTTTAAGATGTTTTTTTTTCCCAAGTGCAATATATAGATGTGTGTGTGTGGTCACAAGCACTCTATTATAAAGGCCATCATGGCTAACTGCAATATTAGTGTATTGTTCTTTCTCAAGAGTGTCATTTGCAATCAAGTCTAGGCAACAAAAAACAATGGATTGCTTTTCAATTTTTTTTTTAGCTGTGAGTTAGGTTCACATTAACCACTTTATTTTACACACAGAGACTGATCATGTAGATCATATTCTTGGTGGTTTAATTAGTTAAAACCTGCATTCCCCTAGCAGGAATGTTTTGCCTGTTTCAGTGCAACAACAAAAAAAGTCACCTATTTGGGCCCTCTGCAGTTTGCATCCCTGGTTTAGGAGACTCACCTGGTTGGACTCAGAGCTGGAGGTGTTGTGGGTGGTGTTGAGGGCGGAGGCTGCAATGGCGTGGGCATGCTGGCGGGCAGCGAAGGAGGGCGAGGGCTGGATGAGGGGAGGGGTATGGCCGAACGCACTCAGGCCTCTCTGTTGGTTGAACAACTGCTGGTAGGCCATGGGGTTGATGGAGTGAGGGAAGGTGAACGACGGACTGGGAGAGGCAAGGGAAGGACACTTAGTAGCAGATCCACTCCATTTACAACAGCAAGAGACAGACATAACTCCGCTATAGGCCTGGACATAAGGTTGAATGCTGTGGCGATTGAGTGAGCGAGTGACTAGTGTACGTGGAGCCCTTCAATAGATGTATAGATATGTGAAAGTAATAAATACTTTAACACATAGAGATGAGGAAAGTTAGGATACCGTGTAAGTCTTTGAGTGGGTGACTGGTGTAATGCCTTGTGTTGAGCCCTGTGTGTGTGTGTGTGTGTGTGTGTGTGTGTGTGTGTGTGTGTGTGTGTGTGTGTGTGTGTGTGTGTGTGTGTGTGTGTGTGTGTGTGTGTGTGTGTGTGTGTGTACCTGTGCCGCTGACTGACAGTATGTGGCTGCAGAGCTGAATGAGTTGTTGATGTAAGCCACCAGTTGGGTGTGTCATGGTCTGTGTGTGTCTGTGGACAGGGCTATGTATGTATGTATGTATGTACAGTATGTGTGTGAATGCGTGTGTGTATGTCCTGCACCTGATGCCGCTGACTGACAGGTGTCCGTAGGTAGCTGTGCCACCCAGAGTCTCTGGAGCTGCTGGCTGCAGAGCTGGTCTCTGACAGTCCCCCATCAGTCTGTTAATGCGTGAGTTGTTGATGTAAGCCACCAGAGAATCATTTCTGTTGGGAATCTCACCCAGTCAGTTGCATTTCAGCGGATCATGGTCTGCAGGTCGATGCTGGCGTCTGAGAGAGGGGAGATGGACAGGGCTCGCTTCCTGTTCAGCCTGGGGGTCAGTCTGGGGCTGGAGAACCTGGACACTGCAGAGAATGAACACAATCAATCAATCAAATGTATTTGATAACTGTTTAACTGTTGTCACTAGTCATCGTCTGTTTTTAGATGAAAGCAGCACAAATATTTTCTCCAGAGGCGTTCTAGTAGAGGTCATTGTGCTGCTAGTCTGGTCTAGACTACAGTACAGTCCCCCATCAGTCTGTTAATGGTTGTGCTCCAAATGGCACCCTATTCCCTATATAGTGCACTACTTTTTTTCCTTCTTTTCGTGGTATCCAATTGTTAGTATTTAGTAGCTGTGCCACCCAGAGTCTCTGGTGGCACAGCTAGTACTGCGAAGCAGCGCCCTCGACCACTGCGCCACCCTATAGTGCACTACATTTGACTGGGCTCTGGCATAGGGCTCTGATCAAAAGTGGTGCACTGTATAGGGAATAAGGTGCCATTTGGGACACACACTATCTCTCTCCAGCATCTCTCTCATACAACCCTCCTTCTCCCCTTAAAGTTCACATCCTCTTATGCATAATTAATCACTTGCAATCATTTCTGTAATTACCGTGATAAGAATCTCACCCAGTCAGTTGCATTTCAGCAAGTTAAATGGAGGCAATTTAAACACATTTATTTGAGAATAGCATTAAAAGAATGAGGCATAGCTACAAAGGGCAGAAGTCAACCTAGAGAGTTGTGGAGGGCTTTTCCTAAGCTGTTTTTGGAGCATGAACATTACAGTAAAATATATATTTTTTTGACTTTTTTTGCCCATGAACTGTTGTTTTGGTACTTTGTGTTAACTTCAACCCTTTTAGCACTAATTCCCTCAGGTTGTGCTTGATACTAACCCTTATTATATAAGAATGCATGTAGACATACTAAAACCACCTAGTTCTGTGTATGTCAATCTGACCTGAATTGAGCACGAAGTTCAAGGTAAGGTAAGGGTAGAGGAGAGTGGCTAACGGAATACAGGGTAAGGGTAGAGGAGAGTGGCTAACGGAATACAGGGTAAGGGTAGAGGGTGGCTAACAGAATACAGGGTGAGTGGCTAACGGAATACAGGGTAAGGGTAGAGGGGAGTGGCTAACAGAATACAGGGTAAGGGTAGAATACAGGGGAGTGGCTAACAGAATACAGGGTAAGGGTAGGGGAGGGAATACAGGGTGAGTGGCTAACGGAATACAGGGTAAGGGTAGAGGGGAGTGGCTAACAGAATACAGGGTAAGGGTAGAGGGGAGTGGCTAACGGAATACAGGGTAAGGGTAGAGGGGAGTGGCTAACGGAATACAGGGTAAGGGTAGAGGGGAGTGGCTAATGGAATACAGGGTAAGGGTAGAGGGGAGTGGCTAATGGAATACAGGGTAAGGGTAGAGGAGAGTGGCTAACTAACGGAATACAGGGTAAGGGTAGAGGAGAGTGGCTAGGAATACAGGGTAGAGGGGAGTAGAGGGGTAGAGGGAGTGAGGGTGGCTAACAGGGTAAGGGTAGAGGGAGTGGCTAACAGGAATACAGGGTAAGGGTAGAGGGGAGTGGCTAACGGAATACAGGGTAAGGGTAGAGGGGAGTGGCTAAGGGGTAATACTAATGGAATACAGGGTAAGGTAGAGGAGGGTAGAGGGGTAGTGGCTAACGGAATACAGGGTAAGGGTAGAGGGGAGTGGCTAACGGAATAGGGTAAGGGTAGAGGAGAGTGGCTAACGGAATACAGGGTATCGGTAGAGGGGAGTGGCTAACGGAATACAGGGTATCGGTAGAGGGGAGTGGCTAAGGGTAGAGGGGAGTGGCTAACGGAATACAGGGTAACCGTACGGGGGAGTGGCTAACGGAATACAGGGTAAGGGTAGGGAGTGGCTAACGGAATACAGGGTAAGGGTAGAGGAGAGTGGCTAACGGAATACAGGGTAAGGGTAGAGGGGAGTGTTGGCCAGCTGCTGTGGGTCAACAGGTGCTGAGCATTAGCTCTGGTGTGAGGGGACAGGACACAGACCAGGGCAGAGGACTGAGGGTAGTACTCGTCTGTAGGGTTATCAGGCCTAACAGGGAGCATCATCAGAGGTTCTGGCAACAGGAAGTTCTTGATAGCTCTCATCCCACCTCGCCAAAACACATGCCCCGTCACACACAGACACGCACACACACCAGCCGCCAACATGTCAAACACACCACTGTCAACCTGCTGTGTGTGTAAAAACTTAAGTCTTACGTTTTCAAACTATTACGTTGTAAAGGCATATGTGAATAAAGAGCTGCAGGACTCAGGACTCTGGCTGCTCTATGAAAACGAGTTGTAGAGATGTAAGAGATATTTATGAAAGAGTTGGCAAAAACAACAAACGGTCCTTAGGAATGTTCCTCTATGAAGCTAATAAATAAATGTGTCATGTATCATTAGGCGTGTTAAGAAAGAGGGGGGTTTGTCTCAGGGGAGAGGGGAAGAGAGGGAGTAGAGGGGGGGGAGTGGGGAGAGGGTTGATACCCGAATACAGTGGTGGGTTTACAGTTCTCTAGAAAAGTTTGAGGTGGATTTAATGGCTCTTTCTCTCTGCCTGGGACTGGGCTGGCCCATTGTGTGGAGACGTGTGTGTGTGTGTGTGTGTGTGCGGTGCAGTGGTCCTATTAATCTCTGCTTGCTTCAGAACTGAACCTCAGGGGAGATGCTTATTAATGTGCCACTTAATAAATCAGGAAAGAAAACAGGGTACCACTCGCAGCCTGGCAAGGCTGGCGCCTGCCTCACCCCCTTGGCTCCTATCCCAAAAGACTACCTCATTCCACCTACCCTCCAACCCCCATTACCCAGACATGGTCCCAACCCCTTTCCAAAAGACTGCTTCATACCTACAACCTCCCCCAAACCCCACCCCTATACCCCTGAACAAACTGTAGTCATAACCCCCCAAACCCACCACCACACACTCCTACCCTCAGACAGGATGTCAAACCCTCTCATACCTTATACCTCCAACCCCCAAATCCCCCTCCGTATCCACCCCTAGACAAACTGTAGTCTCTCCCTATGCAATTCAATACAATTTCATTTTCCCATTAAGAGTCCCTAGCTAATGTGTTAGTCAACAGTGTGTGCATGGGAACAGTGTTCACTCCTCTAGCCTGGATCTGGCACACCAAGGATACACTCCTCCCGGGCCCCCGTGTTAGAGATACAACGTACAAGGTCATTGCTGCGTCTGCTCTGCTAGAGGTCACTCAGGCAACACTCACACGGCGATGGAGTGTTTTATAGGTGGCGGGGCTCTAATTTAGGGATACGCCAGGTTCCGGCAGCGGAGAGTGAGAAACCAGATGTTCTATGAGACGGGATACGCCGCGCTGGCGGAGAGATATGTCCTGTTCTTTAGGACTCTCTCTGTGGGAGCAGAGGAGAGCAGAGCACGGGGAGGGTTGGCTATAATTGGGGGATCTGGGCTCATAATTACAGGCACTTCAGTGCACATTCACCAAAAACGAAAAGGGGGCAGAGTGATTATTTTAAGCATCTGCCTTGCTGTTTTAATTGAAATGGCTTTGTGGAAAATCGGAAAACTCTAATTGGTAGTTATACTTTACCCCCCGTCCCTCCCCACCAACCCCAGTACAGCCCTAAACCAAAGCCCCCCGAATAAGAGTTGGCACAGGTTCCACACACAGCACAGCACACAAAGGTAGTCTCCCTTTGTTCAGTGTAACAGTTTGCATGAGACCAGGAGAGCCAGTGGAAACCTGTGGAGGGCCTGGCTTTGTTGGGTCATTAGTTAGGAGTGTTGATTCACTACATCCGCTGCTTTCTGGCTCTGACTCTCTCTCTCTGGTCTGTCTCCATCTCTCTCTGGTCTCTCTCTCTCTCTGGTCTCTCTCTCTCTTGTCTCTCTCTCTGGTCTCTCACTGGTCTCTCTCTCTGGTCTCTCTCTATGGTCTCTCACTGGTCTCTCTCTCTGGTCTCTCATTGGTCTCTCTCTCACTGGTCTCTCTCTGGTCGCTCTCTCTGGTCTCTCTCTCTTTCTCTGGTCCTGCTTTCTCTGGTCTCTCTCTATCTCTGGTCTCTCTTTCTTTAGTCTCTCTCTCTCTCTCTGGTCTCTCTCTTTCTCTGGTCTCTCTTTCTCTGGTCTATCTGGTCTCTCTCACTTATTATATATATTTTTGCATGATTTTGGTTTTGATGATTTTTTAAAACATTAAATGCACTATGCATTATGTGGGTTGAATGCTGTTACAACACAGAATAAAACATTTAAGTTCCATGATGGTGTGACGGACCATGTGTGAGTAACCATCAGTTATTCACAGTACTTTACTTTAATCAAATATTTCAGTTGTTGTGTATATTACATTTGTGTTACTTGATTACTTGAATATTTCATTCCAAGTCATCATCTCATCGCTATAGAGCTGCTTCCTATGCTGTTGGACAAAAATCCCAATTTGAGTAGTTCTTCAAAGTAAATAAGGCATACTTTTATGTCTGCTGAATACCAATACCTTGCGAAGCAACTGCTCTGTATCCCCTCTTCATCGCGCATTCTTTGTTCTCTTACATAACAGACGTGAAATAAACACAGACTGGACAAGTAGCTGCTGCGCTATGGATTATAGTCATTGCCATTAAAAATCATGTTTTCTGCGCTAAAATATGTATAACATTGGCCTGTTGGAAACTACAACTCCCTACTACATTGTACAGTTCGGTCATGATCTGATTTATCGCTAGAGAAACAACAGTTCACAAAACGGAACAAAATGGAATCCAATAAAATGTAACAGACATCAGTCAATTAGTTTTCTAAAAAACGAAAAATAACCAACATTTTGGTTAATCGCTCAGAACTACTCTCTGGACTCTCTTTCTCTAGTATAGTTGCTATACAGTGGTTCCACTACATCCACTGCTCTCCTCTCTCTCAGGTGACCCTAGACTGAGGTGAAGCATGCAGGCCCAGGCGTTGATCCTGCGAGGCGAGGGAGAGGCCCAGCGGGAGAAGCCCAGCCACCCCAGCCTGGGTACCAGCCAGCCAAGAGCCCCAGCCCAGCCACCCCAGCCTGGGTACCAGCCAGCCAAGAGCCCCAGCCCAGCCACCTCAGCCTGGGTACCAGCCAGCCAAGAGCCCCAGCCCAGCCACCCCAGCCTGGGTACCAGCCAGCCAAGAGCCCCAGCCCAGCCACCTCAGCCTGGGTACCAGCCAGCCAAGAGCCCCAGCCCAGCCACCCCAGCCTGGGTACCAGCCAGCCAAGAGCCCCAGCCCAGCCACCCCAGCCTGGGTACCAGCCAGCCAAGAGCCCCAGCCCAGCCACCCCAGCCTGGGTACCAGCCAGCCAAGAGCCCCAGCCCAGCCACCCCAGCCTGGGTACCAGCCAGCCAAGAGCCCCAGCCCAGCCACCCCAGCCTGGGTACCAGCCAGCCAAGAGCCCCAGCCCAGCCACCCCAGCCTGGGTACCAGCCAGCCAAGAGCCCCAGCCCAGCCACCCCAGCCTGGGTACCAGCCAGCCAAGAGCCCCAGCCCAGCCACCCCAGCCTGGGTACCATCCAGCCAAGAGCCCCAGCCCAGCCAAGAGCCCCAGCCTGGGTACTAGCCAGCCAAGAGCCCCAGCCCAGCCACCCCAGCCTGGGCACCAGCCAGCCAAGAGCCCCAGCCCAGCCAAGAGCCCCAGCCCAGCCACCCCAGCCTGGGTACCAGCCAGCCAAGAGCCCCAGCCCAGCCACCCCAGCCTGGGTACCAGCCAGCCAAGAGCCCCAGCCCAGCCACCCCAGCCTGGGTACCAGCCAGCCAAGAGCCCCAGCCCAGCCACCCCAGCCTGGGTACCAGCCAGGCAAGAGCCCCAGCCCAGCCACCCCAGCCTGGGTACCAGCCAGCCAAGAGCCCCAGCCCAGCCACCCCAGCCTGGGTACCAGCCAGCCAAGGCCCCAGCCTAGCCACCCCAGCCTGGGTACCAGCCAGCCAATCTGCCCCAGCCCAGCCACCCCAGCTCCGCCTTCTCTCCTCCGAGTGGTGAGGAATGTTTATTTTCCCTGGTAAATCTCTCTAATACCATCACTGCACATTTTATTAGAGGAGGCTCGCTGCGATGATTCCCCTGTGAGCCCCTAGTGTCGTGCTAAAGCCAGACGTGTGTGTGTGAGCACATGTCTGCTGGGTGTTCATACAGTAAGTGTTTGTGTATGTAGTCAAACCAGGGGGACAAGACCCCCCCTCCTTCTCTGTCCCTCCCTCATCCCCAGATGTATTTTTCCTCTGACTAGATGGAAGATATTTACTTTGGCAGCAGCTATTGTCATAGGATCTTCAGTTTATTTTCCCGCCAGCAGGTTCCTCTACAGTTAGTTCTCTATGACACCCCCACCCCCATTATCAAGACTGTGCATCATGTACTGTAATCTGTAGGACTTTTTAAACATGTTTAAAGAACCTAGTCAGTTCTTTCAGGTCAGTGCAATAAAGGAGAAGTGAGGAGACAGATTGTTTAGACAACTGAGAAAGCTTATCCTCGTCCCCTCAGTTTGGTTATGTACATGTATGTGTTCTGCTGAGTGCCCCCTTGGTTTGGCCCACCATCCATCCAGCATAATACCCCCCCCCCCTGTTTGGCCCACCATCAGGCTGTGTAACAGCATAATATTCCCCCCCCTGGTTTGGCCCACCATCAGGTTGTGTAACAGCATAATATTCCCCTTGGTTTGGCCCACCATCAGGCTGTGTAACAGCATAATATTCCCCCTAGGTTTGGCCCACCATCAGGCTGTGTAACAGCATAATACCCCCCCCTGGTTTGGCCCACCATCCGGCTGTGTAACAGCATAATATTCCCCCTTGGTTTGGCCCACCATCAGGCTGTGTAACAGCATAATTTGGTTTGGCCCACCATCAGGCTGTGTAACAGCATAATATTCCCCCTTGGTTTGGCCCACCATCAGGCTGTGTAACAGCATAATATTCCCCCTGGTTTGGCCCACCATCAGGCTGTGTAACAGCATAATATTCCCCCCTTGGTTTGGCCCACCATCAGGCTGTGTAACAGCATAATATCCCCCCCTGGTTTGGCCCACCATCAGGCTGTGTAACAGCATAATATTCCCTCCCTGGTTTGGCCCACCATCAGGCTGTGTAACAGCATAATATTCCCCCTTGGTTTGGCCCACCATCAGGCTGTGTAACAGCATAATATTCCCACTTGGTTTGGCCCACCATCAGGCTGTGTAACAGCATAATATTCCCACTTGGTTTGGCCCACCATCAGGCTGTGTAACAGCATAATATCCCTCCCTGGTTTGGCCCACCATCAGGCTGTGTAACAGCATAATATCCCTCCCTGGTTTGGCCCACCATCAGGCTGTGTAACAGCATAATATTCCCCCTTGGTTTGGCCCACCATCAGGCTGTGTAACAGCATAATATCCCCCCCCCTGGTTTGGCCCACCATCAGGCTGTGTAACAGCATAATATTCCCCCTTGGTTTGGCCCACCATCAGGCTGTGTAACAGCATAATATTCCCCCTTGGTTTGGCCCACCATCAGGCTGTGTAACAGCATAATATTCCCACTTGGTTTGGCCCACCATCCGGCTGTGTAACAGCATAATATTCCCCCTTGGTTTGGCCCACCATCAGGCTGTGTAACAGCATAATATTCCCCCTGGTTTGGCCCACCATCAGGCTGTGTAACAGCATAATATTCCCCCTGGTTTGGCCCACCATCAGGCTGTGTAACAGCATAATATTCCCCCTTGGTTTGGCCCACCATCAGGCTGTGTAACAGCATAATATCCCCCCTGGTTTGGCCCACCATCAGGCTGTGTAACAGCATAATATTCCCCCTGGTTTGGCCCACCATCAGGCTGTGTAACAGCATAATATTCCCCCTTGGTTTGGCCCACCATCCGGCTGTGTAACAGCATAATATTCCCCCCCCTGGTTTGGCCCACCATCAGGCTGTGTAACAGCATAATATTCCCCCTAGGTTTGGCCCACCATCCGCAAGTGTAACAGCATAATATTCCCTCTTGGTTTGGCCCACCATCAGGCTGTGTAACAGCATAATATTCCCCCCTGGTTTGGCCCACCATCAGGCTGTGTAACAGCATAATATTCCCCCCTGGTTTGGCCCACCATCAGGCTGTGTAACAGCATAATATTCCCCCTTGGTTTGGCCCACCATCAGGCTGTGTAACAGCATAATATTCCCCCTTGGTTTGGCCCACCATCAGGCTGTGTAACAGCATAATATTCCCCCTTGGTTTGGCCCACCATCAGGCTGTGTAACAGCATAATATTCCCACTTGGTTTGGCCCACCATCAGGCTGTGTAACAGCATAATATTCCCCCTTGGTTTGGCCCACCATCAGGCTGTGTAACAGCATAATATTCCCACTTGGTTTGGCCCACCATCAGGCTGTGTAACAACATAATATTCCCCCTTGGTTTGGCCCACCATCAGGCTGTGTAACAGCATAATATTCCCTTTTGGTTTGGTCCACTATCACACTGTGTAACAGAATATTGATACGTGATACGCTGTGTGCTGTGTTTGCATTAGGCTGTGTCGTCGAAGCCTGCGGTTAGTTACTGACAGATATACTGACAGATGTATTTATTTGCATGTTCATCCACCCAGGGGCCCATCTCTTCCCCTTTATCTATCAGAGATCACTCATAACATATCACGTGCAATAGATTTACTTTAGGTTTACAAGGGGCTTTAGGGAACAAGGCCCAACTGGCCTCTGCCTGGTCTGCTGGAAGTGTCTGCTACTAGAGGGGGTAATTGGTCTTTGTTGGTTTAGTGGAGACTGTTCTTTCAGCCTGCGTGTCGGCCCGCCCGTCACATGAACGTGTCAGAGCACACATTGGCATGGACACGCATTTGGCACGGCAGTGAAGAAGAGCGTTTCGGCACGGCCCACACTAACCGGCTGACCGCCTGCCGGTGTTTGTTTTGTAGGCCTGTCAAAGCAGACTGCATGTAGACTTACATGGCACCCATGTCTCAGTCAGTCACACAGTAGGTGGAGGAGAGGAGCAGAAAGCTACTGTCTGCGTCCCAAACCGCTCCCCGATACTGTATAGTGCACTACTTTTGACCAGGGCCCATAATGTGCTCTCAGAGAAAGCATTACTACTTACTTAGCTACTCACCTTCACCCTTAACAAAGGGACCCAACAATGTTAAAGGATCCTCACACAAATTATTGTTCAGATTATTGACTGTTCTCATCAATTGTTTTACACAGTATACTTTTTTATTTGATTTTATTTCACCTTTATTTAACCAGGTAGTCTAGTTGAGAACACCTTTATTTAACCAGGTAGGCTAGTTGAGAACACCTTTATTTAACCAGGTAGGCTAGTTGAGAACACCTTTATTTAACCAGGTAGGCTAGTTGAGAACACCTTTATTTAACCAGGTAGGCTAGTTGAGAACACCTTTATTTAACCAGGTAGGCTAGTTGAGAACACCTTTATTTAACCAGGTAGGCTAGTTGAGAACAAGTTCTCATTTGCAACTGCGACCTGGCCAAGATAAAGCATAGCAGTGTGAACAGACAACACAGTTACACATGGAGTAAACAATTAACAAGTCAATAACACAGTAGAAAAAAAGAGAGTCTATATACATTGTGTGCAAAAGGCATGAGGAGGTGGGCGAATAATTACAATTTTGCAGATTAACACTGGAGTGATAAATGATCAGATGGTCATGTACAGGTAGAGATACTGGTGTGCAAAAGAGCAGAGAAGTAAATAAATAAAAACAGTATGGGGATGAGGTAGGTAAAAATGGGTGGGCTATTTACCGATAGACTATGTACAGCTGCAGCGATCGGTTAGCTGCTCAGATAGCAGATGTTTGAAGTTGGTGAGGGAGATAAAAGTCTCCAACTTCAGCGATTTTTGCAATTCGTTCCAGTTGTCAACGTACAGAATACAGTACCATGCATGGAGACAGGGTTGCATGGTCTTTCCTGAGCAGTTAGCTCTGGTAGACTGAACTAGACAGAATTAGGGTGACATGTTTAGTGTAATTTAACCATGTTCCTGAGAAAAAGAGAGTGTTTTGTTTATAGATCTGCTTAATGGCAAGCTGTACAATTGACAGTAAATCCATACATTTAGCACTATGGAGATACGAGGATACCAGACTGTCTTAAACCTTTACTCTACTCACTGACACGGCAGAATTTTACATAAACACATTTCTCTCTTTTATTAACAACGATCACTATTTTATAGTTCAACCTTTAACCTCTAAGCCCACTCTCTCATGTCTGCAATACTAATAGGAATAACTGGAAGGGAAAATAACCAGCCATAATTTAACTTTGGGTTCACTGAGGACTCTGCCCTTGTGGTAGGTCCAATGAGTTTATTAGAGCATAAACTCATTTTGAAATATGCATATAAATTTTATTTTATCAGAGCAAAGCTTCCAAAACAAACGTTGGGTTCTCGATGCATATGTATCGCCCTCTCTGCTGTTAAATGAGTCTCTTTATTCGCCAGGCTGTCTGCTGAGCCCCTGAGCCATTAGATGGCTGGCTTGGTCAATACAGAGGCTGTGTGTGTGGGGCTGCTAGCCTCGCTAACCGCACTAACAGAGAGCCACAGGTCCGAGAGTGCCCGGACGTTGACCACATCAAACCCAGCGTGGAGAAGGAGAAGGCCCAGTGCTGTGTTGTGTGAGTCGGTGTCTGTGGGTGTCTGAGCAAACAGCCTCCCCAAACAACTGTGGGCAGCCAACAGCAGTGGCGGTCACACCGGGAGAGAGAAGTGGATGGAGGAATGGAGGGGGAAGGCAACAACATCTATGCCCCAAACTAGCCGCCCGTTCTCCACCCTCCCTCCCTCTTCATGTTTGATTATGTGATTTAGGGGTAATTTAAGGTTCATTTCAACGGCGGTCCTGTTTTCCTAGCGCGTGCGTGTGAGGATTGATGCGTAAGCGTCACGCAGGGTGGACCGGGAGCGTGACAGATGAGGTGGAAACACTGTTAGATGGCTCGCTCTCGCTCATTTTCCTTGGGTGGGTTGAGACAGGATGAAAGTGATATGGATACAACACCGGGAGTCTGTGCCTGGCAGGCAGCGACTGCATTTCTTTGATTGTCGAAAGGCATCGAAAGGCTTACTTTCATGGACAGTTTAGTTTAGTTTTCCACTCAGGACTATATTGCCCTTTCATACAGCTTACTGGAAGGTTCCTGGGTTCATTTAACTTAAGTTGAATCCAAAAGTCTTGGTCCAGGTACTTGCAGCAATGTTCGAACGTACTTACTATCACTCTGCTCATACAGCTATAGGATATTAATTTTAGTCAGTTTGCTACAGCAGGAAAATAAACAGGAAATGGGAATTATTATGTGAATTAATAGACATTTTTGTAGGGGTTGATACATTTTTGTGTAAGGGAAAATCAAGTCTGAAATGACAAAGTGAAAATTACAAACTTCAGAAGCCTTTTTAAACCTCAAATACACTATACGTTTTAAATTGAAGGAAAGTTCTCCTGCAACAGGGTGATCAAATTCAGATCCTACATCTGTAGTTCTGGGTCCTATAACAATGCAATAACAGGCGAGTGAAGCAGACTGGCAGCAAGGCTTTGGTCCCTCACCATATGTCTGACTTCTGTGAAAAGCAGGGTTGTTCGCCACTTCTCTTCTGTCACACTGTCACTGAATGACCCCTGCCTGCATCTAGCCTCTGTCTTTGCCATTAGCTGTAGAGAGCAGAGCGGGAACCACAGATTTATAGTATACCTGCCATAACACTAACTGAAAAAGAGAAGAGACAGATATAGAAGCTCTGGCATCTGCTGCTGCCTGCAATATAGTACATCCACTGCCCCCCCTGTCTCGATGGTTGCCCTTTTAAGGTTACCACTGTGAATTTACAGGATGTTACTGATAACAGTGTAACACACCTAAAACACCATATGACTGGCTGTGTGAATAAGAAGCCTGTGCTGGGAGAACAGTAGGGGTTTTACGAGTCCCCAGCCTCAGGCCTTTCTGTGTTTATATAAGACCCCACAACTCTCACTTTGATGTGGGAAGTCTTACACACAGAAAACCACAAGAAGAAAAGGCATCTATGAAAAGCACAGCACCACATCCACATACCTGGAGATCAGCACAAAGGGCGACAAGGCTGTTAGTATTTAGTAGTGTGGTATATGGATAACTAAGCTGTAAGTATTTAGTAGTGTGGTATATGGATAACTAAGCAATAAGGCACGGGGGGTGTGGTATATGGCCAATATACCACAGCTAAGGGCTGTTTTTAAGCCCGACACAATGTGGAGTGCCTGGACACAGCCCTTAGCCCAATAAAATCATAATTGAGCTCAGGTGCATCCTGTTTCCATTGATCATCATTGAGATGTTTCTACAACTTGATTGGAGTACACCTGTGGTACATTCAAGTGATTGAACATAATTTGGAAAGGCACACACCTGTCTATATAAGGTCCCACAGTTTGGAACCACCAAGACTGTTCCGGCCGTCCTGCCAAATTGCGCAATCGAGGGAGAAGGGTGTTGGTCAGGGAGGTGACCAAGAAAAGACAACGCATGAGAGGCTTCGGGACAAGTCTCTGAATGTCCTTGAGTGGCCCAGCCAGAGCCCGGACTTGAACCCGGTCTAACATCTTTGGAGAGACCTGAAAATAGCTGTGCAGCGACGCTCCCCATCCAATCTGACAGAGCTTGAGAAGATCTGTAGTGAAGAATGGGAGAAACTCCCCAAATACAGGTGTGTCAAGCTTGTAGTGTCATACCCAAGAGGACGCAAAGCTGTAATCATTGCCAAAGGTGCTTCAACAAAGTACTGAGTAAAGGGTCTGAATACTTATGCAAATGTGTTATCATATTTTTAATACATTTGCAAAAATGTCTAAAAACCTGTTTTGGTTTGTCATTATGGGGAATTGTGTGTCGATTTATGAAAAAAAAAGCTGTAACGTAACAAAATGTAGAAAAGGTCAAGGCGTCTGAATACGTTCCCGAATGCACTGGTAACAGTATCACCAACCCCAGAGGAGCCTTATTGCTATTATAAACTGGTTACCAATGTAATTAGAGCAGTAAAAATACATGTTTTGTCATACCCGTAGAATACAGTCTGATATACCACGGCGTTCAGCCAACCAGCATTTAGGGCTCGACCCACACAGTTTATAAGATGCTCCTGAGTGGCACAGTGGTCTAAGGCACTGCATCTCAGTGCTAGAGTCATCACTACAGACCCTGGTTCGATTCCAGGCTGTTTCACAACAGGCCGTGATCGGGAGTCCCATAGGGCGGTGCACAATTGGCCCAACGTCGTCCGGGTTTGACTGGGGTAGGCCGTCATTGTAAATAAGAATTTGTTCTTAACTGACTTGCCTCGTTAAATAAAGGTTTTAAAATAAAAAGGAATATATGATACAACTAGCAGTGAGGTGAGTAGAAACTATAACGTGTAGGAAACACTGGTCGTTTAGTGTCGCTTTAGATATGTGAGACCAGGTGAAGAGTTTAGCTCATTAAGGTTGGTGAGGTGATTGGTATAGTCAGGTTTGGTGTCTGGTTGGGAAAGAATCCTGCAGTGGTTGTTGCACTCCAGGACCAGGGTTTCATACCCCTGTTCTAGAGAATTGGGTGTCATTTGCAATACAACCCTGGTGGGTGTGATTTCAGGGTAACTCACCGTCCACAGGGCTGATGTAGTCGGGCAGGTGTGCTGCTGCGGCGGCTGCTGCCGCGGCTGCACCGGTCTGCAAGAGGAGGTCTCCGTAGGTGCTTCTGCCACTGGCCATGAGGTGGTAGTACTGTGTAGGGTTGGCCCCTGGAGGGGGAGGGGGCAGGCTGAACAGACCACGCTCTTTCAGGTGCTCATGGGTCACTGTAGGACAGAGAGAGGGAGAAAGGGGTGAGATGAGAGGCACCTGTTAACTAACCAACAATTGACACAGGAACAGACTGACAGCGAGAGAGGTAAAGAGAGACAAAGAGAGACAGAGACACAGAGAGAGAGAGAGAGAGAGAGAGAGAGAGAGAGAGGTAAAGATAGACAAAGAGAGACAGAGACACAGAGAGAGAGAGAGAGAGAGAGAAGAGAGAGGACGTAGAGGGACAGACAGACAGCGAGAGAGGTAAAGATAGACAAAGAGAGAGCAGAGACACAGAGAGAGAGAGAGAGAGAGAGAGAAATGAGACAAAGAGAGACATAGAGGAACAGACTGACAGCGAGAGAGGTAAAGATAGACAAAGAGAGACAGAGACACAGAGAGAGAGAGAGAGAGAGAGAGAGAGAGAGAGAGGTAAAGATAGACAAAGAGAGACAGAGACACAGAGAGAGAGAGAGAGAGAGAGAGAGAGTAAAGATAGACAAAGAGAGAGACACAGAGACACAGAGAGAGAGAGAGAGAGAGAGAGTAAAGAGAGAGAGAGAGAGAGGTGAGACAAAGAGACAGAGACACAGAGAGACAGACAGAGAGAGAGGTAAAGATAGACAAAGAGAGACAGAGACACAGAGAGAGAGAGAGAGAGAGAGAGAGAGAGAGAGAGAGACAGAGAGACAGAAGAGAGACAGAGACACAGAGAAAAGAGACAAAGAGAGACAGAGAGAGAGAAAGAGAGAGAGACTGAGAGAGAGGTAAAGATAGACAAAGAGAGACAGAGACAGAGAGAGAGAGAGAGAGAGAGAGAGAGAGAGGTAAAGATAGACAAAGAGAGAGAGAGACACAGAGAGAGAGAGAGACAGAGAGAGGAAATGAGAGGACGTAGAGGGACAGACAGACAGCGAGAGAGGTAAAGATAGACAAAGAGAGACAGAGACACAGAGAGAGAGAGAGAGAGAGAGAGAGAGAGAGAGAGAGAGGAAAGATAGACAAAGGAGACAGACTGACAGAGAGAGAGGTAAAGATAGACAAAGAGAGACAGAGACACAGAGAGAGAGAGAGAGAGAGAGAGAGAGAGACAAAGGACAGACTGACAGAGAGAGAGGTAAAGATAGACAAAGAGAGAGAGAAAGAGACACAGAGACACAGAGAGAGAGAGAGAGAGGACAGAGAGAGAGGAAAGATAGACAAAGGACGTAGAGGGACAGACTGACAGCGAGAGAGGTAAAGATAGACAAAGAGACAGAGACAGAGACAAAGAGAGACAGAGACACAGAGAGAGAGAGAGAGAGAGAGAGAGAAATGAGAGGACGTAGAGGGACAGACAGACAGAGACAAAAAAGAGTGAGTAGGCAAAGAGACAGACAGACACAGAGTGTGTGCATTGCTTCACAGGTTTGAAGATATTTGCTACAGCACATGACTGGAGGCAAAAAGGCTTTTGGTAAGCGATGGGTGATGTCTGAGGTTTGATGGGGTGTGTGAATGACCCTGGGGAGTAAAGGAAGAAGACAAAGAAGGAGAAAAAGAAAGAAGGGATGACACATTCCTGTTTTTCTCATGTCTCATACATAAATTAACCGTGACAGACTATCTGCACACACACACACACACACACACACACACACACACACACACACACACACACACACACACACACACACACACACACACACACACACACACACACACACACACACACACACACACACACACACACACACACACACACACACACACACACACACACACACACACACACACACACACACACACACACACACACACACACACACTCCATAGTGAGTAGCAGGGAAACCCTTTTGCACCACAGTAATATTGATGTAAAACATGTTAACACCTGCACACAGTAAACCCACATTTAAAAGTGTCACAAGCAATAAGAGTGAAAGATGGATTTGTTTTTTCTTCCTTTCCTTTCATTCACAGCGAGCCACTGTGGGCTAAAGCCATTACTGTGGCCTCCTCCCCCTGTTTCCTGCTCTCCGTTTGTCCCTGTGGATATGTCAGGGGCTAATGTCTCAAATCATCAAATCCAATTTATTGGTCACATATAGGGCTGTGGCGGTCACGAAATTTCGTCAGCCGGTGATTGTCAAGCAAATAACTGTCAGTCTCACGGTAATTGACAGTTTATTAACCTAAACACATTTAGCATCTCCTGGCTTCCACACATAACCTACAAGACACTGATGCAGACCTTTGGAACATCTACATTTTAAAATGTCTAATAAATCCAGGTAATATAGCCTACACCATCACAATACATCCCTTATTTTAGACAGGTCTAAAGAAACATGATATGAACAAAATGTAGTCTATTTCAGAAGAACAGAGTAGCATACTCTGAGTTGTCCTGATGTTAGGCTATGTCTGGCTATGTCTGGCTATGCCATATGGCTGTGGGCTACTACTAGTTCATTTCGCAGACAAGATTTGCTTAGAATTCCATGGCATTATTTTATAGTATAAAAAATTCAACTGAACAAAGCTGAAAAAATATAAATATTTTCTCCAGACGATTTGAGGGAGTGTGCACATGTGGCTATTCTGTGTTGAGCGATTAAAACTTCTTTGGATCGGTGTCCCTTCCACGGGACAGTTGAGCTAATGTAGGCTAATGCGATTAGCATGAGGTTGTATATTCTACTACGTTCCTTTCACATTTCCATAAACTTCAAAGTGTTTCCTTTCAAATGGTACCAATAATATGCATATCCTTGCTTCAGCTACAGGCAGTTAGATTTGGAAATGTCATTTTAGGCGCAAATGGAAAAAAAGGGGCTAATCCTTTTAACAAAGAAATACAGTAGGTATTCCTATATGCTTAATTTAGAGTTATTAATGTAACTTTAGTTGTTCTACAAATGTTGGGCTATATGTTTGGATTTTTAATACATTGTAAGGCTGCATGATGAGACTAAAGAGGATTTGAAAAATAGTCGCTTGAAAGGCTCGAACTCAGTTTTTTTTTTTGTGCAGGCTTTACACACTTCAATAGTCTCTCATCAACAATTTAACAAGCACTTGATAATGCCTCGAAGCACTTGATAATGCCTCACCTTTGTGGCCGGAATGCACCCTAAAAAACCATGCCTTTTGCGGCCCAGAGATCGGCGTTGTGACCTTCTCCCTGAGTACTATTCTATTCTGTGCAATAAATACTGTAAATATTCCAAACATAGTCTGGGAAAATTGTGGGGTGCAATAGATCCCAAATGAATACAACCACTAGCATCCCTCATTTGTTTACGCAATATGGCTGACACAACAGGTCAGAACGTTCAGCTTAAAATGTTGGTCAACTATTAGGCTATTTCTTCACATTATAGGCGTAGCAATGCACACATGGTACTAGGCTATAAGATCAAATGTTCTATTAGCAGGAAAACACCATTATCAAAAGTGACCACAAATGCAATTATGCATGTAATGCTTTAATTATAAAGGTGCATTTTTATGGTGAAAATGTTCTTCCCCAAAGTTGAAACTCATGTGCTGTTTATGTATATCAGTTAGGCTCTAACCCTTCATTTTAAGAAGCTATTTAGTTATGATACAAACCTTATCAAAACATATAGTCCTATGGGCGAGGCTACACGAGGTGTGATACAAACCTTATCAAAACATATAGTCCTATGGGCTAGGCTACACGAGGTGTGATACAAACCTTATCAAAACATATAGTCCTATGGGCGAGGCTACACGAGGTGTGATACAAACCTTATCAAAACATATAGTCCTATGGGCGAGGCTACACGAGGTGTGATACAAACCTTATCAAAACATATAGTCCTATGGGCTAGGCTACACGAGGTGTGATACAAACCTTATCAAAACATATAGTCCTATGGGCGAGGCTACACGAGGTGTGATACAAACCTTATCAAAACATATAGTCCTATGGACGAGGCTACACGAGGTGTGATACAAACCTTATCAAAACATATAGTCCTATGGGCGAGGCTACACGAGGTGTGATACAAACCTTATCAAAACATATAGTCCTATGGACGAGGCTACACGAGGTGTGATACAAACCTTATCAAAACATATAGTCCTATGGGCGAGGCTACACGAGGTGTGATACAAACCTTATCAAAACATATAGTCCTATGGGCTAGGCTACACGAGGTGTGATACAAACCTTATCAAAACATATAGTCCTATGGGCGAGGCTACACGAGGTGTGATACAAACCTTATCAAAACATATAGTCCTATGGGCGAGGCTACACGAGGTGTGATACAAACCTTATCAAAACATATAGTCCTATGGGCGAGGCTACACGAGGTGTGATACAAACCTATGATTATCAAAACAAAGGAGTCCTATGGAGGGATAGTTTGAGCTCCATCAAAGGGCTGAATGTCTCTATAGTCAAAACTTAGAAAAACATAGGTTTGAGCTCCATCAAAGGGCTGAATGTCTCTACTGTTAGTCAGTGAAACTGTGGAGAAAAACATATTTGAGCTCCATCAAAGGGCTGAATGTCTCTACTGTTAGTTAGTGAAACTGTGGAGAAAAACATATTTGAGCTCCATCAAAGGGCTGAATGTCTCTACTGGTAGTCAGTGAAACTGTGGAGAAAAACATAGGTTTGAGTCCATCAAAGGGCTGAATGTCTCTACTGTTAGTCAGTGAAACTGTGGAGAAAAACCTTTGATCCATCAAACAATGTCTCTACTGTTAGTCAGTGAAACTGTGGAGAAAAGAGAGAGGGGAGGTTTGAGCTCCATCAAGGGCTGTGTCTCTACTGTTAGTCAGTGAAACTGTGGAGAAAAGAGGAGGTTTGAGCTCCATCAAAGAAATGTCTCTACTGTTAGTCAGTGAAACTGTGGAGAAAAGAGATAGGGGGAGGTTTGAGCTCCATCAAAGGGCTGAATGTCTCTACTGTTAGTCAGTGAAACTGTGGAGAAAAGAGAGGGGGAGGTTTGAGCTCCATCAAAGGGCTGAATGTCTCTACTGTTAGTCAGTGAAACTGTGGAGAAAAGAGAGGGGGAGGTTTGAGCTCCATCAAAGGGCTGAATGTCTCTACTGTTAGTCAGTGAAACTGTGGAGAAAAGAGAGAGGGGGAGGTTTGAGCTCCATCAAAGGGCTGAATGTCTCTACTGTTAGTCAGTGAAACTGTGGAGAAAAGAGAGAGGGGGAGGTTTGAGCTCCATCAAAGGGCTGAATGTCTCTACTGTTAGTCAGTGAAACTGTGGAGAAAAGAGAGAGGGGGAGGTTTGAGCTCCATCAAAGGGCTGAATGTCTCTACTGTTAGTCAGTGAAACTGTGGAGAAAAGAGAGGGGGAGGTTTGAGCTCCATCAAAGGGCTGAATGTCTCTACTGTTAGTCAGTGAAACTGTGGAGAAAAGAGAGAGGGGGAGGTTTGAGCTCCATCAAAGGGCTGAATGTCTCTACTGGTAGTCAGTGAAACTGTGGAGAAAAGAGAGGGGGGAGGTTTGAGCTCCATCAAAGGGCTGAATGTCTCTACTGGTAGTCAGTGAAACTGTGGAGAAAAGAGAGAGGGGGAGGTTTGAGCTCCATCAAAGGGCTGAATGTCTCTACTGTTAGTCAGTGAAACTGTGGAGAAAAGAGAGAGGGGGAGGTTTGAGCTCCATCAAAGGGCTGAATGTCTCTACTGTTAGTCAGTGAAACTGTGGAGAAAAGAGAGAGGGGGAGGTTTGAGCTCCATCAAAGGGCTGAATGTCTCTACTGTTAGTCAGTGAAACTGTGGAGAAAAGAGAGAGGGGGAGGTTTGAGCTCCATCAAAGGGCTGAATGTCTCTACTGGTAGTCAGTGAAACTGTGGAGAAAAGAGAGGGGGAGGTTTGAGCTCCATCAAAGGGCTGAATGTCTCTACTGTTAGTCAGTGAAACTGTGGAGAAAAGAGAGAGGGGGAGGTTTGAGACCCTTTCCTCTGCGTTGCCAAAGCCACGGGCCACACCAAAACGGTCCTATCAGGACCAATAACATATTGATGTATAATTGATGTGATATTCAGTCGAGTAGAAATAGGAAGGAGAAGATTGAGATACTTTTAAAAACAAAGTCTGATATTTTTTGCATAATAATTTTGTCTGAAAGAGCTTATAGACATTGACCCATTTTAAAATGTAATCTTGCAATATCAGAATGTGAACAACTCGTAAAAAGACTATGGGCAAATCACCTGTACGAAAAAAAGCAACCCCAAAAAATTAAAATAAATTAGAAATGATGCAAACAAATGATTGTATTTCATGAAAAACAAAAGAAACAGAGAAATATGTTGTTTTTTTAAGTAAGACAGAACAGGATGGTGGACAGAGTGGAGGCTTCAGATGGTTCTCCTCAGACCTGCCATGATCAGTGGATAACCACTTCCAGCTTTGTTTGGACTGGACAGACACACTAAAGATGGTGGAGTGTAGTGGATAGGACAGACACACTAAAGATGGTGGAGGGTAGTGGATAGGACAGACACACTAAAGATGGTGGAGGGTAGTGAATAAAGATGACAGACAGACACTAAAGATGGTGGAGGGTAGTGGATAGGACAGACACACTAGATGGTGGAGGGTAGTGGATAGGACACACTAAAGATGGTGGAGGGTAGTGGATAGGACAGACACACTAAAGATGGTGGAGTGTAGTGGATAGATGGTGGAGGGTGGAGACACACTAAAGATGTGGATAGGGATAGGACAGACACACTAAAGATGGTGGAGGGTAGTGGATAGGACAGACACACTAAAGATGGTGGAGGGTAGTGGATAGGACAGACACACTAAAGATGGTGGAGGGTAGTGGATAGGACAGATGGTGGAGGGTAGTGGATAGGACAGACACACTAAAGATGGTGGAGGGTAGTGGATAGGACAGACACACTAAAGATGGTGGAGGGTAGTGGATAGGACAGACACACTAAAGATGGTGGAGGGTAGTGGATAGGACAGACACACTAAAGATGGTGGAGGGTAGTGGATAGGACAGACACACTAAAGATGGTGGACAGATGGTGGAGGGTAGTGGATAGGACACACACTAAAGATGGTGGAGGGTAGTGGATAGGACAGACACACTAAAGATGGTGGAGGGTAGTGGATAGGACAGACACACTAAAGATGGTGGAGGGTAGTGGATAGGACAGATGGTGGAGGGTAGTGGATAGGACAGACACACTAAAGATGGTGGAGGGTAGTGGATAGGACAGATGGTGGAGGGTAGTGGATAGGACAGACACACTAAAGATGGTGGAGGGTAGTGGATAGGACACTAAAGATGGTAGGACAGACACACTAAAGATGGTGGAGGGTAGTGGATAGGACAGCCACTAAAGATGGTGGAGGGTAGTGGATAGGACAGACACACTAAAGATGGTGGAGGGTAGTGGATAGGTCAGACACACTAAAGATGGTGGAGGGTAGTGGATAGGACAGACACACTAAAGATGGTGGAGGGTATAGTGGATAGGACAGACACACTAAAGATGGTGGAGGGTAGTGGATAGGACAGACACACTAAAGATGGTGGAGGGTAGTGGATAGGACAGACACAAAGATGGTGGAGGGTAGTGGATAGGTCAGACACACTAAAGATGGTGGAGGGTAGTGGATAGGACAGACACACTAAAGATGGTGGAGGGTAGTGGATAGGACAGACACACTAAAGATGGTGGAGGGTAGTGGATAGGACAGACACACTAAAGATGGTGGAGGGTAGTGGATAGGAGACACTAAAGATGGTGGAGGGTAGTGGATAGGACAGACACACTAAAGATGGTGGAGGGTAGTGGATAGGACACACACTAAAGATGGGTGGAGGGTAGTGGATAGGACAGACACACAAAGATGGTGGAGGGTAGTGGATAGGACAGACACACTAAAGATGGTGGAGGGTAGTGGATAGGATGGTGGAGGGTAGTGGATAGGACAGACACACTAAAGATGGTGGAGGGGATAGGACAGACACACTGATGGTGGAGGGTAGTGGATAGGACAGACACACTAAAGATGGTGGAGGGTAGTGGATAGGACAGGACACACTAAAGATGGTGGACACACTAAAGATGGTGGAGGGTAGTGGATAGGACAGACACACTAAAGATGGTGGAGGGTAGTGGATAGGACAGACACACTAAAGATGGTGGAGGGTAGTGGATAGGTCAGACACACTAAAGATGGTGGAGGGTAGTGGATAGGACAGACACACTAAAGATGGTGGAGGGTAGTGGATAGGACAGACAAAGATGGTGGAGGGTAGTGGATAGGACAGACACACTAAAGATGGTGGAGGGTAGTGGATAGGAGACAGATGGTGGAGGGTAGTGGATAGGACAGACACTAAAGATGGTGGAGGGTAGTGGATAGGGTAAAGATGGATAGTGGATAGGACAGACACACTAAAGATGGTGGAGGGTAGTGGATAGGACAGACACACTAAAGATGGTGGAGGGTAGTGGATAGGACAGACACACTAAAGATGGTGGAGGGTAGTGGATAGGACAGACACACTAAAGATGGTGGAGGGTAGTGGATAGGACAGACACAAAGATGGTGGAGGGTAGTGGATAGGACAGACACACTAAAGATGGTGGAGGGTAGTGGATAGGACAGACACACTAAAGATGGTGGAGGGTAGTGGATAGGACAGATGGTGGAGGGTAGTGGATAGGACAGACACACTAAAGATGGTGGAGGGTAGTGGATAGGACAGACACACTAAAGATGGTGGAGGGTAGTGGATAGGACAGACACACTAAAGATGGTGGAGGGTAGTGGATAGGACAGACACACTAAAGATGGTGGAGGGTAGTGGATAGGTCAGACACACTAAAGATGGTGGAGGGTATAGTGGATAGGACAGACACACTAAAGATGGTGGAGGGTAGTGGATAGGTCAGACACACTAAAGATGGTGGAGAGTGGATAGGACAGACACTAAAGATGGTGGAGGGTAGTGGATAGGAGACACACTAAAGATGGTGGAGGGTAGTGGATAGGACAGACACACTAAAGATGGTGGAGGGTAGTGGATAGGACAGACACACTAAAGATGGTGGAGGGTAGTGGATAAAGATGGTGGACAGTGGACACACTAAAGATGGTGGAGGGTAGTGGATAGGACAGACACACTAAAGATGGAGGGTGGGATAGGGTAAAGATGGTGGATAGGACAGACACACTAAAGATGGTGGAGTGGATAGTGGATAGGACAGACACACTAAAGATGGTGGAGGGTAGTGGATAGGACAGACACACTAAAGATGGTGGAGGGTAGTGGATAGGACAGACACACTAAAGATGGTGGAGGGTAGTGGATAGGACAGACACACTAAAGATGGTGGAGGGTAGTGGATAGGACAGACACACTAAAGATGGTGGAGGGTAGGGACAGACAAAGCCACTAAAGATGGTGGAGGGTAGTGGATAGGACACTAAAGATGGTGGAGGGTAGGGTAAAGATGGTGGAGGGTAGTGGATAGGACAGACACACTAAAGATGGTGGAGGGACACACTAGGGTAGTGGATAGGACAGACACACTAAAGATGGTGGAGGGTAGTGGATAGGACAGACACACTAAAGATGGTGGAGGGTAGTGGATAGGACAGACACACTAAAGATGGTGGAGGGTAGTGGATAGGACAGACACACTAAAGATGGTGGAGGGTAGTGGATAGGTCAGCCACTAAAGATGGTGGAGGGTAGTGGATAGGACAGACACACTAAAGATGGTGGATAAAGATGGATAGGAGACACACTAAAGATGGTGGAGGGTAGTGGATAGGACAGACACACTAAAGATGGTGGAGGGTAGTGGATAGGACAGACACACTAAAGATGGTGGAGGGTAGTGGATAGGACAGACACACTAAAGATGGTGGAGGGTAGTGGATAGGACAGACACACTAAAGATGGTGGAGGGTGGTGGAGTAAAGATGGTGGAGGGTAGTGGATAGGACAGACACACTAAAGATGGTGGAGGGTAGTGGATAGGACAGACACACTAAAGATGGTGGAGGGTAGTGGATAGGACAGACACACTAAAGATGGTGGAGGGTAGTGGATAGGACAGACACACTAAAGATGGTGGGGTAAAGAAAGATGGTGGAGGGTAGTGGATAGGTCAGACACACTAAAGATGGTGGAGGGTAGTGGATAGTGGATAGGAGACACACTAAAGATGGTGGAGGGTAGTGGATAGGACAGACACACTAAAGATGGTGGAGGGTAGTGGATAGGACAGACACACTAAAGATGGTGGAGGGTAGTGGATAGGACAGACACACTAAAGATGGTGGAGGGTAGTGGATAGGACAGACACACTAAAGATGGTGGAGGGTAGTGGATAGGACAGACACACTAAAGATGGTGGAGGGTAGTGGATAAAGGACAGACACACTAAAGATGGTGGAGGGTAGTGGATAGGACAGACACACTAAAGATGGTGGAGGGTAGTGGATAGGACAGACACACTAAAGATGGTGGAGGGTAGTGGATAGGACAGATGGTGGAGGGTAGTGGATAGGACAGACACACTAAAGATGGTGGAGGGTAGTGGATAGGACAGACACACTAAAGATGGTGGAGGGTAGTGGATAGGACAGACACACTAAAGATGGTGGAGGGTAGTGGATAACCTTTTATCCTCTCAGGCAGCTCTCTCTAGTCTCTTCAACCTGTTGTCATAAGAGGTTTGTGAGGACAGGCCTGTCATCATATGAACTCCATACAGGGGAAGGAAATGGGCTTTGTTTGTCTTTGCTAATTTCCATGGTTTCCGATACCCAAACATTCGTTCACACACTTATACACACATTCTATTGTGTGCATGGGTAGACATACACTCTCACTCTCTCACACACACTCAAGGACGCACACACGTACACCTATGCAAACACACACTATATACATCATACACATCCCATTACATGAGAGGATGAAAGGAGAATGTTTTTATGTATCAGAGTGTATTAGGTGTTAGACTAATTATCACAGTATGGTGGGTAATGTAGTGTGTAAACAACTTAACAACATATACCCAGGTGTGTTCTGGGAGATCTTGTGTGCAAGATGTTTGTCTTATATATTATTCTTATGTGCCTCAAATGCAGTCTGCTCCTCTCATCTCACCTTCATGCTGAAACAAATATGTTTGTAAATCAACCAACTATATTTCTGCCTTATCGTTAGCATTTGTATAAATATAATTTATAATCTGACAGATATGTGCTGTGATTTGATGTAGAAAATGTAGTTTTATCTGGACTTTTTACATTTTTCATTTGTTTTAATGCTCTCTTGTTGTAAGATCCCCTATAACTGCCAGGAGATTGCATGCGTGTCTGTGTGTGTGTGTGTGTCTCACCTTCTGCGGGGCTGAGTCCACGGGCAGCTGAGATCATAGACAGGGTAGGGCTGCTGTGCATGGAGCGGAGGTAGTGCTCCATGTGGTGGTTGATGTAGGGGTGGGGGGGGCTGAAGGGGGACTCCCCCGTCCCTGCTGCCTGAGGGGACAGACGGATCAGAGAGACGCAGTCTGAGATGACTGGGCTGCTGGCTAGGCCTTGAGGTCTGGCGTGAGAGAAAAGAGTTGGAGAATTATAGTTAATGACAGAAATAGAGAGTGAACGAGACCATCAACCATCGACAAGCACATTGTTGTTTAAAGTGAAGACCTTGAAAGAGTAATGCAAAACTGTGAAGTAAAACAGGATTTTTGTGAATTGTGGTTTATGTGTGGGTACCAGTCAGGTCTGTCCCTGAAACCAGTTCCTCTACTACTGTTCTTTCTCCCTATTCCTGATGTGTCACAGGGATTCCCGATGTGTCACAGGGATTCCTGATGTGTCACAGGGATTCCCGATGTGTCACAGGGATTCCTGATGTGTCACAGGGATTCCCGATGTGTCACAGGGATTCCCGATGTGTCACAGGGATTCCCGATGTGTCACAGGGATCTCCTCTTTTACCGCTACTCAGAGTAAGGCTTCAGGCAGTGAAAAAGTTGAGACTGAGGCTATGAAAAAGCCTACTGTTTTGGTGGGCTCAGCCAAGGTGTCTCTCATATTGGTACTTAACGCTTTTACAAGACAACATATTCTCCAGACGTTACTGTAAAACAGAGGCATCTCGCCAGCCACCTTCAGGCTAGCATATTAATAAAACAAGATACAATGATGGAAGTGGAGTCAGAGGTGATATAGTCCACAGGTCACCGTCAGTGGGATATATATTTGTCATTTGTTAACTAGCAAGTCTGCTTGTAGAAGCACAGCCAGGTTGCTGTAACTCCTGATAGCTGCCCCCTGAAGCCAGAACTGAACACTGAATACAGTACAGTCTGTCTGCTGACCGCTGGCACAGTTCTTTGAAATGTCTTTGGCAAAGCTAGTTCTTTGTAGTGGCATGCTACTCCTCCTATGAATCTGGTTGTTGTGCCATTACATTTTCAAATGGGTCTAATTGAAACCATAATGTGTGGTGGGCCAGACAGTAGAGCACCTGGAACCAGGGAGTGACTGCCACATCTCTGAGGAAGAAAGACTGCTGGACAGCACTCAAGAGCTCTGTAGGCTACTGTACTTACATTCAGATGAAGAACTTGTTCAACTCTATCCTCTTGCAAAAACAACAGTGAAAGGTAGAAGCCTAGAGACTAGAATGTATTTTGCTAGAAGCCAAAAGACACACATTTTTATGCTGCAATTCATCCACACCCCTCCAAGGTCTGTCTGTTGTTATTGAGACATGCAGGCTGCTCCTCCTAACTGAGGAGTCGATGTGTCAGGAGTCGTTTTTAAACAAAGCAGTACCACGTCCTCACACTTCATTAGTCTGCAGTCACTTTCCAAGCAGGAGGAAATGACCACTAATGAGGTGGGGGAGAGTGGGAGAGGGTGGGACAGTGAGGTGGGGGAGGAGAGGGTGGGGGAGGATAAGGGAGAGTGGGACAGTGAGGTGGGGGAGGAGAGTGGGAGAGGGTGGGACAGTGAGGTGGGGGAGGATAGGGGAGAGGGTGGGGGACAGTAAGGGAGAGTGGGGTGAGGTGGGGGAGGAGAGTGGGAGAATGTGGGACAGTGAGGTGGGGGAAGATAGGGGAGAGGGTGGGACAGTGAGGTGGGGGAGGAGATGGGAGGGGAGGGACAGGAGGTGGGGAGGATAGGGGAGAGAGTGGGACAGTGAGGTGGGGGAGGATAGGGGAGAGTGGGACAGTGAGGTGGGGGAGGAGAGTGGGAGAGTGGGAGAGGGTGGGACAGTGAGGTGGGGGAGGATAGGGGAGAGTGGGACAGTGAGGTGGGGGAGGATAGGGGAGAGTGGGAGAGGGTGGGACAGTGAGGTGGGAGGGAGAGTGGGAGAGGGTGGGACAGTGAGGTGGGGGAGGAGGGGAGAGTGGGAGAGGGTGGGACAGTGAGGTGGGGGAAGATAGGGGAGAGTGGGACAGTGAGGTGGGGGAGGATAGGGGAGAGGGTGGGACAGTGAGGTGGGGGAGATAGGGGAGAGTGGGACAGTGAGGTGGGGGAGGATAGGGGAGAAGGTGGGACAGTGAGGTGGGGGAGGAGAGTGGGAGAGGGTGGGACAGTGAGGTGGGGGAGGATAGGGGAGAGGGTGGGACAGTGAGGTGGGGGAGGAGAGTGGGAGAGGGTGGGACAGTGAGATGGGGGAGGAGAGTGGGAGAGGGTGGGACAGTGAGGTGGGGGAGGAGAGTGGGAGAGGGTGGGACAGTGAGATGGGGGAGGAGAGTGGGAGAGGGTGGGACAGTGAGGTGGGGGAGGATAGGGGAGAGTGGGACAGTGAGGTGGGGGAGGATAGGGGAGAGTGGGACAGTGAGGTGGGGGAGGATAGGGGAGAGTGGGACAGTGAGGTGGGGGAGGACAGGGGAGAGTGGGAGAGGGTGGGACAGTGAGGTGGGGGAGAGTGGGACATTGAGGTGGGGGAGGGTAGGGGAGAGTGGGAGAGGGTGGGACAGTGAGGTGGGGGAGGATAGGAGAGAGTGGGGATGGTAAGGTTGTGGGCTCAGAGTACAAGACTTGAGTCTGCTCAACTGATGAGTTGCAGGGCAGGCAGGCAAACATACAAAAAACTACCAAAATGCTCTGGCTTTGAAAAATCATAAATAAGCTAGTATACACAAAGATGTTTTAACATCCATTAGTTATAATGATAATAATTCATATTAGATACAACTAGGACTTTGGATTTAAAACACATAGTTCTGTATCTCAAGGATAGTAAATTCTGATATGTGCCAAGAGCACAAGGTAAAAAACGGTTAAAATACTGATAAGGTTTCTTCCTGTAAAATCTGTGGATTTGGGTATACTCATCTCTAAATCACTGAAATCCACAGGGATGACAGACTGAATGAGGCTGGTTGCAGGTCTGAAAGGTGGGTCTGAGATGTTAGCGTTCTTGGAAAGGCCTGGATTCACCTCAGTCTCTCATTTATACCCCTCTGTATTGGAGCCAACCTGCCCCAACCCAGCACAGGCCTGGTTGCTGAGGAACAACCAGCCTTGAGAAGCCAAACCCCTTCCAATGGACGGCCCATAAAGAGGTTTCTGTTCTGGGGGAACTGAGAAGAAACAGACGCCGTTTCCCTCCCCTTGGTGCGTCCACACACAACACAGAGTTAGAGAGCCCTGCGCGAGTTCCAGAGATTAGCATCCGGCTTTGCTGACGCTCCGGGTTTCGCAAAACTGTCACGAGACCGCTCTTATCTGTTTGGGCAATTTTTTACGGACCGTACTGGTTGGTCACCGTCCTTCATGTTTAGCCCCAGTGTTCCCTGTTACCACTGTGCTGTGGGGAGAATGTCATTTGGTGGAGCGGTGGGATCTGGGATCTGTGGTGAGATGACTCCAAAGAGCATTTAGAGCTGACAGACTCTCCTGTGGTCCTGACCGCAGCCACAGAAGATCAACACACAGAGTACACAAGTGGAGGCTGTGAATGCTAATTGAAACTGTGAAATTGAAATTGTTAAGTTTGTGGAGGCTGTGAATGCTCTCCCTTATGGAAGTGCAAAAATGGTGAACCACAACTAACCTGACTGGTTCAAAATGAATTGGGGAGCCCTGGCTCCCAGACTCAAATGATTTATTTTGTCAGAGCTCAAATGGAAACATGACATATAATGGACACGTATATATTTCTTAAAGTCCTTCAATTCCTTTGTTTCAATGGGAAACATTTCAGATAAAAAACATTTTGCATGGGTTTCTCTGAGCTTCAAAATACCCCCAGTAACACAATGCACATCGTCTCAATCAACAAAATATGATTTGCCTGTCACAGTATGATACTAGAACACGTTAACACATACAGGACATAAATAATGCAAACTCCCATGTGCGTGTTTGAGTCCGCGATAGTAAGGTGAAATGTACTACCTCGGCCTGTCAGGGGACAACAAAAAGGAGACCTCTCTGACAGCTACTAAAGTCTTGTTAAAACACCCTCTTTCTGACAAGATGTTACCTGAACTGATTTTCCACAGACATGTCTTAGTTACAGCAGAGAAATTACATTAAAAAAAATGATTACCAGTATAATTGTTTGTATTATGTCCCTTGATGATGTGAGGCCTGAGGCAAATGCCTCTTCTGCCTAATGATAAGTTCACCACAGATGAGTAGAAGGGGGAGAGAATGATTCAAGAAAGTGAGGACACACAAACTACATTACATTTCCAATTCAGGTAATAGTTGGTTGCTTCACTAGATGATTACAAGCTTGTAGCTAGCTACACTGTCATCCCATTGTGGGATTCCTAGTGTGAGAAGAAGTGCATTTGGACAAGGGATTGCTTGTTTTCGCTTCAAAAGCCTATGAGTAAGTGCATACCTTTGTGTATGCACGTCAACTACATGGGAAAGGGGAGAGGGCACATTTCTGTGCGGTCCTTTTGGTGTGGGGCAGAGCAGTAGACGGACAGAGGCTGGTTAGGGCCACCTGTACCTATTCAACACCTCTTCTGAAGTACTCTTAGTTATTTTCTTTAACTCCAGGGATGGGAAACAGGTAGTAAAGGAAGCCTTTGTCTGGACTGACGGACAGACAGAAGCCTTTACCTCTCTTTCTCAACACTTGAATTCAGGCATCCTGTTTCAGTGGATCTTTCTACTCTCTCTGCCTGGCTGGCTGGAATCGCCAATAAGTTAGTATTTGCCTCTCTGGCATGTTGTTCCCTACTGGCTCAGCGGACAAATTACGACGTGAGACACTCGTCTGTACATCTGGGAAGGTGCTCCCATTGAGATAAATCACTGTGTCTGCATCTCAAATGGCACCCTATGTCCTATATGCACTATTTTGACCAGGGTCCATAGGGCTTTGGTCAAAAGTATAGTACTATAAAGGGAATGGGGCGCCATTTGGGACACAGGCCATGTTACCCCACAGGGGCTGGCGCTGCAGTGAGATCCTACTGTAGTTGTGTTTGGGACCCTTCATCAGGATGCTGAGGATTTGGCCTCAAACTTTGAAAGATATATTATTCTTTCTGTATAGCAGACAACGGGATGAGGATGACCTAGAAACATAGGACAGTAGCTAGTATGCAAAGAGACACATATTTTATTCTGATTCAACTTGGTGACTTCCGCAGTCCTTCAAACCAAGTGCAAATTATTTAAAGGGCATCAGATAAATCTTGACACTTTTAAGCCGTTCATTTGCAACAGCCTTTAATTTGACCGATGGCTGCCTCTGTCCTTTCATGAATTCATTCCTTACAATAATTCACAGGAACTGTTAAATCCTCCCATAACCAGAGTGAAGACTTGAACCAACAAAATGCACCCAATCAGCACACTTGGGAACAAACCCATCTTTCCACAATCAGCATGCTCAGGATCGGCCTCCCTTCTAACGCTAACCAATCAGCACACTCGGGAACAGCACCGCTAACCAAACAAAGAAAAAAACAAATGGCTGATCTGTAAAATCCATTTAATCAACACATTCCAAGCCCAGACTGATTGCCTGGTAAACTGGACCACATCTGTTTGTGTAAAAGGGTGGTGCAGGCTCCAGCCCCACAGCTCCACCACACAAAACCTTGGGGCAGAATCCTCGTCAGCTCAATGCTGCAATTTACTGCCTCACTCTATCAAACATAATAAATAGCTGTCCTGCTGGTCTGGAATGAGTGGGGATCTGTTTTTCTTTTCCTCTTGTTGTGTTGCCGTTGAGGTTCTGGGAACAGAAGGCTGGATTTTTAGATACTAATTAGTAACCCCTTCTAACAGACTTGTCTTCCCTCTTACCAGACTTGTGGGTTCACACAGAGGATGCCCATTTCCACATTGCCATAATCCGCTGTACACTGCACATTATAAGCACTGTCTCAAAACAAAATGCTGTACTTTAGCACTGTCTCAGAGCAAGCGAGTCATTAACCGAATGGGAACAGTCATATAAACTCAACAAAAAAAGAAACATCTCTTTTTCAGGACCCTGTCTTTCAAAAATAATTCGTAAAACTCCAAATAACTTCACATATCTTCATTGTAATGGGTTTAAACACTGTTTCCCATGCTTGTTCAATGAACATGCATTTCCCATGCAATTAATGAACATGCACATGTGGAACGGTCGTTAAGACACTAACAGCGTACAGACGGTAGGCAATTAAGGTCACAGTTATGAAAACCCAGGACACTAAAGAGGCCTTTCTACTGACTCTGAAAAACACCAAAAGAAAGATGCCCAGGGTCCCTGTTCATCTGCGTGAACGTGCCTTAGGCATGCTGCAAGGAGGCATGAGGACTGCAGATGTGGCCAGGGCAATAAATTGTAATGTCCGTACTATGAGACGCCTAAGACAGCACTACAGGGAGACAGGATGGACAGCTGATCATTCTCGCAGTGGCAGACCACGTGTAACAACACCTGCACAGGATTGGTACATCCGAACATCACACCTGCGGGACAGGTAAAGGATAGCAACAACAACTGCCCGAGATACACGTCGCCTATGGGCACAAACCCACTGTCGCGGGACCAGACAGGACTGGCAAAAAGTGCTCTTCACTGAAGAGTTGCGGTTTCGTCTCACCAGGGGTGATGGTCGGATTTGCGTTCATCGTTGAAGGAATGAGCGTTACACCGAGGCCTGTACTCTAGAGCGGGATCGATTTGGAGTTGGAAGGACTGTCATGATCTGGGGCGATGTGTCCCAGCATAATCTGACTGACCTTGTTGTCATTGCAGGCAATCTCAACGCTGTGCGTTACAGGGAAGACATCCTCCTCCCTCATTTGGTGCCCTTCCTGCAGGCTCATCCTGACATGACCCTGCAGCATGACAATGCCACCAGCCATACTGCTCGTTCTGTGTATGATTTCCTGCAAGACAGGAATATCAGTGTTCTGCCATGACCAACGAAGAGCCCGTATCTCAATCCCATTGAGCATGTCTGGGACCTGTTGGATCAGAGTGTGAGGGCTAGGGCCGTTCCCCCCAGAAATGTCTGGGAACTTGCAGGTGCCTTGGTGGAAAAGAGGAGTAACATCTCACAGCAAGAACTGGCCAATCTGGTGCAGTCCATGAGAAGGAGATGCACTGCAGTACTTAATGCAGCTGGTGGCCACACCAGATGCTGACTGTTACTTTTGATTTCGATCCCCCTTCCCTTTGTTCAGGGACACATTATTCAATTTATGTTAGTCACGTCTGTGGAACTTGTTTAGTGTATGTCTCAGTGGTTGAATCTTGTTATGTTCATAGAAATATTTACACATGTTAAGTTTGCTGAAAATAAACGCAGTTGACAGTGAGAGGACGTTTATTTTTTTGCTGAGTTTAGCTAGCTCTTTACGGAGTCACTGTCAGCCATGGATATAGTTACATATTGGGATAACATTTTTGACGATATATCGAATCGTTTTGACAATACCGCAATATTATTTGTGCGCCGTATGGCTGTACCTGCACCAAAACGGCAATAATTGTCCTTCATAGCTTGTTCTCCAACTTATTTTTAAACAGGGAGCCATATTTGTTTTTAGCACTTTTATTTCCATGACTGATCAAAACTTGTTTTCTCATCTCTCTCTCTTGTCCCTCTGCAGCAGGCATTATGGTTTGGAACATCGAATCACAATAAATTCACAGTATCGAATCACAATACATGTAGAATCGTGAGAATCACAATACATATCCTATTGGCACCAAAGTATTGTGATAATATGTGACTCATTTCAGGAAACTAGGCATTTGTTGCACGTCCATACTTCACAGGAGAGGCATTTGAACGTGAACTTATTTTTTTATAACAATGCATTTCTTGGCAGAAATCCCTTCTGGAACAAGTGAACTTCCATGTACCTTAATAACAAACATGTATGCCATCTGAAAATACGAATAAAATGATTCAATTACGAGCCTAGTTGTTTTAGCCATGGACAAAGTGAGTAACCTTCCCGCGAGCCATGTTGGCAGAGATAATGGATGGGCTGGATATGCCGAGAGATGAGTTTGGATTTGTCTGATATGTAGCATGCTTCTGTCTATAACATGAGCTGGTCAGTTTGTGTAGGTAAACCTTTCTAATGCGTCTTTTTTGAAAGATACTGCAAAGGTGTTGTTCTCCACTTTCTGGAGGACCGAGTTTTGAAATCAGTGAAATGCCCTTTGGAATTAAAGTATGATAGCTAAGGAGATGGAGAAAATTATCGCGTTTGATTGCAAATATGCAGACGGAGTTGGAAAGAGAACACAGAGAAGGCTGTTGTATTACATATTCAAATGGGCAAACTTGACATCTGTGAAAGAGTGGTAGAAACGTCCATTCATGTATACGGGTAAGATAGTCTAGCTAGCTACATTTACAGTACCAGTCAAAGTTTGGACACACCTACTCATTCAAGGGTTTTTCTTTGTTTTTACTATTTTCTACATTGTAGAATAATAGAAGTAGCCACCCTTTGCCTTGATGACAGCTTTACACACTCTTGGCATTCTCTCAACCAGCTTCACCTGGAATGTTTTTCCAACAGCCTTGAAGGAGTTCCCACATATGCTGAGCACTTGTTGGCTGCTTTTCCTTCACCCTGTGGTCCAACTCATCCCAAACCATCTCATTTGGGTTGAGGTCGGGTGATTGTGGAGGCACTCCATCACTCTTCTTCTTGACCAAAGTAGAGACGAACAAAGCCGGATGGGTGTAGACAAAAAAGATCTCTCCTGTAGGTTTACAAAAACATTCAAGGGCCATTTTCTCAAAAGTGAGGTTACAGGTTTATCAACTTTCAAAGCAGAATTACTTTACCATTGTTCCTCTACTGTGGTGTATGATATATCATTTTCTATTTTTTTTGTTCCATGCAAACAGTGATGAAGGGTCTCAGTGTGGAGGTGTCATGCTTAGGCAGACAGGAAGCAGAACCCCTGACATACTGTAGCGTGGGTAACAAAGCGACACAACACCGACATATGAAACCACCACTTAATTTGCAGAGCAATGTTACGCAATTTGGGTGATTTTGGCACAGCCGGAGGAAGATTAGGGGCTTGATGAATTAGGGGAGCACTGTCAAGATCAAATCACGTTAATCATTGCAGTCGGAGTACAGACTCGGTTTTCATCCCCACTACTCCTTCCTGGTTTGTTTAGTGATGAATAGCTTCTCTGCTGCAGGAAAAAAATATTGTATCACCATCAACATCAGATATGTGAATATAATTGGAAGGACAAGTCCCACAAACCTATTTATTTGTTTTATCCATCTGTTTGTGTTTTTTAAGATAAGCAGAGGAGGGAGAGGAAGGCTGGCAATGTTAAGCAGAGGAGGGAGAGGAAGGCTGGCAATGTTAAGCAGAGGAAGGCTGGCAATGTTAAGCAGAGGAGGGAGAGGAAGGCTGGCAATGTTAAGCAGAGGAGGGAGAGGAAGGCTGGCAATGTTAAGCAGAGGAGGGAGAGGAAGGCTGGCAATGTTGAGCAGAGGAGGGAGAGGAAGGCTGGCAATGTTGAGCAGAGGAGGGAGAGGAAGGCTGGCAATGTTGAGCAGAGGAGGGAGAGGAAGGCTGGCAATGTTAAGCAGAGGAGGGAGAGGAAGGCTGGCAATGTTGAGCAGAGGAGGGAGAGGAAGGTTGGCAATGTTAAGCAGAGGAGGGAGAGGAAGGCTGGCAATGTTAAGCAGAGGAGGGAGAGGAAGGCTGGCAATGTTGAGCAGAGGAGGGAGAGGAAGGCTGGCAATGTTGAGCAGAGGAGGGAGAGGAAGGCTGGCAATGTTAAGCAGAGGAGGGAGAGGAAGGCTGGCAATGTTGAGCAGAGGAGGGAGAGGAAGGCTGGCAATGTTAAGCAGAGGAGGGAGAGGAAGGCTGGCAATGTTAAGCAGAGGAGGGAGAGGAAGGCTGGCAATGTTATGCACAGGAGGGAGAGGAAGGCTGGCAATGTTAAGCAGAGGAGGGAGAGGAAGGCTGGCAATGTTGAGCAGAGGAGGGAGAGGAAGGCTGGCAATGTTGAGCAGAGGAGGGAGAGGAAGGCTGGCAATGTTAAGCAGAGGAGGGAGAGGAAGGCTGGCAATGTTGAGCAGAGGAGGGAGAGGAAGGCTGGCAATGTTAAGCAGAGGAGGGAGAGGAAGGCTGGCAATGTTGAGCAGAGGAGGGAGAGGAAGGCTGGCAATGTTGAGCAGAGGAGGGAGAGGAAGGCTGGCAATGTTATGCACAGGAGGGAGAGGAAGGCTGGTAATGTTAAGCGGAGGAGGGAGAGGAAGGCTGGCAATGTTGAGCAGAGGAGGGAGAGGAAGGCTGGCAATGTTAAGCAGAGGAGGGAGAGGAAGGCTGGCAATGTTAAGCAGAGGAGGGAGAGGAAGGCTGGCAATGTTAAGCAGAGGAGGGAGAGGAAGGCTGGCAATGTTAAGCAGAGGAGGGAGAGGAAGGCTGGCAATGTTAAGCAGAGGAGGGAGAGGAAGGCTGGTAATGTTAAGCAGAGGAGGGAGAGGAAGGCTGGCAATGTTGAGCAGAGGAGGGAGAGGAAGGCTGGCAATGTTGAGCAGAGGAGGGAGAGGAAGGCTGGCAATGTTAAGCAGAGGAGGGAGAGGAAGGCTGGCAATGTTAAGCAGAGGAGGGAGAGGAAGGCTGGCAATGTTGAGCAGAGGAGGGAGAGGAAGGCTGGCAATGTTAAGCAGAGGAGGGAGAGGAAGGCTGGCAATGTTAAGCAGATGAGGGAGAGGAAGGCTGGCAATGTTGAGCAGAGGAGGGAGAGGAAGGCTGGTAATGTTAAGCAGAGGAGGGAGAGGAAGGCTGGCAATGTTGAGCAGACTAAACGTTTTCTGGGACGGACAACAAATAAAAAGTTGTGGAATGGAAAGAAATGTCAGTGTGGTTGGAGACTGAAGGACAAAAATAAACACAATTGAGCCAAAGTTCTGTCTGTCTCTCTATCTTCCTTGCCTGCCTCTCTGCCTGTCTCCCTATTTGTCTGTCTGACAGATCCCTTTCCGTGAATCTCCTCTAATGTGAAGAGGATGTTTCCCTGGCAGTTTGCTCCCTAGTGTTGCAGCACACCATTCCAAAAGGACCACAGAGCTTTCCAAGTCCCACACCATGAAACGTAAGGAGGGGAGATGTTGTTGATGCTAAACTGGCTGGTTCTTTCTTTTCTCTCTCAGTATCATCTGTCTCTGATATGGACCTGGCTTTCTCTCTCTCCATTTGGAAAGGCTTCTCTCTCTCTCAGGCTCGGATGGAGGGATCACCGAGGGTGAATCACAACAGGGTGATGACTGACCTGCTCATTCACATTCTTGTAAAGAATGGGATGCACTTAAAAACAAAGTTGATTATTTCATTTAATTGAAGATAAGGTTAAACAAACAAGCAAGGTGTCACGACTTCCACCAAAGTTGATCCCTCTCCTTGTTCGGGCGGCGTTCGGCGGTCGACGTCATCGACTTTCTAGCTGCCACCGATCCATGTTTCACTTTTCCTTTTGTTTTGTCTGTTTACACACCTGGTTCCCATCTCATAATTATGTTCCTTATTTAACCCTCTGGTTTCCCTTTCTGTTTGTGCGTGATTGTCTTTCGTGTGTTGGAGTTTTGTCCTTGTTTGATAACGGGATTTTTGTTACGTTCTTGGATGGAGTAAATACAGTGGTTTATTTACTCTTACCCGTGTCCTGCGCCTGACTCCTTCGCTATCTTCTAGATAGACTCTGACACAAGGGCCCAACGCTCCAGCTAGATGCCATTGTCATGAACACTCCCATTCTGCCCTGCTCTGCAACACAAGTGGTGTGAATCTGAACTTAATAAGTTAGTCTTAATTACCCATGCATGGTGTGGAGGGGGTGTGGCTCGTAATGGTACCTCCCCTCATGGTGACGCATGTCGATCGGGATTGGTGTGTGAAACGTGGGGAAGAGATGGTGAGGACCTGTGAGAAGAAAGAGAGGGAGGAGAGATAAGAAAGATATGGGCACTTCTATAAAGACTTTCAAGTGAAATATTTAAAAGGGTAAAAACCTAAAGCTACAATGCTGCAAACATGAACCACCTCAAACAGCTGGCTGAGCATTTTCGTGTTAAATATTGGCCCTATCACACAGGCAGAAGGCTAAATAAATAATCAAAGAGGTCCTGAGGAGTCCTACTACATCTCAAACAAGAGAGATGAGAAAGATCACATTGGGCCTTTGACAAAGACCTGCTGCGATCCAGCCCTTTGAACTTAGTGTATGTGTGTGTGTTCATGTGTGCGTGTGTGGTTTGTGTGTGTGCGTGTGTGGAGGTGCCCATTTGAAGGAGAGATACAGTCTGGACATAAACAAGGAACAACAGTCGTGAGAGGAAAACCTCTGACTCACACTACACTTGAGATGCTCACCTCACTTCACCTTACTGGCAGCAAGCAGCGGCTATAAGCAGCAGCTAAACCATTATTATCCTGCAAACTGGTATTGGTTATTATCCTACAAACTAGTAGTGGTTATTACTCTACAAACTAGCAGTGGTTATTACTCTACACACTAGCAGTGGTTATTATCCTACAAACTCGCAGTGGTTATTACTCTACAAACTAGCAGTGGTTATTACTCTACAAACTAGCAGTGGTTATTACTCTACAAACTAGCAGTGGTTATTACTCTACAAACTAGCAGTGGTTATTACTCTACAAACTAGCAGTGGTTATTACTCTACAAACTAGCAGTGGTTATTACTCTACAAACTAGCAGTGGTTATTACTCTACAAACTAGCAGTGGTTGTTACTCTACACACTAGCAGTGGTTATTACTCTACACACTAGCAGTGGTTATTATCCTACAAACTCGCAGTGGTTATTATCCTACAAACTCGCAGTGGTTATTACTCTACAAACTAGCAGTGGTTATTACTCTACAAACTCGCAGTGGTTATTACTCTACAAACTAGCAGTGGTTATTACTCTACAAACTAGCAGTGGTTATTACTCTACACACTAGCAGTGGTTATTACTCTACACACTAGCAGTGGTTATTATCCTACAAACTCGCAGTGGTTATTACTCTACAAACTAGCAGTGGTTATTACTCTACACACTAGCAGTGGTTATTATCCTACACACTAGCAGTGGTTATTATCCTACAAACTAGCAGTGGTTATTATCCTACAAACTAGCAGTGGTTATTACTCTACACACTAGCAGTTGTTATTATCCTACAAACTCGCAGTGGTTATTATCCTACAAACTCGCAGTGGTTATTATCCTACAAGCTAGCAGTTGTTATTATCCTACAAACTAGCAGTGGTTATTACTCTACACACTAGCAGTGGTTATTATCCTACAAACTAGCAGTGGTTATTACTCTACACACTAGCAGTGGTTATTATCCTAAAATCTAGCAGTGGTTATTACACAACACACTCGCAGTGGTTATTATCCTACAAACTCGCAGTGGTTATTACTCTACAAACTAGCAGTGGTTATTATCCTACAAACTAGTAGTGGTTATTATCCTACAAACTCGCAGTGGTTATTATCCTACAAACTAGCAGTGGTTATTACTCTACACACTAGCAGTGGTTATTATCCTACAAACTAGCAGTGGTTATTATCCTACAAACTCGCAGTTGTTATTATCCTACAAACTAGCAGTGGTTATTACTCTACAAACTAGCAGTGGTTATTATCCTACAAACTCGCAGTGGTTATTACTCTACAAACTAGCAGTGGTTATTACTCTACAAACTAGCAGTGGTTATTACTCTACAAACTAGCAGTGGTTATTACTCTACAAACTAGCAGTGGTTATTATCCTACAAACTCGCAGTGGTTATTACTCTACAAACTAGCAGTGGTTATTACTCTACAAACTAGCAGTGGTTATTACTCTACAAACTAGCAGTGGTTATTATCCTACAAACTCGCAGTGGTTATTACTCTACACACTAGCAGTGGTTATTATCCTACAAACTAGCAGTGGTTATTACTCTACACACTAGCAGTGGTTATTATCCTAAAATCTAGCAGTGGTTATTACACTACACACTCGCAGTGGTTATTATCCTACAAACTAGCAGTGGTTATTACTCTACACACTAGCAGTGGTTATTATCCTACAAACTAGCAGTGGTTATTATCCTACAAACTAGCAGTGGTTATTACTCTACACACTAGCAGTGGTTATTACTCTACACACTAGCAGTGGTTATTATCCTACAAACTAGCAGTGGTTATTATCCTACAAACTAGCAGTGGTTATTACTCTACACACTAGCAGTGGTTATTACTCTACACACTAGCAGTGGTTATTATCCTAAAATCTAGCAGTGGTTATTATCCTACAAACTAGCAGTGGTTATTATCCTACAAACTAGCAGTGGTTATTACACTACACACGAGCAGTGGTTATTACTCTACAAACTAGCAGTGGTTATTATCCTACAAACTAGCAGTGGTTATTACACTACACACGAGCAGTGGTTATTACTCTACACACTAGCAGTGGTTATTATCCTACAAACTAGCAGTGGTTATTATCCTACAAACTAGCAGTGGTTATTACACTACACACGAGCAGTGGTTATTACTCTACAAACTAGCAGTGGTTATTATCCTACACACTAGCAGTGGTTATTATCCTACAAACTCGCAGTGGTTATTACTCTACAAACTAGCAGTGGTTATTACACTACAAACTAGCAGTGGTTATTACTCTACAAACTAGCAGTGGTTATTACACTACAAACTAGCAGTGGTTATTACTCTACAAACTAGCAGTGGTTATTATCCTACAAACTAGCAGTGGTTATTATCCTACAAACTAGCAGTGGTTATTACTCTACACACTAGCAGTGGTTATTATCCTACAAACTAGCAGTGGTTATTATCCTACAAACTAGCAGTGGTTATTACTCTACACACTAGCAGTGGTTATTATCCTACAAACTAGCAGTGGTTATTATCCTACAAACTAGCAGTGGTTATTACACTACACACGAGCAGTGGTTATTACTCTACAAACTAGCAGTGGTTATTATCCTACACACTAGCAGTGGTTATTACTCTACAAACTAGCAGTGGTTATTACTCTACAAACTAGCAGTGGTTATTACTCTACAAACTAGCAGTGGTTATTATCCTACAAACTAGCAGTGGTTATTACTCTACACACTAGCAGTGGTTATTATCCTACAAACTAGCAGTGGTTATTATCCTACAAACTAGCAGTGGTTATTACTCTACAAACTAGCAGTGGTTATTATCCTACAAACTAGCAGTGGTTATTATCCTACAAACTAGCAGTGGTTATTACACTACAAACTAGCAGTGGTTATTACTCTACACACGAGCAGTGGTTATTATCCTACAAACTAGCAGTGGTTATTATCCTACAAACTAGCAGTGGTTATTACTCTACAAACTAGCAGTGGTTATTACACTACACACTAGCAGTGGTTATTACACTACACACTAGCAGTGGTTATTACACTACACACGAGCAGTGGTTATTATCCTACAAACTAGCAGTGGTTATTATCCTACAAACTAGCAGTGGTTATTACTCTACAAACTAGCAGTGGTTATTACTCTACAAACTAGCAGTGGTTATTATCCTACAAACTAGCAGTGGTTATTACTCTACACACTAGCAGTGGTTATTACTCTACACACTAGCAGTGGTTATTACTCTACACACATCTTTTTGGGAGGGATTGCCAAGGAAGGCATATATTGACTTTCTCTAGCCCTTTCAAACGTCAGAAAACGAAGGATATTTCTAGTGATCAGGCTGAGCTAAGGATGCTGTGCTCCTGCTCCATCCTTACCTCCTTAGCATGGGGTGTAACTGTAATATTTACAATTCCCATAATACCCCAGTAATTGAAACCTTAAGTTACAGACAGTCTGGTCTGGGTACTTTGTGTCCATTAATAGCTCTCTATCTGTAATGGGGGCGAAACAGAGCTATTTCACCATGAGTGTGTTTTTTTATGTGAAATACTCAAAATGCACAAATCAACAATTTCCTGCCATAAAAAGGTTCATAGCTCGGGGAACGTCTTGTTAAAAACAACAGACCTTCATTAATTAGTGTGATGATTACAACCTCTCAGTCTAAGCCTCTAACCTCTCCCTCTAGTTCTCTGTATGAAGTTACAGTACAGCAGAAGTGCTCTGCTCCCATTAAACACTTTCTAAGTTATAACCAGTTCCGTTTTTTCCTCCTTTAACATCATCCCCTTTTAAATGTATTCAGAATAAAATCAAAGCGTGGATATTCAGCACAACATCCCACCCCAACAATGGCACTGGTTTACGTAAGTAAAAGCATCTGAGTCTTTTGTACTGAATCCAAGCTAGTGTGTGTGTGCATTGCAGTGAGGAGAAGGAGAAAGAGAAGGAGGAGAAGGAGGAGGCCAGGTCAGCTCACTTGGGTTGGCTGGTTGATCTCTGGGATCTCTGTATTAAGATTCTTTGGGCAGCATCATGCGCTCCAGTGAGTCAGAGATGACCTGGGGGTCAGAGGTGGCACAGATCATTATCTCCTTTTGTGAGGGGGATTGGGGGAGGAAGGAAGTAGGGGAGTAGCCGATGTGTGTGTGTGTGTGATTTTAAGGAGAAGTTCTACCTGCATGAGTCCGCATTCCTGGGTCATCGCTAAAGCCACTAAAGCCCAACAGAGTCCCCTGTCACTTTGATTGACAGCCGCCACACTACAAAGCTCAGCCCACGATCAGAACACAAACTGAGGCAAAAGACAGCGATTGTTGTGGCCTTATAGCTCATCGGGTAGGAAAAGGACCCAGGCTAAGCCCACCACAGAGCTTGCCTCCAAGCGGTGGTGTTTAAAGACATGTCGGGAAACTTTCTTCAACTTTCTTCTGAGCCTGATGGCTCCTTCCTTGGCACCTCTCTGTTTGAGATGTACTTAGCGTCATTACTGCACAAAGACTCCTGATGTCATGTCTAAGAAAACATGCCACTGTAACTCAACTCTGCCTGGAGGCCAAACAGGAACGTTTCAGTGTTTTTCTTTGCAAACACAAAGCAAGACATTACTGGAACTTAGACGTGATTGAACTCATTCTTGTCATGATTGTCTTTATTGTACAGTACCCTTATTGGGACATTAAAATGCATGGTTTGAGGTATGCACTGTCCCAACAACTGTGATTGTTGTTAGAAATGGTTGACTTACATAGAATTGTTTACAAGTGTTTATCATGACATCAAGTCAGTGTAACTGAACATCCCTCCCTCGCGCTCCGCTCCACCTCTCTAGAATCCTAGAGAACCTCAGTCTCTGTAATGTTCTACACCATACTTATTTTCCACCATAATTTGCAAATAAATTCATTAAAAATCCTACAATTTGATTTTCTGGATTTTTTCCCCCACATTTTGTCTGTCATAGTTGAAGTGTACCTATGATGAAAATTACAGGCCTCTCCCATCTTTTTAAGTGGGAGAACTTGCACAATTGTTGGCTGACTAAATACTTTTTTGCCCCACTGTATATGTTACAGGGGAGGGTCCACAGGCACTGGACTGTCAGCTGTCCTCTGGGTGTGCAGCAATGTAGGGACACATTGCCCCAGCCTTTGGCACCCTGACACTCTCACTCTCATCTGGCAGGACACGGCTGAAAGTGTCACTTCAAAACCACCTTGCTTTTATCTCTGTATGGATCTCGGATTGGAGTTGATCCACCCACCTCATGGGAACGTGCTTCTTGAGCTGCGTTAGCTTTGTTTGTGTTCAGGTACATATATACATGTCTGTCTGCTCTCTATCCTTTTAGATGTTCCATCATCATAACATGTTTGCTTAAATGTCTTTAATAATATTGCTTCCCAACCCCCATAATAATGTTCTCAGAAGTGCCAAACATCCTGTCAGAGAGCGGGTGAGAAACAACCCCATTCTCTTTTCTTTTTGTTTTGGTCTTAAGCCGGGTTTGATCTCACCCCAAAGACAAAGACAGGTGTTCCACATTAACAATGGGCACTGGTGTGTGTGTGTGTGTATTTGAGTGTACGAGGTTTCCGAGCGAAGGGAAAACATTCGCTTTTCATGTCCCAACGCAGCAGCCAAGATCAGATCAGAAGAGGTTGAGGGGTTCATCCTAAATAGCATCCAATTCCCTATATAGTGCACTGCTTTTGACCGGGACCCTTAGAGCTGTGGTCAAAAGTAGTGCAATGAATAGGGAATAGGGTGCAATTTGAGACAGACCCAGGGGCTCATCCTTTAAGGAAGTACTCAGTGATAATAACATCCTGAGAGAGAGAGAGAGAGAGAGAGAGAGAGAGAGAGAGAGAGAGAGAGAGAGAGAGAGAGAGAGGGAGGGAGAGAGGGATAGACAGAGAGAGAGAGGGCCCTGGACAGGGTAATTAAAACAGCTTTTCTTTCTGTCTCTCTCTCCGAAAGATAATGAGGGAGTGAGCTAGGTGAGGGGGATATGAGAGGAAGGGTGCAAGGGAAGAAGGAGAGGAGGAGGAGGGGGCGCCATTCAGACAGGAAATTCCAGTAGGATATGTTGGCTGTGGTCCTAACGACACAGCACCATGCCAACGGCTACACACAACGAACGAATGGCCTTGTCCCTTCTCGCCCTGTACTATGGGTAGTAAAGCAACAGTCTGACCGGCCTGAGGCTTCAACTGGCTGGGGAAAAGCTTTGGGTAGCTAGCGTGCAATTTGTTACCGCCAAGCGAGGAGAAATACAGAGAGGGAGGCCTTTTCTTAGACTTCTATAGTATTGTACATCCATCCAACCACAACAGTTTAGCCCCTATTTGATTGGTCATTAAGAGTATTGTGTATGTAGAATGATCTAGGACCATTATGACACAGCATGAACCAGCCAGGCTAATAAGCCAGTGTGGTAAGTCGAATTCAACACACACACACACACACACACACACACACACACACACACACACACACACACACACACACACACACACACACACACACACACACACACACACACACACACACACACACACACACACACACACACACACACACACACACACACACACACACACACACACAGCAGGTTAATAGGCCAATGTATTAAAATCCATTTGAACCAGTTTAACGTTCACAGCCCCAGGTTTAGTCTGCGGTGCTGACTCCTACTGAGGCGTGGGCTCGCCATGGCGACAGAAGGATTAGGGGCTTTACAGGAGAGCACGGAACAACCACACCCCCTCTGTGTGTGTGTGTGTGTGTGTGTGAAAGAGAGAGTATGTGCTTCTCTTCATACCCCTCACTCTGGGACAAGTTAAAATGCTACATGTTTTATTGATAGGGTGATTTGGGACTGAAGGTAAGTAGATTAAGTCAGGGCCTGGCTCCATAGCAACACGTGACAGGTAGAATTGATGTTCATCATAGAGCCTGTTTTTACTTTCTTTGACTGGTTTGAAGTCTGACTAAGAAGCAGAGGAAGTTCACTTTCATATTCAAATAAACATACAGTATAGAAAAGGAACATTGTTGGCTCAGGGAAATGATGGGGTTATATTACATATTTGAAGTCCGGTTCCTTTTATAGTACATTAGGAAATAAGATGTTTACATCTCAAGCAGTACACTGTCCATTAGGTGACAGCTTGGCAATGACATCCGTATGCCATCTTAAACAGTAAGACTGAGGTGGCTGAAGAGGGACCATGCTGGGGAGAATGGGAGAAGGTTATTGGAAAATGTTTTTGGAAGGTGTTCATTAAATCATATCAGGCAGGGAAGCTGTGTTTGAGAAGCACTGTATATAAATGGAGTTGAATTATATGTATGTGTGTATGTGTGTGTGTGTGTGTGTGTGTGTGTGTGTGTGTGTGTGTGTGTGTGTGTGTGTGTGTGTGTGTGTGTGTGTGTGAGAGAGAGAGAAACAGAGAGAGTTGTGTAAACATGAACAGGAAAGGCACTCAGGACACCGCTACACAACGCCTGATGAAGATCGGACACATCTGTGGGTGCCCATGGCAACCAGCCCTAAACACAGCCTGCATGACGGGTCTTAGCGGCCAACACGCTCACATCACCCCCCCTCTCTCTCTCCCTCCCTTCTCTCTCCCTCTCCCAAACGGTCTTTTCTCTACCATCATCCATCTCCATCAAACAACAGGCCTAATCCACCCAATCACTCCCAACTAACTATACACTCCCAGTCTCACTGAACCCAAAATCTGCAAACCCCAACCTGCTCTTTGACTGCAGTCAGCATGACGCATTACCTATAGCTGAGGTAAGGTGGGGTACTGGTTCTCTTAATTGTCTTTAGGGTACTAGGACCTCACCTCTCTAACATCACAGTAAGGGTCCTATTCTAGTGTGGGGGCCAGGGGACATGGTCGTAAGGAGAATACAGCTATCTGTGTTGAGTAGATGTGTCTTGGGGGCTAATGACTGCTGTGCTTCACCCAGCTGGGAGCAGGCTGGGAGCAGGGTGGGAGCAGGCTGGGAGCATGGTGAGAGCAGGGTGGGAGCAGGCTGGGAGCAGGGTGGGAGCAGGGTGGGAGCAGGCTGGGAGCAGGGTGGGAGCAGGCTGGGAGCAGGGTGGGAGCAGGGTGGGAGCAGGCTGGGAGCAGGGTGGGAGAAGGCTGGGAGCAGGGTGGGAGAAGGCTGGGAGCAGGGTGGGAGCTGGGAGCAGGGTGGGAGAGGCTGGGAGCAGGGTGGGAGCAGGGCAGGCTGGGAGCAGGCTGGGAGCAGGCTGGGAGCAGGCTGGGAGCAGAGTGGGAGCAGGGTGGGAGCAGGGCTGCACTGTGGTGGGACACGCATTCACATTACATTTAAAGAGAAGAAGTTGGAGGGGGGCAGCCACCGTTTGCCCTCACTGGCCTGTGATTAGCCTGTTAGCATTAGCATGCTGTCAGAGTAGCTTTGGGGACCAGCGAGCCGAGCGAAGATCTCTGTAAGACTGATGAGGTGTCTGGGTAATCAGCTACCTGACCAGACTCTGATGGATCACCAGATCAGCTGACGTAACCCTGGTTAACTCACCCAGGTGTGGGCTTGGTTCACAAATTTCCTCAGAGCAGAAAAAGTATATTATCTCTATTAGAATAGACCAGGATAAAAAAGGGTTCTGTTGTCTGGTGAATGAAGATAATGTGAATGAAACTTGTCGTCACGGTGATTAAATTTATCTTGTTTTAACACTTTTTAGGCTGTTCTTAACACACTGATACTCACTTCATTCTCACTTCAAACCCAGAGCGGGAACTCAGGCCATAACAGCTTGTGTTGTGTTGTGCATCTGACCCCTAGCATCACAGCTAATAGAAAAGCTGCCAGCTCACACACAGAGCGTCCTCACATCCTCACGACCTTAACAGCCCGATGACGGCATGGTTCTACACTGGCTTAGCACATCCCCCTCCCCCTTCGTAAAAGGGACTTTTTTAACAGGAACAGGGAGCGAGAGGGGAAGGAACAGGAAGTACACTTCATAACCAGACAATGCGTGGGAGCAGCAGGCAGGAACGTCAATCTAGGGCAGGGATGGGCAGCTCTAGGACCTGACTGGTGTCACACTTTTGCCCCAGCCCCAGCTAACACACTCGACACCAATAATCCACTAATCATGATCTTCGGTTTAGACTCTCTGGCCCCCAAGGAGAGTTGCACATCCCTGATCTAGGGGGTGGGGGTGCCGTGGCTGGGGGTCACCCCTAGGTGAGGGCCTCCTGGGGTACCTGGGTTCTGGGCCTTTTCAGGTCGAAGGGAACTAGAGGGTCTGGGGAGTTTCTCAAAGAGAGAGACATATTCTGGACTCTATCAAACTGCCACTGAGGGTCTATAAAAACAACACTGTGATGATGCACAACATGTTTATTTCATGCAATGACTGCAGCGCCAATGTTTTGGCTCAACGGCAGCTCATTTGTTCTCAGAGTAGAAGACTCAGGAGACAGTTATTGAGGATTGATTTTCTATATTTTGTGTTCATATGAAAAGTATAGACACCTTAGGGGAAATCTGGTGGATATTAGGGATCATCATCAATTTTGGCTCACCAGCATCTCTAATTCTTTAAACGCCATCCTCTGAGAGATATGCTCTCTGGGCCTCAAACATCCAGTATGTCTGCCCTGGCTAAAACAGAGCTCAACTAACTGTCAGTGGAGTTCTGACACCGGGCAGAGCATCTTCAGTTTAAGTGCAGGCCCCAGGTCATCTAGTTGGATAAGATAAGAATACAGAACAACAACCTGACTCACCTCCTCACAGACACAGTCTGGTCTGGTGATCACTGTCCTGGGACTTCTGGTCTTGGGGAAACTATCTCACTCAGATAATTGGTTTTAAAAACACCAATGGCAAACAGCTGTGGAGGGTCTGAGACGGTCGTGTGATTGGTTTAAGGGTCAGAGATCCTAGTTCTCAGGTGCTTTGTTTGAGGTCTGATAATTCAGAGAGGCTGACTGGTCAGGCTCCGACCTTGTCTCTTCATAAAAACATTATTTTGGGAATTGCTATCCTGCGTACTGTCACCACGAGAAACGCTTGCAATAATGATTAATACCCATCATTGGATAGACAAGTCATTCATATTCCTACACTAATTCAAGTCTAGTGGCTTTATGGGATGTAACTCAGAGCCTATCAACCTTTCATTGGTTCTTGCGTCAGCTAGCCAGGCTACGTCAACTAAATGAATCAAACTCACATTTACATTAAAAACAACAAGCAGGGTCTGCAGTTTATTGTAGTGTAGTGTAGTGTAGGGTCTGCAGTGTAGTGTAGTGTAGGGTCTGTAGTGTAGTGTAGTGTAGTGTAGTGTCTGTAGTGTAGTGTAGTGTAGTGTAGTGTAGTGTAGTGTAGTGTAGTGTAGTGTCTGTAGTGTAGTGTAGTGTAGTGTAGTGTAGTGTAGTGTAGTGTAGTGTAGTGTCTGTAGTGTAGTGTAGTGTAGTGTAGTGTCTGTAGTGTAGTGTAGTGTAGTGTAGTGTATTGTAGTGTAGTGTCTGTAGTGTAGTGTAGTGTAGTGTAGTGTAGTGTAGTGTAGTGTCTGTAGTGTAGTGTAGTGTAGTGTAGTGTAGTGTAGTGTCTGTAGTGTAGTGTAGTGTCTGTAGTGTAGTGTAGTGTAGTGTAGTGTAGTGTAGTGTAGTGTAGTGTAGTGTAGTGTAGTGTAGGGTCTGTAGTGTTGGCTACAGTTCCATCCCACACAGAGAAAGTGAGATGATTTATCACCAGCCTTCATTTTATAGCATTATTATTACAGCACAGACCCGAGCAGCCAGTGTGAAAGCCCCTTAGCCATAAAGATAATGAACTGTGGGGAGACATTTCACTTCCTTCCACCCCCCTCTCTCACTCTCTCTCTACCTTTACCCTCCACCTATCCCTCCCCCCTCTATCCCCCTTCTCTCTCTCTCCCCCTTTCTCTGAGGACCCAGTTAGAGATTAAGAGTCTTAATTGGAGCATCCGGGTTGGTTTATAGTGAGGCAGTCAGGGGTGGGGGAGAAACCAAGGGAATGTCCAATAGCACAGCATGGAAGGGCCTGGTCTCAAAGGGGGACAGGGGGGTGGGGAGGAGGAGGGGAGCACCTTTCTCCCTGGACAATAGTGGTGTTTGTATGGCTGGGTTACGCTAGTTAGAGGGAGGAATAGTTAGGTACAGAAATGTTAGATGTTTCGCGGGTTAGGGGGAGAGGGAGGGGCGATGCGGCCGGGCAATCACTGATTCAAATGGTAGCTCGCCATCCTCTCGCAATGTTCTTGGTCCAGCAAGATAATAATAAACAGATGGACTGGCTTCACGCTGGAGTAGAGGAGGAGTGGAGTGGGATGGAGAGATAGAGGGGGGCACAGTCAACAATGGCATGAATTAAAAGGCTAACCTTAGGATCGGCCACGTAAACATGGTCTTTTTCTTTTTGTCGTCTGTCATGGAGTGCTTGTGTAACTAGACCAACCCTTCAGGCAGAAGAGCTCTCCTTACTCAAACACTACAGAGAGAGAGCTAAGAGCTGACAGCTCAATGCATCAACACACTGTCTACACTTTTCAAAGCATATGGTATATGGCACCCATATCAATTGTGACAAAATGTTTTGGAAACTATAGTGTTTACCAGATGTGGAGAGGTATGTGGACAGCCCATAATACAACTTTTAGTGGATTTATGGTAAATGTAACCAAAATTGTGGGCATTTTACTCAGTTAGAATCAGACGACATTGTGTTGATTTACATGAATGTTTTTAATCCCATCAAAGGTAATACATCGTGATTCCCTTGAGTAAACTTTAGCATTGAGAGGGTCATGGGGAATGCAATAAGCCATGTCGCCCTAGTTCAGAAGCCAGCATCTTTTTGGTGGCTTCGTGTACCGAGCGCAGTTGAAATGTTTACTTGGCTGTAATGCAAGTATGAAAGTAAAATAAACAGGGATCTATGAGTAACACATGTTGCTTTCTTCAGCCCCTTCCTGCATAGCTGGCAGAGAGGTCGACACGTTCACCGGTGGATTTACTCGGTAGAAGAGAGGGAGAGGTTGATCTGTGTTCATCTACATGTCCATCTTAATTACTCTTCGTATAGTTAGAGTGGGCAGGCAAATCAAACACTGGAGAGTTCATACAACATTGTGAGTGACTTGAGTAAAGCGTAATAACAATATGGTTGTTTCAGACACCGTAGGCACACACACAGCCACTACTATTACTGGGGATATGGGCTGATGTGTAGGGTGGTACAAGGTCCAGGGTGAGGCCATGTAGAACTGGGGGAGTCCATTTACAACTCAAGGAACGATTTTGTTTAGATGTTTGCTTACTTGATAAGCACCATCCATGTTTGTTGCAATGCAGCTTCTCACAAAAAGGCAGGTGAAAGAAAGAGCCATACCTCATGAGACGAGAGACAAAGAAAGAAACAGAGAGAGAGAAATGGAGAGAGAGTGTCTGGGACATTACTCAGCCACAACAACAAACCTCATGATAACTAATCATCCATCACCATGAGTCGAGTGACAATAGCTAGATGCTACATTGTGTGATAAAATTAGCTGCTACGTCCTTAGTGTGTGTGACCCAGATGGGAGACGAGTTTGTTCACCTCAGAACGTGTCTTGCGGTATCTTCTTTATCTTCCCAAAGTTTGTTTCAAGTTGTAATGTAACGTGCACATGTACAGTGAAATGCCTTTATTGCAATCTACAAACCCAACAATGCAGTAATCAATAAAATAGTGTACAAAGTCCCCTCATAAAGGCCATGTGTTGGAGTGCGTTTGGAGTCAAGCCCAGGAGTCAATTGTGAGTCCACTAAGTTCTGTTCACACACTCCTTTATGCTTCCTCAACACCATGGTAAATATTGTCAGACGAGGGCATGGCATGAGTGTCTCTCTCTCTCTTCTCGCAGTCCTTCTCAGAGTGCTAGCTCTGCAAATAAGTGTCATATTGATCTTAGAGTGGACTGGGGCTGGGGAAGGAGGCTGTCGTGTGTGTGTGTGGTTTGATGAGGGGGGAGGAACAGATGGGCCTGGGTAAACACCCTAAATGTGTCCTAGACACACACACACACGCACACACACACACATATGCATGCACACAGCTCAGAGTGGGCTATCGTCTGTGTACCCCCTTCCATTCAGAGACTAAGTGCGAACAGAGGCAAAGACAACACCAGAAAAAGACAAGGGAGGCTGCTGAGGGAGGACGGCTCATAATAATGGCTGGAATGGAGTGAATGGAATGGTTTGATAAAATGGTTTGTCTCAGTCTCCAGTATTTATGCTGCAGTAGTTTATGTGTAGGTATGCAACTTTTCAGGGAAGTCAGGAACCAATACACGCAGTCAGTCAGGAAAGCAAAGGCCAGCTTCTTCAGGCAGAAATTTGCATCCTGTAGCTCTAACTCCAAAAAGTTCTGGGACACTGTGAAGTCCATGGAGAACAAGAGCACCTTCTCCCAGCTGCCCACTGCACTGAGGCTAGGTAACACGGTCACCACCGATAAATCCATGATTATCGAAAACTTCAACAAGCATTTCTCAACGGCTTCCCATGCCTTCCTCCTGGCTACTCCAACCTCGGCCAACAGCTCTGCCCCCCCCCCCCCCCGCAGCTACTCGCCCAAGCCTCTCCAGGTTCTCCTTTACCCAAATCCAGATAGCAGATGTTCTGAAAGAGCTGCAAAACCTGGACCCGTACAAATCAGCTGGGTTTGACAATCTGGACCCTCTATTTCTGAAACTATCCGCCGCCATTGTCGCAACCCCTATTACCAGCCTGTTCAACCTCTCTTTCATATCGTCTGAGATCCCCAAGGATTGGAAAGCTGCCGCAGTCATCCCCCTCTTCAAAGGGGGAGACACCCTGGACCCAAACTGTTACAGACCTGTATCCATCCTTCCCTGCCTATCTATGGTTTTCGAATGCCAAGTCAACAAACAGGTCACTGACCATCTCGAATCCCACCGTGCCTTCTCCGCTGTGCAATCAGGTTTCCGAGCCGGTCACGGGTGCACCTCAGCCACGCTCAAGGTACTAAACGATATCATAACCGCCATCGATAAAAGACAGTACTGTGCAGCCGGCTTCATCGACCTTGCCAAGGCTTTCAACTCTGTCAATCACCATATTCTTATCGGCAGACGAAGTAGCCTCGGTTTTTCGGATGACTGCCTTGCCTGGTTCACCAACTACTTTGCAGACAGAGTTCAGTCTGTCAAATCGGAGGGCATGCTGTGCGGTCCTCTGGCAGTCTCTATGGGGGTGCCACAGGGTTCAATTCTCGGGCCAACTCTTTTCTCTGTATATATCAATGATGTTGCTCTTGCTGCGGGCGATTCCCTGATCCACCTCTACGCAGACGACACCATTCTGTATACTTCCGGCCCGTCCTTGGACACTGTGCTATCTAACCTCCAAACGAGCTTCAATGCCATACAGCGTTCCTTCCTTGGCCTCCAACTGCTCTTAAACGCTAGTAAAACCAAATGCATGCTTTTCAACCGTTCGCTGCCTGTACCCGCACGCCCGACTAGCATCACCACCCTGGATGGTTCCGACCTAGAATATGTGGACATCTATAAGTACCTAGGTGTCTGGCTAGACTGTAAACTCTCCTTCTAGACTCATATCAAACATCTCCAATCTAAAATCAAATCTAGAGTCGGCTTTCTATTCCGCAACAAAATCCTCCTTCACTCACGCCGCCAAACTTACCCTAGTAAAACTGACTATCTTACCGATCCTCAACTTCGGCGATGTCATCTACAAAATAGCTTCAAACACTCTACTCAGCAAACTGGATGCAGTTTATCACAGTGCCATCCGTTTTGTTACTAAAGCACCTTATACCACCCACCACTGCGAACTGTATGCTCTAGTCGGCTGGCCCTCACTACATATTCGTCGCCAGACCCACTGGCTCCAGGTCATCTACAAGTCCATGCTAGGTAAAGCTCTGCCTAATCTCAGTTCACTGGTCACGATGGCAACACCCACCCGTAGCACGCGCTCCAGCAGGTGTATCTCACTGATCATCCCTAAAGCCAACACCTCATTTGGCCGCCTTTCGTGTGATTGGAACGAATTGCAAAAATCGCTGAAGTTGGAGACTTTTATCTCCCTCACCAACTTCAAACATCTGCTATCTGAGCAGCTAACCGATCGCTGCAGCTGTACATAGTCTATCGGTAAATAGCCCACCCAATTTTACCTACCTCATCCCCATACTGTTTATATTTATTTACTTTTCTGCTTTTTTGCACACCAATATCTCTACCTGTACATGACCATCTGATCATTTATCACTGTTAATCTGCAAAATTGTAATTATTCGCCTACCTCCTCATGCCTTTTGCACGCAATGTATATAGACTCTTTTTTTTCTACTGTGTTATTGACTTGTTAATTGTTTACTCCATGTGTAACTCTGTGTTGTCTGTTCACACTGCTATGCTTTATCTTGTCCAGGTCGCAGTTGCAAATGAGAACTTGTTCTCAACTAGCCTACCTGGTTAAATAAAGGTGAACAAATAAAAAAATAAAAAATAGGGGGGCTAGGGTCAGTTTGTTATATCTGGAGTACTTCTGTCTTATCCGGTGTCCTGTGTGAATTTAAGCATGCTCTCTCTAATTCTCTCTTTCTCTCTCTCGGAGGACCTGAGCCCTAGCACCATGCCTCAGGACTACCTGGCATGAAGACTCCTTGCTGTCCCCAGTCCACCGGGCCGTGCTACTGCTCCAGTTTCAACTGTTCTGCCTGCGGCTTTGGAGTCCTGACCTGTTCACCGGACGTGCTACCTGTCCCAGACCTATTATTTGACCATGCTGGTCATTTATGAACATTTGAACATCCTGGCCCAGTTCTGTTATAATCTCCACCCGGCACAGCCAGAAGAGGACTGGCCACCCCTCATAGCCTGGTTCCTCTCTAGGTTTCTTCCTTGGTTTTGGCCTTTCTGGGGAGTTTTTCCAAGCCAATGTGCTTCAATACCTGCATTGCTTACGGTTTGGGGTTTTAGGCTTAGTTTCTGTACAGCACTTTGAGATATCAGCTGATGTACGAAGGGCTATATAAATACATTTGATTTGAGTTTGATACACATCCATGTGTTTGATACCATTCCATTCACTCCATTCCAGCCATTATTATGAGCCCGTCCTCTCAATTAAGGGGCCACCGGCCTCCTGTGATATTTACTATATACTGTGAAGATATACCATTACACCTTATGATTAGAATATGTCTCTAAACATATGAATGTAAAAAAATAAATAAGAATAATACCCAAGAGTAATGTAAATGACAGGAATGGCACATGGTTGCTTTGAGAAAAAGTGATTAATGCACTTTGTAATACCCCCCCACCAATGATAGAGCAGCAGTGTGACTGAGGACTATGTCATTAAGGTTTTAGACCACATCTAAATCACTAGCAGATGGTGACTCTCTACTCTACCACTGTTGTAATGAGACGTTTAGGGAACATATCAAAGAGCACGAAGAGGTTTTATGTTTCCTATCAAGACTTAAAAGGACTGTCATTAGTGTTAATGTTGAGATGAGGAGGAAAGGAATACAGCAGTGGATCTTAGTCAAGACTGTTTGTGTGTATATGGTTTGACAACATGGATGACACCATGTTGTTATCAATGGTTCGAGGTCCAGTCACTAAAGTAAAGAACACACAGAACTAACGATTGGTCAGAGGCCAACCATCACCTGACTGTCTCCCCATCTTTTTGGTGTGTCCTTACCTTAGAGCAATCCAATGTAGAAGTACTATACTGTACACTGACATACTGTACTTGAGATCTAAAATAATGCATAGATAAAGTAAGGCAAACCTCTGGCCTCCTGACATTGGCTGGTCGGTAAAGATGGTTCTGACGGGGTTAAAACAGCACAGTGCTTGTTTTTCCAAGACTCTGATTACAAAGCATTTTTCCTTCCCATCAAAGCAAAGAAAGCCCCCAATCTAAGAGCAGCACATTGAAGTTTAACAATCACCCCTTCCGCCTTGATGATGAGATGATCCACATGTGCCACAGATGTCCCCTAACTAATCCAAGTATCCATCCCAAATTTATCCCCTATGAAGTGCCCTACTTTGGACCAAAGTCCAATGGGCCCTGGTCCAAAGTAGTGCATGATATACAGTAGGTGGAATAGGGTGCAATTTGGGATGCAACCCAAGTCTTGTTCTTCTTGTGGGTCGTACAGTGGGTTGTACTGTGGGTCGTACTGGGTGCCACACGTTGCCCCCCTGTGTTATTTTTAATTCTCCTCATTTTAAATAGGCAGACCATATTCTGCTCTCTTGACAGACAGAGAGGAGCTCTCTTGTGACCGTGAAGTCATCATAGCTGCTGGATGTGGGAAATTAATGACGACGACGCAGAAATCAACTGGTTGCTTTGATAGTTTCATATATCATATTTTCCTTCAAGGCGTAATCTATTGCCAGAGCTCCACACAGCTAAGCTCCACCACCACCTCACTCAAGAGCTACTCTGTTTGTCTGACCTCTGCCTCTTTTCCCCTTACACTTAGGCCTGTTAGGCCTGAGCTTTTGCCATAGCTGGGGTGAAGTAGGGTGGGACGTACAGGGGAGCGAGTGGGGAGTGAGTAGGGAGCTAGTGGAGCCTTAACCTGTTGAAATAGTTTGTATGATCCAGATCGAAACTTTGTGCATTTACCAGCCCAATAAAATGTGTGGTGGAGCAGTGGTGTGTGTAGGACCTACTTCACTCATTATCCAGTTGCAAAGAGTCTCTTTTAGAGTGTCAGTTGCTCTAAAACTGGGCCTGAACAGGACCATGTCTGAAACCATGTCTGCAGCCAGCAGAAATATGATCTGCCCTGTCAGACCTGTAGACCGCCACTTGTCAGCTCCTATTAGGACTACAACTTGGCACAGCTTACATGTGGTATCTATCACCTAACCATGGGTTACTGAGCCACTACACCAGCCACACGTCTCTACCCCCGCCCTCCCATAACAGCCCCCCCCTACCTCAGGAGACTTTACATGAACTGAATCCTGGGATCACCTGAGGTTGTATTATGACAAGCTAATTGATCTATTAACTGGGTGGAGGCAGAGAGAGCGAGACCAGTAGAAACGATAGTGTTTTTGCCAACCGAAAATAAATTCAGCACGTTTGAGTGGATGGGCATAAGTAAGACGTTACACATAATTACTGATCTATAAAATACCTACACAATTATAGCATCCCCAAAAACTTGATGTGATTAAGATCCAGATTATTTAATAGATGCTTCCCAATGCTCCGCCTCACAACAGGGAAAATGCCTGTCAGGCTGCATGCTACTGTACATTTAAAATCCTGGTGCTGACAATAATCCTGAATAACAGTCCTTAACAAATAAAGGGCCTTGTTCCTGTTCAAGGTGTGACCTGTCCACACCTGTGCTGCAAACCGTGACAAACAAGAACCTGGTAAATTGGGACTTGGCTCTTTCCATTGGTCCTGTAGGAGAGTAACTAGAACTGGCCCATTCAGATTCCATACCCTTTTACAGTGTTAATGAGGGAAAATATTCCATTAAACGGTTTATGTAGAACTTGAGAATACAGAACCACCCGTTATTGCCTAACAGTCTGTCCTATTTTCTTATATGAGCAGTATGGTAACTGGTGAAGGACAACAAGGCGCCAGTTTCTGAAAGCGTAAGGGATTTCTTTTAAATACCAACACAATTTCGGCTCTTTCACAGGTATTTTACTTTAATGGAACAGCTTGTGAAATTTCGTAAACAAGGCTCGATTTGTAGCTGCACTGTTGTGGTTTTCAGGCCTCATTGGAGCTGAGTTGTGTCAATTGAAAACGTTTCGTATTGAGTCAAACGTGGTTTTCTTAGGGAGTTGAGGGCAATTACAGTGTCTCTGCTCTACAGGTCTGACAAGCTGCCGTGTCGAGTTGCCCTGAACATGAGCTAACTAAACAGACAGACAGGCACACAAGGCCCTATTTAGAGAATCATACAAAGCCTTGTCTCGTGTTAGTCTGTGCATGCACACCTGCAAAAACACTATTCACACTTTCTTTTTACTTGCTAAAAGTTATATTTTCTGACAAAACCATTAGAGGCTATATGAAATAAATCTGTGTAAGACCTTTAAAGTGAACAAAAATGATACTTTTTGCTTTCTGGCAGGCAGACAAGAACGAAAGTCTTTGATACTTCAGAGGGAACCTTGCTAAATGTCAGATATCATGTGTAGTAAGTCATTTGCAGCTGCTGTAATGTACAAAGAAAGAATGACAAATTGGGATACTGCAAGTCACAACCCTGTGGCGGGGTCTGTTCCTACAATTTTCCACAGATGTTCTTCACACATTTATTCAATATCACTCATAAGAAATTGTCAAAATAAAATATATTTATTTATCCAGTGGATATTTAAATGCATACCCACTCCTCTGAAACACTATTCCCATAACAGTTAGAGCTTGAATTAGCTAACCCCAGAATGAAAGTTGTACTTTAAACCAATAGGAGTTTGCAGAATGGGAGGATAAACTACTTTTGTAAGTTGTTAGGGTGACACTGGTCTTCATATGGACAGTGAACACAGTAGATCAGAGTTGGGGTCAATTCAGTCAGAACGAATAAGACTGAAAGTCCACCTCCAATTCGAATTGTCCTTGAGGCTTGAACTGAAATAGAATCCTGCACTGGACAGTCCAGTATGTGGTAATGGCGTGATCAGCCATGGAGTAGTATTGGGATAGCTCTGGCTCTATGTTCCTACAGGCTGCATGCATGTTGTTTGCTCGGCTGTTGGCAGCCCCTGACTGACTCCCTCACGGTCCTCCAGGCCCAGACGCCTCCCTGTCTCCACCAGCAGAGAGAGACTGGCCTGACTGGCCTAGAGGACATATTACCTGGAGCATAGAGAGATGAGATACAGTGCCTTGCAAAAGTATTCATCCCCTTGGCGTTTTTCCTATTTTATTGCATTACAACCTTTAATTTAAATCGATTTTTATTTGGATTTCATGTAATGGACATACACAAAATAGTCCAAATTGGTGAAGTGAAATGAAAAAAATTAATGTTTCCCCCAAAAAAGAAAAAAAGAAAAGCGGTGCGTATTCAGCCCCTTCTATGAAACCCTAAATAAGATCTGGTGCAACCAATGACCTTCAGAAGTCACATAATTAGTTAGATTGCACACAGGTGGACTTTATTTAAGTGTCTCATGATCTGTCACATGATCTCAGTATATATACACCGGATCTGAAAGTCCCCAGAGTCTGCAACACCACAAAGCAAGGGGCACCATCAAGCAAGTGGCACCATGAAGACCAAGGAGCTCTCCAAACAGGTTAGGGACAAAGATGTGGAGAAGTACAGATCAGGGTTGGGTTATAAAAAAATATCTGAAACTTTGAACATCCCACAGAGCACCATTAAATCCATTATTAAACAATGGAAAGAATATGTCACTGCAACAAACCTGCCAAGAAGGAGGAGCTGCAAAGCTCCACAGCGGAGATTGGAGTATCTGTCCATAGGACCACTTTAGCTGTACACTCCACAGAGCTGGGCTTTACAGAAGAGTGGCCAGAAAAAAGCCATTGCTTAAAGAAGAAATAAGCAAACGCGTTTGGTGTTTGCCAAAAGATGAGACAAAAATGTTGCTTTTTGGCCATCAAGGAAAATGCTGTCTGGCGCAAACCCAGCACCTCTCATCACAACGAGAACACGATCCCCACAGTGAAGCATGGTGGTGGCAGCATCATGCTGTGGGGATGGTTTATATCGGCAGAAACTGGGAAATTGGTCAGAATTGAAGGAATGATGGATGGCCCTAAATACAGGGAAATTCTTGAGGGAAATCTGTTTCAGTCTTCCAGAGATTTGAGACAGAGGTTCCCTTTCCAGCAGGACAATGACCCTAAGCATACTGCTAAGGCAACACTTAAGTGGTTTAAGGGGAAACATTTAAATGTCTTGGAAAGGCCTAGTCAAAGCCCAGACCTCATTCCAATTGAGAATCTGTGGTATGACTTAAAGATTGCTGTACACTTGCAGAACCCATCCTATTTGAAATGGCTGGAGCAGTTTTGCCTTGAAGAATGGGCAGAAATCCCAGTGGCTAGATGTACCAAGCTTATATTTTTATTTTACCTTTATTTAACTAGGCAAGTCAGTTAAGAACAAATTCTCATTTTCAATGACAGCCTAGGAACAGTGGGTTAACTGCCTGTTCAGGGCAGAAACGACATATTTGTACCTTGTCAGCTCTAGGATTTGAACTTGCAACGCTCTAACCACTAGGCTACCCTGCCACCCCAGAAACATACCCCAAGAGACTTGCTCTATGAAATATTGACTTTTGGGGGGTGAATAGTTATGCATGCTCAGGTTTTCAGTTTTCTTGTCTTATTTCTTGTTTGTTTCACAATAAAAAATATTTTGCATCTCCAAAATGGTAGGCATGTTGTGTAAATCAAATGATACAACCCCCCCAAAAAACTATTTTAATTCCAGGTTGTAAGGCAACAAAATAGGAAAACTGCCAAGGAAGGTGAATACTTTCGCAAGCCACTGTAGATGAGAGATGAGAGAGTAAGAGAGAGAGTAAGAGAGAGAGTAAGAGAGAGAGAGAGAGAGAGAGAGAGATGAGAGAGAGTAGAGAGAGAGAGAGAGAGAGAGAGATGAGAGAGAGAGAGAGAGAGAGATGAGAGAGAGTAAGAGAGAAAGCAATGAGAGAGAGTAAGAGAGAGAGAGAGAGAGAGAGATGAGAGAGAGAGAGAGAGAGATGAGAGAGAGTAAGAGAGAGAGCGATGAGAGAGAGTAAGAGAGAGAGAGAGAGAGAGAGAGAGAGAGATGAGAGAGAGATGAGAGAGAGTAAGAGAGAGAGATGAGAGAGAGTAAGAGAGAGCGATGAGAGAGATTAAGAGAGAGAGAGAGAGAGTAAGAGAGAGAGTGATGAGAGAGAGTAAGAGAGAGAGCGGTGAGAGAGAGTAAGAGAGAGAGAGAGTGAGATGAGAGAGAGCGATGAGAGAGAGCGATGACAGAGAGTAAGAGAGAGAGCGATGAGAGAGAGAGAGAGAGAGAGAGAGAGAGAGAGAGAGATGAGAGAGAGTAAGAGAGAGAGAGAGAGAGAGAGAGAGAGAGTAAGAGAGAGAGAGAGAGAGAGAGAGAGAGTAAGAGAGAGAGAGAGAGAGAGAGAGATGAGAGAGAGTAAGAGAGAGAGAGAGAGAGAGAGAGAGAGAGAGATGAGAGAGAGTAAGAGAGAGCGATGAGAGAGATTAAGAGAGAGAGAGAGAGAGAGAGAGAGAGAGAGATGAGAGAGAGTAAGAGAGAGAGTGATGAGAGAGAGTAAGAGAGAGAGCGGTGAGAGAGAGTAAGAGAGAGAGAGAGAGAGATGAGAGAGAGTAAGAGAGAGAGAGCGATGAGAGAGAGTAAGAGAGAGAGCGATGACAGAGAGTAAGAGAGAGAGCGATGAGAGAGAGAGAGAGAGAGAGAGAGAGAGAGAGAGAGAGAGAGAGAGAGAGAGAGAGAGAAGGGTGAACTAAACTGTGGCCTCAGGAAGTAAAATCCCTGACACCTCTCAGCCTCTGAGCTCAGCTTCCTTCTGTCTGGATTAAGCAACTTCCTCAGTCACAATTAAAGGTTTATCCCCTCACAATGAAGAAATTAAACTGTAAAAACTCACCAGCTAAATTATTGTTATTCAGGGAAGTTTAAAGAAGCGGACGCTTGAATTGTAAACAGTCGTCCCCCCCTCTTCTGTTAAGTACACTGTGTGGCGAGTACAGCCATGGGAATTTCAGAGCGAGTAGGAACCTTCTACAACTACAACTGTGTTGAATAATAAGGACTTACTGAGCTCTTTGACTCTTAAGTACACCAACCCTCTCAGAGTCAAAGCTAACACTTGGAGAATGTACACTTGGAGAATGTACACATGGAGAAATTACACTTGGAGAATGTCCACATCTATAGGACATATAATGTATATACAATACACACACATACATTCCTGCAAATGTACTTTACATTTCTACTACTGTAGAGGGATTCTACTCTGTTATAGATTGAGTCAGTAGGCTCTCATTGTTTAGGATTCAACATGTGTTTGGTGTCTGTATTTAGGATATAACGAAATGAAATGCATCAAGTTTACCATGGCAGTTTGATGGCCATCCTCACTATCATTGATAAGGAGGTAAGGAACTGTTCCGTGTCTTATGATCAAGCAGAGGGACCAGGTGGAGGTGTGTATGGGAGAGGTGAAGGTGAGGGGCATCTTGGGGTGAAAGACAGAGAGAGACAAGTCTGTATCTGCGGCAGCAGTGGCATGACCCTGATGATCCTCTGAAGCCTGGGCTAAGAATGCACACGCACACTTCCTATTGAGGGAATCTACCTACAATCCTAGACTACACTGAGTATACCAAACATTAGGAATATCTTCCTCATCTTCAGTTGCACCCCCCCCCCCCATTTTGCCCTCAGCTCAGCCTCAATTCGTTGGGTCATGGACTCTACAAGGTGTCGAAAACATTCCACAGGGATGCTGGCCCATGTTGACTCCAATGCTTCCCACTGTTGTGTCAAGTTGGCTGGATGTCCTTTGGGTGGTGGACTATTCTTGATGCACACGGGAAACTGTTGTGTGAAAAACCCAGCGGAGTTGCAGTTCTTGACACAAACTGGTGACCTTGACACCTACTACCATACCCTGTTCAAAAGCACTTCAATATTTTGTCTTGCCCATTCATCCTCTGAATGGCAGACCTTCACAATCCATGGCTCAAGGCTTAAAAATATTTAATCTGTCTCCTCCCTTTCATCTACACTGATTGAAGTGGATTTAACAAGTGACATCAATAAGGGAGCATAGCTTTCACCTGGATTCACATGGTCAGAGCAAGTGTTCTTAATGTTTTGTATACTGAGTGTATACTGTTATTACAGATGTTTTACATGAGTCACAACACGCAGGAAGGAACTGGACATCTGGCTTAGGGTTAAGTTTGGCTGTGGTTAAACTGTGTTAAGGTTAAGTTTGGCTGAGGTTAAACTGTGTTAGGGTTAAGTTTGGCTGTGGTTAATCTGGGTTAGGGTTAAGTTTGGCTGTGGCTAATCTGGGTTAAGGTTAAGTTTGGCTGTGGTTAAACTGTGTTAGGGTTAAGTTTGGCTGTGGTTAATCTGGGTTAGGGTTAAGTTTGGCTGTGGCTTAGGGGGTTAAGTTTGGCTGTGGCTAATCTGGGTTAGGGTTAAGTTTGGCTGAGGTTAAACTGTGTTAGGGTTAAGTTTGGCTGTGGTTAATCTGGGTTAGGGTTAAGTTTGGCTGTGGCTAATCTGGGTTAGGGTTAAATTTGGCTGCTAACTATCCCCTTATTCAGCGGAACTGATCTCAGCAACATAGTGGGGGTGGGGATGTGCTTTCAGAAAAGCACAAAGAGGACATGGAGCATGACTATGATTCAAGGTCACAGCCACCATGTCTTTCTCAGGACTATGAAACAAGGAAATGATTCATTTAAATCCTACACTTTTTTGTCATTCAAAAAGAGGGAATGCTCTCTAAAGGAAAATCTACATACTTTCTAACCAAAGAGCTCACATGAAGGGATTTCACTTACTCATCACTCACTCCATTTCTACCCAGTTGTTATGAAAATTACTATTTATTTCCCCCACATCTCTTCTTCTCCCAGAGCTGTCTGGCATATGACATCACAAACTAGTTTTCCATGAGGCTGGTAGCAGGCCTGTTTACATGTTTCTGGGGACCATGACAACCATACATTGAAGTAACATCGGTCTCAGAGCCTGTACTGTAATCACAGGGTGTACTGTAGGCCTATCTACTGAAATCCTTTAAAGTGATGATCCAGAACGTTTGTATAATTTCAGTCAGTAGTTTTGAAAGTGGTGCTCAAAACAAGTCCCCTTTTTTGGTGTACTACTTCATCCAATTGTGTACTACGTTATCCATTTCATATGATATGTTACATCCTGCAGATGTTGTTATTGTGCAATTTGTGTAAAATGTTCTGAAGATACCGGACTGCATCTTTAAGTAGTGCTAGAAAGTACTTTCTCAGTGAGGAAAATACACTCCACCATTCTGAAGAGCCTGTATTTAACCATGGCCAAAAGTGAAACACCAAAATGACATGCCTGTCTAGCTATTGCATGGGACCGGTACAGAACAGAACTATTTATGGAAAAAGAAACATGCAAGGGACTTCAATGTTACAGTCCAGAAAACATAAAGGCTTGGTTGGATTGGTTGTTCCCAGCCCACAACCCGCCGGCCAGGACAGAGTTGTGGTCTGGGATGCCTCTGTTTGTTGTCCCTGGGTCTGCTGCATTTACTCAGGCGAACCTGTCTGCTTATTTTGCTGGTCTCACAGTTTACTGTAGCCCTGCCGTCTGCCTGCCTGCATTTTATCCTGAGAGAAAGGCCAGTAGCCAGCACTGGTGTCAGGGTTGTGGGCTGCACTGGGTACATCCCAAACTGCATCATATTCCCTGTTGGCCCTGGTGAAAAGTAGTGCACTATATAGGGAAAACAGTGCCATTTGGAACATACCTACTGTCTTGTTTCAGACAGGATTTTCCCTGCTGCACTGACCACACAAATACTGGAAAAGTTGAATGTCACTAAATGTTTATGGAATTTCTCCTCCTACTCTTCCTCCTTTTCAAGCTTAGCTGCTGACCTGACTCTTATTTTGGACGAAGCTGACCAAAAACAAACATAAAATAAGAAAAACTTTAAACCCCTTTTTTTTTTTTTTTTTTTTTTTACCAAACGAAAAATGATTTCTTATAAATGTTTATTTGACTAGGTTTATTTTGACTAAATGTCTGACTAACTTACAGGTGCGGGTGATTGAACATGTGGTATGTGACACTCTGTCTCTATTATAAGCCCTCCATAATGAGGCTAATTGCTAATAGCTAATGCTGTGGTATTACCAGCCTGTTTCAGCAGTGTAACTTTAGATCTGTAATTACTAGCAAACCAACTCCCTCAGCCTAAGGAGGAATTCTAGTGTCGCTACAAATCAATATCCTGTGAGCCTAACAGAGCTGCAACTGCAGTCACAAAGGCCTCTAATACCAGGGATGGGGAAGGCTATGGGCCAACAATGCTGCAACTGCAGTCACAAAGGCCTCTAATACCAGGGATGGGGAAGGCTATGGGCCAACAGTGCTGCAACTGCAGTCACAAAGGCCTCTAATACCAGGGATGGGGAAGGCTATGGGCCAACAGTGCTGCAACTGCAGTCACAAAGGCCTCTAATACCAGGGATGGGGAAGGCTATGGGCCAACAGTGCTGCAACTGCAGTCACAAAGGCCTCTAATACCAGGGATGGGGAAGGCTATGGGCCAACAGTGCTGCAACTGCAGTCACAAAGGCCTCTAATACCAGGGATGGGGAAGGCTATGGTCAGGTAGAGTGTCAAAGTAGCTTAGAGCAGTAAGGAACTGTGACTTTGTCAATTGAGGCATTAATGGAATTACTTTTCCCTACAACATTCTCTAGAAAAACTTTGAGTATGTGAATACAGACACCTAGATGACTGGTGGCTGACTCATTTGCTGACTGATTAACTGACTGGCTGACTGTCTGGCTGACACTGTTTTCACCAGCTGTGTGTGCAGGCCCTGAGGGAGGGGGGAGACACATGGGCAGGATGGACTCCCCTGGCCTCAGCCTAGACTATAGGAATAGGCTGTAGCCTGTCTACCCCAGCTATAGGAACATACCAGTGGAAGTGGAACTGGCTTCAAGTTGAGTTTGAAGGCCCTAAAGGATCCATATATTGAGAGAGAGAGAGAGAGAGAGAGAGAGAGAGAGAGAGAGAGAGAGAGAGAGAGCTAGAGAGAGAGAGAGAGAGAGAGAGAGAGAGAGAGAGAGAGAGAGAGAGAGAGAGAGAGAGAGAGAGAGAGAGAGAGAGAGAGAGAGAGAGAGAGAGAGAGAGAGAGAGAGAGAGAGAGAGAGAGAGAGAGAGAGAGAGAGAGAGAGAGAGAGAGAGAGAGAGAGAGAGAGAGAGAGAGAGAGAGAGAGAGAGAGATTCCATGCCCATGGATCAGATTCGGGGTCAGATCTAACGGGAGTCCATTGTGGCTATAACACAAACACCAGACCAGAGTTCCAACAAACCAGATTATTGTGGCAGCTAGGGTGTAATAGTGTAATGGAATGACTTAATATACGCTTATGAATATCTGATCTAGATGTAGAGTCAAGGGTATGTATAAGTATAAAGACATGTATTGAGCTGACTGCCCAGGACAGACTCTGTAGGAACCTATTTTCAAACATTAGATATTAAATATAACCAATTTACTGTAAAATAATGCAGAATTATAGGAGGATCTATATAGTTTAACGGAAGCTGACCATAACAATAAAATGGAAGTCCATTCCGCTCTATAATGATATCTGTCTCTGTCTTATTCAGTTATAAAGAACAACAGTCAGTTCCTGCTAGTGTGTGGAGGATCGGATCGCCCCGAGAGGAAAGCAGGATTGGGCCGAGCCAGTCAATAGCTTCACCTTCCTGCAAAACATGAGGTCTTCTCATGTATATGGTCAGTTAAGGCATTACTGATACGTTGTTGTGATTGTGAAATACTGTACATGGCACTGGATACAGCTGGTCATTTCTTTCTACTGGGGATATGAAATAAATCAATATACTCAGGGCTTCTCAGCTGTGTGTGTCATGCTGTTTTCTAAGTAGTAGGTCCAGGCGAGGTGGTGTCTTGTGCAACACAGATACCATAACTATTTATCTCTTGCACTGCCTTGTCTCCTCTTCTTTAAGACATGGGGAATGAATACTGAGGCACTCATCCACATGTTGTGGAGTTAGAGCAATGTTCTAAATATCTTCAAAAGTACTTCTGCCTACACAGAATATTCCACTCATGAGGATATTTATTCTTTAATCAGTTTAAAACACAGGTGGAGGGCCATGGAGTTATTTAAACATATGAGGGAGTCACACATCCCCTATTCTCACCCTGCCATTCACGGGCCCACAGAACCACAACAGTGCAAGGGCCTTATTTCGAGGGAGAGAAAGAAAGAAAGAGCAGAAATCCCTGTCTCCTTTCTCAGGAAGATTAGTGGATGTCCCTTTGGCGTGTTCCTGCCTTCTTTTTCTGGTCACATTTTTCTCTGCCAGCAGCATGACTCCAAAGCACCTTCCCCAGAGCAGAGCAGCCCAGGGACGAGGAGAGAGGCGTGGTGGAAAGAGACACTTCACACACCCTTCTAATCCCCTATCACCTCTCGGAACCGCTCTTATCTTGACCATTACTCACTTACCCTCGCTACGGAGACCACGGCTGCTGTGATTAACACGCTGCTCTGTCCATATCACCAACTCGCCACTCTCTTAAAACAATGAATTACACTGCACGCGCCTGCTCCATTCATCTTGTGTAGTCACCAGTCACACAGAGTTTAGGCTCGGTGTAACACCACATCTGTACATAAGGAGCATAAGGAGTGGGGGAGCAGGAGAGAGGTGGGGGGACGGGACGGTGGGGGGGAGGCACAAGGCACAATAGCGGTATATTGGACTTAGATTTGTGAATGTTGCCATTTGAACAATACTACAATCTGAGGTGTTAGATAAAGACAGGGTGTGTAGGCTGTCTAAAACTGTTTCATAAACAGTTTTAGACCATGAATTTCACGTGATCACGTGATCTTATGTGAAGTTAATGTGATAACATGTGACAACATTTGAAGCAACCTGTGATAGCATGAAACTACACCTGTGAAAACATGTGATCACATGTGAAGTGTTACAAAAACACACATTTTCACATCTTTCACATGTGAAACGTCATGAAATCCTGCGATGGGAAAGATCACAAACATTACGATTCAGCTCAGAGATCTGCTTTGAAATACTGAGATGTTGTCTGTCCTATACGAGGAACCTGATCTGGCTATTTACAACCAGAGAGACAGACCAATAAACCCTACAGACTGAGGTTTGTGTTGCTGTGTGCTACAGCCTATACCAGAACACACACGCACGCACGCACGCACGCACGCACGCACGCACGCACGCACGCACGCACACACACACACACACACACACACACACACACACACACACACACACACACACACACACACCAGCCTGCAAGAGTCTTCCCTGCCAGACAGATGCGGGCTGTCACTGAGACTGCGGGTGCCCATTTAAAATCATTAACAAGGCCCAGCTAGAGAAACAGCCTGATGCATATCAAGGAACAGGTGGAGTCATGCCAAACCAACATCATCCTTCCCAGTCTAGCCACGGCCCCATCCCCATCTAGCCACGGCCCCGTCCCCGTCTAGCCACGGCCCCGTCTAGCCACAGCCCCGTCTAGCCACGGCCCCGTCTAGCCACGGCCCCGTCTAGCCACGGCCCCGTCCCCATCTAGCCACGGCCCCGTCCCCGTCTAGCCACGTCCCCGTCTAGCCACAGCCCCGTCCCAGTCTAGCCACGGCCACGTCTAGCCACGGCCCCATCCCCATCTAGCCACGGCCCCGTCCCCGTCTAGCCACGTCAACGTCTAGCCACGTCCCCGTCTAGCCACAGCCCCGTCCCAGTCTAGCCACGGCCCCGTCCCCGTCTAGCCACGTCCCCGTCTAGCCACAGCCCCGTCCCCGTCTAGCCACGGCCACGTCTAGCCACGGCTCCGTCCCCTTCCAGCCACGGCCCCGCGCCCGTCTAGCCACGGCCCCGTTCCCATCTAGCCACGGCCCCGTCCCCATCTAGCCACGGCCCCGTCCCCGTCTAGCCACGGCTCCGTCCCCGTCTAGCCACGGCCCCGTCTAGCCAGCCACGGCCCCGTCCCCGTCTAGCCACGGCCCCGTCCCCGTCTAGCCACGGCCCCGTCCCCATCTAGCCACGGCCCCGTCCCCATCTAGCCACGTCCCCATCTAGTCACGGCCCCATCTAGCCATGGCCACGTCCCCATCTAGCCACGTTCCCATCTAGCCCCGTCCCCATCTGGCCACGTCCCCATCTAGCCACGGCCCCGTTCCCGTCTAGCCACGGCCCCGTCCCCGTCTAGCCACGGCCCCGTCCCCATCTAGCCACGGCCCAGTCCCCATCTAGCCACGGCCCCGTCCCCATCTAGCCACGGCCTCGTCTAGCCACTGCCCCGTCCCCGTCTAGCCACGGCCCCGTCCCCGTCTAGCCACGGCCCCGTCCCCGTCTAGCCACGGCCCCGTCCCCATCTAGCCACGGCCCCGTCCCCATCTAGCCACGGCACTGTCTAGCCACGGCCCCGTCTAGCCATGGCCCCGTCCCCATCTAGCCACGGCCCCATCCCCGTCTAGCCACGGCCCCGTCCCCATCTAGCCAAGGCCACGTCCCCATCTAGCCACGTCCCCATCTAGCCACGGCCCCGTCCCCATCTAGCCACGGCCCCGTCCCCATCTAGCCACGGGCCCGTCCCCATCTAGCCACGGCCCTGTCTAGCCACGGGCCCGTCCCCATCTAGCCACGGGCCCGTCCCCATCTAGCCACGGCCCTGTCTAGCCACGGGCCCGTCCCCATCTAGCCACGGCCCTGTCTAGCCACGGCCCCGTCCCAGTCTAGCCACGGCTCCGTCCCCGTCCAGCCACGGCCCCGTCCCCGTCTAGCTACAGCAACCGTCCCCGTCTAGCCACGGCCCCGTCCCCGTCTAGCCATGGCCCCTTCCCCGTCTAGCCACGGCCCCGTCCCCGTCTAGCCACGGCCCCGTCCCCGTCTAGCCACGGCCCCGTACTAGCCACGGCCCCGTCCCCATCTAGCCACGGCCCCGTCCCCAACTAGCCACGGCCCCGTCTAGCCACGGCCCCGTCCCCATCTAGCCACGGCCATGTCCCCGTCTAGCTACGGCCCCGTCCCCATCTAGCCACGGCCCTGTCTAGCCACGGCCCCATCCCCATCTAGCCACGTCCCCATCTAGCCACGGCCCCGTCCCCATCTAGCCACGGCCCTGTCTAGCCACGGCCCCGTCCCCATCTAGCCACGGCCCCGTCCCCCATCTAGCCACGGCCCCGTCCCCGTCTAGCCACGGCCCCGTCCCCATCTAGCCACGGCCCCGTCCCCATCTAGCCACGGGCCCCGTCCCCATCTAGCCACGGCCCTGTCCCCACGGGCCCGTCCCCATCTAGCCACGGGCCCGTCCCCATCTAGCCACGGCCCTGTCTAGCCACGGGCCCGTCCCCATCTAGCCACGGCACTGTCTAGCCACGGCCCCGTCCCAGTCTAGCCACGGCTCCGTCCCCATCTAGCCACGGCCCCGTCCCCGTCCCAGCAACCGTCCCCGTCTAGCCACGGCCCCGTCCCCGTCTAGCCACGGCCCCTTCCCCGCCCACGTCCCCGTCTAGCCACGGCCCCGTCCCCGTCTAGCCACGGCCCCGTCCCCGCACTAGCCACGGCCCCGTCCCCATCTAGCCACGGCCCCGTCCCCAACTAGCCACGGCCCCGCCACGGCCCGTCCCCATCTAGCCACGGCCATGTCCCCGTCTAGCTACGGCCCCGTCCCCATCTAGCCACGGCCCTGTCTAGCCACGGCCCCATCCCCATCTAGCCACGTCCCCATCTAGCCACGGCCCCGTCCCCATCTAGCCACGGCCCTGTCTTGCCACGGCCCCGTCCCCATCTAGCCACGGCCCCGTCCCCATCTAGCCACGGCCCCGTCCCCGTCTAGCCACGGCCCCATCTAGCCACGGCCCCGTCCCCGTCCCACGGCCCCGTCCCCATCTAGCCACGGGCCCGTCCCCATCTAGCCCGGCCCCGTCCCCGTCTAGCCACGGCCCCGTCCCCGTCTAGCCACGGCCCCGTCCCCGTCTAGCCACGGCCCCGTCCCCGCCTAGCCACGGCCCCGTCCCCGTCTAGCCACGGCCCCGTCCCCGTCTAGCCACGGCCCCGTCCCCGTCTAGCCACGGCCCTGTCCCCAGCCACGGCCCCGTCCCCGTCTAGCCACGGCCCCGTCCCCGTCTAGCCACGGCCCCGTCCCCGTCTAGCCACGGCCCCGTTCCCATCTAGCCACGGCCCCGTCCCCATCTAGCCACGGCCCCGTCCCCATCTAGCCACGGCCCCGTCCCATCTAGCCACGGCCCCGTCTAGCCACGGCCCCGTTCCCATCTAGCCACGGCCCCGTCCCCATCTAGCCACGGCACTGTCTAGCCACGGCCCCGTCCCCGTCTAGCCACGGCCCCGTCCCCATCTAGTCACGGCCCCATCCCCGTCTAGCCACGGCCCCGTCCCCATCTAGCCAAGGCCACGTCCCCATCTAGCCACGTCCCCATCTAGCCACGGCCCCGTCCCCATCTAGCCACGGCCCCGTCCCCATCTAGCCACGGGCCCGTCCCCATCTAGCCACGGCCCTGTCCTAGCCACGGCCCTGTCTAGCCACGGCCCCGTCCCAGTCTAGCCACGGTTCCGTCCCCGTCCAGCCACGGCCCCGTCCCCATCTAGCCACGTCCCCATCTAGCCACGGCCCCATCTAGCCACGGCCACGTCCCCATCTAGCCACGTCCCCAACTAGCCACGGCCCCGTCCCCGTCTAGCCACGGCCCCGTCCCCATCTAGCAACGGCCCCATCCCCATCTAGCCACGGCCCTGTCTAGCCACGGCCCCGTCCCCGTCTAGCCAAGGCCCCGTCCCCGTCTAGCCACGGCCCCGTCCCCATCTAGCCACGGCCCCATCCCTGTCTAGCCACGGCCCCGTCCCCATCTAGCCCCGGCCACGTCCCCATCTAGCCACGTCCCCATCTAGCCACGTCCCCATATGGCCACGTCCCCATCTAGCCATGGCCCCGTCCCCGTCTAGCCACGGCCCCATCCCCGTCTAGCCACGGCCACGTCCCCGTCTAGCCACGGCCCTGTCTAGCCACGGCCCTGTCCCCATCTAGCCACGGCCCCGTCACCATCTAGCCACGGCCCCGTCCCCATCTAGCCACGGCCCCGTCCCCATCTAGCCACGGCCCTGTCCCCGTCTATCCACGGCCCCGTCCCCGTCTAGCCACGGCCCCGTTCCCATCTAGCCACGGCCCCGTCTAGCCACGGCCCCGTTCCCATCTAGCCACGGCCCCGTCCCCATCTAGCCACGGCACTGTCTAGCCACGGCCCCGTCCCCGTCTAGCCACGGCCCCGTCCCCATCTAGTCACGGCCCCATCCCAGTCTAGCCACGGCCCCATCCCCATCTAGCCAAGGCCACGTCCCCATCTAGCCACGTCCCCATCTAGCCACGGCCCCGTCCCCATCTAGCCACGGGCCCGTCCCCATCTAGCCACGGCCCTGTCTAGCCACGGGCCCGTCCCCATCTAGCCACGGGCCCGTCCCCATCTAGCCACGGCCCTGTCTAGCCACGGCCCCGTCCCCATCTAGCCACGGCCATGTCCCCGTCTAGCTACGGCCCCGTCCCCATCTAGCCACGGCCCGGTCTAGCCACGGCCCTGTCCCCATCTAGCCACGTCCCCATCTAGCCACGGCCCCATCTAGCCCCGGCCACGTCCCCATCTAGCCACGTCCCCAACTAGCCACGGCCCCGTCCCCGTCTAGCCACGGCCCCGTCCCCATCTAGCCACGGCCCCATCCCCATCTAGCCACGGCCCTGTCTAGCCAGGGCCCTGTCCCCGTCTATCCACGGCCCCGTCCCCGTCTAGCCACGGCCCCGTTCCCATCTAGCCACGGCCCCGTCTAGCCACGGCCCCGTCCCATCTAGCCACGGCCCCGTCCCCATCTAGCCACGGCCAAGGCCCCGTCCCCGTCTAGCCACGGCCCCGTCCCCATCTAGCCACGGCCCCATCCCTGTCTAGCCACGGCCCCGTCCCCATCTAGCCCCGGCCACGTCCCCATCTAGCCACGTCCCCATCTAGCCACGTCCCCATCTGGCCACGTCCCCATCTAGCCACGGCCCCGTCCCCGTCTAGCCACGGCCCCATCCCCGTCTAGCCACGGCCCCGTCCCCGTCTAGCCCCGGCCACGTCCCCATCTAGCCACGTCCCCATCTAGCCACGTCCCCATCTAGCCACGTCCCCATCTGGACAAGTCCCCATCTAGCCACGGCCCCGTCCCCGTCTAGCCACGGCCCCGTCCCCATCTAGCCACGGCCACGTCCCCGTCTAGCCACGGCCCTGTCTAGCCACGGCCCTGTCCCCATCTAGCCACGGCCATGTCCCCGTCTAGCCACGGCCCCGTCACCATCTAGCCACGGCCCCGTCCCCATCTAGCCACGGCCCCGTCCCCATCTAGCCACGGCACCGTCCCCATCTAGCCACGGCCCCGTCCCCATCTAGCCACGGCCCCGTCTAGCCACGGCCCCGTCCCCATCTAGCCACGGCCATGTCCCCGTCTAGCTACGGCCCCGTCCCCATCTAGCCACGGCCCTGTCTAGCCACGGCCCCGTCCCCATCTAGCCACGTCCCCATCTAGCCACGGCCCCATCTAGCCACGGCCACGTCCCCATCTAGCCACGGCCACGTCCCCATCTAGCCACGTCCCCAACTAGCCACGGCCCCGTCCCCGTCTAGCCACGGCCCCGTCCCCATCTAGCCACGGCCCCATCCCCATCTAGCCACGGCCCTGTCTAGCCACGGCCCTGTCCCCGTCCCACGGCCCCGTCCCCGTCTAGCCACGGCCCCGTTCCCATCTAGCCACGGCCCCGTCTAGCCACGGCCCCGTTCCCATCTAGCCACGGCCCCGTCCCCATCTAGCCACGGCCAAGGCCCCGTCCCTGTCTAGCCACGGCCCCGTCCCCATCTAGCCACGGCCCCATCCCTGTCTAGCCACAGCCCCGTCCCCATCTAGCCCCGGCCACGTCCCCATCTAGCCACGTCCCCATCTAGCCACGTCCCCATCTGGCCACGTCCCCATCTAGCCACGGCCCCGTCCCCGTCTAGCCACGGCCCCATCCCCGTCTAGCCACGGCCCCGTCCCCGTCTAGCCCCGGCCACGTCCCCATCTAGCCACGTCCCCATCTAGCCACGTCCCCATCTAGCCATGTCCCCATCTGGACAAGTCCCCATCTAGCCACGGCCCCGTCCCCGTCTAGCCACGGACCCGTCCCCATCTAGCCACGGCCACGTCCCCGTCTAGCCACGGCCCTGTCTAGCCACGGCCCTGTCCCCATCTAGCCACGGCCCCGTCCCATCTAGCCACGGCCCCGTCCCCATCTAGCCACGGCCCCGTCCCCATCTAGCCACGGCCCTGTCCCCGCCCACGGCCCCGTCCCCATCTAGCCACGGCCCCATCCCTGTCCCACAGCCCCGTCCCCATCTAGCCCCGGCCACGTCCCCATCTAGCCACGTCCCCATCTGGCCACGTCCCCATCTAGCCACGGCCCCGTCCCCGGCCACGGCCCCATCCCCGTCTAGCCACGGCCCCGTCCCCGTCTAGCCCCGGCCACGTCCCCATCTAGCCACGTCCCCATCTAGCCACGTCCCCATCTAGCCATGTCCCCATCTGGACAAGTCCCCATCTAGCCACGGCCCCGTCCCCGTCTAGCCACGGACCCGTCCCCATCTAGCCACGGCCACGTCCCCGTCTAGCCACGGCCCTGTCTAGCCACGGCCCTGTCCCCATCTAGCCACGGCCCCGTCCCCATCTAGCCACGGCCCCGTCCCCATCTAGCCACGGCCCCGTCCCCATCTAGCCACGGCCCCGTCCCCGTCTAGCCACGGCCCCATCTAGCCACGGCCCCGTCCCCGTCTAGCTACGGGCCCGTCCCCGTCTAGCCACGGACCCGTCCCCATCTAGCCACGGCCACGTCCCCATCTAGCCACGGCCCTGTCTAGCCACGGCCCTGTCCCCATCTAGCCACGGCCCCGTCCCCATCTAGCCACGGCCCCGTCCCCATCTAGCCACGGCCCCGTCCCCGTCTAGCCACGGCCCCATCTAGCCACGGCCCCGTCCCCGTCTAGCTACGGGCCCGTCCCCATCTAGCCACGGCCCCGTCCCCATCTAGCCACGGCCCCGTCCCCGTCTAGCCACGGCCCCATCTAGCCACGGCCCCGTCCCCGTCTAGCCACGGCCCCGTCCCCATCTAGCCACGGGCCCGTCCCCATCTAGCCACGGCCCCGTCCCCATCTAGCCACGGCCCCGTCCCCGTCTAGCCACGGCCCCGTCCCCGCCTAGCCACGGCCCCGTCCCCGCCTAGCCACGGCCCGTCCCCGCCTAGCCACGGCCCCGTCCCCGCTAGCCACGGCCCCGTCCCCGTCTAGCCACGGCCCCGTTCCCATCTAGCCACGGCCCTGTCTAGCCACGGCCCCGTCCCCGTCTAGCCACGGCCCCGTCCCCGTCTAGCCACGGCCCGTCCCCGTCCCACGGCCCCGTTCCCATCTAGCCACGGCCCCGTCTAGCCACGGCCCCGTCCCCATCTAGCCACGGCCCCGTCCCCATCTAGCCACGGCCCCGTCCCCATCTAGCCACAGCCCCGTCTAGCCACGGCCCCGTTCCCATCTAGCCACGGCCCCGTCTAGCCACGGCCCCGTTCCCATCTAGCCACGGCCCCGTCTAGCCACGGCCCCGTCTAGCCACGGCCCCGTTCCCATCTAGCCACGGCCCCATCTAGCCACGGCCCCGTCCCCGTCTAGCCACGGCCCCGTCCCCGTCTAGCCACGGCCCCGTCCCCGCCTAGCCACGGCCCCGTCCCCGCCTAGCCACGTCCCCGTCTAGCCACGGCCCCGTCCCCGTCTAGCCACGGCCCCGTCCCCGTCTAGCCACGGCCCCGTTCCCATCTAGCCACGGCCCTGTCTAGCCACGGCCCCGTCCCCGTCTAGCCACGGCCCCGTCCCCGTCTAGCCACGGCACCGTCCCCGTCTAGCCACGGCCCCGTTCCCATCTAGCCACGGCCCCGTCTAGCCACGGCCCCGTCCCCATCTAGCCACGGCCCCGTCCCCATCTAGCCACGGCCCCGTCCCCATCTAGCCACGGCCCCGTCTAGCCACGGCCCCGTTCCCATCTAGCCACGGCCCCGTCTAGCCACGGCCCCGTTCCCATCTAGCCACGGCCCCGTCCCCATCTAGCCACGGCCCCGTCCCCATCTAGCCACGGCCCCGTCCCCATCTAGCCACGGCCCCGTCTAGCCATGGCCCCGTCCCCATCTAGCCATGGCCTCTTGCACTAAGAGCTATAAATACCAGACATACTTCCATTATGGATTAAGAATCATGGGCTCAAATGTAACTGGTCAAGTCTCCATGTCTCAATGAAACCCAACTGAAATGGAGTTTTGTTCGTAAGATGCTGATGTTCTAACTGCCAATGAGTCTCGACCAGGCCGGCGAAGAGAAAAAACATAGCTGGTAGAACTTTATTCATTTGAAATGACTTGGATGTTTTACCAATATATCTTATACAAACATTTGAGTGCTTTTCTTAGCACTTTCACTGAGAATGGTCTGACGATGCTTCAGTTAGTTAGCCTTTGACTTTACAGTAGTTTTCAATAGAGTTGAGGGAATGAGGCCATTCGTTTTGGCTACTTTGAGAAATGTACTAAGAATAATACACTGTCATATTGATGTATTCACGCTATGCCCTATATTCATATTCCTGTTATGATCTGCATGTTAATTGCAGAATCAGTGAAAAGGTGTCGATAAGAAGATAAAAACTAGGGCTATAACTATGTAACCAAGTCAGTATGGCTGTAAATGTTCTACTTTCACTGTTGCCAATGAGTGAATAGAGAATGTATGGTGATTATAGTTGGTTGAGGGCAGGCCACCAAGCCCTTCATTAAACAGTAAAAATATCCCACTGATAAGTTCTATTAAGGTTTCAGTGGTGGGCCCTTGCTAGATGTCTTTGTGCATCTCAGAAGGATGGACCGCAGAACCGCTCCACTATGCAGTTCTAACTTATTTATAACGTTGAACCTCTGGAGCCAAGAACAAGGTCCTCAGACCTCGTTATGAGGCGTTGTCATCACACATATAATCACTGATGAAAACAGGAGGTCTCATTTTTTATATATGAGAGGGTCTGCCTCTCTCTCTCTCTCTCTCTCTCTCTCTCTCTCTCAATTCTATTTCAATTTCAATTCTATTCTATTTTTAAGGGGATTTATTGGCACGGGAAACACATGTTTACATTGCCAAAGCAAGTGAAATAGATAATAAACTAAAGTGAAATAAACAATAAAAAATGTATAGCAAAAATTACACTCACAAAAGTTCCAAAAGAATAAAGACATTTAAAATGTAATATTATGTCTATATACAGTGTTGTAATGATGTGCAACTAGTTAAAGTACAAAAGGGGAAAGAAATCAACATAAATGTAAGTTGTATATACAATGGTGTTTGTTCTTCACTTCACCTGGCAACAGGTCACACATCTTGCTGCTGTGGAATGTCACCCAAAAGATATGTGAGTTTATCAAAATTGGATTTGTTTTTGAATTCTTTGTGGATCTGTGTAATCTGAGGGAAATATGTGTCTCTAATATGGTCATATATTTGGCAGGAGGTTAGGAAGAGCAGTTCAGTTTCCACCTCATTTTGTGGGCAGTGTGCACATAGCCTGTCTTCTCTTGAGAGCCAGGTTTGCCTACGGCGGCCTTTCTCAATAGCAAGGCTATGCTCACTCTATACATAGTCAAAAATGTCATTAATTAAAAAATAAATTAAAAATAAAATTAAAATTAATGGGACAAATGCTAATTAATTACTTAAAAATCATACAATGTGATTTTCTGGATTTTTTTAGATTCCGTCTCTCGCAGTTAAGGTGTACCAATGATAAGAATTACAGACCTCTACATGCTTTGTAAGTAGGAAAACCTGCAAAATCGGCAGTGTATCAAATACTTATTCTCCCCACTGTATACAGTGCCTTGCAAAAGTATTCGGCCCCCTTGAACTTTGCGACCTTTTGCCACATTTCAGGCTTCAAACATAAAGATATAAAACTGTATTTTTTTGTGAAGAATCAACAACAAGTGGGACACAATCATGAAGTGGAACGACATTTATTGGATATTTCAAACTTTTTTAACAAATCAAAAACTGAAAAATTGGGCGAAAATTATTCAGCCCCTTTACTTTCAGTGCAGCAAACTCTCTCCAGAAGTTCAGTGAGGATCTCTGAATGATCCAATGTTGACCTAAATGACTAATGATGATAAATACAATCCACCTGTGTGTAATCAAGTCTCCGTATAAATGCACCTGCACTGTGATAGTCTCAGAGGTCTGCTAAAAGCGCAGAGAGCATCATGAAGAACAAGGAACACACCAGGCAGGTCCGAGATACTGTTGTGAAGAAGTTTAAAGCTGGATTTGGATACAAAAAGATTTCCCAAGCTTTAAACATCCCAAGGAGCACTGTGCAAGCGATAATATTGAAATGGAAGGAGTATCAGACCACTGCAAATCTACCAAGACCTGGCCGTCCCTCTAAACTTTCAGCTCATACAAGGAGAAGACTGATCAGAGATGCAGCCAAGAGGCCCATGATCACTCTGGATGAACTGCAGAGATCTACAGCTGAGGTGGGAGACTCTGTCCATAGGACAACAATCAGTCGTATATTGCACAAATCTGACCTTTATGGAAGAGTGGCAAGAAGAAAGCCATTTCTTAAAGATAGCCATAAAAAGTGTCATTTAAAGTTTGCCACAAGCCACCTGGGAGACACACCAAACATGTGGAAGAAGGTGCTCTGGTCAGATGAAACCAAAATTGAACTTTTTGGCAACAATGCAAAACGTTATGTTTGGCGTAAAAGCAAGACAGCTCATCACCCTGACCACACCATACCCACAGTCAAACATGGTGGTGGCAGCATCATGGTTTGGGCCTGCTTTTCTTCAGCAGGGACAGGGAAGATGGTTAAAATTGATGGGAAGATGGATGGAGCCAAATACAGGACCATTCTGGAAGAAAACCTGAGTCTGCAAAAGACCTGAGACTGGGACGGAGATTGATCAATGATCCAAAACATAAAGCAAAATCTACAATGGAATGGTTCAAAAATAAACATATCCAGGTGTTAGAATGGCCAAGTCAAAGTCCAGACCTGAATCCAATCGAGAATATGTGGAAAGAACTGAAAACTGCTGTTCACAAATGCTCTCCATCCAACCTCACTGAGCTCGAGCTGTTTTGCAAGGAGGAATGGGAAAAAATTTCTCTCGATGTGCAAAACTGATAGAGACATACCCCAAGCGACTTACAGCTGTAATCGCAGCAAAAGGTGGCGCTACAAAGTATTAACTTAAGGGGGCTGAATAATTTTGCACGCCCAATTTTTCAGTTTTTGATTTGTTACAAAAGTTTGAAATATCCAATAAATGTCGTTCCACTTCATGATTGTGTCCCACTTGTTGATTCTTCACAAAAAATACAGTTTTATATCTTTATGTTTGAAGCCTGAAATGTGGCAAAAGATCGCAAAGGTCAAGGGGGCCGAATACTTTCGCAAGGCACTGTATATGTTGAAGAGGGTGGAGCTTAAGCTCTGTTTCACCCCACGGCCCCGTGGAAAGAAATGTGTGTGTTTTTTTGCCAATTTTAACCGCACACTTGTTGTTTGTGTACATAGATTTTATAATGTTGTATGTTTTTCCCCCAACACCACTTTCCATCAAGTTGTATAGCAGACCCTCATGCCAAATTGAGACAAAAGCCTTTAAAAAAAGCATGGAAGACTTTGCCTTTGTTTTGTTTGTTTGTTTGTCATTTAGGGTGTGCGTGGTAAATACGTGGACTGTCGTTACAGTCATTTGGTAAAAAGTAGATTTGACAATTGCTCAGTACATTGTTTTCATTGAGGAAATGTATGAGTCAGCTGTTAATGATAATGCAGAGGATTTTCCTAAGGCTGCTGTTGACGCATATCCCCCGGTAGTTATTGGGGTTAAATTTGTCTCCACATTTGTGGATTGGGGTGATCAGTCCTTGGTTCCAAATATTGGGGAAGATGCCAGAGCTGAGGGTGATGTTAAAGAGTTTAAGTACAGCCCATTGTTATTTGTGGTCTGTATATTTGATCATTTCATTGAGGATACCATAAGCCCCACATGCCTTTTTAGATTGGAGGGTTTCTATTTTGTCCTGTAGTTCATTCACTGTATTTGGAGAATCCAGTGCATTCTGGTAGTCTTTAAATCGAATCAAATCACAGTTCATTTGTCACGAGCACCGAATACAACAGGTGTAGTAGACCTTACAGTGAAATGCTTACTTACAGGCTCTAACCAATAGTGCAAAAAAGGTGTTAGGTGAACAACAGGTAAGTAAAGAAATAAAACAACAGTAAGAAGACAGGCTACATACAGTAGCGAGGCTATAAAAGTAGCGAGGCTACATACAGACAACGATTAGTCAGGCTGGTTGAGGTAGTATGTAGATATGGTTAAAGTGACTATGCATATATGATGAACAGAGAGTAGCAGTAGCGTAAAAGAGGGGTTGGCGGGTGGTGGGATACAATGCAGATTGCCCAGTTAGCCAATGTGCGGAAGCACTGGTTGGTCGGCCAATCGAGGTAGTATGTACATGAATGTATAGTATTTAGTAGTTTAGTAGTTGATTGTACAATTTATATTTGATCATGTATGTGTTTGCTGTTTGTTCTTTGTTATAGAGCCAAAAAGATTAGAGAAGTGGTTTATCCATCGCCGTTTTGGATAGATAACTCTTTGTGTTGTTGTTTGTTTAGATTCTATGGATTCTTCAATTCATTGAGCTGATTTCTGATGTGCTGTTCCTTCTTTTTCCGTAGTGTATTTCTGTATTGTTTTAGTGATTCACCATAGTGTAGGCGTAGGCTCAGGTTTTCTGGGTCTCTGTTTTTGGTTGGATACATTTCTCAATTTCCTTGTTAGCTTTTTGCATTCTTCATCAAACCATGTGTCATTGCTGTTAATTGTCTTAGGTTGTTTGCTTGAACTGTTTAGGTTTTATAGGGAAGCTGAGAGGTAAAATATACTGTTTAGGTTTTATAGGGAAGCTGAGAGGTAAAATATACTGTTTAGGTTTTATATGGAAGCTGAGAGGTAAAATATACTGTTTAGGTTTTCTACTGCCAAGTTTACACATTCACTATTACAGTGACACCTTTTGTCCAGGAAATTGTCTAGAAGGGATTGAATTTGTTGTTGCCTAATTGTTTTCTTGTAGGATGACAATGTCTGTATTTCCAATTTCTTTGATGAAGTCTGGGTTCCTGCTCTTTAGGCCAAAGGCAGATGACCTCAGATCTTGTATATTCCAGGATGAGATAGTAAAAGCGTTGTGTTCCATATTGTCTAGTATTGTTTTGTGTGGTTTAGGCCTGGACCATCACAGTAGGTGTGAGCAGAGCATGTTGAGGTCGTAGGTCCTCTTGGCATGGGTTCTCTCTCTCTCTCTCTCTCTCTCTCTCTCTCTCTCTCTCTCTCTCTCTCTCTCTCTCCCTCTCAGTTTCTTTCTTTCTTTCTCTCTCTCTCTCTCTCTCTCTCTCTCTCTCTCTCTCTCTCTCTCTCTCTCTGACTCTTTCTCTTTCTCCCTCTCTCTCTTTCTCTCTCTGACTTTTCTTTCTTTCTTCTCTCTCTCTCTCTCTCTCTCTCTCTCTCTCTCTCTCTCTCTCTCTCTCTCTGACTCTTTCTCCCTCTCAGTTTCTTTCTTTCTTTCTCTCTCTCTCTCTCTTTTTTCTCCTCAGACCGGACTGACCCACTAAGAGTTGCCTGCGTGTTACTTTCCATTTCAGTCATATGCTATGCAATTTTACTTACAACATAATTTACAACCATCATACTTCGTTTGTCTATGTGGTTTGAAGAATTGCAAGTGTCCGATATAGGCCACAGTAGATTCCAAGACAATAAATATAATTTATATTTTTGGAAACAATCTTTGACCATTTCTTTGTAGAGGCGCCAGTGTGGACAGAGAGAAACGTCCTATTTTTCATGTATTTCTCTAAACAATTAATACTCATATAGCTTTGCTTATGGCAGGCCACCAAGCTTATCAATAAACATAACTAACCAATGCCACACTATCAGATAAAAGCTCATTAGCATATCAAAGGTACTTCCCGGTCCTCGCCGGTGTCAGAGGACTCTGATGCACTGTCGTCCACTGTTACCACAGACAGCTTTAGTAATTCATAACATTTATACTCAGGAGGTAAGAACAAGGTCTTTCAACCTCATTATAGTGTTTTTTCATCTCCCAGTCTCTGACATCTTTGAATCATGCAGTCCCTCGCCATCTATCTCTTTCATGTGCCACTGAGCGGGGGAATAAGCCAATATGAAAGCATACACCAAGACAGACCACCGAAACAAAAACACGACTTAAAGTCAATATCTGAATTATTTTTAAATTCATGCATTTTACCTTCTGCACGATCAATTAAGTCAAGAAGTATTTTATATTGAAAATATTTTCAGTATGAGAGATACCGTACGACAGGGGGACTCCTATAATGTATTTGATGTGGGTATTAAAGACACTACTTTATGACTGGGAGCATTGCTATAAGGTACAGACAGAGAGTGGAGAGAGGGAAACATTGGGAGGTTTGGACTGGAGAGATGTAGTTGAAGGTGGCAGCTCTTAGACTGGTCATACCTCTGGTAACTGTAGTAGGAGACGGTTTCTTTGTCCAGTCTGAGAAGCTGCCTCCATCCAGACCTGATCCTGTGTGCTCCTTCTTCTCAGTGGCTGTAAGGGCAGAGGTCTCCATGGTGGACAGCAGGGAGTCCGAGTCAACCTGGCGACACAGAGAGGGAAAAGGACAGATTAAAGCAAAACATGTATAAAGGCAATACGAATGTTGTTGACAAAGGATATTTTGGAACGTGGAGGTAGATTTTGTCACAACACACACACATACTCACTGGCTGTAGCAGTGCCCGAGTTGCCAACAGAGGGAGTTCTACAGATCATACACTCCGTATTACATTCCAGCACTGTGTATAAAATATGAAATGAATAAGAAAGAACCTAAGAACTATTCAGTGTCCTGACATGAAGCAGACTTCTCTGAGATAATGCAGAGTGTTGCTGGTTGCCAGGCACCGTCTGAGGCACAGAGAAAGACACAAAAGGACACATTATTGTACCATATTATATCACATGGTGTGTCTGGTCACAGCCTCCTCTCTTACACAGTCAAACGAAATTTAGATATTTAATTTTTTGTCAGAGAATTAAAACAGTATCCCTCATAATATAGTCCACAAATAATACATGAATGTACTGTAACTACCATGTATATAGGCTACATAATTTTAAGGCGTCACTCAATATGAAAACGTACACTTAAATAGATACAGGTTTTTCAGTTGTTCAGTGTAATGCGTTCCTAATGTCCTTCATAGTAAAAATGTGACACACTCAGCAGTCTGTCTTTTAGCCACTATGACATCATCATTACACCACATTCACATGCTTGTTTGAATGGCAGTAGACTTGGCAGCAAATGACTTGTTTGAGTTTGTGGAACCTAGATGATTATCTTCGGCTAAGTGCAAACAAGTAGCAGTCTAAAGCTAAGAGGGGAGGTCACTCCACACTCTCAAATTTAAAATCACATTTTAAGAAGAGAAATTGTAGAAATAAGGAGGGTTTATGGGTGTGGAAGCTAGTGATGACCCACTGTCACTAGGCACCAGCTTGTTGTCATGGTTATCAATACTGGTTTTACCCCTTTTAATGTGTCAATATGAGGGTTTCGTTGTTGACATTGTCTAATCTGACCTGTATGCACAGATTTGATTCATTGTGATTTATTGGTTGATTCATTGGTTGAATATATGTTTATTCATTATGATTTTATTAATCGTTATTTGCCACATAAGTACAAACTCGGAAGGATAACTTGACTATTTTGCTGGTTAGGATGATTCTACTCTTCACTCTTCAATGTAGTGAAACACCAAAAACAGCTCTACTGGAGTGTCAAAGTGAAGTGACATACAGTTTCCACACACTTGTTGACAGACGTGGGCACTTGGCAGTCAGAACTTTAAATGAATGCAACATAGACTATGTTTTACACTGTTTATATTGCTGAACTCATATACAAACATTTTTTCAATGACTTGACAAACAGCACTTGCAAATAATTTCTGAATTAGGGAGTCCTCTGTCACTATTAACATTTTAACACCACAGGCCTTTAGGTATGGCATACACAGTATTTGCAGCATGTTGGTGTTCTCGAGACCAAATAGGACATTATCTCAACTGATTATACAATGTCTTTCCAATAATTAGTTTATATGCTACTGTAATATATTGATTAAATATGTTCTGTTTCTCTAGGCTTTTACACTAGCCACTATGAACAGTAGTCACAGATCACTATCAAGTCATTCAATGTGTGCTCATGTCTGAAGCATCCTTTTAGGTTTCCTGTGGTCCTCCAACATCTTGTGTTCTATTGGAGGTATGGCGGAACAGTGGCCATTGGTATGACCCTTCAGAGGTACTAGTCGCCTGTCCTGCTGCCCGTCCCTGTGCCAAGGTAAGCCGATTAAGAAGTGGGCAGCTAACCGGTTTAAAAGGCACCTGTTTATTTATTGTCTTGCCAAAAGCAAATAAAAGTTGTTTTCCCTCTAGCCATCTTGTCACTGAGGCTGACAACTCATTCATAAGACATTTCCTTTTACGATCACAATCCAAAGCAGTAAGAAGTGTTTCATTATCTGTTTCAGCTGATTCCAATGGTTGTATGACATTAGCAACAAATTATATATATATTTTTTACAATCAAAGGCTCTTGGATCAACGAAGGTATGCCCAACCCTAGAGCACATAGTAAACCCTAAACATCAGTCTATCTGTCTTCCTAGTGACTTGACCCCTGAAGAAGAGAGAATGTCTTCTTGATAACATCATGTTTAATATGTACATCTGGCTTGCAACACATTAATAGCTGTTGTTTCCTGCTATAATTCAAGCAAAGTATTGTTTTTTTACTACTAAAAACAAAAAGCTATGTTTAAAGTGATAAGGAAGCATTGGTCTAATGCCGGAAAAGAAAATAAATTCACATGAGCACTACAATGTCTACTCTACCCATAATCTACCAAGGTTTTCCAGAACACAGCTTGACCTACCACAGTAGAGATATTTGTCTATTGTACTTCAAACAATGTGTATGCAGTTTGCTTAGGATTCAAACCTTCTCAAACAGCCTAATTCATACTCTTAGAGGTGCTCCCACAATAATGTGATTTGTACCACATAGAAGTTAAAGTATTGGATTCTTCACACACCACACTAATCCCATTCCACTACCATTTCAAGATTTTTTTATTTATTATATGAAAGCAAGCTTCTTCTAGTAATATGGTGCCTGCTTGTATTTCCTTAAACCTTTATTTTAAAGATGGTGATGCTACAATAATACACATTTACAATAGGCCTATATCAAAAAATACATACAACCTAATGATGTAAACAGTGTCTTCGGAAACTATTCAGATCGTTTTTTCCCCTCATCAATCTACATACCCCAGACCCACCCCTCTAGCTATGCTTTATGGAAGAATATCACTTAGTTGGCTAGGATCTATTGTCAACATTGAGTTGTGGTTCATATAGTACAGTCGTGTTGGCTTGTAGCTACTGGCTAGTTGGCTAGCTAACTGGCTGTAATAGCAGCCAGGGATGTTTGCTAGTTTATTTGTTTGTGCTCGGATTTAGTTTACACAGATGACTTCAGCCATATGAAAATCTTTCCATAGCTAAATATACCTAGCTAGCTTCCTTTCCTTGTCGCTTGCTTCTCATCCGACTGGTGTTAGCTGACTAGCTACAGCTGCTAGCCTGCTACAAGCCAGCTGCTGCTGTTGTTGTGCAGCAATTGAGTTTCTGCTCCTGGTTTTAGAACTCTGAGATTCGGCTGGAAAGATGTTAGTGTTGTCAGAAATGCAACAAAAATATAGCACATTGTTGGTTCTTAATGGACAGAAATTAGCACGCGAGAGCAAAAAATTAGAGATGTAATAAAAACTGTTTCACCTACAAATATAGTCAATAAATATAGTGTCCAATGGTCACTTTATGGACACTATAGTCTCATTTTAATCTGAATTTGAGCTAGGCAGGCACAGCAAATACTCTGAAAACTCAATTGCCAACACTCTGTTAAACAATCCGGTATGTGTACGTCCAATCAAGTTGATTTGTCAAATGTCCTTGAAATTGGTGTCATATAGGCTTAGAAATGATGGTAGGGAGATTTACATTTTACACAAAATGTAACATCGCCCCACAATAATCACAAATATACATTAAGCCCTTAGTTGTATATTAAACAGACACAAGCTTGTTCTGTTAAGTCCATTATTAAAAATGTGTGGCTTGGATCTCAGGGTACTGTAGGCTCAGGTAAAGGACTCAGGTAAAGTGTGTTGCTTGGATAGAAGTGGCCCCAACTTCACCCCCATCCCCCCACAGCTCCACCATGCAGGTCTTTGGAGCCTCTCTCTGCCCCATTCCTCCCTCCCTCCCCTCCACTCACCGTCCCTGAAGACAGGGGTGTCAGGCTCTGACGGGACAGTACAGGTGTCAGGAACTGAACAGACAGATGGTGGATGAGGAGAACAAACAACAAGAGGCCATTTCTTCTTCTTCATTTCTCCTTCTTCCCTTCTTCTGGTTGGCTGGTCAGCCGAGTGCAGTGAGCGAACAGGATCGTGGCTCCCCCAGCCCCCCCCACTGACCCCCAGTCCACGTGACCACAGGCAGGGGACTCTATGGTGCTGGGTGTTGGTGGGATAATCCCCTTTACAGGACTCCCAGACTCCTTTCTTGGATTTGTCCCTCTGCTGCCCCATACCCAATACCCCACCTCTCAGTGAGCAAGCCACAGTCTGGGTCCTGGGATAGTAAAAAAGCTTTTTGTGTTGTCATTCTCCGTCTCTTCTTAAGGTATTCTGGTCCTGTTTTTATCATACTGCGTTACACAACTTTATTTTTACACTGATTAAAGCCATAAACAAGTTGTATGTCTGAGTGAGACAATCAACAGGAAATAAAAGGCATGTGTAAGCCTGTGTACGAGCCCATTAGAGAGTAGAGAGAAGCGTGAGGACGGAGGGATAGGAGGGTAGCAATGACTATACACAAGTGAGAGGAGACCCAGATGTTTTAGCAGTTCAGTTATACCCCATTATAAACCCTTCTTTCCCCTGGTTGGTGGTTATCTGATATTGTGTTCCAAATGGCACCCTATTCCCTATATAGTGCACTACTTTTGAAATTCCATATTTCTGCATGGGAAACATATGTAAACATTGGGGCGGCAGGTATCCCAGTGGTTACGAGTGTTGGCCAAGTAACCGCAAGGTCGCTTGTTCGATTCCTTGAGCCGACAAGGATGAAAAATGTGTCGTTCTGCCCTTAAGCAAGGGAATTAACCCCCAACAACAACTGCTTCCTGGGTCTCTCAATAACAAGTCTATTTAAACGTGTTAACCCTCGCAGGGCTGCAGGCCCAGACGGCATCCCCAGCCGCGCCCTCAGAGCATGCGCAGACCAGCTGGCTGGTGTGTTTACGGACATATTCAATCAATCCCTATACCAGTCTGCTGTTCCCACATGCTTCAAGAGGGCCACCATTGTTCCTGTTCCCAAGAAAGCTAAGGTAACTGAGCTAAACGACTACCGCCCCGTAGCACTCACTTCTGTCATCATGAAGTGCTTTGAGAGACTAGTCAAGGACCATATCACCTCCACCCTACCCGACACCCTAGACCCACTCCAATTTGCTTACCGCTCAAATAGGTCCACAGACGATGCAATCTCAACCACACTGCACACTGCCCTAACCCATCTGGACAAGAGGAATACCTATGTGAGAATGCTGTTCATCGACTACAGCTCGGCATTCAACACCATAGTACCCTCCAAGCTCATCATCAAGCTCGAGACCCTGGGTCTCGACCCCGCCCTGTGCAACTGGGTACTGGACTTCCTGACGGGCCGCCCCCAGGTGGTGAGGGTAGGTAACAACATCTCCTCCCCACTGATCCTCAACACTGGGGCCCCACAAGGGTGCATTCTGAGCCCTCTCCTGTACTCCCTGTTCACCCACGACTGTGTGGCCACGCACGCCTCCAACTCAATCATCAAGTTTGCGGACGACACAACAGTGGTAGGCTTGATTACCAACAACGACGAGACGGCCTACAGGGAGGAGGTGAGGGCCCTCGGAGTGTGGTGTCAGGAAAATAACCTCACACTCAACGTCAACAAAACTAAGGAGATGATTGTGGACTTCAGGAAACAGCAGAGGGAACACCCCCTATCCACATCGATGGAACAGTAGTGGAGAGAGTAGCAAGTTTTAAGTTCCTCGGCATACACATCACAGACAAACTGAATTGGTCCACTCACACAGACAGCATCGTGAAGAAGGCGCAGCAGCGCCTCTTCAACCTCAGGAGGCTGAAGAAATTCGGCTTGTCACCGAAAGCACTCACAAACTTCTACAGATGCACAATCGAGAGCATCCTGGCGGGCTGTATCACCGCCTGGTACGGCAACTGCTCCGCCCTCAACCGTAAGGCTCTCCAGAGGGTAGTGAGGTCTGCACAACGTATCACCGGGGGCAAACTACCTGCCCTCCAGGACACCTACACCACCCGATGTTACAGGAAGGCCATAAAGATCATCAAGGACATCAACCACCCGAGCCACTGCCTGTTCACCCCGCTATCATCCAGAAGGCGAGGTCAGTACAGGTGCATCAAAGCTGGGACCGAGAGACTGAAAAACAGCTTCTATCTCATTTACATTTACATTACATTTAAGTCATTTCTCAAGGCCATCAGACTGTTAAACAGCCACCACTAACATTGAGTGGCTGCTGCCAACACACTGACACTGACTCAACTCCAGCCACTTTAATAATGGGAATTGATGGGAAATTATGTAAATATATCACTAGCCACTTTAAACAATGCTACCTTATATAATGTTACTTACCCTACATTATTCATCTCATATGCATACGTATATACTGTACTCTATATCATCGACTGCATCCTTATGTAATACATGTATCACTAGCCACTTTAACTATGCCACTTTGTTTACATACTCATCTCATATGTATATACTGTACTCGATACCATCTACTGTATCTTGCCTATGCTGCTCTGTACCATCACTCATTCATATATCCTTATGTACATATTCTTTATCCCCTTACACTGTGTATAAGACAGTAGTTTAGGAATTGTTAGTTAGATTACTTGTTGGTTATTACTGCATTGTCGTAACTAGAAGCACAAGCATTTCGCTACACTCGCATTAACATCTGCTAACCATGTGTATGTGACAAATAAAATTTGATTTGATTTGATGCTCACTGAGTCTGTACATAGTCAATGATTTTCTTACTTTCGGGTCAGTCACAGTGCTCAGGTAATCTGCCACTGTGTACTCTCTGTCTAGTGCAAGGTAGCATTCTAATTTGCTGTTTTTTGGTTGATTCTTTCCAATGTGGCATGTAGTTCTCGCTTTCTCTGTCTCACTTAACATTCAACATATCCCCTTTCACTAACACTGAAAGGAATGAAAACAGATATCAAAGACAGTCATCATCTATGAAGATTTGCAGACTCCTCTTCCGCCCCTTTCTTCCTATCTCAGGATGATGATACTGATGCTGGTAAGATCTTTCTCTCTCTCATCCCCCCACCTCTCTTTCTCTCCTGCCTGCCCTCATGCAATCCAACCCTCTCTTTACCCTGGTGTAGTGTGATATATAGGGGTTTGACGCCCCTATTCCACCCTCAGATGTCTGGGCCGGTGTTGAACCCGCTTAGGTTTCAGATGTGTGGTGGTCGTCAGGTGAGTTATCACCACCAGCAAAATGGGGTCTACTTCATAGGGTTTTTGTGTCTTTCAAGTCAATATAAACACGGAGCTATATTGTATGCTCCAAAAAATAGAGCATACATTTTATACTAATACAATTGTTTAGAGAAAGACAGACATTATTATCTGAAAATGATGGATAATCCTGAATGAATCCTGAATAATGATGAGCGGTAAAAGCTACAGAGGGTCAAAGATCATACCCCCAAGACATGCTTACCTCCCCTGGTAATGGTGAGAGGTTAGCAGGTCTTGGGGGTATGATCTTTGATGCTCTGTAACATTCTCACTCATCACCATTCACCATTAATTCAGGAGTATCCATAATCATGGTAGCATAAACATTAACATGGAAGTGTTTAGAAACATATTATATTCTTGTAAATATTTGTATGAACATAACAAGATTCAACAACTGAGACATAAACTGAACAAGTTCCACAGACATGTGACTAACAAATTGAATATTGTGTCCCTGAACAAAGGGGTCAAAATCAAAAGTAACAGTCTTACTCATGGACTGCACCAGTGTTACCACTCTCTTCCACAAAGGCACCTGCAAGTTCCCGGACATTTCTGGGGGGGGAATGTTCCTAGCCCTCACCCTCCGATGCAACAGGTCCCAGACGTGCTCAATGGAATTGATATCCGGGCTCTTCGCTAGCCATGGCAGAAGACTGACATTCCTGTCTTGCAGGAAATCACGCACAGAACGAGCAGTATGGCTGGTGGCATTGTCATGCTGGAGGGTCATGTCAGGATGAGCCTGCAGGATGGGTACCACATGATGGAGGAAGATGTCTTCCCTGCAACGCACAATATTGAGATTGCCTGCAAGCTCAGTCCGATGATGCTGTGACACACCGCCCCAGACCATGACGGACCCGCCACCTCCATATCGATCCCGCTCCAGAGTACAGGCCTCCAGAGTACTGGCTCATTCTTTTGATGATAAACGCGAATCTGACCATCACCCATGGTGAAACAAAACCGCGACAAGTCAAGGAAGAGCACTTTTTGTCAGTCCTGTCTGTTCCAGCGACGGTGGGTTTGTGTCCATAGGCGACGTTGTTGCCGGTGATGTCTGGTGAGGACCTGCCTTACTACAACAGGCCTATAAGTCCTCAGTCCAGCCTCTCTCAGCCTATTGCGGACAGTCTGAGCACTGATGAGGGATTGTATGTACCTGGTGTATCTCGGGCAGTTGTTGTTGCCATCCATTACCTGTCCCACAGGTGTGATGTTCGGATGTATCGATCCTGTGCAGGTGTTGTTACACGTGGTCTGCCACTGTGAGGATGATAAGCTGTCCGTCCTGTCTCCCTGTAGTGCTGTCTTAGGCGTCTCACAGTACGGACATTGCAATTTATTGCCCTGGCCACATTTGCAGTCCTTGCAGCATGCCTAAGGCACGTTCACGCAGATGAGCAGGGACCCTGGGAATCTTTCGTTTGTGTTTTTCAGAGTCAGTAGAAAGGCCCCTTTAGTGTCCTAAGTTTTCAGAACTGCAAGCTGTTGGTGTCTTAACCACCATTCCACAGGTGCATGTTCATTATTCGTTTATGGTTTGTTGAACAATCATGGGAAACAGTGTTTAAACCCTTTACAATGAAGATCTGTGAAGTTATTTCGATTTTTACGAATTGTCTTTGAAAGACAGGATCCTGAAAAGGGCACTTTCTTTTTTTGCTGAGTTTATATATTTTTTATTGAACCTTTATTTAACTAGGCAATTTATTACCACAACATAATCTGAAACACAATCAAAACAAACTGCAAACGCATCCAACAAGTTTGTAGTCAGAAGCTTGATGTGGTCATTGCGTGCTATGAATATAAGATCAAATGTATAATTTTTTTGATTTTAATTGATAAGAATCTTTAGGGGTGCCAATAATTTCATACCCCACTGTATATCTGTAATGAGTTTTGTTATTTTTCCTGCGAATACTTTACTGTATATGGCCTAACTGCAGATTGCTGACTACGGTCTCTCTGCATGTACAGAGATCCTCCATGCACTGTTCTGATGTACTTCTTATAGTCAAGATGTTCACCTCCCCTCGTTAGTCTGGCTTTCAGGAAATACATGCCCGTTTCTGTTAACTTCCAGCATTGATGTCGGAGCACTGAAATCCCTTCACCAATCACTATCCTAACTGCTGTCTGTTGGTGGCTTACAGGATCTCAAATATACAGCCTAGGTTAGGGCTATCCCCGACACCAAAAAGAGTATTGGTAGAAATGTTTAAATGTGTATTCTTCCATATATACATTAAAGAAAAACATAAAACATGCAACAAATTAAAAGATTTTACTGAGTTACAGTTCATATAAGCAAATCAGTCAATTGAAATAAATTCATTAGGCCCTAATCTATGGATTTCACATGACTGGGAATACAGATATGCATCTGTTGGTCACAGATACATTAAAAAAAGGTAGGGGCATCTATCAGAAAACCAGTCAGTATCTGGTGTGACCACCATTTTCCTCATGCAGTGCGACACATCTTCTTTGCATAAAGTTGATCAGGCTGTTGATTGTGGCCTGTGGAATGTTGTCCCACTCCTCTTCAATGGCTGTGCGTAGTTGCTGGATATTGTCGGAAACTGGAACTAGAGCTCCGACAGTCATGCGTCATGACCGCAGAAATATTCTACATGACCGTTGAGTCACGGTAATCTCCTCTTATGCACTCTGGACATGTGTTAGTAGTACCCAACTCTCTAATGATCATCAGGTCACTAATGGCCTGGTACCCAGGGCTCTATTGTCCCCCCATCAGGTCCTAATGGCCTGGTACCCAGGGCTCTATTGTCCCTCCATCAGGTCCTAATGGCCTGGTACCCAGGGCTCTATTGTCCCTCCATCAGGTCCTAATGGCCATGTACCCAGGGTTCTATTGTCCCTCCATCAGGCCCTAATGGCCTGGTACCCAGGGCTCTATTGTCCCTCCATCAGGTCCTAATGGCCTGGTACCCAGGGCTCTATTGTCCCTCCATCAGGTCCTAATGGCCTGGTACCCAGGGCTCTATTGTCCCTCCATCAGGCCCTAATGGCCTGGTACCTAGGGCTCTATTGTCCCTCCATCAGGTCCTAATGGCCTCGTAGTCAAGGCTGTATTGTCCCTCTAACCACTCTGACATCAATGCAAACACAATCAAAAATCACATCAAACACTTATTATCAAAACAGTATGTGCTTTAAAACTCACTGTGATTGAACAATTTGAAGAAAGAAGTTCAAAAACCAGTTTAAACTGAGTGGAAAACATGATGGTTGTGGGTGTTGTTTCAAGGCCTAACACAACTAAATGGACAGTGCTTTCTACTGTGACGATTCATTCAAAACACCCATATGCATATTAGAGCTTATGGATACATACAGGCCCAATTATGACCTCAAGCCCGATTTTTTTTAAATATGAGTGTCCCTTTATAATACATTGCCTACCGCATATTACACATGTCTAGTGATATTCGTTAAGCGCTTTTACTTTATTGTTCTGTTTTTTTGAGCGCGTTTGTTTTGTTGTTCTCCCAGTTTGGAACTGCACTTTATTTAATCATACTCTGCTCTCCTGCACCTGACTTCACCTTCATACACATCTTGACATATTCAGAGCATTGTTGACTGCAACTGTGCTGCTGGCAACAATTTAATTACAATTCTTTTGACAACGTTTACTGACACCGGCCATATTCAACGGGTGTTGAGCGTTGTAAATTTGTCAGTTATTCTGAGCACTGGCACACTCAGATGAATGCTCTGAAATCGGAGTAGATAGCCAGAGAGAATTTACCAGCTACGTCTATCGACAGTTGTCGCAGTGACATCATAAAGATTCTATTGAAATGGTTACTTGCATAGAGGAGTCTTTTGTTTAGACATGTAGCTAGTTAGCTAAACAGTTAACCATAATCTCAACTCATACCTTTACTACCCTGCATGAATCTGCAGGTAGCTAACCAACCAGGTTCAATGTTAGCTAGCTAACATTAGGCTATAACTTGCAATGCATATGGCTCTGAGATACGAATAATATTACTACACAGATCCTACACATAACGCTATCTAGCGAGCCAGACAGCTAACATTAGCTAGCTAGCTAACAGTACACTAACTTAAAATGAAAACAACTTTTTGACTGAATTAGATATGTGTAATATCTGAAAATGTAGCTAGCTAGACTATCTTACCCGTATACATGGATGGAAGCTTCTCCCTCTCTATCACAAATGCCACGGTTGCCCATAGTTTGAAGATGTAATCCGGAGACAGGTGTTTTATACAACAGCCTTCTGTTTGTTCTCTTTTCGACTCCGTCTGCATATTTGCAATAAAACGCCAGGATTTTCTCCATCTCCTTAGCTATCATATTCTAATTCCACTGTGCATTACACTGATTTCAAAACTCGGTCCTCCAGAAAGTGGAGAACAACACCTTTGCAGTATCTTTCAAAAAAGACATGTTAGAAAGGATTACCTACAAATACTGACCAGCTCATGTTATAGACAGAAGTGTGCGACATGGCAGACCAATCCAAACTCATCTCTCGGCATGTCCAGCCTACCCATTATCTCAGCCAATCATGGTTAGCGGGAAGGCTAGCTTTTTCTGTGGATAAATCAACTAGGCTCGTCATTGAACAATTTTATTCATATTTACAGATGGCATACAAGTTTGTTATTAAGGCACATGAAAGTTCACATGTTCCAGAAGGCATTTCTGCCAAAAAAACGTTGATAAAAAAATGTACGTTCAAATGGCTCTCCTGTGAAGTAGTCATTAGTTTCCTGAAATTACATTTACATTTAAGTCATTTAGCAGACGCTCTTATCCAGAGCGACTTAGTCAAATATGCGCACTCGTTCTGGAATGGGAAATCATCTAATATAAAATAATGGCAAGGGACTTATAAGCATATCTTGTCTTCTAAATGAACAAGCCTACAGCCTCTGGAATGGCACTTAGCCAGATAACATACAGTAGGCCAACTCATATTCTGTTATCTGAAATAAATGTTCATAACATATTGTTTCTTTAGACCTTATTAAAATAAATAATGGATTTATTGTGATGGTGTATATTCAATTGATTTATTAGACTTTTTTAAAACGTAGATGTTCCAAAAGCAGCGCATCAGTGGCTTGTATGGCTTGTATGGCTTGTATGCGTGGAGATGCTAAATTTGCATGACAATAACAGGCTGACAAAATGTCATGAACGCCACAGCCCTAACTGGAACACTCTGTCGTACACGTTGATCCAGAGCATCCCAAACATGCTCAATGGGTGACATGTCTGGTGAGTATGCAGGCCATGGAAGAACTGGAAAATGTTCAGCTTCCAGGAATTGTGTACAGATCCTTGCGACATTGGATCGTGCATTATCATGCTGAAACATGAGGTTATGGTGGCGGATGAACAATGGGTCTCAGGATCTCGTGATGGTCTCTCCGTGCATTCAAATTGCCATTGATAAAATGCCAATGTATTTGTTGTCCGTAGTTTATGCTACGGACCATAAAATGTTGTGTGCCCGAACAAAATGTTGTCATAATATATGCACAAACTATTTCCGAACTGTTTTGTCTGGGAAGCATGTGGATGCTTTAAGACAAGGGCACATTCTAGATGGGGGAATCACTGTCTCAGACCACATCCACCCCTGAAAACCTTTGACGCCCTGGTTTAAAAAGGGCACAGGTTAAAATATATGGTGGAACAGGAACTGGCAGCATTCATTAATCATTTGCGTGACTCAGACGCAGGAAGGAATATCTGTTGTATGACTTGTCATACAGATAGGTGTCCTCCTGGTCAGTGAACCGAGAAAGGAAACTATTGCCCTAACATGTTTACAAAGGAAGCTTGAGTCAACTGACAGTAGACTATCTGAAATTTGAGCACTCATATTAGAGGAAGATCAGACTCTAACAGTGAAGAGGAATAGTGAAAGGTGCTACGGTATATACTGTATGCCCATTGCCCAGGCTAGGAGGGTACTACTATTACTGCCTTAACATGGATTCAAAAGCAAGGAAAGTACTACTATTACTGTCTTAACAAGTTCACAAAGGAAGCCTGAGAGAACTGGCACTTGACTATAAACCTTATTTGCTATAAGTGCACTACTTTTATCCAGAGCCAGGTCAAAAGTAGTGCACTAAATACGGAATAGGATGCCATTTTCGGATTTTGACTATGAAAAAAATACTTTTGAGTACACACTGTACATTCACTGAGTAAGGTACACTAGATCCCGTGTCCTGTTCTTAGTAGCTGGGAGGCAATCAGTCAGTCACTCAGAGGCCATGTTCTTCCAATGATCCCCAGAATGAACAGATGTACCCAGACCACCACTCGCTGCTAGTACATGCAATATCCTGTGGTCGATCTCTTTATATAAAACAGATGTAAAGACTCAAACACAATCGCCTGAGAAATGTCATAACTGTTTTGAGGGGGTAGATCAGCTTTAATATTGCAGATAGATTGTCTGCATCATTTTCATTTGATACGTTACAGCCTTATTCTAAAATGTATTAAATAAAAAGAATCCTCAGCAATCTACACACAATACCCCATAATGGCAAAGTGAGAGAAATAACAGAAATACCTAATTTACATAAGTATTCAGACCCTTTGCTATGAGACTCGAAATTGAGTCCACCTGTGGTAAATTCAATTTGGACATGATTTAGAAAGGCACACACCTGTCTATTTAAGGTCCCACAGTTGACAGTGCATGTCAGAGCAAAAACCAAGCCATGAGGTCGAAGCAATTGTCCGTAGAGCTCAGAGACAGGAATGTGTCGAGGCACAGATCTGTGGAAGGGTACCAAAAAATGTTTGCAGCATTGAAGGTCACCAAGAACACAGTGGCCTCCATCATTTTTTAAATGGAAGACGTTTGGAACCACCAAGACTCTTCCTAGATCTGGCCGCCCAGCCAAACTGAGCAATCAGGGGAGAAGGGCCTTGGTCAGGGAGGTGACCAGGAACCCAAGTTCCTAGAATTCCTCTGTGGTGATGGGAGAACCTTCCAGAAGGACAACCATCTCTGCAGCACTCCACCAATCGGGTCTTTATGGTAGAGTGGCCAGACGAAAGCCACTCCTCAGTAAAAGGCACATGACAGCCCGCTTGGAGTTTGCCAAAAGGCACATAAAGGACAGACCATGAGAAACAAGATTCTCTGGTCTGATGAAACAAAGATTGAACTCTTTGGCCTGAATACCAAGCGTCATGTCTAGAGGAAACATGGCACCATCCCTACGGTGAAGCATGGTGGTGGCAGCATCATGCTGTGGGGGTGTTTTTCAGCAGCAGGGACTGGGAGACTAGTCAGGATCGAGGGAAAGATGAATGGAAAAAAGTACAGAGAGACTCTTAATGAAAGCCTGCCCCAGAGTGCTCAGGAACTTCAGACTGGACAACGACCCTAACAGGACAACGACCCTAAGCACACAGCAAGAAAACGCAGGAATGGCTCCGGGACAAGTCTCTGAATGTCCTTGAGTGGCCAGATTGAACATCTCTGGAGAGACCTGAAAATAGTTGTGCAGCAACGCTCCCCATACAACCTGACAGAGCTTGAGGGGCTCTGCAGAGAAGAATGGGAGAAACTCCCCAAATACAGGTGTGCCAAGCTTGTAGTGTCATACCCAAGAAGACTCAAGGCTGTAACTGCTGCCAAAGGAGCTTCAACAAAGTACTGAGTAAAGGGTCTGAATACTTATGTAAATGTAATATTTCTGTTTTTATTTGTAATAAATTAGCAAACAATTCTAAAAACCTGTTTCTGCTTTGTCATTATGGGGTATTATGTGTAGATTGATGAGGGGAAAAAATCAATTTTAAAATAAGGCTGTAACCTAACAAAATGTGTAAAAAGTCATACATACACATCCACATATATAAATGTTCTAACTGTGATCATTTCAATTTCTTACTATGTAATACATAGGGGTTTGTGTGTTGGGGAGTTTTGTTATGTTATGTCCGTGCAGTAACAAGCAAATCATGGTGCTAAAAACGAAAATCATACAAGCACTTGATCAAGTTATGGCATGTATGGTCAAATAAGTTGCCATCTGCTCAGGAGAGGAGAACCTATAGATGATCATATGGGAGAAACTCTCAGCTCAGATCAGCTGTCATTTGTGCCACATTGCAGAGTCGGCTTCGTTCTTTCAGTAGCATTTGGGGCCATTTATCCTAAATGTGTTGTTACAACTCATTCTCAACAGTAACAGCTGTCAATATCCTCACCAGGCCCCTTAGGCAACAGCGGGTGGTGTGGGTGGTATGGTGTGCACATATGTGTGCATCCCTTTGAATCAAAGGCAATAATCTACAGTTGTCATTTGTTCTTCCAAGTTTATCTATTTCATGATGACACATCCACATTGATATTACAAGAGATTATCATTCTAATACAAGTGCTTTTGAAAGCAGACTTTATCTCTGATGTGTGTGTGTGTGTGTGTGTGTGTGTGTGTGTGTGTGTGTGTGTGTGTGTGTGTGTGTGTGTGTGTGTGTGTGTGTGTGTGTGTGTGTGTGTGTGTGTGTGTGTGTGTGTGTGTGTGCCGGCAGTCTGTCAGCTGTTCCTCAGCTCGGACGCCTTGGTGACAAGGGGACAGCCCTAGCTGTTGTCTGAGGCCCTTGTGTGTGGGGGGTCAATGTCCTACCAGCTGCCGCAAGCACACCAAGAGGTGCGATGACAACCTGGAAGCCACACTGAGCCAAATATGCCTGGTTAAGCAATCAGCCTAGCCTGTACTTCAATTGTTGGAACATGTCCGTCTTTTACAAGCGATGATTCAGAAGCATTGACACCTAGCGACTCTGAGAATGATAACAAAAGGTGTAAAGACCGGCCACCCACACATGAGATGTTAGTAATAGGTACGTTAAAACCACAAGAGTTCTTAATGGTCTTTTCCAATCTGTCTCTTTTAAGGAAGTTCCACACTTTTCTCAACACTGAGGATAAGGAGCTTGGGGATACTGTTACAGTTCTGCCATGACCGCATTCATGCCGATTCTACTCTGAACACACATTGCGCAACATATTTGTTGCATTATATTTGAAAAGTCTTACATGGTTCAAGTTACTCAGAGAAGACAAATGCAGCATGCATCCACATACGATCCTCGTCCCGCCAGGTTCTCCCATCTAATGAGAGGATTCCAAAACAAACCACCTCAATGTAGGTTTTAGCTCCAACCCTAATCTAGCACACCTGATTCTAATAATTAGCTGGTTGATAAGCTGAATCAAGTTAGTTACAACTGGGGTTGAAAGAAAAACCTACAGGAGCGTAGCTCTCCATGAACAGGGTTGGACAGCCCTGGTGTAGAAGAACCAAATGGTTTCTTTGCAAGCAGCTAAATGCTTTCAATGCGCTCCCCTCGTCTCCTAGTCTAACACAGAGGAGTCTGTGGCCTGGCACAAAGTAAGGCACTTAATATTTCTCATCATATGGAATGGAATACGATTACATTCAGCCCCTATGGGCAAGTCAGCAAGTCAACTTTGCTTTGTAGCTACGGGAGGCCTTTGGATAAATCATAACTTACATCTGAGGCCTCTCCCCTTTCTCAAAACCCCAGTGTTGGAAGCACAAACAGAGCATGCACACACGCCACACACACTCACACACACACTGTTGAATATGCTGCGTGTTCTGCAAGCGGCCTCTCTATAGACCTGACGCTCTGCATCAGATTAAAGCCCACGGCAAACACTGAAGACAATAAACCATTGTCTGGGAGTCCATGTCAGTCTTAGGAACAACCAACACAGTGAATCTGGTCATTCATTGACAATGGTGAGTAAGATAGGAGAAGACACAGTGGTGTTAATAATGATACTCTGTCTGGGCTGCTGCCAGCTGCTGTGAAAGGAAAGTTTCCGTGATGGAACCGCAGATCATCTTGTTACCCTGGCTAACCCGCTATAGGAGGTGATTAGCAGTAGGATCAAGGCAACCCTCTCAGATTAACCACATGCTGAGCTCAGATCTCTCCAGTGTCCGCCAGGCTTGGTGTTGGTTCAGAGCGTTAGGACAAACAAGAAGTAAGGAGAACCAGGCACATGGTTTGGCTACATTTGGCTATATATTATTAATTATATATATATATATATATATATATATATATATATATATATATATATATATATATATATATATATATATATATCTTGGTGCCAGTGGACTGGAAAAGCTTGACTGGTAGTGTACTGGAAACCAAACACAACCCATGTTTTTTTCTCAAGGCATTTAGCTGGTTGAGCAAAGTGGGCCGGTCCAGTTGTGGTTATCTCTGTGTTAGCACAGAGCTCTGCAGCTTAAACCCAATGGTTTATTTTAGGGTGAAGTAATGAAATAAATGTTGTGTCCACCACTCCAACTGGCTAACTTGCTTTGACCTATAGAATCACTGCTAAAAGCCTGTGTTTGGAGAACTCTGGCCGTGGGGCTGGGTATCGTTTCAAGATGTCATGGTGTTGACACATCATATATAACACAATGTAAATTGTATACATGATTTAATCTGTTGAAGTTTCATTCCTTCCTCCCTCAGAGAACAGTGTGAAGGCAGGCTGGGACTACAGAGTTATGAAGTCCAGAGGCCCCAAAGTCGTACCCTACTCCCTATGTAGTGCACTTCTTTTGATTCGGACCATTGTTAAAACGAATGCACTATAAAGAGAATAAGGTGTCATTCCGGATACAACCCTGGAGTCCAAGGCCCCCAAAATATCCCCACTTTGGTGCCTGTGATTGTGACTGACTGGGAGAATTTTGTTAAATAAATGGGTAGGTCTAGAGGAAATAGATCATTAGGCGTTGTTGCGTGACTTACAGAAACCTGGAAATAGTGTTTCCTCGAGAGAAACCATGTCCTCCGTAATTGTAGCCTAGCTTCTTGCTTTTTGATGAGGGCGACTCACTGTGCCTCCCGCCTCCAAAGATTGATGACATCAATCATGATGTAATGAGGTTGTCAGTGATTTTACCATACAGCGCTTAAATGGCTAGTTAAAACCACATTGGACTCTCTCCTTTACTTTTACAATTACGTGTTTTTTTACAGAGGAGGCCATACATGGTTTCCCATTTTCTTTCGATAACAACAGATGTAAATTCTCTCAACCTCACATTCCATGGCACTGTGTGTCTTAGTAAGGACTCGTTCTCGTGGCTGGCCCTGTGAGAGATGGAGAGGGGGGTGAGGTGGGGTCTAAGTACTCACTCCTAGGCCTAGCTGGCCTTGTGAGAGATGGAGAGGGGGGTGAGGTGGGGTCTAAGTACTCACTCCTAAGCCTAGCTGGCCCTGTGAGAGATGGAGAGGGGGGTGAGGTGGGGTCTAAGTACTCACTCCTAGGCCTAGCTGGCCCTGTGAGAGATGGAGAGGGGGGTGAGGTGGGGTCTAAGTACTCACTCCTAGGCCTAGCTGGCCCTGTGAGAGATGGAGTGGGGAATGATGGAGTGGGGAATGAGAGGGGACAAGGCCAGGCAGGGCAGGTTGCTACTCTCCCTCTTCCAGACCGGATATGATGTGATCCTATTTAACCCCAGACACTTGAAAGAGAATGAGCCAGATGCCTCGAGGGTATGGTATAACAGACACTAAAAAGCCTTGATTGTGTCCACTTGCCATCCCAAGCCAATGCAGAGAGAAACTCAAAGAGGGACCCTGAAAACAAATGAATGTAGCTTCTCTGCCGACTGCCGTCACTTCACTGGTCCCTGTGTTTTCCCCTTCCCTCCACCTTCCCCCTCATCTCAAGTACAGCCTCGCTGTAAGAAGAGAGCGCCGTGGCGGACTAGAATAGTTCAACACATAGATGTCTTTTTACAGCTCCCTAAATGGCCATTAAATGCCCATCAATTGAGCTCCAGACATGAGTGTACTTCAGCCACCCTCCACCCCCACACAGCTCCCCCCGGCCTGCGCTGAAGGAAGGCTGCAAGGTCCTGCTAGACACCCAGTATTGTCAAACACTCTCAAAGTGGTGTCTCCGACGGGTCCAGAATGATAATGCTCTTTTCACTCGATGGCAACCACTCGTTGTACACAACGTCAGAGGTATACGTCATCTAGATAGTAGATAAACAGTGTTGTGCTCAACAACGTGTTGCAAAACATACAGCAGGCTTAACAACACTGGTGGGAAGGTGACATGTTAATTTTCTTTTACAGCAATGGAAATATGAAAATATAGTTTAAATGCGCTCTAGGGCATTTTGGATATGATTCAACCATCAACAATTTACCTATATTAAAACGGTGTGGTTTGTAATCATAATGGCCTAATATAACCACGTAATACGGCCATCAGAACAGAAACATAACTGTGGGAAATCAGCCGTTCTGGGAAACATGTAAACTATAGAGATACAGCAGCTGTAGTTCTTTCTTTTACATCAAGTAGATTTCTAAACACAACTTTCTCAACTGTATACCCGCAACATTGGCTTTTCTCCTGGTAGAATCTCTGAGCAGTTTAAGGGGACAGAGCTTAAAGGGACTGCAATCTAGGAATGCCATGCTGTAGTAAATGGCTTTATCAGAACAGTATATTATCTTAGCTCACTGAGGTGTGAGAGGAGAGAGAGAAAGAGTGAGCGAGAAGAAAACGCTGTTCTTTTCAAAAAAATGTTGTCCTCTCTATAGGGGGAGGTCTGTCCTCATCCTGTCCTTCTCAGAGTCATTCAAACTGACCCTCCTGCATACTGGACCTCATCAGAATGTGTGTTTTTAAGTCCCCCCACCTCTCCTCCTTTCCCTTTTCCAGTATTCGGTTCATTACATTTCTGCAGACTTCCAGAGAAGAAAAACGCCAGATCAATAAAGTAGGGAGAGCTGTGGAGGGATGTGTGAAAGAGAGAAACAGAGGGTAAGGGGAACATAGAAAAGAGAGAGAGGCTGGCTCTGGCTTGGGAGATGAAAGTGACATCGCCACCATGGGTTTCAGAGCCTAGAGAAAAGAACCCCAAGCAGAGCTTGAATAGGCTGAATAGCCCCATCATTTCTTTACATTCTTTCACTCTCCCCAGGCCTGACTGCTGGAACTCTTCATTGAGCACAATGGCAAATGCACTAAAACTTTTTTCTTATGCTAATGTTCCCGCAACTGCATGGGCATCAACGCATTAAATTAAAATCACACTCATGGTGGACACAGAGATGTATCCACCATGCGCAACACAGAAATGCATACCACCACGGAGGCTTTTTTGCAAGAGTCAGAGCTTTTTCCTTGAGCATTTGTCTATTCTTACTTTTCATTTCTTTCTTTTCACTGTTTTCTTTTCACTTTATTCTCTAGAGAACATACTATTGTTCCTTTGTAAAATCCTGCCGTTTTAACATTCTTCAGTAAGCCCATGACATCAAATAACTTGAACCATTCCTTTCATCAGTTTTACATTTGAGTTGATGAATATCACTGATTTAAGGAATGCGTTTGACATTTAAACTATATCCTTTGAATTGATATACAATCCTAAAACCATGTCTATTCTTTTTTTATTTGTAGTTCTATAACTGATCTGAGACCAAAACGAGGATGAAAATGTTGTCGATATTATTAGTTCAGGCGTGAGGGATTATTAACACACTCTAGATGGGTAAAAGCCAACAGTAAATACAGCTGTTTTTACCTGCACAAAAGCATCAAGTGTTTGTTGATTACTCAGGCTACAGTGCAAACACGCAAACAACTGAGAATTTGTCAACAATAAGTACACAACTCCTACTGACATAGGAGATTCAAGGAGGTGCCCTTAATTCCACAGCATGTCAAGCACTTCAAACATTTATTGCAAGTTTTTAAATGAGAGGGATCTTGAAATAATCAGTACATGGAGTGAAGTGAGTGCACACTTGAGCACCAATCACTTTCTTTTACGTCAACTTGTAGCCACTGTGTATAGGCCTACAGCCAGTCTGCCACAAACGTTAGTGTGAAAAGCACAATTAAATTGGAATGTAGCCTATGAAATGTGTCAATCTGAAACCATTCAAAATGATGATAGACAAGACAACAACATGTCACTAAACCTTCTATAGAAGTTAAAACTTCCAGAAATATTGCACAAAATGTATTGAAAAATAAAAGTTACTGTTTACATCGAACTTTGCACACATTTTTAGGATCATATTTAAAGATGCAGTGAATCACGATAGGTCTAGGCTACTACTCTGCTGGCTATTTGGAAGTCAGTAGAAGAGTTGACGCCGCGGCTTTCGGATCACATCTCTTCGCATATGGATCAAGTTGCAAGACAGAATGTTTTGGATTCCAATGTCAGTTAAGTTCAAAGTGCAAATGTGATGTGGAGTTACCCAAACCCCATCTGTCCTTGACGCGCAAGATTATTCAATGTGACTGCAGGATAGTGGTTTACATTTAAAAAGATATAGCTTGTCTATTACATTCAGCATCAAGAGGTTTCAAATAAGAAATTAATTATTTGTTTTAAAATGTCTCCAAGCTTGTCATCTAGGCTAGTCTACACCACAACAAAAACTTTCCTTACCTTGAATAGTTTCTCTTTAGACCCCGATGCTGTTTTTTTCTCACTTTGTCCGACGACTCTGCAAGTATTTCGAGAATTAGGCTTAAGTGTACTTGTTCAATGAAAACAGCCGAGGCCGGCTATGTACTTTAAGACAAGTTTGAAAGTCTACTCTACGGCATCCCTCGGATAACTCATTTAACACGGAGGAGCGCAATTACTCGCATCTAACTTTTACAATCCACCATCTTCAAGCGGTAACGTTTTCTCACTCACCTTTGAGTTTTTACATAAGAAAGCGCATGACATGTTTTCGCCAGAATACGTGGCTGAAAATGTAAACTAAAACTAGATTTTAATCGAAAGTTGTTCTAGACATGCGGTGGTGAGATCTTCAAGCTGATCTGTTTTCAATCCGATCCCCTCTTTCTCTCCCCCTCTCTACCCTCCACCTCCTCCGTGCTCCCTGTTGAGTTGAGCCATTTGCTGCTCCAGATGGGCCGGACTAACTCATTCCAGCAGTTGGACTCAGGTACAAGTTAGATAAAGTTTAATTATTGTTCGATTTCACAGACTTCAGGCAGGAACGTTACTGGGAGATAATTTTGTCAGATACACATGGGCTATTCAATTGATAATAGGAGCATCATTGCAACTGACTAGGAAATCCCCCCCCCCCTCCCATATAAAGGTATTTTTTGGCCATAACATATTTTTTGGGAATTGATATCTTCTTCCCCGTCTCCATTTGTCTTGGCATATCCTCACAGCAGCAACACTGATGAAATCAATTTGGAGCCTTCCACATAGCCTACACAAAGCACATCATCAGGCATACTTTCCGCCATTATCAACAGTGCCTGGTACTAGCAAGTTACAGGATGTGTCAGACTTTAACACTTGGAATGCGGATGTGGGTATATGTATATCAGGCCTTTCTGATTAATGTATCTGAGCAACATGAGGTCTGTGAGTTGAATAACGGTTTGTGTGGATAATAGAGTAGTCCAAACAAAAGCTGTTTTCTGGACTATTTGAAGGTACCTCTGTTTTGTGTCGTCAGTAAAAGTCTCATGATTCTCAAAAAGAAAAATAACAGAATAGTCATGACAGTCTTTACCTATTTATCAGACAACTACTCAAAAGCTTGTGTTCGTGTTGTTTACCCGCGTTTTTTTCTTCTCTCACTCCTTGTGTGTTTAAAAAAACATCTATATAATATTATGTTTATTCTGCATTATTGGGAAAGAGCTCACAAGTTAAGCATTTCACTGAACTGTTTTACTCCTGCTGTATCCTGTGCATGTGACAACTTTTAACCTTTGAAACATCTTGGAGTTTGGATTTGACCCATGATCACCAATTCAGCGGATATTGAGGGAAACAGTGACTTCTTGTGGACATCGAGATACAACCGTTGCGTTCATTCATAGGTTGTGTGTGTATGTGAAAGAGAGATAAAGACAGAGGGAGGAACATGAAGAGAGAGAGGTGGGTAGAAAGAGGGGGAGACAAATAGTGGGGGGCGAGAGAGAGACAGAAACAGAGAAAGAATGCAAGAGAAAATGAGGGAGAAAGAGAGTGTCAGGCCTGGCTGCATCCACCTATTGTTAATCTCTCTGTGGGCATAGCATGCCTGGATGCCCCCTCTCAAAACCAGGCCGTGCACATGAGCCCACTCTGTGCCTCTGCTTGTCTGTATAAAAGGGGGTGAACGCCAGTGTCAGGCCGTTTGCATTTCTCTTCTGCCAGCGGATCCTACAGCCTGGAATTTTAATGAGCATGTTGGGTTTCTGATTTCAGGAGCAAAACAGGAGCGAGGCAAGGAAGAGAGACCATTCATAAAGTCTTCATAAGCATTACCTAGATGCTTCATAAAGTCTTCATAAGCACTACCTAGATGCTTCATAAAGTCTTCATAAGCACTACCTAGATGCTTCATAAAGTCTTCATAAGATGCAACATTACCTAGATGCTTCATAAAGTCTTCATAAGCATTACCTTCATAAAGTCACCTTACCTAGATGCTTCATAAAGTCTTCATAAGCATTACCTAGATGCTTCATAAAGTCTTCATAAGCATTACCTAGATGCTTCATAAAGTCTTCATAAGCATTACCTAGATGCTTCATAAAGTCTTCATAAGCACTACCTAGATCCTTCATAAAGATGCTTAGATCCTTCATAAAGTCTTCATAAGCATTACCTAGATGCTTCATAAAGTCTTCATAAGCACTACCTAGATGCTTCATAAAGTCTTCATAAGCATTACCTAGATGCTTCATAAAGTCTTCATAAGCATTACCTAGATGCTTCATAAAGTCCTAGATGCTTCATAAGCATTACCTAGATGCTTCATCTTCATAAGTCTTCATAAAGTCTTCATAAGCATACCTAGATGCTTCATAAAGTCTTCATAAGCACTACCTAGATGCTTCATAAAGTCTTCATAAGCACTACCTAGATGCTTCATAAAGTCTTCATAAAGCACTACTACCTAGATCCTTCATAAAGTCTTCAAAAGCACTACCTAGATCCTTCATAAAGTCTTCATAAGCATTACCTAGATGCTTCATAAAGTCTTCATAAGCATTACCTAGATGCTTCATAAAGTCTTCATAAGCACTACCTAGATCCTTCATAAAGTCTTCAAAAGCACTACCTAGATCCTTCATAAAGTCTTCAAAAGCACTACCTAGATCCTTCATAAAGTCTTCAAAAGCACTATGTAGATGCTTCATAACAAAACGTTCATAAGCACAATTTAGATGCTTCACAAATGAGACTACAGCAGTTTTGATAGTGAGTGAGATCACCTGTTGCTTACGACCTGGTCACATGATCTCATGCATACTTTCAGCATTACACAACCCTCACCTCAAGGTGCAGATCTAACCAAAACATAATCAATCAAAAGTGTTTGTGCTGGTTTATGTTTTTGGCTATGAATCAAGTATTCATTGTTTTTCCAAGTTATTGATATAGTCTTTCCTCATTTAATTAAATCTACAACAATAAATTACCACCTATCCATTTTTCTGTTCTGTTGATCTATTTAATAACAGGACAGTAGGGATGGTGCTGGCTGCTATAGCCTACATGCTACAGAAAGTTTGCATATGAACGACAGTTTACTGTGTTTTGTTCACAGTATGATTCTTTGTATTTACAACTGAGGACCGACAAGACGTGTCTGAAAGCATACATTTGTTATATCCCATCCCTGACCTGGCGTGTGAGGTCAACCCTCTCTGTGTGATGACTCAGTTTGTCCAGTTAGTTCGCCTTCTGCTGGAGTATATATCCTGTGTTTTCAGATTATCTCCAAATCATCTCTGGGGTCCACTGTGTATCCAAAACCAAAAAACACACACCCACGCACACACACACTTGCACCTTACAGTATTGAAAAGCAACATGATTAAACAAATTGCACACCAACTCCATACTCTTATCTGGTGTACTTGATGTAGAATACTTACTCTGGATGAAATTGTTCTGTAGGCGTAAACTTTGAAAGAATTTGAGACGCTTGCTGGCAAAAGTTAATTTGTATGAAAACACTTCCATCAAGTGGTGTAAAGTGGCATCACAGTGTTGGTTCTTATCACCAGGGTATTGGCCTGTACAAAGCAGTTTACAATGCATTATAAACTGAGGATACTCACCCCTCTGGCTGCTCTATCTTTATGGTCAAGTTGAAGGAAAACAGCGGCTTGTGTCTCTTAAACAGACCCAAGGACAGTCACGGACACACACACACATGCACACACACACACACACATGCACACACACACACACACGCACACACACGCACACACACACACACACACATTTTGTTGTCAATCCAAGCTATCACAACTGGTTAACACTTTACTTGACACCCAGCATCCTAACACATTATGGCACGGTCATAAACATGTCATAATATGTCATAACAGCTGACATAACTTGTCATAACCTGTCATAATATGGTCATAACACTGTCATGACCCATATACTCCAGAAAGTGTATTTTCTTCTGTTGAAGCCATTCTGTTGATTTACTTCTGTGTTTTGGGTCGTTGTCCTGTTGCATCACCCAACTTCTGTTGAGCTTCAATTGGTGGACAGATATTCTCCTGCAAAATGTCTTGATAAACTTGGGAATTAATTTTTCCGTTGATGATAGCAAGCTGTCCAGGTCCTCAGGCAGCAAAGCAGCTCTAAACCATGTTGCTCCCACCACCATACTTTACAGCTGGAATGAGGTTTTTTGATGTTTGTATTTTTGTATTTATTATGGATCTCCTTGGAAACAGCTACTCTTCCTGTGGTCCAGCAAAATTAAGGCAGTTAATACAATTTAAAAAATGTTACAATACATTCACAGATTTCACAACACACTGTGTGCCCTCAGGCCCCTCCTCCACCACATACCACATATCTACATGTGTATGCATAGTGTATATGTTATTGTGTGTGTGTGTATGCATGTGTCTGTGCCAATGTTTGTGTTGCTTCACAGTCCCTCTGTTCCATAAGGTGTTTTAAATCTAATTTTACTGCTTGCGTCTGTTACATGTTGTGGAATGGAGTCCCATGTAGTCATGGCTCAATGTAGTACTGTGTGTCTCCCATAGTCTGTTCTGGACTTTGGGACTGTGAAGAGACCTCTTCTGGCATGTCTTGTGGGGTATGTATGGGTGTCCGAGCTGTGTACCAGTAGTTTAGACAGACAGTTCGGTGCATTCAACATGTCAGTACCTCTCATAAATAAAAGTAGTGATGAAGTTAATCTCTCCTCCAATTTCACCCAGGAGAGATTGACATGCATATTATTAATATTAGCTCTCAGTGTACATCCAAGAGCCAGCCGTGCTGCCCTGTTCTGAGCCAATTGCAATTTTCCGAAGTCCTCTTTTGTGGCACCTGACCACTCGACTGAACAGTAGTCAAGGTGCGACAAAACTAGGACCTGTAGGACCTGCCTTGTTTATAGTGTTGTTAAAACAGAGCATCGCTTTATTATAGACAGACTTCTCCCCACCTTAGCTACTACTGCATCAATATGTTTTGACCATGACAGTTTACAATCTAGGGTTACTCTAAGCATGTCACGCCCTGGTCGAAATATATTATGTTTATCTTCATTTATTTGGTCAGGCCAGGGTGTGACATGGGTTATTGTGGTGTGTTTTTGTCTTGGGGTTTTGTGGGGTGTCTAGCATAGTCTATGGCTGCCTGAGGCGGTTCTCAATCAGAGTCAGGTGATTATCATTGTCTCTGATTGGGAACCATATTTAGGCAGCCATATTCTTTGAGTGTTTTGTGGGTGATTGTTCCTGTCTCTGTGTTTTGCACCAGATAGGGATGTTTCGGTTTACCTACGTTTGTTATTTTGTTAGTTTGTCGTGTATAGTTTCCATATTTAATAAAATGAATCACAACTACGCTGCATTTTGGTCCGCTCCTCCTTCCCACAACGAAAGCCATGACAGAATCACCCACCACAACAGGACAAAGCGGCGTGGTAACAGGCAAAAGAAACAGCAGGAGCAACAAAGGAAGGATTGGACATGGGAGGACGAATTAGATGGAGAAGGACCCTGGGCTCAGGCTGGAGAATATCGCCACCCCAAGGAAGAACTGGAGGCGAGAATGTAGTCATGGAGAGGCGCCTGGTATGAGGAGGCAGCACGAGCGTGTACCAGTAGTTTAGGATGGAAGCCAGAGAGTCAGCCCCAAAATTGACATGTATTGGGGGGCTCAGGGAGCCAATTGTGTGGCAGAGTCAGGAGTCAGACCTGAGTCCACTCTTCCTGTTTATCGTGAGGAGCAAAGGAGGAGACCAGAACCAGAGCCGGTGTTGGAGGTGAGCAAAACAGAGACTGTGAAGGAGTTAATGGTGAAATTGGAGGAGAGAGTAATGAGGGAGTTGCTGTGTTGGTGCTTTAAATATGGAATTCGCCCGAAGGAGTGTGTCGGGGATTTGATGACACCTGGGTCAGCCCTCCATACTCGTCCTGAGGTGCGTGCTTGTCGGCTGGTGACGTTGGTGCCAGCCTCACGCACCAGGCCTCCTGTGCACCTCCCTAGCCTTGCATGTCCTGTGCCAGCACTGCTTTCAAGATCTCCAGTACGCCTTCACGGTTTAGCCCATCCTGTGCCACCTCCACACACCAGCCCTCCGATGGCAGCTCCCCGCACCAGGCTTCCTGTGCGTGTCCTCGGCCCAGTACCACCAGTGCCAGCACCACTCATCAGGCCTACAGTGCGCCTTGCCTCTCCAGCGCTGCCGGAGCCTTCCTCCTCTCCTGCGCTGCCGGAGTCTCCCGCCTGTTCAGCGCAGTCAGAGCCTTCCTCCTCTACAGCGCTGACAGAGTCTCCCGCCTGTTCAGCGCAGCCAGAGCCTTCCTCCTCTCCTGTGCTGCTGGAGTCTCCCGCCTGTTTAGCGCTGCTAGAGCCTTCCGCCTCTACAGCGTTGCCGGAGTCTCCTGACTGTTTAGCGCAGCCAGAGCTGCCAGCCTGCATGGAGCAGCCAGAGCTGCCAGTCTGCATGAAGCAGCCAGAGCTGCCAGTCTGCATGAAGCAGCCAGAGCTGCCAGTCTGCATGAAGCAGCCAGAGCTGTCAGTCTGCATGGAGCAGCCAGAGCTGTCAGTCTGCATGGAGCAGCCGGATCTGCCAGTCTGCAAGGAGCTGCCAGTCTGCAAGGAGCTGCCAGTCTGCAAGGAGCTGCCAGTCTGCAAGGAGCTGCCAGTCTGCAAGGAGCTGCCAGTCTGCAAGGAGCTGCCAGTCTGCAAAGAGCTGTCATTGTGCATGGAGCAGCCAGAGCTGCCAGTCAGCTTGGAGCAGCCAGAGCCGTCAGTCTGTCCAGATCCGCCAGTCAGCCAGACTCTTCCAGATCTGCCAGTCAGCCAGACTCTTCCAGATCTGCCAGTCAGCCAGACTCTTCCAGATCTGCCAGTCAGCCAGACTCTTCCAGATCTGCCAGTCAGCCAGACTCTTCCAGATCTGCCAGTCAGCCAGACTCGTCCAGATCTGCCAGTCAATCAGACTCTTCTAGATCTGCCAGACTCTTCCAGATCTGCCAGTCAACCAGACTCTTCCAGATCTGCCAGTCAGCCATACTCTTCCAGATCTGCCAGTCAACCAGACTCTTCCAGATCTGCCAGTCAGCCAGACTCTTCCAGATCTGCCAGTCAGCCAGACTCGTCCAGATCTGCCAGTCAATCAGACTCTTCTAGATCTGCCAGTCAGCCAGACTCTTCCAGATCTGCCAGTCAGCCAGACTCTTCTAGATCTGCCAGTCAGCCAGACTCTTCCAGATCTGCCAGTCAGCCAGACTCTTCCAGATCTGCCAGTCAGCCAGACTCTTCCAGATCTGCCAGTCAGCCAGATCTGCCAGTCAGCCAGAGTCTTCCAGATCTGCCAGTCAGCCAGAGTCTTCCAGATCTGCCAGTCAGCCAGAGTCTTCCAGATCTGCCAGTCAGCCAGAGTCTTCCAGATCTGCCAGTCAGCCAGACTCTTCCAGATCTGCCAGTCAACCAGACTCTTCCAGATCTGCCAGTCAGCCAGACTCTTCCAGATCTGCCAGTCAGCCAGACTCTTCCAGATCTGCCAGTCAGCCAGACTCTTCCAGATCCGCCAGTCAGCTAGGATCTGCCAGAGCCTTCCTCCTCTCCACTGCTGCCGGAGTCTCCCGCCTGTCCGGCGCTGCTGCCGGAGTCTCCCGCCTGTCCGGCGCTGCTGCCGGAGTCTCCCGCCTGTCCGGCGCTGCTGCCAGAGTCTCCCGCCTGTCCGGCGCTGCTGCCGGAGTCTGAGGAGCCCCTCTGTCCCGAGCTGCCCCTCTGTCCCGAGCTGCCCCTCTGTCCCGTTTTATTTAGCAGGGTTGCCGTGGCTAGGAGGTCATGGAAGCGGACAAGGTGGGGAGGACTACGGCGAAGTGGGGGCCACGTCCAGCACCGGAGCCGCCACCATGGACAGATACCCCCCCGGACCCTCCCTATTGTTTTGATGTGCGTCCGGGAGTCCGCACCTTAGGGGGGGTGGGGTTCTGTCATGCCCTGGTCGAAATATATTATGTTTATCTTCATTTATTTGGTCAGGCCAGGGTGTGACATGGGTTATTGTGGTGTGTTTTTGTCTTGGGGTTTTGTGGGGTGTCTAGCATAGTCTATGGCTGCCTAAGGCGGTTCTCAATCAGAGTCAGGTGATTATCATTGTCTCTGATTGGGAACCATATTTAGGCAGCCATATTCTTTGAGTGTTTCGTGGGTGATTGTTCCTGTCTCTGTGTTTTGCACCAGATAGGGCTGTTTCGGTTTTCGTACGTTTGTTATTTTGTTAGTTTGTCGTGTATAGTTTCCTTATTTAATAAAATGAATCACAACTACGCTGCATTTTGGTCCGCTCCTCCTTCCCACAACAAAAGCCGTGACAAAGCAGTTTAGTCATCTCAACTTTCGTTGAGTTTTAGGGTTTAGTGAATGTTTTGTTCCAAATACAATGCTTTTACCTTTAGAAATATTTAGGGCTAACGTATTCCTTGCCACCCACTCTGGAACTAACTGCAGCTCTTTGTTGAGTGTTGCAGTCATTTCAGTTGCTGTAGTAGCTGACGTGTATAGTGTTGAGTCATCCTCATACATAGACGCTCAATTTTATAGCCCAGTTTTATAGCCCATGTCCCTTCACAGGGGCGGGCCACTGATTGAGCAGAGCCCAAATCTCAAATTTTAGAAGCTAAAATCACATTTCATCCCATCATGAATAATTTCATATTCAAACATTTAAATTGAACAACAATTCCATGTGAATCCGATATCTCTGTGTAGACTTTCCACTGTAGAGTTTATGTCATATTATCATTGATGAGAATGTCTCAAATGACAACCGAACTGACATCATATTCATTAAGTACCACCGCATATGTTCAATTGGTCGGATTACCAGAGTATAGTTATTTTCCCCCCACCTTCTGATGTTCCCAGAATCTCTATGTTAACCAAGGGTTTTGCAAATTTCACATCAGTAGGGTAGAGAGAGGAAAATGGGGGAAGAGGTATTTATGACTGTCATAAACCTATCCCCAGGCCAACGTCATGACAACCTCTTATACACTATATTAGGCCCAGCCTTTGGAACTCTGGTTTTCATAGATATGGCTATTATATTGCGATCACTACATCATATGGATTTGGATACTGGTTTAAAGCAAATATCTGCAGCATTAGTAAAAATGTGATCAATACATGTTGATGATTTAATTCCTGATCTGTTTGTAATTACCCTGGTAGGTTGACTGATTACCTGATCCAGGTTGCAGGCACTGGTTACATAAGTTTTTTCCTGAGTGGGCAACTTGATGATAGCCAGTCAATATTTAAATCACTCAGAAAATATACCTCTCTGTTGATATCACATATATTTTCAAGCATTTCCCACATATTATCCAGATTCTGACTGTTAGCACTTGGTGGTCTATAGCAGCTTCCCACAAGAATGGGCTTTAGGTGAGGCAGATGAACCTGTAGCCATATTACTTCAACAGTATTTAATATTAGATCGTCTCTAAGCTTTACAGGAATAAGGTTCTGAATATAGACGGCAACACGGCCTCTGTTGGCATTTCTGTCTTTTCGGGAAGATGTTATAACCATGTATTGCTACTAGTGTATCATCAAAGGTATTATCTGAGTGAGTTTCAGAGATAGTCAGAATATGAATATCATCTGTTTACAAGCAAGTTACTGACTTCATGGAACTTGTTTCTTAGGCTACATATGTTAATATGGGCAATCTTTTAGCACTTTTCTGGGATGCTTGATTGTTTTTAATGCTTTTCTGGGAAGCTTATCAGAGGTAGACTTGCTTATGTTATTTATATTGGAGCTGATAGTGCAGGGTGAGCTGCATAAAGTGATCTTCCTACTATTGTACACCATCTCAATGATAACAGTGTAACTCTGGTTCATAGGCTCATGATTACTGCATACAATAGCTGTAGGATAAACAGAGGAATTCGGTGCAATTAGGGGTACATAAATTAAGTTACTTGCATTGTGTTTGCCAATGCCCCTAAGATCATGTGCATTTGATGCAGCATTATGACGACTCATTGTCACAATGGTAGGGATTAACTGAGCTGGTCTTGGGTCATTTACCAGTCATTGTTTCAACGCAGCCTTGAAATGCGAGGACAGAGTCCAGGAGCCAAGATGATTTGGATGGACTCCGTCATTCTTGTAGAGTATCTTATGTTTCCAGAATGTGTCAAAGTTATCAATAAAAGTGACTCCAGCAGAGCTACAGTAGTATTTTAGCCAGATGTGTAATTCCAGCAGTCTGCTGAATCTTTCACACCCAACGATGATACTGGACCTGAAATTATTGGCCATTTTTGGAGTCTTTTAATGCTAAAATCACTTAATTAAATTCCATTTTCAAATGTTCCGAGCTAGCCCTCCTGATGTCGTTTGACCCCACATGGACTATGACAGTGTCATTTCCCGGCATCTGTGTTAGAACACACAGAAGCAGCCTTGTTATGTCCTGTACTCGTGCTCCTGGGTAGCACAGGGTTTTTGCCTTGGGGACCGAGATGTTTCTCACCATAGAGCTGCCTATGATGAGAGCTGGTGAGGCTGAGAGTTCCGAGGATCTGAACCCGAGCTAGAAGCCACCGGAGAGGGAGACATAACCGAGGACGAAGATGCAGGTACCTCCGGATCCGATCTGGATCCGATCTGGATTGGGAAGCCACCAAGGAAGAAGGCGTCAGAACCTCTGGATCTAGGGCGGCAAAGCTGTTTCTGGTCTGTGTCTGTTCTGGGCTCAACATCCCAATGGAGACCCCCATTGCCAGAGGACGCTTTCTTCGACTTCCACTGTGAGTGACATACAGTGCCTTGCGAAAGTATTCAGCCCCCTAGAACTTTGCGACCTTTTGCCACATTTCAGGCTTCAAACATAAAGATATAAAACTGTATTTTTTAGTGAAGAATCAACAACAAGTGGGACACAATCATGAAGTGGAACGACATTTATTGGATATTTCAAACTTTTTTAACAAATCAAAAACTGATTTCTATAAGTCTTCCGCTGTCACTCCAGGATTCTTCTTAACCTCATTGAGCATTCTGCGCTGTGCTCTTGCAGTTATCTTTGCAGGATGGCCACTCCTAGGGAGAGTAGCAACATTGCTGAACTTTCTTCATTTATAGACAATTTGTCTTATCCATGGACCGATGAACATCAATGCCTTTAGACATACTTTTGTAACCCTTTCCAGATTTATGCAAGTCAACAATTCTTAATTTGAGGTCTTCTGAGATCTCTTTTGTTCGAGGCATGGTTCACATCAGGCAATGCTTCTTGTGAATAGCAAACTCAAGTTTTGTGTGTCACACCCTGATCTGTTTCATCTGTCTTTGTGATTGTCTCCACCCCCTTCCAGGTGCCGCCCATTTTACAGTGTTCTCTGTTTGTCTGTTGCCAGTTTGTCTTCTTTATTCAGTCCCTTTTTCTCACCCTCCTGGTTTTGACCGTTGCCTGTCCTGACTCTGAGCCTGTCTGCCTGACCATTCTGCCTGACCCTGAGCCTGCCTGTTGAACTGTACCTTTGCCCCACCTCTGGATTATTGACCTTCTGCCTACCCTGAGCCTGCTTGCCGTCCGGTACCGTTGCCCCACCCCTGGTTTACGGACCCCTGGCTGCCTTGACCTGTCTATTGCCTGCCACTGTTGGATTATTAAGCCATTGTTAATTCGACCTGTCTGCATCTGGGTCTCACCTTCACACCTGATAGTACGAACTGGCCATGACTGACCCAGCAGACCCGGACCAGCTGCGCAACACCATCTCCTCCCAAGGAGCCTCCATTGGTAGGCACGAGGAATTGCTTCGTGGTCTTATGAAGGGGGTCCAAACATTGGTTGAGCGCCATGGCCGGGCGTTGGACATGCTGCTTTAGCAATTCCGCGGGTTGTCTGGGGGGCAGCCTGCCACGGTGGTAACCTCACCGCCCCTTAGTAACTCGGCAGTTAGCAGCGCCGCCCAACCGGCCACTCCACCTTCCCAGGAGCCCTGGTTACCTCCCCCGGAACTCTTTAATGGAGAGCCGAGCACCTGAGAACCGAGCACCTATTTTTAGCTCAGTATGCCCTCGATTTTGAGCTTCAGATAGCCTACCTCATCACTCTGTTGTCTGGGAGGGCTCTCATCTGGGCTACCGCTGTATGGGAACAACAGCCCAGCCATGTGTGTGAGTGGAGAAGCTGCCCGGAAGCTAATCCAACTCCGGCAGGACCCCCGCTGAGTGACCGAGTATGCGGTGGATTTCTGCACGTTGGCAGCGGAGAGTGCGTAGAACCAGGAAGCACTGTTCGACATGTTCCAGCACAGCGTCTCGGAGGAGGTTAAGGACAAGCTTGCTGCTTGGGAGTTACCCACAAATCTTTACAACTTCGTAGGGATTGGTGTCCCTTCCATGGGATGGCTGAGCAAACATAGGCTAATGCAATTAGCATGAGGTTGTAAGTAACAAGAACATTTCCCAGCACATAGACATATCTGATTTTGGCAGAAAGGTTAAATTCTTGTTAATCTAACTGCACTGTCCAATTTACAGTAGCTATTACAGTGAAATAATACCATGCTATTGTTTGAGGAGAGTGCACAATTTTGAACATGAAAAGTTATTAATAAACAAATAAGGCACATTAGGGCAGTCTGGACACAAAATATTATATACAAAATATTTGAACAGTAATGCAATGGTTCATTGGATCAGTCTAAAACCTTTTATTACACTGCTGCTATCTAGTGGCCGAAATCTAAATAGCACCTGGGCTGGAATAATAAACTATGACCTTTCTCTTGCATTTCAGAGATGATGGTACAAAAAAAATATCTTTGTGTTATCTTTTACCAGATCTATTGTTCCTACATTCCTTTCACATTTCCACAAACTTCAAAGGGTTTCCTTTCAAATGGTACCAAGAATATGCATATCTTTGCTTCAGGGCCTGAGCTACATGCAGTTAGATTGGGGTATGTCATTTTAGGAGAAAATTGTAAAAAATGGGTGGATCCTTAAGAGGTTTAAACTCCCTCAACGCTTTGACCATCCGCATCGATGGACGATTTCGGGAATGACGGATGGAGAGGAAATTCGATTTCGCTTGCACGTCCAGGGATTCCACCTCGCCTCCGAGTCATCCTGGAAGTCCCCGACGGTCCCGTTGCTGAGAGCACCCGAGGTGTCCAGACCTTCCTTGAGAGTCACTGAAGATGACCCAGGCACTGTTTCATGAGCCTATGCAACTAGGCAGAGCTGGGCTGTTGCCAGTGGAATGGCAACATATGATCAACACAAGGAGCTGTCTGTATTGCTAGATTTATGACTGTGGGATTGACATTCTCCCTAGCACCAGAGACCAAGGCTAAGGAGACCTACATTGGGGACTCCCTAGCTACAGGATTGATCCGTCCCTCTTCCTCTCCCACTGGCAGAGGGTTCTTCTTTGTGGAGATAAAGGACAAGACCCTGCGTTACAGTGAAAAATCGTTATCCGCTACCACTCATTTCCTCAGCCTTCAAGCCGCTCCAGGGGGTCACTGTGTTCTCTAAGCTGGATCTACGAAAGGTCTACCACAATGGTTCAGATATGAGAGGCGGCCACTACAAATATCTGGTCATGCCCTTTGGCCTTGCCAATGCCCCTGCCTTGTTCCAGGCTCTGGTGAATGATGTTCTCCGCGATATGTTGAACCGGTTCGTCTTCGTCTACATTGATGACATCCTCATCTTCTCCCGCTCCCCCCAAGAACACGTGATCATCTCCCATCATCTCTGCTGGGAGTGTCCAGATGGATCCAGAGAAGGTGGTAGATTGGCCTTAGCCTACGTCCATTGTGCACATCCTGGGGTTCGCCAACTTTTATTGGCGCTTCGTCCGGAGTTACAGCACCCTGGCCTCCCCCTTGTCTATACTCACCTCTACCAAGGTTCTGTTCATGTGGTCATCTGCCACTGACCTGGCGCTCCGGGACCTTAAACACAGCTTCACCGCTACTCCTATCCTGGCCCTTCCTGTCAGTTCGTGGTGAAGGTCGATGCTTCAGATGTCGGAGTGGGAGCTGTCCTGTCCCAACGTTCTGCCCTGGACCTTAAGCTGCATCCCTGTGCCTTCTTCTCACACCGCCTCAACACCATGGAGAGGAACTACGATGTGAGGAATCGGGAGCTCCTCGCGGTGAAGATGACATTGGAGGAATTGAGGCACTGGCTAGAAGGGGCAGAACATCCGTTCATTGTGTGGGCCGACCACAAAAACCTGGAGTATCTCCGCACCGCCAAGCACCTCAACTCCAGGCAAGCGAGATGGGCCCTCTTGTTTACCTGGTTAAACGTTTCCCTCTCCTACTGGCTCGGGTCCAAGAACATCAAGCTGGATGCCCTGTCCCGCCAATATAACCTCATGGTTACCTCCCCGGAGCCTGAGACCATCCTTCCCACCTCGTGCCTGGCAACAGAACTCAGCTGGGGTATAGGGAAACATGTCTGGGAGGCGCAGCAGTCCCAACCAAACCCTTGGGTGGGCCCAGATAACCGGAGGTTTGTGCCTGACGCTGTCTGCTCTGTGGTCCTGGAGTGGGCCCACTCCTCCAGGCTAGCCTGTCACCCGGACTCCCATTGGACCCTGGCCTTCGTGCGACAACACTTTTGGTGGCCTACTATGGTTCTGGATGTTACCACATTTTTCACCGCCTGCACGGTCTGCACACAAAACAAGACTCCTCGGCAAGCTCCGGCTGGTCTTCTCCAACCACTGCCTGTCCCTCACTGTCCCTGGTCCCATGTATCCCTGGATTTCGCCATGGGTCTCCCCCTGTCTGAGGGCAACACCGCCATCCTGGCGATGGTCGACCGGTTTTCCAAAGCCGCCCACTTCATTCCTCTCCCCAAACTATCCTCAGCCAAGGAGACGGCCCAGCTTATGGTGCAGCACGTCTTCCGGATTCATGGACTCCCGGTGGACATGGTCTCCGACCAGGGTCCGCAGTTCTCGTCCCGGTTCTGGAATGCGTTCTGCACGCTCATTGGGTCGTCGGCCAGTCTGTCCTCCGGATTCCACCCCCAGTCCAACAGACAGTCGGAGCGAGCCAACAGGACTTAGAGACATCTCTTCGCTGCCTAGTTTCCACCAACCCTACCACCTGGAGTCAGCAACTGGTATGGGTTGAGTACGTCCACAACACCCTTCCTTGCTCCACAACGGGTCTCTCGCCCTTGAAGTGTTCCTTGGGATATCAGCCTCTGCTCTTCCCCGAGCAAGAGGAGGAAGTCAGCAATCCCTCTGCCCAGATGTTCATCCGCCACTGTTGCCATACCTGGAGGAGAGCCCAGGCTGCTCTGTTGAAGACCACTTCCAGGTATAGGCGTCAAGCGAATCGCTTGGGCAGAGGAAATCAGCTCGGGCAGAGGGAATGGCCCTCCACCCAGGACCTACCCTTCCGTGTGGAGTCCTGTAAACTTTCCCCCGATTTCATCTGCCTTTTCCCCATCTCTAGAGTCATTATCCCCACTGCTGTTCATCTTTTGTTACCCCGTACCCTCCGTATTCACCCTACTTTTCATATGTCTAGGATTAAGCCTGTCTCACAGGCTCACCCCTCCTCCCCATGTCATCGATGGCCATCTGGTGTGCACGGTGAGACGCCTCCTGAGTGTTCGACCACGGAGCAGGAGTTTCCAGTACCTGGTTGACTGGGAGGGTTATCACACTTTTTCTCGCCCTCCTGGTTTTGACCCTTGCCTGTCCTGACTCTGAGCCTGCCTGCCTGACCACTCTGCCTGCACCGGACCCTGAGCCTGCCTGCCGACCTGTACCTTTGACCCACCTCTGGATTATTGACCTCTGCCTGCCCTGACCCTGAGCCTGCCTGCCGTCCGGTACCGTTGCCCCACCTCTGGTTTACTGACTGACCCCTGCCTGCCTTGACATGTCTATTGCTGGATTAATAACCCCTGTTGGATTATTAAACCACTGTTAATTCGACGTGTCTGCATCTGGTTCTTACCTTCACACCTGATATTGTGAGTGTTTTATAGGGCAAGGCAACTCTAACCAAAATCTCCAATCTCGTCTCATTGATTGGACTCCAGGTTAGCTGACTCCTGACTCCAATTAGATTTTGTGTGTTGCTAGTCATTAGCCTAGGAGTTCACATACTTTTTCCAATCTACACTGTAAATGTTTAAATTATGATTTCAAGAAAAATACAATAATTTGTGTGTTATTAGTTTAAGCACATTATCTTTGTCTATTGTTGTTTTCTTGCCACTGTTGTGACATATATCGTGTTATTTTATGGCTGGTTATGATACCTACATAAGTGTGACAAACCCACATTTATTCAAATGTGTTTTTTCCTGCCAAGAACATTCTGTAGAATTGTAGAAAATGTGCTTTATGACACTTTCAAGCAGCATTATGACCTCCCTGTGTCACTTTACCTGGACTAAGAAATTACACTTTATGTCACTGTCAAGAAGCATTATGACCTCCCTGTGTCACTTTACCTGGACTAAGAAAATACACTTTATGACACTGTCATGTAGCATTATGCCCATCCTGTGTCACTTTACTTGGACTAAGAAAATACACTTTATGACACTGTCATGAAGCATTATGCCCATCCTGTGTCACTTTACTTGGACTAAGAAAATACACTTTATGTCACTGTCATGAAGCATTATGCCCACCCTGTGTCACTTTACTTGGATTTAGAAAATACACTTTATGTCACTGTCAAGAAGCATTATGACCTCCCTGTGTTACTTTACCTGGACTAAGAAAATACACTTTATGACACTGTCATGAAGCATTATGCCCATCCTGTGTCACTTTAATTGGACTAAGAAAATACACATTATGTCACTGTCATGAAGCATTATGCCCACCCTGTGTCACTTTACTTGGATTTAGAAAATACACTTTATGTCACTGTCATGAAGCATTATGACCTCCCTGTGTCACTTTACTTGGATTTAGAAAATACACTTTATGTCACTGTCATGAAGCATTATGCCCACCCTGTGTCACTTTACTTGGATTTAGAAAATACACTTTATGTCACTGTCATGAAGCATTATGACCTCCCTGTGTCACTTTACTTGGATTTAGAAAATACACTTTATGTCACTGTCATGAAGCGCTCGGTCAAACAGCGTCCTTGGCCAGAGGTACACATTATTATTGGTAGTGAAGTTCATTGGGAATAGCATTTTGCCAAAGATTCAATTAGCCTATGTTTATTAATGTGTGTGTTGCTAAATATGAATACTTAAGGTCTAAATATTTCCTGGAAATGGAGGATTCCTGTTAATGATTAAATGTTTATCATTGAAATACTGAGGCCTGCCTGCGAAAAGTTTGTTAGACTCCAGCACCACCCCAATGTATATGAAAGTTGCAACGTTATGTTTTGTAGTAAAAAAAGAGTAATATAAGTGTTTCCAATGACATCATTGGTATGCATCATGTGATTTATAACCAATTACTACTAATTAGTTGAGGATATCATTGGAAACACTTATCTTTCTCTTTTTTACTACAAAACATAGATACACACCATTTTCATATATTGTATGTTGATGTTGGGGTGGTGCTGGAGATTATGAATATTAAGTTGAAACATTGTAATGATGGGTTGGTGAGTCGGAACAAAGAGATCTTCTGTTGAATCTGACAATCAATCTTAATGGTTGTACAGTCGTCTCAAATAAAACTGCGAAGGACCTCGGCGTTACTCTGGACCGTTTCAAGGACAGCTTTTTTCCATCTACGTAACATTGCAAAAATCAGAAACTTTCTGTCCAAAAATGATGCAGAAAAATTAATCCATGCTTCTGTCACTTCTTGGTTAGACTACTGCAATGCTCTACTTTCCGGCTACCCGGATAAAGCACTAAATAAACTTCAGTTTGTGCTAAATACGGCTGCTAGAATCCTGACAAGAACCAAAAAATTTGATCATATTACTCCAGTGCTAGCCTCCTTACACTGGCTTCCTGTCAAGGCAAGGGCTGATTTCAAGGTTTTACTGCTAACCTACAAAGCATTACATGGGCTTGCTCCTACCTGTCTCTCTGATTTGGTCCTGCCGTACATAGCTACACGTACGCTACGGTCACAAGACACAGGCCTCCTAATTGTCCCTAGAATTTCTAAGCAAACAGCTGGAGGCAGGGCTTTCTCCTATAGAGCTCCATTTTTATGGAATGGTCTGCCTACCCATGTGAGAGACGCAAACTCGGTCTCAACCTTTAAGTCTTTACTGAAGACTCATCTCTTCAGTGGGTCATATGATTGAGTGTAGTCTGGCCCAGGAGTGTGAAGGTGAACAGAAAGGCTCTGGAGCAACGAACCACCCTTGCTGTCTCTGCCTGGCTGGTTCCCCTCTTTCCACTGGGATTCTCTGCCTCTAACCCTATTACAGGGGCTGAGTCACTGGCTTACTAGGGCTCTTTCAAACTGTCCCGAGGAGGGGTGCGTCATTTGAGTGGGTTGAGTCACTGATGTGAAGTTTCTGTCTGGGTTGGCGCCCCCCCTTGGGTTGTGCCGTGGCGGAGATCTTTGTGGGCTATACTCGGCCTTGGTAAGTTGGTGGTTGAAGACATCCCTCTAGTGGTGTGGGGGCTGTGTTTGGCCCTGTCCGGGGGTGTCATCGGATGGGCCCACAGTGTCTCCTGACCCCTCCTGTCTCAGCCTCCAGTATTTATGCTGCAGTAGTTTATGTGTCGGGGGGCTAGGGTCAGTTTGTTATATCTGGAGTACTTCTCCTGTCCTATCCAGTGTCCTGTGTGAATTTAAGTATGCTCTCTCTAATTCTCTTTCTTTCTTTCTTTCTTTCTTTCTTTCTTTCTTTCTTTCTTTCTTTCTTTCTTTATTTCTTTCTTTCTTTCTCTCTCGGAGGACATGAGCCCGAGGACCATGCCTCAGGACTACCTGACATGATGACTCATTGCTGTCCCCAGTCCACCTGGCCGTGCTGCTGCTCCAGTTTCAACTGTTCTGCCTGTGATTATTATTATTTGACCATGATGGTCATTTATAAACATTTGAACATCTTGGCCATGTTCTGTTATAATCTCCACCCTGCACAGCCAGAAGAGGACTGGCCACCCCACATAGCCTGGTTCCTCTCTAGGTTTCTTCCTAGGTTTTGGCCTTTCTATGGAGTTTTTCCTAGCCACCGTGCATCTACACCTGCATTGCTTGCTGTTTGGGGTTTTAGGCTGGGTTTCTGTACAGCACTTTGAGATATCAGCTGATGTACGAAGGGCTATATAAATAAATTTGATTTGATTTGACTTGGAGAATCTATCCACTACCACCAGAATGGTGGTGAAACCATCAGAAGGGGGCAGATCAGTAACAAAGTTAATGGATGGGACCAAGATGGGACCAAGGTCGCTGAGGCACGAGAAGCAGCAGGAGCTTCCCTGCTGGAGCATTCCGGGGGGGCTTGTTTTGAGCACACACGGAACAGTTGTTGGCACACTGTGTAACATCCTGCACCAGGTGGACCACCTTGGTTCTCAGTAATGGAAATGGATGGTGTGAGAAATACCTGGATGTCCAGCGATGACAGCTGTGTGCCCAGGTCAGCAGCCGATCCCTTAACCCTGTGGGAACGTAGATGTGTGTGCCCAGGTCAGCAGCCGATCCCTCAACCCTGTGGGAACATAGATGTGTGTGTCCAGGTCAGCAGCCGATCCCTTATCCCTGTGGGAACATAGATGTGTGTGCCCAGGTCAGCAGCTGATCCCTTAACCCTGTGGGAACACATATGTGTGTGCCCAGGTCAGCAGCCGATCCCTTAACCCTGTGGGAACATAGATGTGTGTGTGCCCAGGTCAGCAGCCGATCCCTTAACCCTGTGGGAACATAGATGTGTGTGCCCAGGTCAGCAGCCGATCCCTTAACCCTGTGGGAACATAGATGTGTGTGCCCAGGTCAGCAGCCGATCCCTTAACCCTGTGGGAACATAGATGTGTGTGCCCAGGTCAGTAGCCGATCCCTTAACCCTGTGGGAACATAGATGCGCGCAGGAGGACAATTCCGGGGTGCGGGCTCCCTCTCTAGAGCCTGGCGGATGTCCACATCTACGTCCCAAACCACTGAACCCACGGCTCGGTAGGATGGGATTATGGGTGCCCTCTGGACAGTAGCCTCTCCCGAATCGTTGATACAGGACAGGGCATCGGCCTTGATGTTTCTTAGAACCTGGGCTATAGGTCAGTATGAAGTCGAACCTAGTGAAGAAGAGGGCCCACTCCTCGCTGTATGTACTCAAGGTCCCGATGGTCGATGAGGATGATGGAAAGTTCCTTGGCACCCTCCAACCAGTGTCTTCACTCCTCTAATGACAACATCACCACCAAGAGCTCCCGATCGCCGATGTTATAATTCCTCTCTGCGGGGGACAGTTTCTTGGAGAAGAAAGTACAAGGATACAATTTTAGTGGGTCCACCTGTCTTTGTGACAAAACTGCCCCCACACCCACCTCTGATGCGTCTACCTCAACCACAAAAGGTAGCGGGGATCTGGGTGTTTTAGTAAGGGGGCAGATGTGAAAAGCCTCTTGAGGAGACAAAAGGCCTCGTCGGCCGCTGGAGACCAAACCAACCTACGAGGCCCACCCTTGAGGAGGGAGGTGAGAGGGGTGGTGACTGCACTGAAGTTCCTGATGAAGCAGCGGTAAAAGTTGTCTAACTCCAAAAACTGTTGTAACCCCTTGATGGTGGTTGGAACTGGCCATGACCTTACCACATCTACCTTCTTGTCTTCCATCCCCACTCCCTGCGGGCTGATTTGGTAGCCCAAGAAGGAGACAGCCCTCTGGTGGAATTGGTACTTCACTGCCTTGGCGAACAGGTGGTTAGCCAAGAGGCGTTCCAGGACTGTTTGAATGTGAGTGATGTGATCCTCCAGGTTGGTCGAGAAGATCAGGATGTCATCGATGTACACAATCACCTGACGTCCGAGCATGTCCCTGAACAACTTGTTGTTGAATGCCTGGAAAACTGACAGAGCATTGGCTAAGCCAAAGGGCATAACCAAGTACTTGTAGTGACCAGACATTGTGCTGATCACCATCTTCCACTCATCCAACTTCCGGATGTGAATGAGATTGTAGGCACGCCTCAGGTCCAGTTTGGTGAAGAACCGGGCCCCGCGGAGCTGCTCGATGGCTGACGGTACCAGCAGGAGAGGGTACCGATACTTTGTGGTGATGTCATTGAGTCCACGATAAATCGATACAAGGGCATAATCCTCCCTCCTTCTTGGCCACAAAGAAGAAACCAGCTGACGCAGGAGACATGGACCTGCGGATGAAACACTGTTGGAGCGCCTCTTGAATGTAGTCCTCCATGGTCTGTGTCTCAGCCACTGACAGAAGGTAGATGCGTCTGCACAGAGGTGTAGCACCGGAAAACAGGTAAATGGCACAGTCCCAGGGGCGATGAGGAGGGAGACAGATAGTGCAGGTCTCTGAGAATATCTCCCTTAGATCCTAATATTCCTCCGGGCTGGAAGGAAACCACAGGACTCTCAACTGACGTGGAACCACAGAGGACAGGAAAGCAGGTCTTCTGGCATTCAGGTGACCAGTCGAGGATTCACACCCTCGACCATGAGATGGTAGGGTTATGGCGCTGAAGCCAAGGTAGACCAAGGATGATCTTGTGAACTTGTGCACTGGTGAAGAAGAAGGGGATGTTTTCCTGGTGATTGGGCTCCACAGTGAGGGTGAGTGGTTTGGTGATGTGTGTGATGGTTCCCGATCCTAGAGGCAGTCGAGACCTTGAACCGGAAAAGGAGAGGAGAGCGGGTAGGTAGTAATATTGAGATAGGAGGAAAGGGTCTGATCCATAAAGTTCCCCGCGGTGCCGGAATCCTCTAAAGCTGTAGACACGGGGCATGAGGGACAGTCAGCCAGAGTGATGGGTACTAAAAAGAGTAACAGGAAGAGCACTAGATGGAATAATCACTCCTGGTCCAGGGGATGTAACATCACGTGACCGTCCATTTGCTCTAGTTGATCCCGGATTCTGAAGTAATGGACACCGCTGGCGCTTGTGGCCACAGTAAAGACAGAGCCCCAGCTGCATCCGTCTGCGTGTGACCCCTAAATCTACGGGTTCAGGCTCTGATCCCGAACACTCGCCGAAGGAGGGAGAGATGCGATGTAGATGCCGACGCTCCCGGAGGAGGTTATCCAGACAGATGGCCATCGCAACGAGTGCGTCCAGGGTGAGGTTGTCATCTCGGCAGGACAGTTCCATCTGGACCAGGCTCATTCCAGCCACTGGAAGCTGCTACTGTCCGGAAGGTAAGTAACTCAGCAGCCGTCTGATTTCCCTGCTGGAGCTGAAGCAGACGCTCACCTCCCTCTCTGCCCTCCGCGGGATGATCGAAAATACATTTAAAATAGAGCCATGAACCCCTCATAAGACTCAGGCTCTTCCTCTCCTCTCTCCCAGATGGCTGTAGCCAATTCCAATTTACTGCAATTCTACCCATTTTGTTTTGGGGTGGAGAGACATTTTGGCAGTTTTAAAGCTGCTTTCCAGCAATTCTACACATTTTGCTATGGCTTATGCCATGTTAATATGATATCTGAGTGAGAATGACTAACAAAATCAATGGGGGCCTCCTGGAGGTCAAGGCCCCTGGGCATGTGCCTGTGTGCCCGGTCAGTAATTTGGCCAAGATTACAACAAGTTTAGATAGTCTAGCCAGCTAACTTACCACTTTAAAAACTATTATCTGACATGGGCTAATTTAGTTTTTTTGACTGTCATTGACATAACAAGAGAAAAACTGCTGATGAACAAACAACATTTCGAAATTGCACCTTACGTATTCTACCATTCTAACTCTCAACAGTAAGTTTAGACCCCAATTGAGTTCCTAACAATCAACTCTTATGTTGCTTAGTGGCTAAGTGGCCAGTGGCCTTGATTTTTGACCTTAAAGACATTTTTGCATGCCTGCCTTTAACCTCCTTTGGCTGGTGGTAAGGGTCCGTTATATTACATGAAGCCTTCAAATGAACATTTGAAAGACCAGTTTATTTCAAACTGAGGATTTAAGCTACTATCACAAAAGAGAGTGCTACGAAACGCTCCAATAAACTGAGTGGAATGAACTAGACTTAACAGGGTTTGAGGCCATTTCCTGGATCCTTGCTGCAGGTGGAAAATCACAGCGTTTATCGTGGGAAGAGTTTATGTTGTTTGTGGACTGCCACCACTTCAAAGGGAGGGATGGAGGGAGAGAAGATGGAGGGAGGGTGTTGTCCCCTCAGTTGACTCACCATCTACTAAATAAGGAGCAGGATGTGACACTCCCTTTTATCCCCCTTCTCTCCCCCCTTAGCCTAGTCATGTGGGGATTGAAGACCCAGTCAGCCGGCCGCATGCTGCCAACACTGCAGGTTCAGTACAATAACAGTAGCAGTCACCCTGCAACTGGGTCCTAGAGTCATCTTGGGATGAATTGAGCTGGCAAAGGTAACGCTCTATCTCTCTCTCTCTCTCCCCTCTCTCTCTCTCTCTCTCTCTCTCTCTGTCTCTGTCTCTATCTCTACCTCTTTCTGTCTCTGTCTCTCTAGCTCTCTGTCTCTGTCTCTCTCTCTACCTCTTTCTGTCTCTGTCTTTTTCTCTCTCTCTTTCTCTAGCTCTTTGTTTCTCTCTCTCTCTCTCTCTCTAGCTATTTGTCTCTCTCTCTCCAGCTCTTTCTGTCTCTCTATCTCTCTCTCTCTAGCTCTTTCTGTCTCTGTCTCTCTAGCTCTCTATCTCTGTCTCTATCTCTACCTCTTTCTGTCTCTGTCTCTAGCTCTCTGTCTCTGTCTCTCTCTCTACCTCTTTCTGTCTGTCTTTCTCTCTCTCTCTAGCTATTTGTCTGTCTCTCTCTCTAGCTATTTGTCTCTGTCTCTCTCTCTCTCTCTCTCTAGCTCTTTCTGTCACTCTCTGTCTCTCTCTCTAGCTCTTTCTGTCTCTGTCTCTCTCTAGCTCTTTGTCTCTCTCTCTATATCTCTTTCTGTCTCTCTTTCTCTCTCTCTAGCTCTTTGTCTCTAGCTCTCTCTCTCCACCTCTTTCTGTCTCTATCTTTTTTCCTCTCTCTCTCTCTCTCTCTCTCTCTAGCTCTTTCTGTCACTGTCTCTCTTTTTGTCTCTCTCTAGCTCTTTCTCTCTGTCTCTCTCTCTACCTCTTTCTGTCTGTCTTTCTCTCTCTCTCTAGCTATTTGTCTGTCTCTCTCTCTAGCTATTTGTCTCTCTCTCTCTCTCTCTCTCTCTCTAGCTCTTTCTGTCACTCTCTGTCTCTCTCTCTAGCTCTTTCTGTCTCTGTCTCTCTCTAGCTCTTTGTCTCTCTCTATATATCTCTTTCTGTCTCTCTTTCTCTCTCTCTAGCTCTTTGTCTCTGTCTCTCTCTCTACCTCTTTCTGTCTCTATCTTTTTTTCCTCTCTCTCTCTCTCTCTCTCTCTCTCTCTAGCTCTTTCTGTCACTGTCTCTCTTTTTGTCTCTCTCTCTAGCTCTTTCTCTCTGTCTCTCTCTCTCTCTCTCGCTCTAGCTCTTTCTGTCTCTGCCTCTCTTTCTTTCTCTCTCGCTGACTCACATCCTAATCATCTGTTATTGCCCCCTGGTATCGTGCAGAGCCTTTCTACAGACCCATGTAACATTATGAGACGTGACCATACATCCTCCCCACTAATGACCAACCGGGTCTTTCTGAGAGGAGAGAGAAGTCTATACAGAACTCTGTGAAGTCTGGCAATGAACCAGTAAACTGTACCCTGCGTTCCAGTAAAGCATGGCATCATTAGGGGTTGGCTTTTGAATCATGGTTGTTTTTAGAGCTGTGATGGTAATGATGTTTTATTGCTTTGTTGCCAAAGTTAGATATCCACTGATTCATTGTCAACAGAGGTCAACAAGTGTGTTGGTAGTCTGGTAAAAAACACCAGGTGGCAGCAATGAGTTGTTTGATACTTAGAGGCCTATCATTGTCATACAAGTACACTTTTTCTGTTGTTTTGATTTACTCTGATCAAACTGACTGCTTTTCATTTTTGATAGATGATAGTTGATCATCTAATAAATATCTGATGACACACAGACACACACACACACGCACGCAGGCAGACAGACAGACAGACAGACAGGCAGGCAGGCAGGCAGGCAGGCAGGCAGGCAGGCAGGCAGGCAGGCAGGCAGACAGACAGACAGACAGACAGACAGACAGACAGACAGACAGACAGACAGACAGACAGACAGACAGACAGACAGACAGACAGACAGACAGACAGACAGACAGACAGACAGAGCAGGGCAGAGAGCTGACTGTCACAAAAAGGGAAACGGCCTTGCACCTTGACCCAGTATTGTCGGAAACCGAACTACAGCTGAACAGATTGCATGGCCTGTACCTCCTCCTTGCTCACCCCCTGACAGGTGTGCGAGTTACAACAAGCCCTCCTGCCCTCATGATTACACCCCCCTACCTCCTCCTCACCCTGTATGGGAAGCATTCTCCTCTGGCATGCATGTGTGCGTGTGTGTGTCACGCCCCTAACCTTTGACTCCATCTCCCCTCAGGCCCAAAATAGAACCTACCTGTTCCTCAGTATTGCATAGGATTCTTTAAGAGGGGCATTCTCTCTTCTCTCAACACAGCTTATTAAAGGTTGAAAACTAGTTAGAAATGGGCACAATGTTAAGAAAATGGGGAGACTGCAAGAGAGAGAATGGGATAACCACAGCCGATGCTACAGCCTATCCTAACCCATTCCTTCTGCATCTTGCTCACGTCGACTTTTATTCTCTGAGACTTGCTATGTCAGAGGAATCTCCCTCTCTCTCTCAGTCTCCCTCTCTTGCTCTCGCTCTCTCCCTCTCTCTCTCTCTCTCTCTCTCTCTCTCTCTCTCTCTCTCTCTCTCTCTCTCTCTCTCTCTCTCTCTTTCTGTCTCTGTCTCCCTCTCTCTCTCTCTCGCTCTCCCTCTCTCTCGCTCTCTCTCTCTCTCAGTCTCCCTCTCTCTCTCTCTGTCTCCCCCCTCTCTCTCTCTCCCTCTCTCTCTCTTTCTGTCTCGCAGTCTCTCTCTCTCGCTCTCTCTCTCTCTCTCTCTCTCTCTCCCTCTCTCTCTCTCTTTCAGTCCCCTTCTCTCTCCCCCTTCTCTCTCCCCCTCTCTCTCTCTCTCTCTCTCTCTCTCTCTCTCTCTCTCTCTCTCTCTCTCTCTCTCTCTCTATCTCTCTCTCTGTCTCGCTCTCGCTCTCTCCCTCCCTCTCTCTCTCTCTCTCTCTCTCCCTCTCTCTCTCACTTTCTCTCCCTCTCTCTATCTCTCTCTCTCTCTCTTTCAGTCTCCCTCTCCCTCTCTCTCTCTTTTAGTCTCCCCCTCTCTCTTTCAGTCTCCCTTTCTCTCTCTCTCTCTCCCTCTCTCTCTCTCTCTCTCTCTCTCTCTTTCAGTCTCCCTCTCTCTCTCTCTCTCTCTCCCTCTCTCTCTCTCTCTCTCTTTTAGTCTCCCTCTCTCTCTTTCAGTCTCTCTCTCTCTTTCAGTCTCCCTCTCTCTCTCTCTCTTTTAGTCCCCCCTCTCTCTTTCAGTCTCCCTTTCTCTCTCTATCAATCTCTCTCTGTCAGAGGAGAGCAGGAAAGCCCTCAGAGCAACGTTCACCCAATATCCTTAGTGGTCGCATGCACAAAGAGCCCGATACTACCTTACCACAGGAAAATACCCTTTAGTCGGCCAGGGCTCAATTATTGCATGTATCCTGTTTTCTAACTGCAGATCTGTTTGAAATTATCTTCTTAACCACTTAAACACATTAAGACAATTCATGTAATCAGCTGACTACCTCAGGGCAAGGGCTTCTCATAAAGTACATTTTCAATTTGAATGTAATTTACTGTAAATCCCGAAAGAGCATGATGTATTTGTTGTTCAAGGACAAAAAGTCTAGGGTCTAGACTTGGATAGCAAAGTCTGGATATTTCTTTCTAGTATTTCCAAACTAAACTTTTCTCTCTCAATGACATGCATTGGCTCACACTTGATATGTCTCTTTGTTGTCCTTCATGAAAAGTCTAAATCATTTTTGTTGCTAGTATTTCAAACCCATATCAAGTTTCTCACTCTAGAAATATACAGATCTTATTGAGTCCCCATTCATTGACCTACTGTATGTCTTCAGTAATACGGTGCGTAAGGTGAGATTATGTGATGAGGTTATGTGGCCAATATTGTGAGTCCTACAGCTATGAGCCAATGGGCATGTGTTAGAGCCACACTCCCAGCTGCTGTTGCCGAGATAAAGAGCAGCGACTTAGTGTCACTCACTTGTCATGGCACTTTGGATACTATCTGGTATCTTTGAAGCAGACCCAAACACTGGGGAAAGCTAGAGGAACCCCTAGGAGAGCTCCATCTCGATAGCCATCCCTGGCAGATACATACTAATATACATCGCTAGCAGGTCTATGGAGAGGAAAACCTTCCCTCGCTCTCCCTCTCTCAAGGTGGTTCTAACACTGAGTGTAAGTTTTGCGTACCTTTCTCCCTCCCAACTCTCCTGTATACTCTCTCTCGGGTCTCTCTGCCTCTCTCTGTCTCTCTCTCTCTCTCTCTCTCTCTCTCTCTCTCTCTCTCTCTCTCTCTCTCTCTCTCTCTCTCTCTCTCTCTCTCTCTCTCTCTCTCTCTCTCCCTCTCTCTCCCTTCAGAGTAAAAAGCTCTTCTGTCAAAATGAATTAAGAAATGCAAGACATTTTTATTTAATGATCATTGATGTCTTCCTTTTTTCCCTCCTTCAATCTCTTACTAAACATCCTTAGTCCTGTTCAGTTGTTTGTTGGTCACTATGTCTGTAGATACCTGCATACATGTCTGACTCTGGGTCAGTTTAAAACAGCGGTAACACTTTACTTGACACCTAGCGTCATAGCACGTTATGACACAGTCATAACCATGTCATAATATGTCATAACAGCTGATATAACTTGTCATAACCTGTTTTAATATGGTCATACCGCTGTCATGATACATATATTTAGACCTGTTGTGACATATATTGCATTATTTTATGGCTGGTTATGACACCTACATAAGAGTGTGAAAACCCACATAACCTCCACATAAGGAGAAACTTTCCATACACCATAGCCTATGTGTCAACAGTGTGTTTATGTTATATATATATATATATATATATTACATTTACCATATTTAATCATTGTAATTGCGCACACGTGGATATCAGACACTCACCTACTGTATCCCAATGCTCTGTTGCTGATGACTGGGATGAATGTAGGAGCAGATTTTAGGAGCAGGACAAGACACCATGTTTTGACTGATGACTATCATAAGGGCATGAACGTGAGAGGCCTATCTAGCTTACATGATTATGATGGTCATAATGCTTCTTGACAGTGACATAAAGTGTATTTTCTAAGTCCAATTAAAGTGACACAGGATGGGCATAATGCTTCATGACAGTGACATAAAGTGCATTTTGTACAATTTATTTAAAAAAACCTGACTGTAGAGAATTCATTAGAACAACAACAAATGATTTAGAAACAGGGACAAAAATTATTTGAATAAATGTGGGTTTTGACTCTCTTATGTAGGTGTCCTAACCAGCTATAAAATAATGCAATACATGTCACAAGAGGAGTAAATATCAAATCAAGTTTTATTGGTCACATACACATGTTTAGCAGATGTTACTGCGGGCGTAATGAAATGCTTGTTTTTCTAGCTCCAACAGTGCAGTAACATCTAACAAGTAACATCTAACAATTTCACATCAATACACAGAATACACACAAATCTGAAGTAAAAGAATGGGATTAAGACTATATAACTATTTGGACTGGCAATGTCAGAGTGGCATAGACTAAAATACTGTATAATAGAATACAGTACAGACATATGAGATGAGTAATGCAAAATATGTAAACATTGTTAAAGTGACTCGTGCTCCATTATTAAATTGGCCAGTGATTTCAAGTTTATGCAGCAGCCTCTAAGGTGCTAGTGATGGCTATTTAACAGTCTGATGGCTTTGAGATAAAAGCTGTTTCTCAGTCTCTCGGTCCCAGCTTTGATTCACCTGTACTGATCTCACCTTCTGGATGATAGCAGGGTGAACAGGCAGTGGCTCGGGTGGTTGTTGTCCTTGATGATCTTTTTGGCCTTCCTGTGACATCGGGTGCTGTAGGTGTCCTGGAGAACAGGTAGTTTGCCTCTGGGGATGCGTTGGGCCCAACGCATCCCCAGCCCAACAGGATGCTCTCAATTGTGCATCTGTAAAAGTTTGTGAGGGTTTTAGGTGCCAAGCCAAATTTCTTCAGCCACCTGAGGTTGAAGAGGCACTGTTGAGCCTTCTTCACCACACTGTCTGTGTGGGTGGATAATTTCAGTTTGTCAGTGATGTGTACGGCGAGGATCTTGAAGCTTTCCACCTTCGCCACTGCGGTCCTGTTGATGTGGATGGGGGGGTGCTCCCTCTGCTGTTTCCTGAAGTCCACGATCAGCTCCTTTGTTTTGTTGACATTGAGTGAGAAGTTATTTTCCTGGCACCACACTTCCAGACTGTCTCATCGTTGTTGGTAATCAGGCCTAATACTGTTGTGTCGTCTGCAAACTTAATGATTGATTTGGAGGCGTGTGAGTGGCCACGCAGTCATGGGTGAACAGGGAGTAGAGGAGGGGGCTGAGCACGCACCCTTGTGGGGCCCCAGTGTGAGGATCAGTGAAGTGGAGGTGTTGTTTCCCACCTTCACCACCTGGGGGCGGCCCGTCAGGAAGTCCAGGAGGCAGTTGCACAGGGCAGGGTTCCGACCCAAGGCCCCTAGCTTAATCATGAGCATGGAGGGTACTATGCTGTTGAATGCTGACCTATAGTCAATGAACAGCATTCTTACATAGATATTCCTCTTGTCCAGATGGGTTTGTGCAGTGTGCAGTGCGATGGTGATTGCATCGTCTGTAAATATATTGGGGCGGTAAGCAAATTGGAGTGGGTCTAGGGTATCAGGTAGGGTGGAGGTGATATGATCCTTGCTAATCTCTCAAAGCACTTCATGATGACAGAAGTGAGTGCTACGGGGCAATAGTCATTTAATTCAGTTACCTTAGCTTTCTTGGATACAGGAACAATGGCAGACATCTTGAAGCATGTGGGGACAGCAGACTGGGATAGGGAATATGTCTGTACACACTCCAGCCAGCTGGTCTGCGCATGCTCTGAGGACGCGGCTAGGGATGCCTTCTGGGCCGGCAGCATTGCGAGGGTTAAGACGCTTAAATGTCTTACTCACGTTGGCCACAGAGAAGGAGAGCCCAGTGTCATGACCACCTTATAGGTCATGACAGTGTTATAGGTCATGACAGTGTTATGACCATATTATGAGCGGTTTTGACAAGTTATGTCAGCTCTTAAGATATGGTTATGACACTGGGTGTCAAGTAAAGTGTTACCAAAACAACATTATGCAGATGTTAAGGATCAAGGCATTTCCCCTTAGACATACCTGGCTATCCTGCTCCCTCCATCTCCTGTCATTATATTAGCCTGCGATACGTCTTGAAAGCCTTTGTCTGCGACAGATGAGGAATTGAGACTGACTCTGTGTCCCGTTATTTTTTCATCAGAGAGCCCAAGTGTGTAAGGTCCTGAGAGTATCCTGTTGTATTCACTCTCTCGGATATGATCCAGTTGCCATATCTTAGAACCCACCCACCTTCCTGAAAGAAAATCTTCAAACAAGCTATCATTTGATGTTTGTTTAATTAGTCTATTGTTGATATTGTCCCAAAATGTTTTGCATGTCAGCAATCAAGTTTTCAAGATATATAAGTCTCTTTTGTCTTGAATTGTTTTGAACGTACAATAAAGAGCTTTGCTTCCTAGAATGCATTTAAGACTTTGTATGGGATTGAATCCCCAGATGTCCGTGCTGTGCTTGTGCTTTAATTCCACTATTCCATGTAACATTGTTACATGATTGATGTCTCCTTTGTCACTTCTAGGTGGAAAAACATCTTCAGGGCTTGTTCTGATTGATGAATCTAGTAGATTTACAAGTAGTAATTGAGGTAGTTGTCCCCATGGATATCTGATATACATACCCACAGAAAACAACAGGAACCCTACCTATCTGGTTACCTCAGTACACATGCTGCCTGCCTGTTTTTGCTTTGTGTGTAACTGGGTAGTTGATGGACAAAAAGAGGACAAAGAAGCTTTTTTCTTTTTTAGACGTGAAACAATTCCTTTGAAAAGATTGGCGTAATATTTAGCCTTTGAAGAGATCTTTAGTGTAAGGGAGCCATTGAAACTGACTAAATGACTCTCACACACCACAACATACAGTTGAAGTCAGAATATTACATACACTTAGGTTGGAGTCATTAAAACTCGTTTTTCAACCACTCTACAAATTTATTTTTAACAAACTATAGTTTTGGCAAGTCGGTTAGGACATCTACTTTGTGCATGACACAAGTAATTTTTCCAACAATTGTTTACAGACAGATTATTTCACTTATAATTCATTGTATCACAATTCCAATGGGTCAGACGTTTTCACACACTAAGTTGACTGTGCCTTTAAACAGCTTGGAAAATTCAAAAAAATTATGTAATCGATTTTGAAGCGTCTGATAGGCTAATTGACATCATTTGAGTCAATTGGAGGTGTACCTGTGGATGTATTTCAAGGCCTACCTTCAAACTCAGTGCCTCTTTGCCTGACATCATGGGAAAATCAAAAGAAGTCAGTCAAGACCCCGGAAATAAAATTGTAGACCTCCACAGGTCTTGTTCATCCTTGGATGCAATTTCCAAACGCCTGAAGATACCACGTTCATCTGTCATACTGACCAGGATGGAGACGCGTCTCCTAGAGATTAATATACTTTGGTGAGAAAAGTGCAAATCAATCACAGAACAACAGCAAAGGACCTTGTGAGGATTCTGGAGGAAACTTGTACAAAAGTATCCATATCCACAGTAAAACGGGTCCTATATCGACATAATCTGAAAGGCCGCCCAGAAAGAAAGAAGCTACTGCTCCAAAACGGCCATAAAAAAAGCCACACTACGGTTTGCAACTGAACATGGGGACAAAGATCGTACTTTTTGGAGAAATGTCCTCTGGTCTGATGAAACAAAAATAGAATTTTTGGCCATAATGACCATTGCTATGCTTGGAGGAAAAAGGGGGAGGTTTGCAAGCCGAGGAACACCATCCCAACCGTGAAGCACGGGGGTGGCAGCATCAAGTTGTGGGGGTGCTTTGCTGCAGGAGGGACTGGTGCACTTCACAAAATAGATGGCAACATGAGGATGGAAAATGATGTAGAGATATTAAAGCAACATCTCAAGACATAAATCAGGACAATGACCCCAAGCATACTTCCAAAGTTGTGGAAAAATGGCTTAAGGACAACAAAGTCAAGGCATTGGAGTGGCCATCACAAAACCCTGACCTCAATCCTATAGAAAATGTGTGGGCAGAACTGTGCGAGCAAGGAGGCCTACAAACCTGATTCAGTTACACCAGCTCTGTCAGGAGGAATGGGCCAAAATTCACCCAACTTATTGTGGGAAGGTTGTGGAAGGCTACCTGAAAAGTTTGACCCAAGTTAAACAATTTAAAGGCAATGCTACCAAATACTAATTGAGTGTATGTACATTTCTGAACCACTGGGAATGTGATGAAAGAAATAAAAGCTGAAATAAATAATTCTCTCTACTATTATTCTGACACTTCAAAGTATTAAAATAAAGTGGTGATCCTAACAGACCGAAGACAGGGAATTTGTGCTAGGATTAAATGTCAGGAATTGTAAAAAAAGTGAGTTAAAATGTATTTGGCTAAGGTGTATGTAAACTTCTGACTTTAACTGTACATGTCAGCCACACACTTTCTTTCACACACGTTCTGGTGCTCTAAGATCAACTCAGTGGCTCATGGTGACATCCTGTTGTAAGGATCAAACACAGCAGGAATTTATTTAACCCCTCTACTCGAGAAGCCATCGCCATGCCATGCTGTCAACATTGATTTTAATGATTTTGTAATATTATAATATATATATATATATTTCTTTAAAAAATATATTTTTTTATAATTATTGATTACAAAAAAACACAAGGAAGGGGTAATGTTAAAGTATTAGAACATGAAGGACAAACAATACAGCATCAAGACACTATCAAACATGTATCAGTCTTTCTGCAACAGATCCATCCTCATGTGTGAGTGTGCTTGTGCATGTGATATAAAATATATGTCAGAGTTTTCTTTTTCATGATCACAATCCTGTGAAACCCGAACCCTCCAAGATCACCCCACTGTTCCCCAATAGCTGTCCCTCAACTATTCGAGACCGCTTCCATAGCCCCACCCCCCCACCCCCCGGAAGAAAAATAATATAATTAATTCCATTCCCAACCCTCTAGAACCTCATATGGGCCCTGGTCAAAAGTAGGGGAGAACCGAGACGAAAGTAACACTTTTTGTTTTTTACTCATTTCTCTGAGATCAATAGAAACACCATATTTTATGACAAACAACTTATACATGTCCTCTTCCAACTGTGATTTCATTTCTCGGGTAAATTAATTGAAATACCACAACATTACTTTTTTTACCTGCCAGCGGGGCGGGAGTAACACAGCCTTGAGACGGAAGTAATAGCTGGCGAAAAGTGCACAATATCTGTCTTATCTCCATGTTTCTGGTTTGTAATGCTCGTTACTTTCAACAAATGTACTATCAGACATAATTACGTGTTTGTGTCGATTTGACACAATTAATGCTATATGTTTGTAATTTCTGAAAATGAACCATGGGTCAACATCGCAATGTTGCACAACAAAATTATTTTGTCTATCATTATTACTTAAATGGATCACATAATAACTATATTAAGGATAATTTTCTCATATCACTTTAATGGGAATGTTGTAGGATTTGTTTTTCACCATATTCAATGACTATTCATACTTAGCCCTACCAATCAGGTGCAATCAAGCTGTCATTGTCATGCGCGCACCTCGTGTCTTGAAAGAATAACCAGCTTTATTCTCTTCACAAATGGCAAACTCATCATACTTTTCACATTTCCATGGCTTGACATAATATAATTGTCCACCAGAATCATAAATATATATATATTTTTTAAACCAACTAATCTGTTGATAAAAGCTTGTGAGAAGCTGATCCATCAATTCAATTGATTAAGGCATCATTCTAACTATGTTATATATCATTTCCAATCATTCAGTCACTTGTTGATTTTTTGCCAACATTATAAAAGCAATATTAAATAAAAGAGACAAATGGCCTGTGCTTAATTTTTGTTAAAAAATATATTCCAGGTCATCAGTTTATATTGTGTTACTTTTGTGCCACCCGTCTCTCCTGTAACTTATCCCAGGTTGACACCCAAGTCAAGCTTGCATGATACTTGAAACCTGTGCTGTCATTTAGACACTAGATGGATTAACAAAACGATATACAGTACCAGTCAAAAGATTGGACACACCGTCTCATTCAAGGGTTTTCTTTATTCTAAAAATTCTCTACATTGTTGAATATTAGTGAATACATCAAAACTATGAAATAACACATATGGAATCATGTAGTAACCAAAAAAGTGTTAAACAAATCTAAATATATTTTATATTTGAGATTCTTCAAGTAGCCACCCTTTGCCATGATGACAGCTTTGCACCTGCTCCTGTAAAGTTTGGTGGAGGAGGAATAATGGTCTAGGGAGGTTTTTCATGGTTCGGGCTGGGCCCCTTAGTTCCAGTGAAGGGAAATGTTAATGCTTCAGCGTACAATGACATTCTAGACGATTCTGTGCTTTCAACTTTGATGCAACATTGTCATGTTTCAGCATGACAATGCCCCCCCATGCACAAAGCGAGGTCTATACAGAAATGATTTGTCGAGATCGTTGTGGAAGAACTTGACAGTCCTGCATCAGAAACCTGAGCTCAACTCCATCGAACACCTTTGGGATAAATTGGAACGCCGACTGCGAGCCAGCTGCCTAATTGTCCAACATGAGTGCCAGACCTCACTAATGCTCTTGTGGCTGAATGGAAGCAAGTCCCCGCAGAAATGTTCCAACATCTAGTGGAAAGCCTTCCCAGAAGAGTGGAGGCTGTTATAGCAGCAAAGGGGGGACCAACTCCATATGAATGCTCATGATTTTGGAATGAGATGCAGGTGTCCTCATACATTTGGTCATGTAGTTTATATTAATATACTGTACTATATCGGGAAATATAGGAAATAGGGTGCCATTTTGGACACAACCGATGTCTTGGTTCCTGTTGGAAGAAATGAAACGTTTATACTGTTGACCAAGCTGCCCAGATAGAGTAGCCCTTTATCATAAGTACTTTATTAGTGACAGTAAATCCCATTATAGCAGTACCAGAGTCTAGACAGACTTAGTGATCTCTCTACATGTGTGTGTGTGGGTGCCTTCACTCGTGTGTGTTTGTGTGTGACTGCTCACCACTCACACAAACAACAGTTTCAACGCCATCCAACGCTTAATCCCACAAAAATAAAATCACTGCTATAATCTGTGCGGAACGTCAGCCTGCTGCCGGCCGGACAGGGATTTGTAATCTTTCTAAAAATACTATGAAAGACTGGAAGTCTGCTAAGCTGTTTCATATTCTGGTATTTATGTGTGTACGCCCTGCCTTGTTTATTTACTGGATTTAGTTGCACTTTCATTTTTCTGTGTTCCCGGCCCTTGTTTCTGAGCAAAGCTGATTGATTTGTATGAAAAGTAGAGTCTGGTTTATGAGGAAGACTATGTTCCAGACAGGAATATGAGGATTAAATAGAACATGTTTGTGCCTCCAAACTGAGGGCAATGGTGCTGTCCTCATGATGACCACAAACAATGATCTCATCTGTAAAGGTAGGGGATACCAGTGTTGGATGTCTTTTTATTCTTGTGTGTATTTCTCAGCACCAGTGGCAGGTAGCCTAGCGGTTAAGCTTGAAAGGTGGAAAAATCTGCTTTTCTGCTCTTGAGTAAGGCAGTTAACCCACAACAACTGTCGCCGATGACGTGGATTAAGGCAGCCCCCGCACCTCTCTGATTCAGAGGGTTAAATGCGAAAGACACTTTTCAGTTGACTGACTAGGCTTTCCTATATCTTACAAGGTCTTGGGTTGAAATGGGAACCCCATTTTATCCTCAGATCTTATTCCAACATGGCAGCATAAGCCATCAAACACACTCTGTTCACTTGTGACAACCAGACCCATCGTACAGTTGGATATCACAATGTTTCTTAGTAGCTTATTTATTTTGTAACAGGAAATGATCCAACAATATTCCTAACACAATTCAGCATTTTATGCTGTGAGAATAACATATGACAGTTTTTTTGTGTATGCGTGTGTTTGCACATGCGTGTGTGGGTGTGTGACAGAAGAAAATGTGTGTGTGAGTGAGGCAACAAAGGGAACTCCTAATAGCAGAAGAACAAAAGAGTTTGGGATTATAGTGGAGTTGATAGTGATAACCATTCCATGTGACAACCCAACCCCCCAATGCAAATTAAGATGCTAGTTACAACATGGCTTGACCTAGGAACTCAGAAATAGGTTGAAATGTAACTCTACCTTGCTATTTTCAACAAACATAATTGTTCATGGATACTCCCTTAATTCCAACATTTACAAATAATATTTTTTTAAACTTTCACCTATGAACCCCTGCACAAAGAAGTACACAACGGTACTCATTTGAGAGCACTCTAAAATGGTTCTCATGACATCAGCATATCACCCTGCATTCCACTGCTGGCTTGCCTCTGAAGCTAAGCATGTTCCGTCCTGGTCGGCTTCTGGATGGAAGACCTGATGCTGCTGGAAGAGGTGTTGGAGATCCCAGGGCAGTGAAGGGGACATTTCCCTGCGAATGATGCCATCTTTCAGATGGGACTTTAGAATGGGTGACCTGGTTACTAAAGATCCCGTTGCACTTAAACCTGGTGTTGTAGTTAAATTCTCAATCCCCAGCTTCCAATTAGCTTGTTCATCCCCTCTCCTCCCCACTGTTACTCTTCCCCAGGTCATTGCTATAAAAGATTATATGTTCTCAGTCAACTTACCTGGTAAAATAAGAGTGAATAAATGAAGCACTGACAGCACTAATAAGGCATGGTGATATAGGCTACAGAGGCAGTCAGAAGTTGTAGCCAAAATATCTCACAACATAACAAGTAGGCCTAAAGTATTTATATTCATTGTCTTTACATGTTTATGAGTTTGCTGTTCATCAAAACTCTTTTAAAACAATTGACAGCTGATAACAGACCGGAGGGGTATCCCTGGCCCTCGATCATTTTCCAGATGCCCGTAGTGTTTGCATTGCAGAGTACTAAAGTATCACCAATTTATTTGCAGAGTGGGGACTGAAGAGAGGGATCTGACCAGCTTCCAGAAGTGGGCTCTTATTGCAATGTTGAGAGCTCCATCTCACCTGCCATCTATTAACCCTGTCATTGATAGTGGGGTACAGCTACACTGTTTCTGTGTTTTTTTGTGTTTCACATCCACAACAGGGAGATCAATTAAAGTGTAGCCATAGGCAGTTTGACTTCTCTGCCCCCAAGAGGTTCTAAGAAATTATCAAGTGGAAAAAAAAGTGAAAATGTTCTAGTAACTGTGTTCTTTCTCTGCTCTACTCCAATGGTACAAGAGGCCAAAAGTGTTCCCTGCAGAGAACCAGCTTATACTGTGTCCCGTATATTGTGATTTGGCCTCTCATCCCATTGTGTTCCCCTGTCGTATCGATAACATGTGAGTTATAAACATATTGTCCCGCGTTTTACTTATGACACGCTGCATATTTCAGATTTCAATAACTCCGCAACTCCTCAGAGAGATGTGTCATGCTAGTGTGTGTTACCTCCCCGAGGACATGGGGGTATCACTTTACACACAAACACAAGACTGAGTTGACACAGCACAGGTCACCTTCTATCCACGAAACAGTGTTTGCTTCCCAAATGGCACCCTATTCCCTGTAAAGTGCACTACATATAGTTCTATATTTTGACCAGAGCCCTATGGGCCAATACGGCTCTGGTCAAAAGTAGTGCATTATATAAGGAATAGGGTGACATTTGGGATGCAGAGAGTGTTCAGGAAACAGTGTTATACAATGGGGTGGACTCCCATTGTGGGCTAATGTTGTTGACATCGATCTCTTGGTGCAGGAGAGAAGAGGAGCCTGAGACTGTGCCATCTGTGAATGGAATGGGTCACTTGTCTTTCATTCAGCTTTATATAGGCTACACTCTCATCCCTTTACAAAGTTATTATAATGGGAAACTTGACCAAACCCTTATTACCTGGTAAGCAGGAAATCTCACTTGTTGTGTAATGAGAACAAGAGGCAGAGAAAAACCCTATAAAGGTGCTTACGCAGGGTGAATTCAGATAGACTGGGACATCATATAAACTGGGACAGCTTAACCCTGAGCCTTTTATTTCTTGGCAGTGTACTATAGCCTACCTGTCACTCATGTGTCCAACTTGGCCCTTCGTATGAGAAAGATGTGTGACAGGCTGGGTGAAGGGAGAGCTGTGGACAGATGCATCAGTCACATAACATACTGAATACTGCCAGATGTGGGACAGGCTGGGGTGAAGGGAGAGCTGTGGACAGATGCATCAGTCACATAACATATACTGCCAGATGTAGGACAGGCTGGGGTGAAGGGAGAGCTGTGGACAGATGCATCAGTCACATAATATATGTAGGACAGGCTGGGGTGAAGGGAGAGCTGTGGACAGTCATCAGTTAACATACTGAATACAGATCAGGCTGGGGTGAAGGGAGAAAATGCATCAGTCACATAACATATACTGCCAGATGTAGGACAGGCTGGGGTGAAGGGAAAAGATGCATAGTCAACATATACTGCCAGATGTAGGACAGGCTGGGGTGAAGGGAGAGCTGTGGACAGATGCATCAGTCACATAATATATACTGCCGGTCAGTTATGCAATCTTAGAAAAAAAAGGTCTAGAAAATCTAGAACCTAGAAGGGTTCTTCGGCTATCCTCATAGAAGAACCCTTTGAATAACTATTTTTGGTTCCAAGTAGAACTAAATTGGTTCCATGTCGAACCCTTTTGGGTTCCATATAGAACTCTTTCCGCAGAGAGTTCAACATGGAACCCAAAAGGGTTCTACCTGGAACCAAAAAGGTTATCTTATGGGGACATCAGAAGATCCATATCTGTAAGATATAAACAGAGATGGCCGCCTTGCTTCGCATTCCTAGGAAACTATGCAGTATTTTGTTTTTTTACGTGTTATTTCTTACATTGGTACCCCAGGTAATCTTAGGTTTTATTACATGCAGTCGGGAGGAACTTCTAAATATAAGAGCAACTCACCATCATTACGACCAGGAATATGACTTTCCCGAAGCGGATCCTGTGTTCTGCCTTCCACCCAGGACAACGGATTGGATGCCAGCCGGCGACCCAAAACAACGACGTTGTAAAAGAGGCAAACGAGGCGATCTTCTGGTCAGGCTCCGGAGACGGCCACATCGCGCCTAGCATACTACTCGCCAATGTCCAGTCTCTTGACAACAAGGTTGATGAAATCCGAGCAAGGGTAGCATTCCAGAGAGACATCAGAGACTGTAACGTTCCTTGCTTCACAGAAACATGGCTCACTCGAGAGACGCTAACAGAGTCGGTGCAGCCAGCTGGTTTCTTCACACATCGCGCCAATAGAAACAAGCATCTTTCTGGTAAGAAGAGGGGCGAGGGGGTTTGCCTTATGATTAACGAGACGTAGTGTGATCACAACAACATACAGGAACTCAAGTCCTTCTGTTCACCTGACTTAGAAGTCCTCACAATCAAATGTTGACCGCATTACCTACCAAGGAAATTATCTTTGATTATAATCACAGCCGTATATATTCCCCCCCAAGCAGACACATCGATGGCCCTGAACAAACTTTATTTGACTCTATGCAAACTGGAAACCACATATCCTGAGGCTGCATTCATTGTAGCTGAGGATTTTCACAAAGCTAATCTGAAAACAAGACTCCCTAAATTGTATCAGCATATCGATTGCGCAACCAGGGCTGGTAAAACCCTGGATCATATAATGCATATAAGGCCCTCTCCCGCCCTCCTTCCAGAAAAGCTGACCATGACTCTATTTTGTTGCTCACTGCCTACAGACAGAAACTAAAACAAGAAGCTCCCGCGCTCAGGTCTGTTCAACGCTGGTCCGACCAATCTGATTCCACGCTTCAAGACTTCTTCAATCATGTGGATTGGGATATGTTCTGTATTGCGTCCAACAACAATATTGATTCGGTGAGTGAGTTCATTAGAAAGTGCATTGACGATGTCGTACCCATAGCAACGATTAAAACATTCCCAAACCAGAAACTGTGGATTGATGGCAGCATTCGAGTGAAACTGAAAGCCCAAACCACTTTTAACCAGGGCAAGGTGACCGGAAACAGGACCGAATACAAACAGTGTAGCTATTCCCTCCGCAAGGCAATCAAACAAGCTAAGCGCCAGTATAGAGCCAAAGTAGGGTCGCAATTCAACGGCTCAGACACAAGAGGTATGAGGCAGGGTCTACAGTCAATCACGGATTACAAAAAGAAAAGCAGCCCCGTCGCGGACCAGGATGTCTTGCTCCCAGACAGACTAAATCACTTTTTTGCCCGCTTTGAGGACAATACAGTGCCACTGACACGGCCCGCAACCAAAACCTGCGGACTCTCCTTCACTGCAGCCGATGTCAGATGTCAGTAAAACATTTAAACGTGTTAACTCTCGCAAGGCTGCAGGACCAGACGGCATCCCCAGTCGCGTCCTCAGAGCATGCGCAGACCAGCTGGCTGGTGTGTTTACGGACATATTCAATCAATCCTTATCCCAGTCTGCTGTTCCCACATGCTTCAAGAGGGCCACCATTGTCCCTGTTACCAAGAAAGCTAAGGTAACTGAGCTAAACGACTACCGTCCCGTAGCACTCACTTCCGTCATCATGAAGTGCTTTGAGAGACTAGTCAAGGATCATATCACCTCCATCCTACCTGACACCCTAGACCCACTCCAATTTGCTTACCGCCCAAATAGGTCCACAGAAGACGCAATCGCAACCACACTGCACACTGCCCTAACCCATCTGGACAAGAGGAATACCTATGTGAGAAGGCTGTTCATCGACTGCAGCTCAGCATTTAACACCATAGTACCCTCCAAACTCGTCATCAAGTTCGAGACCCTGGGTCTCGACCCCGCCCTGTGTAACTGGGTACTGGACTTCCTGACGGGCCGCCCCCAGGTGGTGAGGGTAGGTAACAACATCTCCACCCCGCTGATCCGCAACACTGGGGCCCCACAAGGGTGTGTTCTGAGCCCTCTCCTGTACTCCCTGTTCACCCACGACTGTGTGGCCATGCACGCCTCCAACTCAGTCATCAAGTTTGCGGACGACACTACAGTGGTAGGCTTGATTACCAACAATGATGAGACGGCCTACAGGGAGGAGGTGAGGGCCCTCGGAGTGTGGTGTCAGGAAAATAACCTCACACTCAATGTCAACAAAACAAAGCAGATGATTGTGGACTTCAGGAAACAGCAGAGGGAGCACCACCCTATCCACATCGACGGGACAGTAGTGGAGAGGGTAGTAAGTTTTAAGTTCCTCGGCGTACACATCACAGACAAACTGAATTGGTCCACCCACACAGACAGCATCGTGAAGAAGGAGCAGCGGCGCCTCTTCAACCTCAGGAGGCTGAAGAAATTTGGCTTGTCACCAAATCGAGATCATCCTGTCGGGTTGTATCACCGCCTGGTACGGCAACTGCTCCGCCCACATTCGTAAGGCTCTCCAGAGGGTAGTGAGGTCTGCACAACGCATCACCGGGGGCAAACTACCTGCCCTCCAGGACACCTACACCACCCGATGTCACAGGAAGGCCATAGAGATCATCAAGGACAACAACCACCCGAGCCACTGCCTGTTCACCCGCTATCATCCAGAAGGCGAGGTCAGTACAGGTGTATCAAAGCAGGGACCGAGAGACTGAAAAACAGCTTCTATCTCAAGGTCATCAGACTGTTAAACAGCCATCACTAACATTGAGTGGCTGCTGTCAACATACTGACTCAACTCCAGCCACTTTAATAATGGAAATTGATGGAAATTGATGTAAAATATATCACTAGCCACTTTAAACAATGCTACTTAATATAATGTTTACATACCCTACATTACTCATCTCATATGTATATACTGAACTCGATACCATCTACTGCATCTTGCCTATGCCGTTCTGTACCATCACTCATTCATATCTTTATGTACATATTGTTTATCCCTTTACACTTGTGTGTATAAGGTAGTAGTTTTGGAATTGTTAGCTTAGATTACTTGTTGGTTATTACTGCATTGTCGGAACTAGAAGCACAAACATTTCGCAACACTCCCATTAACATCTGCTAACCATGTGTATGTGACAAATACATTTGATTTGATTTGATTTGGTCTTGCCCACTGACACCCTGAATAGTGTGGACTCTTTACTGTATTATGTGTCTGTGCTGTATGCTGCATACTGTTATCAGTGTTGTGTTTCTATGCCTTCAATGTACTTCAATAAACCTAATTGGTGGTAGTAATCCAGCCTTGGTTGACTGAGACTGAGGTGTATGACGTGCCTGCAGACTACCCGGTCACTGCAGTCCAGATAGACAGGAAACTGGAACACTCCGACTGGGACCTTCTGGTCTGGTCCATCTAAGGGCCGTCTTCGACGGAGCCAACCCAGTCTGGGTTTCCACCGTGTCCCATTGGTCCAGATGCAACCAGTGTGCAGCTGGGTAGCCGTTCAGTGTCGGCTGTGGAGCTGTTGAAAGCTGTCAGTCACCTAAGTAACTCACCAACACTGGACGTGCTGCATGGACTGGATGTACTGTACATGCTAGAGCTACCAATACGTTCCCTATATGTTCCTGGTATTACAGGGATGGGATTTTATGGAAGGGTATTTAAGATTTATTGCATCTGACAAATGAATCTGAGTGGCTGTCGGCAGGATCTGATCACCTGCTTAGGGTGAGTGTGCATACCTTACTAAAGCTCTGAAATGCTTGGGCATATGGAACGGTATAATTCAACTGCTATACATAAGTGAGTTTGTGTGTTCATATATATGTGTGCATGCCTGCGTGCATTTGTGTGTATGCGTGTGCTTGTGTATGTGTGTGTTTGTGTATGTGTGTGTGTGTTTGTGTATGTGTGTGTGGATGCTTGTGTGTTTACAACCTGGTTGAGCAGCAGCAGGTGCTTACGTAGGGTGAATTCGGATAGACTGAGACATCATAGAAACTGGGACGGCTTAATCCTGAGCCTTTTATTTCTTGGCAGTGTAATATAGCCTTTACAGAGAAACCACATTATCAAAATCACAGCATTTCATTGGTGTGACATCATAGAGGGGGCAGGGCAAGCTTCAAACAGGAAGCTCACACTGCGAAGCACACGGTAAGATCAGTTACATAGCTTGTTTTCTGTTTTAATATGAATGTTATAAAACTGTCATAAACAATGCACTGTGCCAAATTGTGATTTAAATGTGCATATTATGTAATGGTGCATCAAAATACATATAAATATTGCCATATTATGTTTAAATGTTGTAATTCAGTAATTTTTGCTGTTAACCTGCTTTACCAACCATAGCTAGTTAAAAAGAGGACAAGAAGTAGTAGCTAAAGTGGGACAGTCTTATAGGCTTTTCCAATGGCGGAAAAAGATCCAGTTTACATTAGGGACCCCTGTACTTAGGTTAGGCAGGGCTCTGATTCTTGTAGTATTACTGTATGTCCTGTTAACTTGTTTTATTGTGGTACTGTAGTTAGTACCATTATTCAAATCAAATCAAATGTATTTATAAAGCCCTTCGTACATCAGCTGATATCTCAAAGTGCTGTACAGAAACGCAGCCTAAAACCCCAAACAGCAAGCAATGCAGGTGTAGAAGCACGGTGGCTAGGAATTCAGAAAATGTGGGACACTTTTGGAATTTCCGTCTCAGGTAACCTCTTCAGACATGTATCCAACATACACTTAGTGTAGAAAATATTAGGAACACCTGCTCTTTCCATGTAATAGATTGATCAGGTGAATCCAGGTGAAAGCTATGATACCTTATTGATGTCACTTGTTAAATCTACTTCAATCAGTGTAGATGGTTAAAGAAGGATTTTTAAGCCTTGAGGCAATTGAGACATGGATTGTGTATGTGTGCCATTCAGAGGGTGAATGAGCAGACAGGTTCATGGTCAAGGCAGGCAGAATGGTCAGGCAGGCAGGTTCATGGTCAAGGCAGGCAGAATGGTCCGGCAGGCAGGTTCATGGTCAAGGCAGGCAGAATGGTCCGGCAGGCAGGTTCATGGTCAAGGCAGGCAGAATGGTCAGGCAGGCAGGTTCATGGTCAAGGCAGGCAGAATGATCAGGCAGGCAGGTACAGAGTGACAGGCAGGTCCGTGGTCAAGGCAGGCAGAGTGGTCAGGCAGGCAGAGTGGTCAGGCAGGCAGGTCCGTGGTCAAGGCAGGCAGAATGGTCAGGCAGGCAGGTACAGAGTGACAGGCAGGTCCGTGGTCAAGGCAGGCAGAATGATCAGGCAGGCAGGTACAGAGTCCAGAAACAGGAAAGGTCAAAACCAGGAGGACTAGAAAAAGGAGAATAGCAAAAGAGGTACGGGAAAAACACGCTGGTTGACTTGACTAAACATACAAGACGAACTGGCACAGAGAGACAGGAAACACAGGGATAAATACACTGGGGAAAATAAGCGACACCTGGAGGGGGTGGAGACAATCACAGGAACAGGTGAAACAGACCAGGGCGTGACAGGGCAAGACAAAATCTTTACTGTAAGTTCCTTTGAACAGGGTATGGTAGTATGTGCCAGGCGCACCGGTTTGACTGTGACAAGAACTGCAACGCTGATGGGATTTTCACACTCAACAGTTTCCTGTGTGTATCATGAATAGTACACCACCCAAAATACATCCAGGCTAGAGCTATTGTGGTGTATTACCACCACACCAAAGTCATGAGGCATGACCGTGGTAAAATTCTAAATAAAGATGCATTCTCTTTTTATGCATTCTGGACATGTGTTAGTAGTACCCAAACTCACTAACGACCATCAGGACTTAATGGCCTGGTACTCAGGGCTCTATTGTTCATCTAACCACTCTGACATCAACGCAAATACAATCTAAAATCACATCAAACACTTTTCATCAAAACAGTATATGCTTTAAAACTCACCTCACTGTCATAGATAAATTTGAAGAAAGAACTTCAACAACAGGTTGAAAACATGGTATTTGTGGATGTCGTTTCAAAGCCTAACACAACAAAATGGACAGCAAATTCTAAGGTTTATGATTAATTCAAAACACCCATAGAGATGATGTGTCATGCCCTGGTCTTAGTATTTTGTGTTTTCTTTATTTATTTGGTCAGGCCAGGGTGTGACATGGGTTTTGGGATTGTGGCTTAGTGGGGTTTTCTAGCTTAGTCTATGGCTGTCTGAAGTGGTTCTCAATCAGAGGCAGGTGTTTATCATTGTCTCTGATTGGGAACCATATTTAGGCAGCCATATTCTTTGAGTGTGTTGTGGGTTATTGTTCCTGTTCATGTGTTAGTTTGCACCAGTTTAGGCTGGTTTGGTTTTCATGGTACGTTTCTTGTTTTGTAGTGTTTAGTTGTTTTATTAAACATGAATCTAAATAGCCACGCTGCATTTTGGTCCGACTCTCCTTCGCCTAAAGAAAACAGCGAAATTACCGGAGTAGCCTACTTTACATGAGTGATAAATGTTCCTGCGGGAAAGTGGCCTCCATTCCCTATTCCAGTGTCTTTTTTGTCTTGCCCCTGATCCTGCCCGTTTGATAATGGCCATTCAAAATATCAACTCATCTTACATATTAGTAAAGACAAGATTAAATTGAGAATAGTCTGATGGGTGAAAATATGATCCGCGTGTGCAGCTTGAGGCAAGGAACAGATTTTTTTTTGCAACTTTCTCAAATCTTCAATAGCCTTTAGTCGCATCATGCGGCCCATTTCTTTCCCCCAATTATTTTGATTTCTAAGGTGTTCTAAGGTGTTTATCATTCACTACTACAGTTGCAGAATAAGTATAAATCTAGCATTTAGGACCTGTCTCAAATGATAACACTTACCTCAACATTGGAATGGGGAAAAAATCCTTTCTATTTTATTCAGCTAAGTTCAATTATATTGTTCTTACTATAAAATCATCTAATATAAAATAATGGCTTGGGACTTATAAGCATATCTTGTCTGCTAAATGAACAAGCCTACAGCCTATGGAATGGCACTTAGCCAGATAACATACAGTAGGCCAACTCATATTCTGTTCTTCTGAAATACATTTTTCTTTATATCATAATGTTTCTTTAGATCTGACTAAAATAAATCATGGATTTATTGTGATGGTTTATATTCAATTGATTTATTAGACTTTTTTAACGTGTAGATTTTCCAAAGGCATGCATCAGTGGCTTGCAAGTGTTAAGTTCCTCGGCATACACATCACAGACAAACTGAATTGGTCCACTCACACAGACAGCATCGTGAAGAAGGCGCAGCAGCGCCTCTTCAACCTCAGGAGGCTGAAGAAATTCGGCTTGTCACCAAAAGCACTCACAAACTTCTACAGATGCACAATCGAGAGCATCCTGGCGGGCTGTATCACCGCCTGGTACGGCAACTGCTCCGCCCTCAACCGTAAGGCTCTCCAGAGGGTAGTGAGGTCTGCACAACGTATCACCAGGGGCAAACTACCTGCCCTCCAGGACACCTACACCACCCGATGTTACAGGAAGGCCATAAAGATCATCAAGGACATCAACCACCCGAGCCACTGCCTGTTCACCCCGCTATCATCCAGAAGGCGAGGTCAGTACAGGTGCATCAAAGCTGGGACCGAGAGACTGAAAAACAGCTTCTATCTCAAGGCCATCAGACTGTTAAACAGCCACCACTAACATTGAGTGGCTGCAGCCAACACACTGACACTGACTCAACTCCAGCCACTTTAATAATGGGAATTGATGGGAAATGATGTAAATATATCACTAGCCACTTTAAACAATGCTACCTTATATAATGTTACTTACCCTACATTATGAATCTCATATGCATACGTATATACTGTACTCTATCATCGACTGCATCCTTATGTAATACATGTATCACTAGCCACTTTAACTATGCCACTTTGTTTACATACTCATCTCATATGTATATACTGTACTCGATACCATCTACTGTATCTTGCCTATGCTGCTCTGTACCATCACTCATTCATATATCCTTATGTACATATTCTTTATCCCCTTACACTGTGTATAAGACAGTAGTTTAGGAATTGTTAGTTAGATTACTTGTTGGTTATTACTGCATTGTCGGAACTAGAAGCACAAGCATTTCGCTACACTCGCATTAACATCTGCTAACCATGTGTATGTGACAAATAAAATTTGATTTGATTTGATTTGTATGGCCTGTATGTGTGGAGGCCTGGAGATGCTAAACATGTTTATGTTAATAATGGTCAATTACTAAGACCAGCTGCTTTTGCATGACAATAACCAGCTGACAAAATTCATTAATCCAGCCAACTTGACACAACTGTGGGAAGCATTGGAAGTCAACATGGGCCAGCGTCCCTGAGGCTTTCTACACCTTGTAAAGTCCATGGCCCCAACAAATTGAGGCTGTTCTGAGGGCAAAAGGTGGTGCAACTCAATATTAGGAAGTTGTTCCAAATGTTTTGTACACTCAGTGTATTAGCCCAGCACATGATACATTTCTGAAATCTTCAGATGTTTCTAAATCACACAAAATTGAATAGAATTGTCTATAATAATGGTGTCCCAGTTTATCTAACCTGCTGTCCATCTACCAAATGTGAACTAAATATTGTTTTGACTCCTGTGAATATGAAATCAACATTTGTTTTTTCATGTGTGATTAGGAAACATTTTGAGAACTTCAGAAATGTGTCATGTGTTGGTTGGGCTAATATGTTGGATAGATGTTGAAAGAGGTTAAAGAAGACAGAAATGCAAAAAGTGTCCCACGAATTCACCCTACTACCTGATTGAGAGGGCTGAGAGCGAATGTGTGTGTGTGTGTGTGTGTGTGTGTGTGTGTGTGTGTGTGTGTGTGTGTGTGTGTGTGTGTGTGTGTGTGTGTGTGTGTGTGTGTGTGTGTGTGTGTGTGTGTGTGTGTGTGTGTGAGGCTGAGGGGCTGAGGGTGTGTTTGTGTTCATGCGAGTGTGAATGTTCTCTTAATGTGCAGCAATCAGTGAGTTCTGTTCCTGAAATAAAGGAAAACACTGTAGGAACATGCAGCATGTCGTTGGCTCATTAAATCAGGCCTGGTGTTTATAATGTAGCTGAGAGGAACACTAAATCACTCTGTTCCCATGAGCGCTGTAAACTAGCAGTCAGCCCTGCCCTGTTACACAGTGTGTACGCGTGTGTGTCTGTCTGTCCAGCCCTGTGTGTGTGCGTTTCATTTTATGTGTGTGTCTGTTACAGACTATTAGAGTGTTGTGTTTGCTCCCCCATGTGTTAATGTGTCTGCTATGGCTGCAGTCATTCCTTCTGGTCTCCTCCAAGGCCTAGCTGCTGCCATGGTTGGACCCCACGCTGCACCAGGATGGTAGACAAGGCCTAGCTGCTGCCATGGTTGGACCCCACACAGCACCAGGATGGTAGACAAGGCCTAGCTGCTGCCATGGTTGGACCCCACACTGCATCAGGATGGTAGACAAGGCCTAGCTGCTGTCATGGTTGGACCCCACACAGCGCCAGGATGGTAGACACAGAGGGTTGTTCTGAGTGGGTTAGTGAGTAACACGCAGACACACACACACACACTCACACACACACCAACGTTCATGGACAAGGGTTTGAACATCTGATTCTGCAGTGAGACTGTGAGAGCTTGTTTACACGCACACACACACACGCACCCACCTGCGCACACGCAAGCACACGCACGCACACACGCATCCACACATGCACACATGCACACAAACACACACAAACATTTCTCTTTTTGTGCTCACATATTGTGCACATACAGTGTTCATCTGACTGGAAAACTTTGGGATATCCATCAGCAAGCAGCACATAGACTGGTGCTGATGTGAACCAACTGGGATAACAGAAGCCAGTGTGGCTGCAGTGTGAATTGTGCCATTGTGCTCTTGCTGATAATGGCTGACTTCTTACATACGTTAAATGCCCCTCTCAAAGACCCCCGAGGCTCTCACACATGGCCTGTTTTTGCATGAACTAAATGCCTCCCATTGAAACAGTCCTAGTCAGCCCAGTTAACATTTATGGAGGTTGTTTAAACAGCCGTGAACTGTGGATTAAGTGGGATCTGGTCTCCACAAGACCTAAAGGATCTCTGTTCTGCAGTTAGAGCCTTGTCTGCGAGGGTTTTTACACACACACACACACACACACACACACACACACATACACACACACACACATATGTGTATCCTCGCATACACACAACTACAAGCTCTCACGGTCTTACGTCAGAATTAGACGTTCACCCATGTTTCTCAAACATCACCTACCATCCCCGTCCATAACGCCCTAGCAAACATCCTCCTTCACAACACCCTAGCAAACATCCTCCTGCACAACGCTCTAGCAAACATCCTCCTTCACAACACCCTAGCAAACATCCTCCTGCACAACGCCCTAGCAAACATCCTCCTGCACAACGCCCTAGCAAACATCCTCCTGCACAACGCCCTAGCAAACATCCTCCTGCACAATGCCCTAGCGAACATCCTCCTGCACAACGCCCTAGCAAACATCCTCCTGCACAACACCCTAGCAAACATCCTCTTGCACAACGCTCTAGCGAACATCCTCCTGCACAACACCCTAGCAAACATCCTCTTGCACAACGCTCTAGCGAACATCCTCCTGCACAACACCCTAGCAAACATCCTCTTGCACAACGCTCTAGCGAACATCCTCCTGCACAACACCCTAGCAAACATCCTCCTGCACAACGCCCTAGCAAACATCCTCCTGCACAACACCCTAGCAAACATCCTCTTGCACAACGCTCTAGCAAACATCCTCTTGCACAACGCCCTAGCAAACATCCTCCTGCACAACGCCCTAGCAAACATCCTCCTGCACAACGCCCTAGCAAACATCCTCCTGCACAACGCCCTAGCAAACATCCTCCTGCACAACGCCCTAGCAAACATCCTCCTGCACAACGCCCTAGAAAACATCCTCCTGCACAACGCCCTAGCAAACATCCTCCTGCACAACGCCCTAGAAAACATCCTCCTGCACAACACCCTAGCAAACATCCTCCTGCACAACGCCCTAGCAAACATCTTCCTGCACAACGCTCTAGCAAACATCTTCCTGCACAACGCCCTAGCAAACATCCTCCTGCACAACGCCCTAGCAAACATCCTCCTGCACAACACCCTAGCAAACACCTTCCTGCACAACGCCCTAGCAAACACCTTCCTGCACAACGCTCTAGCAAACATCTTCCTGCACAACGCTCTAGCAAACATCCTCTTGCACAACGCCCTAGCAAACATCTCCTGCACAACGCCCTAGCAAACATCCTCCTGCACAACGCCCTAGCAAACATCTTCCTGCACAACGCTCTAGCAAACATCCTCCTGCACAATGCCCTAGCGAACATCCTCCTTCACAACGCCCTAGCGAACATCCTCCTGCACAACGCCCTAGAAAACATACTCTTGCACAATTCCCTAGCAAACATCTCCTGCACAATGCCCTAGCAACCATCCTCCTGCACAACGCCCTAGCAAACACCTTCCTGCACAATGCTCTAGCAAACATCCTCCTGCACAACGCCCCAGCAAACATCCTCCTGCACAACGCCCTAGCAAACATCCTCCTGCACAACGCCCTAGCAAACATCCTCCTGCACAACACCCTAGCAAACATCCTCCTGCACAACGCCCTAGCAAACATCCTCCTGCACAACACCCTAGCAAACATCCTCCTGCACAACGCCCTAGCGAACATCCTCCTGCACAACGCCCTAGCAAACATCCTCCTTCACAACGCTCTAGCAAAACTGAAACCTGCTTGAAGATAACAGTGCTCACTGTTGCCCCTAGTGTCCAGTTTTTACGTCATCTTCTAACGTCCTCATGGATCCACGTGAATCGACGTCTAATCCTGACATGACCTGTATGCACACACACGCGCAGGCACATGAGCGCACACACACACACACAGAGCTGTGCAGGAATGCATTCAAGATTTGCAACAGTATACTGCTTCACAAAGTTGGGGTTGGGAACTTGATGTCCTTAAAATGTGGATTATATTTTGACAAAATAGAATCATAACAAATTGAAACTTCAGGGTGAGAGTCCAGACACACTATCTGAGACGTCCCAGACAGTCCATTACAGAATGATCATGTGTGGCCTTTCTCGCTAATCTGGCCTTGCAGCCCAGTAGGGAGAGGAGAGGTCTGTATCTGAATGTTGAGGCTGAAGCTGAGGTAGCAGAGCAGCAGTAAGAGAGATTAATCTCTTTCTCTCTCTCTCTGTCTCTCTCTCTCTCTGTCTCTCTCTCTCTCTCTCTCTCTCTCTCTCTCTCTCTCTCTCTTTCAATTCAATTCAATTCGCTTTATTTGCATGACTTAACAATGTACATATTGCCAAAGCTTATTTTGGATATATACAATATAAAAATAAATAAAAATGAGAATCAAAATTGTCAACGGGACAACAGGAACAACAATAAACAAGGGTCAAAATAACCATACATTCAACAATAACAATAAGCATACAGTAGAGTACATGTGCAGGTTGATTGGTCTCTCAGACTCTGTCCCTCAATTTATGGCAGGCAGCAATGTAGTGCGCTGCCAACCCACAGCTCTCTGCGTCCTCCCCCAATAGGACGAGTAGCCTATCCTCATCAGAGAGGTCTTTGAAACCTTGAATAATTGTTCTCTCTCTCTCTCCCTCTCCCTGTCTCTCTCTCTATGTCTCTCGCTCCCTGTCTCTCTCTCTGCCTCTCTCTCTCTCCTTCTCTCTCTCTCTATGTCTCTCTCTCTCTCTCTCTCTCTCCCTCTCCCTGTCTCTCTCTCTATGTCTCTCGCTCCCTGTCTCTCTCTCTGCCTCTCTCTCTCTCCTTCTCTCTCTCTCTCTCTCTCCCTCTCCCTGTCTCTCTCTCTATGTCTCTCGCTCCCTGTCTCTCTCTCTTCCTCTCTCTCTCTCTCCTTCTCTCTCTCTCCTTCTCTCTCTCTCCCTGTCTCTCTCTCTATGTCTCTCGCTCCCTGTCTCTCTCTCTGCCTCTCTCTCTCTCTGTCTCTCTCTCTGCCTCTCTCTCTGCCTCTCTCTCTCTCTTTCCCTCTCCCTCTCTCTCTCTCTCTCTCTCTGTCTCTCTCTCTATGTCTCTCGCTCCCTGTCTCTCTCTCTGCCTCTCTCTCTCTCCTTCTCTCTCTCTCAGACAGGAAAGTTCTGGGCCACTGTCGTATTGTCTACCTACCGGGCTCTCTCTCCAATATGGGGTTAGCCTCCTTTCTCCACTGTGGTGTTACGTGGCTGGGAGCGCTCAAGGAAACAATGTGAGGTCATCCCACGTGGGGCAACTGTCAGGATCATGGGCTTATTACCTTTAGGTGTTTGTGTTTGTTTTTTTGGTCAAAAGGGAGCACTGCATGGACCTAGAATCACTTAGTGGCAGCGAGGGGGCTTGAATGAAGACAAGGCTATCTATTATTCCCAAACATATTATTGGTGATGGCCATGACTCACTTCATAATGACAATTGAATATAGGCTATAAATTCATGATTTACATACATATTCAATGAAATAACAATGAAACGTGTCGCATGACAATGAATTTGAGGAACACTATATTCAAAACTCTACAAGTAAATCGCCATCATTCAAATAAATTGATATGTGTAATTATCATTACTAGTGTTTGTGTTTGGTATCTACCGTAACATGTACTTAATGATTTGGTTAAATGACAACTAATGCTGTTTTTTGTGGGATTTTGTGTGGTGGGCTAGAGTGTAGGGTGGAGAGTGTGTGTGTGTGTGTGTGTGTGTGTGTGTGTGTGTGTGTGTGTGTGTGTGTGTGTGTGTGTGTGTGTGCCCGCCGTAGGGGAGGCGATGGCCCGGCCAGCTGGTCCGTCTGATCCCTCAGTCTGTTGGTAAATTGGTTTTAGTGGCAGGCAGTGCTAATAAAGCTGATTATCTTTACGGCTCAAGACTCACTAACCCTGACACTCAGGCAGCTGGGGCCCTAGCTCGCACACCACATACCCACTCCTCCAGCCCTCCCTCCCCTGCGCTCCCTCCCCCACACTCCCTCGCTAGCCTCCATCTCTACCGCTCCGTATTTGCTCCTGCACTTGCAATACTTCTTTCCACCCTCTCCCTTCCGCTTCTGCACTCCCACTCTCCATGCTCAATCCCTCATTAGCCTCCTTCCCTAACGCCACATACTCGCTCCTGCACTCCCTCCTGCACCCTCTTGCTCCCTTTTCCAGCCCGTCCTCCCTCCCTCCCTGCGCACCCTCCCTCCCATCCTCTCCCCTTCCCTCTTCCGCGTTCCCACCATCCATCCCACCCTCCATTCCATTTTCCCACCCGCCCTCCTGCCAGCCGTACCTCCCTTCGCTCCCTCCCTCTCCCCCTTCCCACTCCTGCAGTCACTCCAAGCAGCTGCCACTAAGCCCACTGTGCTGTGGCAACTCCCCTTCCTCCCCCATACCCCCCCATCCCCAAAATTACACCCCCCACATACAAACTTTAATTTAAAGATGCACAGAAATGCAGTCATCAGAAATGAGCAAGGAACTTCTATGCCACCAAAAGGAACATAAAATTCGACATACCAATTAGGATCTGGCTAAAAATACTTGAATCAGTTATAGAACCCATTGCCCTTTATACTTGTGAGGTTTGTGGTTCGCTCATCAACCAAGAATTCACAAAATGGGACAAACACCAAATTGAGACTCTGCATGCAGAATTCTGCAAAAAATATATTTTATGTACAACGTAAAACACCTAATAATGCATGCAGAAAAGAATTAGGCCGATACCCGATAATGATCACAATCCAGAAAATAGTTGTTAACTTCTACAATCACCTAAAAGGAAGCAATTCACAAACCTTCCATGACAAAGCCATCACCTACAGAGAGACTAACCTGGAGAGGAGTCCCCTAAGCAAGCTGTTCCTGGGGCGCTGTTCACAAATACAAACAGACCCCACAGAGCCCAGGACAGCAACACAATTAGACCCAACCAAATCATGAGAAAACAAAAAGATAATTACTCAACAAATTGGAAGGAATTAACCAACAAACTGAGCAAACTAGAATTCTGTTTGGCCCAAAACAGAGAGTACACAGTAGCAGAATACCTCACCACTGTGACTGACCCAAACTTAAGGACAACTTTGACTATTTACAGACCATTGAGAAAGGCTGCCGTAGGCAGACCTGGGCTGCACTTCCTAACCTCCTGCCAAATGTATGACCATATTAGAGACACATATTTCCCTCAGATTACACAGATCCACAAAGAATTTGAAAACAAATCCAATTTTGATAAACTCCTATATCTATTAGGTGAAATTCCAGTGTGCCATCACAGCAGCAATATTTATTACCTGTTGCCTCAAGAAAAGGGCAACCAGTGAAGAACAAACATCATTGTAAATACAACCCATATTTATGTTTATTTATTTTCCCTTGTGTACTTTAACTATTTGCACATCGTTACCACACTGTATATAAACATAATATGACATTTGAAATTTCTTTTTTTCTTTTGAAATTTCTGTGTGTGTATTGTTTACTGTTCATTTGTATTGTTTATTTCACTTTGTTTATTATCTACTTAACTTGCTTTGGCAATGTTAACATGTGTTTCCCATGCCACTAAAGTCCTTGAATTGAATTGACAGAGAGAGACAGAGAGAAACAGAGACAGAGAGACAGACACAGGTAGAAAAGAAGGAAGAAAGTTAGTCTGTGTAAATATGAATATTCATTTATGTATGATTCTCTGCTCAGAGGGGAGTGTGGGGTGAGCAGTGGGGCCAGTGAGGTTAGACCACTGAGGTCTCTCTCTCTCCTGAAGAATAGCGGGACACTGGAAGCAGGCAGGAGAGCCTTTAGACCATGTCACAACACAAACGTTCTCCACGGTAAACTGGTGCTCCAACTCAGTATAAAGCACAGGGACCACTCATTGTGCTAATGGCTCTCTTCAACAAGTTACATGTGAGGGTGTTGAGATTCAGTCGTGCAGAAGACACATTCTGATGTAGCAGTTGGATAACTACAATTGTATTTTATTTGCTGAATTAGGGTCTTGTATTTTGTTTCTGTGTCCTGATGTGTGTTCTTAATGTGATACATTACAGTAATTAAATCATGAGCCATGTTTATCTTTAAAATCTCTTTAATTTTGGATGAAGAATATTCAAGTTATTTCCAATGGGTTTTTTTTCTTGTTGAAGTGTAAGTAGGCAATAGCCAGGGTGTCTTTGCATCTCTGGCTCAGTGTCTGTTCTCGTGGGATTTGCCATTTCTCTGGTTTCTCCCAAAGAGCTACAGTGATTTGGCTTGGGGGGCTTCCAGCTCCTTAATCTTAAGGATCAGTCCCCTTTTTTTCAATTTCCGCCTAAAATGACATACCCAAATCTAACTGCCTGTAGCTCAGGACCAGAAGCAAGGATATGCATATTACTGATATCATTTGAAAGGAAACACTTTGAAGTTTGTGGAAATGTGAAATGAATGTAGGAGAATAACACATTAGATATTCCAGGTTAGCTCGCAATTCTGATTTTGGCCACTAGATGGCAACAGTGTATGTGCAAAGTTTTCAACTGATCCAATGAACCATTGTATTTCTGCTCAAAATGTTGCATCAAGACTGCCCAAATGTGCCTAATTGTTTTATTAATACATTTTCACGTTCATAACTGTCATGTTTGTCATAGTGAGGAGACCAGGGCGCAGCGTGATGAGAATACATTCTTCTTTTAATAAAACGAAGAACACTAAAACAAACTAACCAAAACAACAAAACGAACGTGAAGCTGTGAACAACGGGTGCAGACACAGGCAACTACACATAGACAATAACCCACAAACTATCCAAGGCATATGGCTACCTAAATATGGTCCCCAATCAGAGACAACAATAAACAGCTGTCTCTGATTGAGAACCAATCTAGGCAACAATAGACATAAAAACACCTAGACTGGAAAAACCCCATAAACATACAAAAACCCTAGACAGGACAAAAACACAGGTCACACCCTGACCTAAACAAAATCATAAAGAAAACAAATATAACTAAGGTCAGGGCGTGACAGTACCCCCCCCCCCCCCCAAAGGTGCGGATTCCCGGCCGCAAACCTAAACCTATATGAAATGGTCTGGGTGGGCATCTAACCTCGGTGGCGGCTCTGGTTCTGGACGCCGCCCCCCTTCTTTACTCCGAGTCCGCTCTTGTAGCACCGACCCATGGATCATCGTCGGAGGCTCTGGACTGCAGATCTTCGTGGGGACCCTCGCTGCGTGGATCATCACTGAATGTTCTGGACTGGGGACCGTCGCTGTAGACCCCGGGCTGGGGACTGTCGCTGGATACCCCAGGCTGGGGCCCGTCGTTGGAGGTTCCTGGCTGTGGCCCGTCGTTGGAGGCTCCAGGCTGGGGACCGTCGTTTGAGGTTCCGGACTGTGGCCCGTCGTTGGAGGTTGGAGGTCTGTGTACTGTCGCCGGTCGCTCTGGACTGGGTACTGTCGCCGGAAGCTCTGGACTGCCGAGGCGGTGCGTGGTGCCGGCACTGGTGGTACCGGGCTGGGGACACGCATCTCAGGGCGAATGCGAGGAGCAGGAACAGGGCGTACTGGACTGCCTGGAGCCGCACTGGAAGCCTGGTGCGTGGTGCCGGCACTGGTGGTACTGGGCTGGTGACACGCACCTCAGGGCGAGTGCGGGGAGTAGGAATAGGGCGTACTGGACTGCCGAGGTGCACTGTAGGCCTGGTGTGTGGTGCCGGCACTGGTGGTACCGGGCTGGGGACACGCACCTCAGGGCGAGTGCGAGGAGCAGGAACAGGGCGTACTGGACCCTGGAGGCGCACTGGAGGCCTGGTGAGTGGTGTTGGCACTGGTGGTACTGGGCTGGTGACACACACCTCAGGGTGAATGCGGGGAGGAGGCACAGTATACACTGGACCTTGGAGACTCATTGGAGATCCAGAACATAGAGCTGGCTCAATACGTCCTGGCTGGATGCCCAATCTAGCCCGGCAAATGAGAGGAGCTGGAATAGAGCGCACCGGGCTAGAAAAGTGCACTGGAGACACTGTGCGTATCTCTGCATAACACGGTGCCTGACCAGTTACACGCTCCCCACGGTAAGCACACCAGTTACACGCTCCCCACGGTAAGCACGAGGAGTTGGCTCAGGTCTCCTACCTGACTCAGCCAATCTCCTCGTGTGCCCCCCCAAAAACTATCTTGGAGCTGCCTTTCGGGCTTCCGTGCTAGCCGTGTACCTTCATATCGTCGCTGTTCCTCTATTCTCCTGTATTTCTCCTCGTAGTATCGCCGTTCCGCTTTCGCTGCCTCTAATTCCTTCATAGGACGGTGATACTCTCCCAGCTGTGTCCAGGGTCCTCCTCCTAGGTTCATTTCCCCATTAATCGCTGTTCCTCCTTTTCACGCTGCTTGGTCCTGGTTTGGTGGGTTATTCTGTCACGTTCGTCATAGTGAGGAGACCAAGGCGCAGCGTGATGAGAATAAATTCTTCTTTTAATAAACGAAGAACACTAAAACAACCGTGCCCTTATGAACAATGAGTGCAGACACAGGCAACTCCACATAGACAATAACCCACAAACTGTCCAAGGCATATGGCTACCTAAATATGTTCCCCAATCAGAGACAACGATAAACAGCTATAAACAGACATAAAAACACCTAGACTGGAAAACCCCCATAAACATACAAAAACCCTAGACAGGACAAAACACATATATCACCCTCGTCACACCCTGACCTAACCAAAATAATAAAGAAAACAAAGATAACTAAGGTCAGGGCATGACAATAACTGTGTACTCTCCTCAAACAATAGCATGGTATTCTTTCACTGTAATAGCTTCTGTAAATTGGACAGTGTAGTTAGATTAGCAATAATTTGTGAATAATTGAAGCGTTCTGCCATTATCAGCTATGTCTATGTCCTGGGAAATGTTCTTGTTACTTACAACCTCATGCTAATCACATTAGCCTACGTTAGATCAACTGTCCCGTGCGGGGGGGACACCTATCGTGTAGAGGTTAAAGAGACTCTTTCACGGTAATCTTACTGTGATGGTTTCTGTCAGGGTTTCAGTGTAAATGCAACGTAACTTTGGCTGACTCTTCCAGATACTCTACGGTATATGGAATGCCCTTCAGGTCCAGCTTTCTCAACACGTTGGGTTGAATTCTTAGTTCCCACTAAACATTTGGTCCTCTGTCTTTTTTGGGTGTTTTCTTTGGTGCAGTTCAGACCAGCTTTGATTTCAACATCCACAGATGTAGATTTTTGGTCCGTACTGTACTTTACTCTACTGTACTGTACTTTACTGTACTCTACTGTATTCTGTACTGGACCGTACTGTACTGTAATATACTGAATAAAACTCTACTGTCCTGTATGATACCATAACGTACCGTATTGTACTGTACTACTCTTCTGTGTTCTACTGTGCTCTACTGTACTAAACTGTGCCGTACTGTACTGGGATGTTCAAATTTGTGAAACATAGCCTAGACGTCTATGATTCATTAGAATAAAACCTGCAGAGCTCATTTGAATAATACCCAGCATGCTTTGCCAGTGTTTGTTTATACATTTACATTTTGGTCATTCAGCAAACACTCTTATCCATATTGACCGACAGTCAGTGCATTCAACTGTAACCGTTACTCAGAATGTTAATGTAGTTGGTGGTCTGTTGGTTTATTCTGTATGCTAGTCTCCTTGAACATCATTGCTGCCAGTTTTAAAGCTTTTGAAGAAGCCAACAGAAGTGGATGTGATAGAAATAGAAATAATACATTTTTTGTTCCAGTCTTCAGTTGGCTCCTCTTTTATTAAGAGGTGTGAACAATTATTATTGTGATATAATGCTTACTTACTGTAATTGAGAATGTATAGCAACTGACATTTGCCCATAGAATCAATGACCAAAAAATATGTATTTTCAACATCTGGAAATTACATATTTTCAATGTTTGGAAAATAGGTATTTTCAATGTCTGGAAAATACATATTTTCACCTTTCATTCAGCACCTGAAATGCACGTGACATCAACTTCTGAAAAGACATCCAAAAAATATATTTTCAACATAATTTTGCTTACTGGGTTTGTTACGGATTTCTCTGTAAAATACTTTATAAAATATCTCCAAGACACCAAAACTCACCAAGACATTGGCACCAGGCAGCAGACTACTGGCATGAATTCTCTCCCAGTCACAGGCAGAGACTTGTGTTACCATAAATTGTGCTTCTTCTGCTTCCCATTCCTGCCTAAAGCCCATGCAACATATGACCCAGGAAAGGAACATGGTACTTGTTTATGGAATTTGGAATGGCTGCATCACAATTGGTTTACTTCCTGAAAGCAGTTGAAATGTATCCGTTGCCTTTGAAGTTGTGTCCTGGTTCCTGGCAGTTCCTCTCTGTTTAAGTGTATTGGGGTAGCTGACTAGCCTTAAGCAGTGAACAGTCCCAGCTGTGGCCCATACTTGCCCTGTCCGTACTCTGTACTGGCCACTCCTGCCTGGCAGTCACCCTGATTATACTGTAAACGGGGGAAAGAGAGTTAAAGCATGCAGTCACACAAGCTTGGACAGATATTGCCTTTAATATGTTGGGTGCTGCATGCCTCTCACTGAATTATGGTTTAACACTAGCAGCACTCAGGGATGGGCAACATTTTCAAATGAAATTGTTAAAGACAGATACAAAATACCATAAAGATAAATGAATGTATCAACATAAACTATTGAATTAAAATGCATGTATTTTGTATTTTAAATTACAGTAGCCAGCCTGAACAACTCTGGATAATAATGTCTGCTAAATTACCAAAATGTAAATGTATATGTGAAAATGAACATACCAAAATGAATTGCAAAGCACAGTGGGTATTATTATTGGCCTTGTTTCAAGGGCAGAGCTCATCATTTGCAATTGTTTATTTTTTAAATACACATTTCCATTTAGATCACTTAGCAGACACTCTTATCACACCTGATATCAGACATCTGATACCAATGTACTGTGAAAGGGGGTCACAAAATGTGAACCGCTATAAAAATGATTATAAGGGCACAAGGCGAGACCCAAATGCAGACACAGCAGGCAGATGGTTGACCTCCGATATTTAATATAACAAAAGGGGTAGGCAAAATGCAGGTCGGGGACAGGTGAGAGTTCATAAACCAGATCAGAGTCCAAACAGTACCAAGTGAGATCAGGCTCGAGATCAAGGCAGGCTGGTCAGGCAGACGGGTTTGGAATCAGGACAGACAAGGTTCAAAACCAGGAGTGCTAAGAAAAAATAGAGACTGGGAAAAAGGAGCTAGGAAAAACTCTGGTTGACTTGACAAAATAAGACAAACTGGCACAGAGAGACAGGAAACACAGGGATAAATACACCAGGAATAATAAGCGACACCTCGAGGGGGGTGGAGACAAGCACAAGGACAGGTGAAACAGATCAGGGCGTGACAATGATATAGAAAAGTATTTTGTATTTTGAAAATAACAAATACACAATACATTGGAGTGTAATTCAGCCCAGTGTAATTAAAAATAATTCAAATACGTTTTTCAAATACATGTAATACTGAAATACTGCCCATCTCTGTCAACACTGATAGTTGAAAATATAGATGACAAGCTGGCAAGTATTGATTTGTTTTCTCAGAGGTAGTTGCAAGTGAAATCCCATGGAAAATGTTATTATTCACTGTTTCCTGTTTTCTTGTAATCAGCTCGAGCAAAAAGTATCCAAAAGATAGTAACCAAGCACCAATAGGGAGAGAGAGGCGGCCAGGGCTGTCTGTTGCGTTAGGGAGTAACGTTACGGTGTGGATGCTTCAAGGTCTTCAGTTTCCCAGCCCACTCTCTGATTCTATGACCTGCAGAAGGACAGCTTCTCTCTGGACTATACAGCTACACATACAGTATATTGAGCTATACCAGCCAGCACAAACAATGATTCTTATGTTACATTTGATATACCTATTACATAATATTAGACAATGCTTTAGAAAATGAAAGAAGTTGAAACGAAATAGTTGCAGTCTCAAACCTGTAAAGTACAGCTTAATCCTGGGTATATTATATATTGCATAATGTTATATTGTTTTTTTAAATAAAACAAGTTTAGATTAATAGTAACACTGTCCTTGGACACAACAATGGTTATCTACAAGCTATAGATTAGGAGCACATTGCATACCCAGTCTTTGGGGCTATACAGTAGCATTTTCCTGCTCTGGCACATGATTGTGGAGGCAGTAAGTGGCAAGAGTTGATAAATGTCATTTTTATCTTATAAGCTATAGGACAAGTCACTCACACAGGTTTTATTTCAGGCTCAAGAGTTATCAGTTTCCGTTATCAGGGATTGTGAATGTAAATATGTACATATGTCCAGTACAAGGCTTGACTAACGTTATATGATAAAGTAGTTTCACATGTGAGTTCTAAGTTAACCAAAGATAGTCTACCTATGGAATGTGTAGCCTAAATAAGTATCATTAGACAACTATACTATACTTTAGGCCTTTGGCAAAAACATTAACCGTCACATAACTGTACAGCTGAGTCAGCCTTTGAGACGGACATAATCACAGCATTGGGATTTGAAGCCTGAAATAGCTGTTTCCTTTTGGCAATTTTATCCCCTCTGCCCAAGGACTCAGTCTGAGTATAGTCTGTAGGCTGTGTTGACCAAGAGTGAGGTCAACAATTCACTTCTGGAATCGTTTTGAGGAATATTTTCTGAGTGGTAACATTACCAAGATTTACGAGGGATGTTGTGTGTGTCTGCACTTCTGAGCATTCCGTCCTGATATTAAGCAGATTTATTTTTATAGTCTAACTCATAAACAACAGCTTTAAAATCCTTCTGCTGTTATTCAGCCTGGCAGTGGCAGCACACTAAAAGTTAACATTTAGGACCATGCAATTTATAAGCAGATTTTTTTTTTTATAATTCTTGGACTTTCATGATATCATCAGTACTAGTTCGGTAACTTTGAATAACAGGTATTTGAATAAACAGTGCTTTGCAACTAGCTGTTTTAACGGTGGAAAAAAACAGGCTTTGGCCTTCATGTTTTTTATAGCTGCCGGGCGGGCTGATCCCAAATCCCTGGGTTCCAAAGCCAACTGAGCTGTGCACAATCCCCCTCCCACCCCCCAACCCTTCCATAGGGGCACTCACAATAGGCCCTCATTTGTGCTATCTCCTTTTAAATGCCAATAAAAGGTTTTACATTTCCTCACAAGGCAGTAAAATTTAGCTGACTGCTGTGTCTTCCCCTCTACACCGCCACTAACTTAACCAGAACCTCCCCTTGCTACCTGTCAAGTTCGCTTTTGCTTTTTTTAATGTCTGCTGCTTTACCAGCTCAGGTTTTGGACTCCTCAGTATCTCCAGTATCATCTAAACCTGTAGGTAGTAAACTCAAACCCAGAGCTGGAGAGAAAGGCTTTGGGTGTTTTGTTTATTTTCTCGGCTTGCCTTTTGGCACACTGAGGATTCTTTTTTTACATGAGAGAAGGGTGCCAGGCCTTAGATATTTCACAGCTTCGGGGCCATTTGTGCTGCACTGGTTGTTTTGTGTGGAGTGTGCTCCCTCCCTGGCTGCCTGCGGCAGTCTTGCACGCTATGCCTCTGTTCCCAGTCCAATCACAAATGGAGCGCCCTCATGACAGCCAACCTTGCCAATTCTGCCATGCAGCAGCCCATTTCATACCCATGACCAACTGCTGGGGGGTAGACCAGGACAGGACTACAATATCCCGCTCTCTCCCTAGGCTTATACTGCTGCTCTTTAGCCCTAGTATCTACAATACCTGTCTTTTCCACTCTCTTACTAGGCTTCACTTCTCTTTCTGCTGTTCTGTTCATATGCCCCCATCTTAGTCTCACTAGCCCAATACAGTCTCAGTCCTCACAAACTCACATAGGCCTTTACTCCTACTCTTTACAATAATACCCTGTACCTAATGGCCCTAACATCACAACACCTGTACACAGGCTGGGGTAGGGTGGGGATATACTAAAAAAGAGTGTTGGAGGATTATTTCTCCTCAGGATGGTCCCAAAGAATCGCTCCTGTCATGACAAGGTCAGGTTACATGGTTGACCTCTGACCCAACAGTGAGGTGACTGAGGCTGGCTTCTAGAAGCTTCCAGAGGTGAGGATGTCTGAGGATCCTGAGGACCAGTTCAGTGTCTGTCATGCTTACCCTATAGATAAACATAAACACAAACCCTATAAATAATCATAAGCCATGTGCATGAAGAGCACTCTGGGCCTTAAAGCCATTTAACCCCAGACACCATCTCAGAAAAAGTGCAAAAAGAGGCACTTAGGCTGTGTTCACACAGGCAGCCTGTTCTGATCTTCTGATCTGCAATTTCAGATTAAGATCATTTTATTGATCTTAACCGGAAGTTTGCGAATTCAAAACCCCCGAGCTGACAAGGTACAAATCTGTCGTTCTGCCCCTGAACAGGCAGTTAACCCACTGTTCCTAGGCCGTCATTGAAAATAAGAATTTGTTCTTAACTGACTTGCCTGGTTAAATAAAGGTAAAATAAAACAATTATAGGTCAATTGCACACAAGGTACAACCAAAATGGGATTGTCGATTTGAACCCAACCTCTCCGAAAGACACATGCATACACATTTTACATTTGAATTTACAAACACATACAGCTTTTGGAGAGAGGCGTGTGGAGCTGCCATACTAGGCACTCTGGGAACTGTTGTTGTGGGGGGTTTAGAGCCTTGCTCAAGAGCAAAACAGCATGAAATGGCATCTAGGATTTTATACCAACAACCCTCCAATTACAAGCTCACTTCCCGACAGACCACGGATTCAAATTGGCAACCCTCCGGTTGCTGGCTCGCCTCTCCAACAAACAAGTCTACCTGCCACCCCACAATGATCCTGAGTCACATTTCGGCGTGTTAGCAATAACGCATGTTATGGTGTGCATTAAGAATTACCGCACACTTCTTACCTCATGTTAGGGTGTGCATTAAGAATTACCGCACACTTCTTACCTCATGTTAGGGTGTGCATTAAGAATTACCGCACACTTCTTACCTCATGTTAGGGTGTGCATTAAGAATTACCGCACACTTCTTACCTCATGTTAGGGTGTGCATTAAGAATTACCGCACACTTCTTACCTCATGTTAGGTGTGCATTAAGAATTACCGCACACTTCTTACCTCATGTTAGGGTGTGCATTAAGAATTACCGCACACTTCTTAGTTAGGTGTGCATTAAGAATTACCGCACACTTCTTACCTCATGTTATGGTGTGCATTAAGAATTACCGCACACTTCTTACCTCATGTTAGGTGTGCATTAAGAATTACATTACCTCATGTTAGGGTGTGCATTAAGAATTACCGCACACTTCTTACCTCATGTTATGGTGTGCATTAAGAATTACCGCACACTTCTTACCTCATGTTATGGTGTGCATTAAGAATTACCGCACACTTCTTACCTCATGTTAGGGTGTGCATTAAGAATTACCGCACACTTCTTACCTCATGTTATGGTGTGCATTAAGAATTAACACACACTTCTTACCTCATGTTAGGAGGCACTAAGGCACTATGGCCTAGACCAGGCCTGGGGAATTATTTTCCATGGAGGACCACATTAGAATATATTTTTGCCATCACAAGCCAGAATCATTTAACAGGATTATACATTATAAATCACGTCCAGATTAGCTACTTATTTGACATTTTCAACATGCACAGAAATAAACTACATCTATGTTCTCCTTTTGGAAGGTATTTTCATAATTAAACATGCAATGAACTACACAGAGGGAAAAGTACACTGTGCATCCAGCACCATGGACAGAACATAACAGGTATGCACAAAAACACAAGAAAGAGAGAGAGCTCAACATTACATTTGAACTACTTAGTCAGTGTGAGGAGTGAAGTCTCTGATAGGCATTGACTAGAGCAGTGAAGTCAGGTATAGTTTCTGATGTCGCTATGCGCAGGATTACTGAGAGGTGAGAGTCAGTAAGAGATGATCTGTGCCTTGACTTGTTATATTTCATCACTGAACATGTTCACCTTCATAGGTTGACCCAAACAGTACAAACATCTTCTGAGCACGACGTCTAATCTTGGGAAGGTTTTTTCATCGAGAGATGCTGTAACGAGTGCGCTGAGAGTCGGGAAGCAAGTTCAGGAAGTGAATGTTTGAATAAATAAAATAAACACAAAACACGCACCGACATGAATACCTAGTCAATTACACCTGAGGAAAGAACCAATGGGAGTGACAGATATAGGGAAGGTGATGGAGTCCTGGTGAGTATCATGAGGCGCAGGTGCGCGAGACGATGGTGACAGGTGTGTGGGATAATCAGCAGCCTGATAACCTAGAGGCTGGAGAGGGAGTATACATGACAGTACCCCCTCCCCGACGCGTGGCTCCAGTCGCAGAACGTCAACAAAGGGGACGAACCCAGAGATCAGGAGCGGACCGATCACCCCTGCTGATGTGCGAGAACCTGTCACGCCAGCAGAGGCATGTAAACCTGTTGAGTCAGCTGGGGGGCAGGAACCTGCCAGATCGGTTGAGGCATGGGAGCCTGGCGATCTGGCTGAGGCATGAGAACCTGACGAGCCGGTGGAAGCAGGGGAGCCTGGCGATCCGGCTGAGGCATGAGAACCTGACGAGCCGGTGGAAGCAAGGGAGCCTGGCGATCCGGTGGAGGCATGAAAGCCCAACGAGCCGACTGAGCCTGGCGAGCCGGCTGAGGCAGGGAAGCCTGGCAATCTGGTTGAGGCATGAGAGCCTGTAGCAGTTCCCGGACCCAACGTCATTAATCTGACACATAAAATAAAAAAACTCCCTGATGCTTCCCTTAGGTGAGGTGTTATTCTGTAATGAGTTGGGAAGCAAGTTCAAGGAGTGAGTGTTTTAATATATAAAAGAAACAATGAACACCAAACACAAACAATGCACCAACATGAAAACAGAGTCGTTAACACCTGAGGAATGAACCAAGGGGAGGGACAGATATAAAGGAGGTGATGGAGTCCAGGTGAGTGTCATGAGGTGCAGGTGCGCGAGACAATGGTGACAGGTGTGTGGGATAATCAGCAGCCTGATGACCTAGAGTCCGGAGAGGGAGTATATGTGACAGATGCATAGAACCTCGTCAGTGACTGTTACGTTCCCCAGTTTATGTGTTGTAGTTTGTGTATTTGCATGTGTTTATTTTAGGAAATGGCTTCCTGAAATCCCTCAAGCAGCTGATTGGTCGACTCCATGGCTAATTGGAGAGCTGACCCCACCCCCTTGTCAAGACGCAGCTGTCTCACATTCTGCCTGTTGTCATTCTTTCTTGCACCTACAGTCCATACCTTTTTCACTTCACGGAGAGTTTAGTTGTAGCAGGGTGTTGCGTTCCCTCTTCATAGAGGCGTGCATAACATAATGGGGGGCTCATCCGGGATTTTTCCATTAAACCCACCGAACCCTGCTGCTCTGAGCTCTCTGTGGTTAGTGATTGAGGTGTGATGGTAGGTTGTGAGTTTGGATGACTTGTTTAGTTAGTGTGTTCAGGAGACTGCATTGTATAAGATGGCTGCCTCAGTTTTTTGAAGCGCCCTCTATTGATTGTTTGGTGAGGTTTCGTAAAGTAGATCTTATAGCTATAGCTAACCATTATGGATTTGTTGTCCCTGAGAAAGCCCTAAAGGCTGAGCTTTTGGTGCTAGTCAGGGAGGGTTTAGTGAGAGAACGGATTCTCTCATTGCAAGGAGAGGAGATGGTAGACCATCTGATGCCAAGTCGGAGGACAGGGCGGAGGAAGGGGTTCCTCGTACGCCTTTTACATTGCCCCGATTTGATCCTTTATCTTCTGCTTCGGGTCGTTCAGATGGGACTGCTAGGCTGAAGGTGAGGCTGGCTCGGTTAGAAATGGAGCAAAAAGATAAAGAGAGACAGATGAATTTTGAACTTGTAATTAGGAAAATAGAAGCTGACAAGGAGGTGAGGATCCGACAACTGGAGCTAGACGCTGCCTCCAGTGCGACTCCACAAGCTGCTCATCATCAAGCCCACTTCGATGTGAGTAAAAACATAGCTTTAGTCACTCCATTCCGAGATTCGGAAGTTGATTCTTATTTCTCTGCGTTTGAGCGTGTGGCCACTGTGCTGCATTGGCCACTTGAGGTTTGGCCGCTCCTGTTACAATGTAAATTGTCTGGGAAAGCCCAGGAAGTAGTAGCTGCTCTCTCCCTGGAAGACAGTTTACACTACGATACAGTTAAAACTACCGTGTTGCGGGCTTATGAGTTGGTGCCTGAAGCTTATAGGCAGCTAACACCTTTGCTGATATTCGGGAGTTGGTGCTGTTGGAGGACTTTAAAAGCAACCTCCCAGATAGAATTGTAGTTCATTTAAATGAACAGAAAGTGGCGACATTGGCCCAAGCAGCAGTGTTGGCAGATGAGTACGCTTTGACACACAAGACTGTCTTTGATGCACCACGTTTTGAAGGCCGGACGATTACGTCATCAGTTCCTCGTTCAGGTCGCTTTTCCTCTAACAACCCTAAGCCTTTTCATGAAATCCGTGAATGTTTTTACTGTCACCAAAAGGGTCACATGATTGCGGACTGCCCAGTTTTGAAAAATAAACCGCAACAGTCCCAGTCACCGTCCCCAAAAATGAAAAGTTTGGGTTTAGTCAAGTCTTTGGCTCGTCCCTTGGATCGAGTTATTGATTCAGCATTTGAGAAACCGGATCCTGTCTATGCTCCGTTTATCTCTGCCGGTTGTGTTTCCTTAACAGGAGAACAAGCTGATCAAAAGCCCAGACAAGTCCTACGAGACAACGGGGCGGCGCAGTCAGTTATTGTTACTGATGCTTTACCCTGGTCTCCTGAAACCTATTGTGGCTCGCATGTCATATTACAGGGGATAGAGAGACAAACCGTACCTGTACCATTACACTGGGTCCACTTAGTGTCAGACTTGGTATCAGGACGTTTCCGTGTTGGTGTAGTGTCTACACTGCCAGTATCAGGAGTCAAATTGCTACTAGGGAATGATATTGCTGGTGGTAATGTCACTCCTGTGTTAGAGGTAGTAGACAACCCAGAAATCAGAACTACAGATGAGAAATTGGTTCAAGCATTTCCACATGTTTTTCCTGCTTGTGTGTTAACGAGGGCACAATCTCGCAAGCTAGGAGATGTGGTGGATTTGGCTAGTTCCATTTTTGAGAACGTTGAGGTAGAAGACAATGCCCCGAGTATGCCTTCTGCAATGCCGACAGTTTTTACCCCCGTAAAAACTAAGGCAGGGGAAAACGAAATCGCGCCCCAATTACATGACATTCTTTTGTCTGTCACCCCCGAGAAGGTGATTGAATGTCAAAAAGAAGACACCAGTCTTCGCAAGTGTTTTGCTTCGGTAATTTCCATTGAGGAAGCTAAAACTAGAGAGACCGCCTACTTTATGGAAGCAGGAGTTTTGATGCGGAAATGGGCATCTCATGACACCATTAATGACTGGAGTGAAGTGTGTCAAGTGGTTGTTCCTACACTGTTCCGACAGCAGGTGCTGTCACTCGCCCATGACCAGGCGTGGTCTGGACATTTGGGGATCACAAAGAATTATAACCGGGTCCTTCATCATTTCTTCTGGCCAGGTTTGAAGTCTGACGTGGTCCAATTTTGTAAAACATGTCACATATGTCAACTCACTGGGAAAGTGAATCAAACAGTTCCACGAGCGCCGCTCTGCCCGATTCCTGTGGTGGGGGAACCGTTTGAAAGAGTGATAATTGATTGTGTAGGTCCATTGCCGAAAACCAGGTCAGGTAACCAGTTCCTACTAACATAATGTACAGATAGCTTATGTGAAGGGCTCGGCGAATGTAGTTGCTGACTCTCTATCACGGGTTTACTAACTGGGGATGCGTTGGCTTTTGTTATTGCAAAACTAGGTTTGCAATTTTTGTGGTGGGCGTGTTACGTTCCCCAGTTTATGTGTTGTAGTTTGTGTATTTGCATGTGTTTATTTTAGGAAATGGCTTCCTGAAATCCCTCAAGCAGCTGATTGGTCGACTCATGGCTAATTGGAGAGCTGACCCCACCCCCTCGTCAAGACGCAGCTGTCTCCAATTACCCATTCATTCTGAAGCTATATAAATGCCAGTGTTCTGTTCAGGAGAGAGAGATTTGCTGGGAGATTTTGCTAGAGAGATTTTGCTAGAGAGATTTTGCTAGAGAGATTTTGCTAGAGAGATTTTGCTAGAGATTTTGCTGGGCTGAGAGTTGGTATGTTTTGTGAGTTTGTTGCTCAGATAGATTGTTACACACTAGGTAAGACCTGGGCGGACCACCCCCTTGTATTTTGGTTACCTAAATTAGGTAAGTAGTGGGTAGGCAGGTGAGACAGGAGAGGCTTTGAGATTTACTTTCTTTGCTTTGGTTCCGTCCAGCCCCTTTTCCCCATATTACAGTGTGAATGAATAAAGTCCTGGTAAACGGTACCACATTCTGCCTGTTGTCATTCTTTCTTGCACCTACAGTCCATACCTTTTTCACTTCTCGGAGAGCAGGGTGTTGCGTTCCCTCTTCATAGAGGCGTGCGTAACAGTGACATTGTTTTGAATAGTTCTCCAATCACTGCATCAGACTTAAGATCGATAAGTTCAAGTTGCAGGTCAGTGGAAGCGTTATCCACATTGAAGGTGAAAGGAGAGGAAACCAACAGCATGTCATTTTCACTTTTACACTTTGAAATCCTCAAGACGCGAGAAAAGTCAGTGTTCAAAGCACGCAGCAGCAATGTATACTTCTCCTGCTGGTCATCTGATAGGGAACAGACTAGTAGTGTCGGAAGGTGGGTGAGATGGTTGGCTTCTACTTGGCGGGTCAGGAGGAGTAATTTTGACAAGGCTGTACATCTGATGTGCTAAAAGGCCCTTCCCTTGTAGTTTGGAATTCAGTTCATTCATGAGGGCCATGATGTCCATGGTGAAGGCAAAATCAGCCAACCATTCTTTATATTGCAGTTGAGGAAATCCACATATCTTTCTTTCATTAGCAATCTCCGACTTCAGGTCCCACACCCTTTCAGCACCTTCCCCAAACTCAGCCATCTCACATTTGTATGGTAGGGGAGATCTGCATGACCCGACTCTGTCTCTTCCAACAGTGAGACAAACTGCCTGTGGTTTATAGATTTTCCTCTTATGATGTTTACCAATTTAGTGACTGTATCCACAACATGGCTCATTTTCAGAACACTTTTACAGAGGACCTCCTGATGAATAATGCAATGCAGGAAAATACTTCTCTGATCTGGGTTCAGCTCAGCTGCTTGATCTTGCGTCCTTTTCAAAAACAAAAATCTGGTCAAGTTTAAAAAATGTTTTTTATTTATTTCACCTTTATTTAACCAGGTAGGCCAGTTGAGAACAAGTTCTCATTTACAACTTGACCTGGCCAGGATAAAGCAAAGCAGTGCGACACAAACAACAACACAGAGATACACATGGAATAAACAAATGTACAGTCAATAACACAATAGAAAAAATCTATATTCAGTGTGTGCAAATGGGGTAAGATTAGGGAGTTAAGGCAATAAATAGGCTGTAGTGGTGAAGTAATTACAATTTAGCAATTAAACACCGGGGTGATAGATGTGCAGAAGATGAATGTGCAAGTAGAGATACTGGGGTGCAAAGGAGCAAAAAATATAAACAACATTATGGGGATGAGGTAGTTGGATGGGCTATATACAGACTATGCACAGGTGAAATGATCTGTGAGCTGCTCTGACAGCTGATGTTTAAAATTGGTGAGGGAGATATGAGTCTCCAGCTTCAGTGATTTTTGCAATTCTTTCCAGTCATTGGCAGCAGAGAACTGGAAGGAAAGGCTGCCAAAGGAGGAATTGGCTTTGGGGGTGACCAGTGAAATATACCTAATGGAGCACATGCTAAGGGTTGGTGCTGCTACCAGTGAGCTGAGATAAGGCGGGGCTTTACCTAGCAAAGACTTATAGATGACCTGGAGCCAGTGGGTTTGGCGACGAATATGTAGCGAGGGCCAGCCAACGAGAGCATACAAGTCGCAGTGGTGGGTAGTATATGAGGCTTTGGTGACAAAAAGGATGCCACTGTGATAGACTGCATCCAATTTGCTGAGTAGAGTGTTGGAAGCTATTTTGTAAATGACATCGCCGAAGTCGAGGATCGGTAGGATAGTTAGTTTTACGAGGGCATGTTTGGCAGCATGAGTGTAGGATGCTTTGTTGCGAAGTAGGAAGCCGATTCTAGATTTAATTTTTGGATTGGAGATAATTAATGTGAGTCTGGAAGGAGAGTTTACAGTCTAACCAGACACCTAGATTTTTGTAATTGTCCACATATTCTAAGTCAGAACCGTCTAGAGTAGTGATGCTGGGCAGGTGCGGGCAGAGATCGGTTGAAGAGCATGCATTTAGTTTTACTTGAATTTAAGAGCAGTTGGAGGCCACGGAAGGAGAGTTGTATGGCATTGAAGCTTGTCTGGAGGTTAGTTAACACAGTGTCCAAGAAGGGCCAGAAGTATACAGAATGGTGTCATCTGCGTAGAGGTGGATCAGAGCATCACCAGCAGCAAGAGCGATATCATTGATGTTTACAGAGAAAATAGTCGGCCCGAGAATTGAACCCAGTGGCACCCCCATAGAGACTGCCAGAGGTCCGGACAACAGGCCCTCCCATTTGACACACTGATCTCTGTCTGAGAAGTTGTTGGTGAACCAGGCGAGGAAGTCAACTGAGAAACCAAGGCTGCTGAGTCTGCCAATAAGAATGTGGTGATTGACAGAGTCGAAAGGCTTGGCAAGGTCGATAAATACGGCTGCACAGTAATGTCTTTTATCGATGGCAGTTATGATATTGTTTAGGACCTTAAGCGTGGCTGAGGTGCACCCATGACCAGCTCGGAAACTTGGGATTCAAAATGCTCGGTGATCTGTTTGCAAACTTGGCTTTCGAAGACCTTAGAAAGAGAGATTGAGAGAGGTTGAACAGGCTGGTAATAGGGGTTGGAACAATTTTGGCGGATAATTTTAGAAAGAGATGTTCCAGATGGTCTAGCCCGGCTGATTTTAAGGGGTACAGATTTTGCAACTCTTTCAGAAGATCAGCTATCTGGATTTGGGTGAAGGAGAAATGGGGGAGGTTTGGGCAAGTTGCTGTTGAGGGTGCATGACTGTTGACCAGGGTAGGGTTAGCCAGGTGGAAAGCATGGCCAGCCGTAGAAAAATGCTTATTGAAATTTTCAATTATCGTGGATTTATCGGTGGTGACAGTGTTTCCTAGCCTCAGTGCAGTGGGCAGCTGGGAGGAGGTGCTCTTATTCTCCATGGACTTTACAGTGTCCCAGAACTTTTTGGAGTTTGTGCTACAGGATGCAAATTTCTGTTTGAAAAAAATAGCCTTTGCTTTCCTAACTGCCTGTGTATATTGGTTCCTAAACTTCCCTGAAAAGTTGCATATCGTGGGGGCTAATCGATGCTAATGCAGTACACCACAGGATGTTTTTGTGCTGATCAAGGGCAGTTAGGTCTGGAGTGAACCAAGGGCTATATCTGTTCCTGGTTCTACATTTTTTGAATGGGGTATGCTTATTTAAGATGGTAAGGAAAGCACTTCTAAAGAACAACCAGGCATCCTCTACTGACTGAATGAGGTCAATATCCTTCCAGGATACACAGGCCAGGTTGATTAGAAAGGCCTGCTTGCTGAAGTGTTTTGGGGAGCGTTTGACAGTGATGAGGGCTGGTCATTTGACCGCAGACGCAGGCAATGAGGCAGTGATCGCTGAGATCCTGGTTGAAGACAGCAGAGGTGTATTTAAAGGGCAGGTTGGTCAGGATGATATCTATGTTTACAGATTTTGATAGATATCCACAACTTCGGCCGTGTCACGTGCATCACTGCTCTCATCCAGGGCCAAGGAGAAATAGGTGCAATCCTTTACCTTGTTCCATATTCTGTGCGATGTGTGACATCAAACAACTCTTTCTTGTTGGGGAAAAGTATTGCTGCAGAGTCAATTAAACATTATTTCATGAATTTGCCCTCAGTGAATGGCTTGCTATGTTTAGCAATCTTGTGAGACAGTACATATCTAGCTAGCTCTTGCGTTTCGGTCGTTCACTGAATGCAGTTTTGTCAAAAGTCCTTTCTGCTTTTATAACTGAGAAAAACTCTCTCGATGCACTTTCCCTCTGCTCAGAAGACATATTCCTATGTTTCTCTGCTTCGACTGTAAGTGTCGGGACAAGTTGTAGTCTTTCAAGACAGCGATGTTTTCTTTGCACCCTAAGCACACAGCTTTCCCTGATAAATCAATAAAGAAATATGTCGATGTCCACTCTTGCTGGAACACCCTACATTCTTTGTTTACTTTCCTTTTCTTAGAAATCTTTGAAAAAGATTGTCAGTCACTGTCTGTCCTTGTGCAGTTGTTATTTATACGTGCCTTCAAAATAAATGTCCCACAGGCGGTGGAAGTTAAATCATTACACAAAGGTGAGTATTCATTGGGCTTTTCATTTGAATAACAAATATGTTTTTCAAAACTTTACTATCACAAATTCTTTGTGTGATCTGAGCATTATTCCGCGGGTTGTATTGAATTAGGTCGCAGGCCGCCTACGGCCTCCGGGCCTGCCTTTGTTCAGGCCTGGTCTAGACTATAAAAATAAAACTGCTAAATATCAGGACGGAATGCTAAGAAGTGCAGACACACACAAAATCCCTCGTAAATCTTGGTAATGTTGCCCCTCAGAAAATATTCTCCAAAATTACTCCAGAAGTGACTTGTTGACCTCTCCCGTGGTCAGCACAGCCTATAGACTATACTCCACTATACTCAGACTGAGAGGAGGGAAAACTGACAAAAGGCAACACTTATTTCAGGCGTTATATCACAGAGCTGTAATTTGACTGTCTCGAAAGCTGACTCAGTTGTATAGTTGATGTTTTTGTGAAATGCTGAACAGAGAAATGGTGAGTTGTTGGTATACAACATGATGTAGTTGATACTGTACAGTATGCCTGCTCCCCCTCCCTCTGCTGGTGTGTTGTTGGTATACAACATGATGTAGTTGGTACTGTACAGTATGCCTGCTCCCCCTCCCTCTGCTGGTGTGTTGTTGGTATACAACATGATGTAGTTGATACTGTACAGTATGCCTGCTCCCCCTCCCTCTGCTGGTGTGTTGTTGGTATACAATGTATGATGTAGTTGATACTGTACAGTATGTCTGCTCCCCCTCCCTCTGCTGGTGTGTTGTTGGTATACAACATGATGTAGTTGGTACTGTACAGTATGCCTGCTCCCCCTCCCTCTGCTGGTGTGTTGTTGGTATACAACATGATGTAGTTGGTACAGTACTGTCCCCCTCCCTCTGCTGTGTGTTGTTGGTACAGTATGCCTGCTCCCCCTCCCTCTGCTGGTGTGTTGTTGGTATACAACATGATGTAGTTGATACTGTACAGTATGCCTGCTCCCCCTCCCTCTGCTGGTGTGTTGTTGGTATACAACATGATGTAGTTGATACTGTACAGTATGCCTGCTCCCCCTCCCTCTGCTGGTGTGTTGTTGGTATACTACATGATGTAGTTGATACTGTACAGTATGCCTGCTGGTGTGTTGTTGGTATACAAAATTATGTAGTTGATACTGTACAGTATGCCTGCTCCTCCTCTCTCTGCTGGTGTGTTGTTGGTATACAACATGATGTAGTTGGTACTGTACAGTATGCCAGCTCCTCCTCTCTCTGCCAATGGTGGAATAGTATTCCCAGGTACTGTAGGATATTCCCTCTGTGAAAGCCAGAGGTCATAGGTGAGCTAGCATTGGCTACTCTTTTCAACCTCCCTCAATGGGGGTGTTTCAGTGGCAACAAGATGCTCATATCACATCATATCACAGTGGATAGAGCTTGTTTATTGTTGTCACTGCTGTATGCCTAGGAGGGAGAGAGAGAGTGAGATAGAGAGATTACATGTGTTTAGTAGGGTGAGTTGTGGGTGAATCTGATACAGGTTCAATGGCCTGATCCCAGATCTGTTTTGTGCTGTCTTGCCAACTTCTATGGTCCTTTCATGCCAAACATGACAACATGACAGCAACATTAGGAGTTGGCTATACATTACAAAATACATCTGTGACCAGGCTACAGTTTCAGTATACATTGACATTCTGTCACCCCCTGATCTATTTCACCTGTTCCTGTGATTGTCTCCACCCCCTCCAGGTGTCGCTTATTTTCCCCAGTGTATTTATCCCTGTGTTTCCTGTCTCTCTGTGCCAGTTTGTCTTGTATGTTTAGTCAAGTCAACCAGTGTGGTTTTCCCCGGAGTCCTTTCGCTATTCTCCTTTTTCCAGTCCTCCCGGTTTTGACCCTTGCCTGTTCTGGAATCTGTACCCGCCTTTCTGACCACAAGCCTGTCTGCCACTCTGTACCTCCTGGATTCAATCTCTGGTTTTGACCTCTTGCCTACCCCTTTGGATTATTAAACATTGTAAGGCTCCAACCATCTGCCTCCTGTGTCTGCATCTGGGACTCACCTTGTGCCTTGATACATTCTAGATACTTTCCTAATTTGGCCTGAATTGAATGCCTGAATGGTGGAACTACATTTGAATTGTTTGGAATGGAATATCATTGTCATAAAACAGTGGTAAATTCTGTCAGTGGTTACTTCCCAAATGGCACCCCATTCCCTATTTAGTGCACTACTTTTGACCAGAGCCGGTCAAAAGTAGTGCACTTTATAGGGATTAGGTTGTAATTTGGGACACACCCAGTGTTAGAGGTAGCTGACATGAATGCTCAATGCCCACAGTCCAGTCCATATCCAGTTTCATACCACTGCTCATATAACTTTTATGAAACTCATGCAGCCACAGAGACTTTGGAAAGGTCATACTCTCTTCCACCACAGCCTAGAGATGTAATCTAATACAGTCACATATGGTTCAATGACAAAAGTGCAGTATCTTTCATTATAATTTTGTTGGGGGCACTGTGTGTGTGTGTTTGTGTGGACATGTTTAATGATACTTTTGGGGACCAGAAGTGCCCACAAGAATAGTAAAACCAACAAAAAAAATGTGTTGGTCCCAACAAGGTCAATGCTATTTTTAGGCTTAAGGTTAGAGTTAGTGTTAGGGTTAGAATTAGGTTTAGTGCTAGGGTTAGGTTTTCGGGTTAGGGTAAGGGTATGGGTTAGGGTTAGGGTTAGGGCAGATAGGATTTTGAATGGGATTGAATTGTGTGTCCCCACAAGGTTAATTGCATAAGACTGTGTGTGTGTATGTGTAAAATAACTATTTAATCCTTCCAACGGTAAGGTGAGATGCAGTGTAACTGGTCCCTGTGTCGATACTATTTTCGGTCAGCCTATATGCAACCATCATATATGCAACCAACATATAGCCTACAGACAGAAACTAAAACAGGAAACGCCCGTGCTCAGGTCTGTTCAACGCTGGTCCGACCAATCTCATCTCACTCTTCAAGATTGCTTCGATCACGTGGACTTGGATATGTTCCGGATAGCGTTGAACAACAACATTGATGTATATGCTGATTCTGTGAGCGAGTTAATTATCAAGTGCATCTGTGATGTTGTATCCACGGCGACAATTAAAACCTTCCCCAACCAGAAACCGTGGATTGATGGCATCATTCACACAAAACTGAAAGCACTGCTTTTTAATCAGGGCAAGGCAACCGGAAACATGACCGAATACAAACCGTGTAGCTATTCGCTATACAAGGCAATAAAACAAGCTAAGCGTCAGTATAGAGACAAAGTAGAGTGGCAATTCAACGGATCAGACACGAGAGGTATGTGGCAGGGTCTACAGTCAATCACGGACTACAAAAAGAAAACCAGCCCCGTCGCTGACCACGATGTCTTGCTCCCAGACAAACTAAACAACTTCTTTGAACACTTTGAGAACAATACAGTGCCACCGACACGGCCCGTTACCAAAACCTACGGACTCTCCTTCACCGCAGCCAACGTGAGTAAAACATTTCAACATGTCAACCCTCGCAAGGCTGTCGGCCCAAACGGCATCCCCAGCTGCGTCCTCAGAGCATGAACAGACCAGCTGGCTGGTGTGTTTACGGACATATACAATCAATCCTTATAACAGTCTGCTGTTCCCACATGCTTCAAGAGGGCCACCATTGTTCCTGTTCCCAAGAAAGCTAAGGTAAATGAGCTAAATGACAATCGCCCCATAGCACTCACTTCCGTCATCATGAAGTGCTTTGAGAGATTTGTCAAGGATCATATCACCTCCACCCTACCTGACACCCTAGACCCACTCCAATTTGCTTACCGCCCCAATAGGTCAACAGAAAACATAATCGCAATCACACTGCACACTGCCCTAACCCATCTGGACAAGAGGAATACCTATGTAAGAATGCTGTTCATGGTTCTCAACCCTGCCCTGTGCAACTGGGTCCTGGACTTTCTGACGGGCCACCCCAGGTGGTGAGGGTAGGAAACATCTCCACCCCGCTGATCCTCAACACTGGGGCCCCACAAGGGTGTGTTCTCATCCCTCTCCTGTACTCCCTGTTCACCCATGACTGCGTGGCCATGCACACCTACAACTCAATCATCAAGTTTGCAGACGACACTACAATGGTAGGCTTGCTTACCATCAACATCGAGATGGCCTACAGGGAGGAGGTGAGGGCTCTCGGAGTGTGGTGTCAGGAAAATAACCTCACTCTCAAAACAGCTTCTATCTCAAGGCCATCAGACTGTTCAACAGTCATCACTAACATTGAGTGGCTGCTGCCAACATACTGACTCAAATCTCTAGCCACTTTAATCATTAAAAATTGGTTGTAATATATATATCAATAGTCACTTTAAACAATGCCACTTGATATAATGTTTACATAAACTACGCTACTCATCGTATATGTATGTACTGTACTCTGTGCCATCTACTACATCTTGCCTATGCCGTTCGGCCATCGCTCATCCATATATTTATATGTATGTAAATATTCTTATTCATTCCTTTACACATGTGTGTATAAGGTAGTTGTTGTGAAATTGTTAGATTACTTGTTACATATTACTGCATTGTCTGAACTAGAAGCACAAGCACATTTTGCTACACTCGCATTAACATCTGCTAACCATGTGTATGTGACCAATACAATTTGATTTGATTTGGCATGAATGACAGCTAGACTTATTTCTGAAGTTGATATCGTTATCTTTCATCATTTAGTATCCACTCTTTAGAACCAAGCTGTACAATCAAACAAGATCACCCAACATTATGCATCTGTATAGCCCAGATTTGGATTTTCCCATCAAAAATACATACCCAAGGGCAAGTCCTCCTTTCTTTTAATCACATGATTCAACCTGTGATGTAAGCAAAGTTGTATGTCTTCTCTGCAACCTATCACCCCCTCGACCAATTGACAGTTGTTTCCTAGCCCAGAGCAACAACTCAGAGATAGATCACGGACGTAGACCAAAGCCAGGTGATCGGCAACGTGTGTGAACTTGCCCTGACTGTCAGAGCGCTCTGACATCACAATGACCTCTTTGGAGGAACCCATGACTCATCACAAGACATGCTGTGTCTCAAATGACACCCTATTCCCTATGGGTCCTGGTCAAAAGTAGTGTACTAAGTAGGGAATCAGTTGCCATTTGGGACAAAAGCATGTGATGCTGAATCCTGGTGGCCTACAATAGAAAGCATATTACATTATCATTATGCCATAGATGTTCATCAGTCACCATCACTTACCTCAATGAATCAATACCCATAGACAGTACATACAATGTACTCCTACAGTATAAGTCTGTATAAGGTGATTGCCACGTATAGTCACCTTTTTATTGCAGGTCAGTGACGATGATTACAGTGTGATGCAATACCAGCACACACAGGGTGATCCAGCTGTGTTACAACAGAGGACCTGCTTGAGGCACTCACATTCAAAGGTGAAAGCATTGACTTCAATAGCTTTGAATGTTATCACAATACAGTGAGGTGGTATTGATCTATATTGTCACAGCTAAATAATTCTGAACATTTAGCAAATATTGTTGCTGGATTGGTGGTTAGGTTGTTAGTTGGCCAAAAGTAGGCTACATGAAAAATGCAATACTGTTAATATAACCATGTGTTAGTGTTGGTTTTTCAATGAATTTAGGTCAATCACAAAGCTCATATGCATTCTCAGCAACAAAAGAGTGATCAAATTAGTCTACCATGTCCCAGACCATCTGTGTACATTTTGTCAAGAGGACTCAGGACTCTTTCTCTCTCTCTCTCTCTCTCTCTCTCTCTCTCTCTCTCTCTCTCTCTCTCTCTCTCTCTCTCTCTCTCTCTCCAACTCAATGGGCTTTATTGGCATGGGAAACACATGTTAACATTACCAAAGCAAGTGAAGTAGATAATACACAAAAGTGATATAAACAATAAAAATGAACAGTAAACATTACACTCATAGAAGTTCCCAAAGAATAAAGACATGACAAATGTCATATTATGTAAACAGTATTTACAGTGTTGTAACAATGTGCAAATGGTTAAAGTACAAAAGGGGAAAAAATAAACATGGGTTGTATTTACAATGGTGTTTGTTCTTCACCGGTTGCTCTTTTCTTTTGGCAACGGGTCACAAATATTGCTGTTGTGTTGGCATACTGTGGTATTTCACCCAGTAGATATGGGAGTTCATCAGAATCGGTTTTGTTTTCAAATTCTTTGTGTATCTGTGTAATCTGAGGGAAATATGTGTTTCGAATATGGTCGTTACCTGTGGAGTTGATGTTTAGGTATGTGTCATTTTTTGTGTGCTCTAGGGCAAAAGTGGACCTTTTTTGGAACACCATTATTTTGGTCTTACTGAGATTTACTGTCAGTGCCCAGGTCTGGCAGAATCTGTGCAGAAGATCTAGGTGCTGTTGTAGGTCCTCCTTGGTTGGTGACAGAAGCACCAGATCATCAGCAGTAGACATTTGACTTCAGGATCTAGCAGGGTGAGGCCGGGTGATGCAGACTGTTCTAGTGCCCTCACCAATTCGTTGATATATGTGATGAAGAGGGTGGGGCTTAAGCTGTATCCCTGTCTCACCCCATGGCCATTTTCCTATTTTAACTGCACACTTGTTGTTTGTGTACATGGATCTTATAATGCCGTATGTTTTTCCCCAACACCACTTTCCATCAATTTGTATAGCAGACCCTCATGCCAAATTGAGTCGAAAGCTTTTATGAAATCAACAAATTATGAGACGCCTTTGTTTTGGTTTGCTTGTTTGTCAATTAGGGTGTGCAGGGTGAATACGTGGTCTGTCGTACGAACATTTGGTAAAAAGGCAATTTGACATTTGCTCAGTACATTGTTTTCACTGAGGAAATGTACGAGGCTGCTGTTAATGATAATGTGGAGGATTTCCCAAGTTTGCTGTTGACGCATATCCCAATGTAGTTATTGGGTTCAAATTTTTCTCCACTCTTGTGGATTGGGGTGATCAGTCCTTGGTTCCAAATATTTGGGAAGATGCCAGAGCAGGGAAGATGCCAGAGCTAAGGATGATGTTAAAGAGTTTTAGTATAGCCAATTGGAATTTGTTGGCTGTATTTTTGATAATTTCATTGAGGATACCATCAACACCACAGGCCTTTTTGGGTTGGAGGGTTTTTATTTTGTCCTGTAGTTCAAGGTAATTGGAGAATCCAGTGGGTTCTGATAGTCTTTAATAGTTGATTCTAAGATTTGTATTTGATCATGTATATGTTTTTGCTGTTTGATCGTTATAGAGCCAAGAAGATTGGAGAAGTGGTTTACATCTCCATTTGAATAGATACAGTGCCTTGCGAAAGTATTCGGCCCCCTTGAACTTTGCGACCTTTTGCCACATTTCAGGCTTCAAACATAAAGATATAAAACTGTATTTTTTTGTGAAGAATCAACAACAAGTGGAACGACATTTATTGGATATTTCAAACTTTTTTAACAAATCAAAAACTGAAAAAATGGGCGTGCAAAATTATTCAGCCCCTTTACTTTCAGTGCAGCAAACTCTCTCCAGAAGTTCAGTGAGGATCTCTGAATGATCCAATGTTGACCTAAATGACTAATGATGATAAATACAATCCACCTGTGTGTAATCAAGTCTCCGTATAAATGCACCTGCACTGTGATAGTCTCAGAGGTCCGTTAAAAGCGCAGAGAGCATCATGAAGAACAAGGAACACACCAGGCAGGTCCTAGATACTGTTGTGAAGAAGTTTAAAGACGGATTTGGATACAAAAAGATTTCCCAAGCTTTAAACATCCCAAGGAGCACTGTGCAAGCGATAATATTGAAATGGAAGGAGTATCAGACCACTGCAAATCTACCAAGACCTGGCCGTCCCTCTAAACTTTCAGCTCATACAAGGAGAAGACTGATCAGAGATGCAGCCAAGAGGCCCATGATCACTCTGGATGAACTGCAGAGATCTACAGCTGAGGTGGGAGACTCTGTCCATAGGACAACAATCAGTCGTATATTGCACAAATCTGGCCTTTATGGAAGAGTGGCAAGAAGAAAGCCATTTCTTAAAGATATACATAAAAGGTGTCGTTTTAAAGTTTGCCACAAGCCACCTGGGAGACACACCAAACATGTGGAAGAAGGTGCTCTGGTCAGATGAAACCAAAATGGAACTTTTTGGCAACAATGCAAAACGTTATGTTTGGCGTAAAAGCAACACAGCTCATCACCCTGAACACACCATACCCACTGTCAAACATGGTGGTGGCAGCATCATGGTTTGGGCCTGATTTTCTTCTGCAGGGACATGGAAGATGGTTAAAAATGATGGGAAGATGGATGGAGCCAAATACAGGACCATTCTGGAAGAAAACCTGATGGAGTCTGCAAAAGACCTGAGACTGGGACGGAGATTTGTCTTCCAACAAGACAATGATCCAAAACATAAAGCAAAATCTACAATGGAATGGTTCAAAAATAAACATATCCAGGTGGTAGAATGACCAAGTCAAAGTCCAGACCTGAATCCAATCGAGAATCTGTGGAAAGAACTGAAAACTGCTGTTCACAAATGCTCTCCATCTAACCTCACTGAGCTCGAGCTGTGTTGCAAGGAGGAATGGGAAAAAATTTCAGTCTCTCGATGTGCAAAACTGATAGAGACATACCCCAAGCGACTTACAGCTGTAATCGCAGCAAAAGGTGGCGCTATAAACTATTAACTTAAGGGGGCTGAATAATTTTGCACGCCCAATTTTTCAGTTTTTGATTTGTTAAAAAAGTTTGAAATATCCAATAAATGTCGTTCCACTTCATGATTGTGTCCCACTTGTTGTTGATTCTTCACAAAAAAATACAGTTTTATATCTTTATGTTTGAAGCCTGAAATGTGGCAAAAGGTCACAAAGTTCAAGGGGGCCGAATACTTTCGCAAGGCACTGTAATTCTTCATGTTGTTATTCGTTTAGTGTTTTCCAATTTTCCCAGACGTGGTTAGAGTCTACAGATTTTTCAATTATGTTGAGCTGATTCCTGATGTGCTGCTCCTTCTTTTTCCGTAGTGTATTTCTGTACTGTTTTAGTGATTCACCATAGTGAAGGTGTAGACTCAGGTTTTCTGGGTCTCTATGTTTTTGGTTGGACAGGTTTCTCAATTTCTTTCTTAGGTTTTTGCATTCTGTTGTATTCTTCGGTTTCTGTTTGAAATGTTTAGATTTGATAGGGAAGCTGGGAGGTCAAATATACTTTTCTACTGCCAGGTTTACACCTTCACTATTACAGTAAAACATTTTGTCCAGGAAATCGTCTAGAAGGGATTGAATGTGTTGTTGCCCAATTGTTTTTAGGTAGATTTCCACTCTACTCTCCTTCCATCTATAGCATTTCTTAATATTATTCAGCTCCTTTGGCTTTGATGCCTGATGATTGATCAATGCTCTGTTCAAGTAGTTTTATTTTGCTGTGATCTGATAGGGGTGTCAGTGGACTGACTGTGAATGCTCTGAGAGACTCTAGGTTGAGGTCAGTGATAAAGTAGTCTACAGTACTAATGCCAAGAGATTAACTATGTGTGTAACTACCATAAAAGTCCCCTCAAAGCCTACCATAGATTATGTACATACCCAGCGTGCGACAGAGCTGCAGGAGTTGTGAAACGTTTTTTGTTGGTTATGTTGTCGTAGTTGTGCCTAGGGGGGCATACGGGGAGGACAGAATGCTGTCCAATCCAGGTAGGTGTTTGTCCCTCTGTGTGCTGAGTGTGTCAAGTTCTTGTCCAGTTCTGGCATTTAGGTCGCCACAGACTAGTACATGTCCCTGTGCCTGGAAATTGTTGATCTCCCCTGATAGGATGGAGAAGCTGTCATCTTTTAAGTATGGGGATTCTATTGGGGTGATATAGGTAGCACACATGAGGACATGTGTCTCTGTTGAGATCATTTCCAGCCAAATGTAAAATGCTCCTGTTTTGATAAATGTAATGGAGTGAGTTAGGTCTGCTCTATACCAAATGAGAATACCCCCTGAGTTTCTTCCCTGTTTCACACCTGGTAGTTTTGTGGATGGGACTACCAGCTCTCTGTAATCTAGAGGGCAACCAGGGGTCCGTCTCCTCTATACCAGGTTTCTTGTCGGATGACAATGTCTGCATTTCCAATTTATTTGATGAAGTTTGAGTTCCTGCTCTTTAGGCCAAAGACAGATGACCTCCATATTGTCTAGTGTTGTTTTTGTGTGGTTTAGGTCCGGACCATCACAGAAGGTGTGAACAGAGCATGTTGAGCATCTGATACATACCTCTTAGGTCTCAGGATGGGGCTTGGGTGGGTATAATAGTGGGGGTTGGGCCTGTTGCTCTACTCACAGCCTGGGCATATGTCCCGCTGTCATGTTGAGGTCCTTGCCACAGGGGCAGGGGGCATGGGGTAGGCAGAAGGGGCATAGTCTGATATGGGGGGGCCTATATAGGGTGTGGCCAGGGTTTTCTTGGGGTGGTCTTAGCTGGTTGGGGTGTGGCTGGTGATGCTGTGGTCTGGGTGTAGGTTCTCTTGGCGTGGGTTCTCTCGGTGCAGGTCCTTCAGGAGGGGGTCTTGCAGGTCTGGGAGGGTGTCTCGCTGGTCTGGGCGGTGTGTCCGTTGCTCTGTTGCTCCTGTGTGAGGTGCTGGGGCTACAATTGAGGGTGACATCCTTTAGGGTCTTGGCAAAAGTTGGGATTTCTGCCTTGTAGAGGTGAACCTGGTCGTAAAGGCTGTTTAAGTCCAGGGTGGAGTGGTGGGCCAGGTAGACATTAGGTTTTGGGGCACAGTCTTGCGAAATGAATGTATGTTCATGGTAGCAGGGTGGAGATAACCACTTGTGTGTTGGGGAAAGTGGAAGAAGCTTTTTCAAGCACTCCCTTGAGTGCTGTGGCCGCCCTTTCCTAGTGGGCCCTCAGGTCATTTGTGCCTGTGTGAATTATGATGTGGCTGAGGGACCCTAGTTTGTCGTATGACAACAGCTCCAGGGCATGCCTAGTGTTTGGGCACCAGAGTTTAGCCACTTTGTGTTTGGGAAAAAGTTTTTCCTCTTGAATGTATTTGCCATTTGAGTCAATGAGGAGCACAACCTCTGGCTTTTTTGTGTCCTCAGTAGATGTGTGGGGTTTGTCAAGAGAGCCATCAGAGGAGCTGACAGGGGGGCTGTTAGGAGGGGGTGGTGTCAGTTGGGTTGGTGGGTCCAGTCCCATTGTTTTGTTGGGGTCCGGGTCCGGGTGGGCTGTTCTGCTGGCTTCTCTGGGGGAGTGTCCTGCTCTCTGTCACACCTCAGCGTTGTTACCTCCTCCTTCAGTGCCATGTGCGCCTCTTTAAGTTCTCTCACCTCAGTCCGTAGAGGAGCCAGCTCTCTCAGACAGCCGTCCATCTCCACCCTCTGCCCTCCGGGTCTTGTGGGGGTTTGTTGTGCTGGTCTGTTTTGTGGGTTTGTTCTCTCTGTATTGTGTGGACTAGCTCTCTGAGCTCCACCAAGTCTCTCTCCAGCTCTGTGAATGTATCCCTCTCTATGATGGAGGAGCAGGGCAGTTGTGGACCTGGTTGTGTTCAGTGCTGGGGGGGCGATCCTCGTCTGCAGTTCAGGTTGAAGAGGTGTGATCAGACTCACTCAGGATGGAGGAGTTGTCACAGAAAGAGATCTTTTCCTGCTGTTTTCTGTCTTTGATCCCATAAAAATCCTGCTGGAACTGCATGAAGATGCCCTGCACCATTACTGTCCCAGACTTGTAGAGGTTGACATAGGTTGTTTCAATTTCCTCAATGTCTAGTGTTCTGAGTTTCCACCCTGGGCCAATACCCTCTCTCTTGACATAGGGGTAGTGTGCTCTTATAGCACTGTGCCATGCCAGGGAATGGTCTGTGTGGAAAATGAAATTGCTTACATTCCCCTCTTTGTAGCTGTCAGCAAGCAGTGTCTCTGGATTGTCCTTGAGGTTCTTTTTTTAAATCTCCTGCCATTGTTAGGCTCAAGATTGTTCACACTTCTCTCTTCACACTTCAGTGCTAATTGATCAGGTCAGTTTCTTTCCTAGCAGCTTGGTGCTTTGGAAATTTATTTATCAAACTTTATATAACATAATTCCCTAGAGATTATTGTCTTTTGCTTTTAGTCTTCAGAAGTAGGTGCAGACTGAATATTGCTCACTCAGTTTTGTTGCGGATGGTATTTCCAGGTTTTGCTGTTTCTTTTGCAGGTTTTGGTAGTAATAGTCCAAAATCAAGCTTTAAGGTCTGGAATTGTGATTTGAAGTTGAGGTTAGTATCCTGCATAAATCCTTGTGAAAAAATGTATTTCTCTCTCTCTCTCTAGCTTTTTCTCTCTCTCATTTACTCCCGGGGTGCTGAAATTTTGCACCCTCTATTATTTGACCTTTCTGGTAATCTATAAACATTTCAACATCTTGAAGGACGATCTGGCCTTAATGGCCAAGTCTTGTGAGAGGACACTTGAACATTCTGAGAATTTCATGGGCGTTTACAGTGAACACAGGCTGTACACTTAAAGTTTTATTATTACCATACAGAGAATTAGACAACATAGGCTACCACTCTGCCTATTGGGTTATTTACATATTCAAACCTGTCTCAAAATACAACACTGCCCCTTTAATTAAGAAATACTCTTTATAATTCCTTGTGAAAAAAATGGTAGTTTATCTACATTTATCCAACTCTATATTTTTTCAAGAGGACTCAGGATCTCTCTCTCTCTCTCTCTCTCTCTCTCTCATTTACTCCCGGGGTGCTGACCTGTTGCACCCTCTATTATTTGACTCTTCTGGTCTATAATCTATAAACGTTTCAACATCTTGAAGAACGATCTGGCCCTTTAATTAAGACATACACTTTTTACCTGACTGGCTTTTCAAAGACAGCTCGAAATGTAGCCTACATGTTTTGTGCTCTTGTAGGAAGCAATAACTACCCATTGCTGATCTATACCTATCTATAGCTGTCCTATTAACTCGCTAACTGGCAAAGAATATTAACAAATGTGCACATGCCCTTACGAAAAAAGATTGCAGTCAGAGCGCAGTATAAGGGAACGGGGGACACCTAGTTAGTTGTACATCTGAATGCATTCAACTGAAATGTCTCTTCTGCATTTAACCCAACCCCTCTGAATCAGAGAGGTGTGGAGGGCTGCCTTAATCGACATCCATTTGCAGTATGCTGCAAATACGGCATCCAAAATAACACTGTTTTTTTACTGCAGTTATTCTGCAATTACTGCGTTCTGTACACACACAACATTTTATTTGTGTACAAATTTGATTTACAACCCTGTTAGTGAAAAGTTGTCCTTTGCCAATATAACCCATCCACCTGACAGGTGAGGCATATCAAGAAGCTGATTAAACAGCACGATCATTACACAAGTGCACCTTGTGCTGGGGACAATAAAAGCCCACTCTAAAATGTGCAGTTTTGTCACAAAAAACAATACCACAGATGTCTAAAATGTCCACCAGAGCTGTTGCCAGAGAATTGAATGTTAATTTCCCTACCATAAGCTCCAACGTTGTTTTAGAGAAGTTGGCAGTACGCTCAACTTACTTCACAACCGCAGACCACGTGTAACCATGCTAACCTAGGACCTCCACATCCGGCTGCTTTGTCTGAGCCCAGCCACCCGGACAATTGATGAAACTGTTAGTTTGCACAAACTGTCAGAAACCGTCTCAGGGAAGCTCATCTGTGCGCTCGTCTTCCTCACCAGGATCTTGACCTGACTGCAGTTTGGCTTCGTAACCAACTACAGTGGGCAAATTCTCACCATTGATGGCCACTGTCACGCTTGAGAAGTGTGCTCTTCGCGGATGAATCCCGGTTTCAACTGTACCGGCAGATGACAGACAACGTGTATGGCGTCCTGTGGTTGAGCAGTTTGCTGATGTCTACGTAGTGAACAAAGTGCCTTATGGTGGTGGTGGGGTTTTGGTATGGGCAGGTATAAGCTACGGACAATGAACACAACTGCATTTATTGATGGAAATTTGAATGCACAGAGATACCATGATGAGATCCTGAGGCCCATTTTCATGCCTTGCATCTGCTGCCATCACCTCATGTTTCAGCATGG